>NC_066579.1:435571472-436216751 GCF_024323335.1 Lathyrus oleraceus
ACATTTTTCATTTATTTTTTAGAATATTTTTTATAAAACGTTTTTTAACAAATTTTTACTTAAACAATATTGCATATATTCACAAATATAAGATACAAGTTTTTTTGTCTAATCAATGTTATCAACCACTAGTACGTGTTAAAAGCATTAATACATGTCAAGTGGTAAAATATTCAATTAATAAGTACATAGTCTATGAGTAGAACTAGTTCAAATAGTAGTTTGAAAAATTCAAGTCCACATTTTATTTTTTAAAGATTTCTATAATGGCTCCCTTGTATTCTCACATAATTAGTTTGTAGATCATGATCAACTACAAATTGTAATGTCTTGAAAGACTTTAATGCCTCTGTTATATAGTTGACATGTTATTACCATCAAAATCATATTATATATTAAGAAAGACTTCTTGAATTTCTATTCAGAAAACATCATCAACATCTTATTTTGCTTCATCATCTTGATTTTATTATTCATCCTTACTTATTCCTCATCCTTATATATAAAGTAATAGTCACTCTAGTTTTTAACTTATGGTATTGTTTTGGGTTGTCCGTAATTATCATTGGCCGACCACTCAGAAGAATTTTCAATTTGTATAAAACACTCTCAACACATGATAGCTACCCTATGAAAGAATATAGGTGATCAACGTCCCAGATACATCCAACAGCTCTCGCACACACGCCTAACAAGTAGTGGTTTCAATTGTCATTCATTGTTCTCCCGCACATACTAATTTGAGCGTTGGAGTGTCAACATTGCAGGTCAGCCCCCTCTCCGCCATATTGAAAACTCATATATACCATAATCGTCCATAGTTAGAGATTCTCCATCCATTTTTAACTCCACACAGTGTAAAGCAGACACACAAAGAAAGTGGAAAAACTACGAAAACGAAAAATAAAGGTCCACCCCCTCTACTAGCTAGCCACTTTAAAGGTCGTTGTGGGTTAGCCACACGTCAACCTCGGTACGTGGATGATGGTGAAAAGGTTCCATTTGTTGCAAGGCGTTCTCAAAAGATTCCAAAGCAACCCCAAGGCTAGCAGTAGACCACTCAGTTAAACAACGAGTTAAAGAGGCCTTTTCGAGACGCAGAGACTTTATATCCCTTTGAACTTCTGAAAGAGAATCTTGGATAGATGTTAGTATAGCTCGGGAAGAAGCTAGAGACTTATTCTTCCTCGTTGCACCCTTCACTAAAAGAGTCACCTAGTCGAAAAAAGAGCCATGGGGCAAAGAAGGCGTAAAGCATCAGCTACTCCTATTAGAGAAGCGAGAGGTTTCTGTATTTCTTCTAGGTACGTATTTTGTTGGAGCTTTAGGCTACAAATATTTTTCTCTAGTCAGTGTTTCTCTTCACGCTTTTGGTCAAACCCGATAACGTCCCCGCGACCGACTTCACTAGTGGCCAAAGTAGTAGAGGTATGATGAGTATAACACATCAAAGTCATCAGTTCTTCCTCAAGAGCACGCTTTGTCAAGTTGGCTAGGTAAGAACAATCTTATTTTGAGGGAGAGACTCGATGCTCTTTATAATAATACAGACTCAGCCCAGCCAACTGTGCAGAAACCGAAGGATGCGATGCGTGCAACGGCCATTGGGCTTCATTCAAAGTAACATCATTCCTAGAGGATTCTGAGGGACAAGAAGAACTTACCCATTTGTAAGTAGTTGAAGGGTCTGCTGCAGTTCCCGCTGGCCAGATTCGCCGCCTTAAGATATGGTGTACCCCCTCATCCTTCATCTAATATGCAAACAAGTGAGTTGGTAACAAAAAAGTAAAGGGCGTCTGGAGCATACCAAAAATAATTTTCCTTTATTCCAGAGTATGGGCATCCATCAATAAGTGGGTGTCTATGAGGCGTCTTAAGTGTTTCCAAAAAGCCTCATCTTGTGGAATGATGTCCTGAGATAACTCTAGTTATTAACGAAAATCATCAACCCCTTTGTAGACATACAACTATTTCCCATCAGGAAATGACCCTCGTTCATGTACTTGGGGAACAATTCAATACATTTACCTATGTTTCATCTTCGACTGCGCACACCATTGCACGAGCCTCCAGTCGAATAGGGGTAACTAGAAAGAATAAGTTTTTGAAATGTTTCAAATTATCTAAAAAAAGCCACGAGCGCTCGACATCAAGGAAACTAAACCTCGACCCTATGTTTGAGTCACAAGGTCAAGTTGGACTTTGAAGAGATGAAAAAAAAGGGTCATATAAGGTCTCCCATTCAAATATTTTCACCAATATTGGAAGACTTTCATATACGCACAACTCGTAGGATGAAGCTGTGACGGGGCAACCATCAAGTGTTTGAGAACTTTCATTTTGAAGTCGTTGAAGGGTAGTCGAAGACCCATGATCAAGAAAATGCTATCATAGAAATGGATGACACAGTCACCATACTCGCTGCAGATTATTTCAACTTCACCAAGGGTCAAGACACCCTAATTCAAAGGTGGTACCAACATCCATAAAATCCCCATCAAGACTACCTTCGCAAGTGAAGATATAAACAGTTGAAGAATATACATGATCCACCCAAGAAGCGCTGACATCTTCTTTCGTCTTTTGACTCGTGATGGTTATTATTTTCTCTAAGACACGCTAAAGGAAAGTAAATAATAGTAATTTAGGAAATGCACCTCAAAGAAATGAGAAACTGGCTCATCAAAAATCAGGTGATTACATACTAAACCTTATTAATGCTTCAACTCACTTACATGCCACACTTGAGTGTTCCAATTCCCAATGGTCATTATGAGGATAGCTCCAAAAAGACATTTGAGGCATGGGGGCATTAAAGGCGCAAATTTCCAAGAAATGGAAAAGCCTTCTCTTAACCTTGCAGAGTAACCGAAAAAATGACCGACAGACGAGGCAAATACGACAAACTCTTGCACTACAGTACAGAAACAAGGGTTTGAGGAGCAATTGTTTTGGTCCGACCATAATTGACACCAGCTAACAACTCAGAAGGAGTTACAATTCATCTAAAACCTTCTTAGCACAAGAGAACTACCCTACAGGAGAATACAGGTGATTTGCATCTCAAATACATCCAATGGCTCTCCACATCACACGCCTAGCAAATAGCGGGTTGTTATAACTGTCTCACTATCTAAAGAATAGGTGCGAAGAATTCAAGTAGACAATTTCAAATTCAATTTCCATTTACTCTTCTCCCTCACATACTAACTTAAGCATTAAAGTGCTAACCTCACAGGTCAGCCTCCTTTCCACTAAATTTTTATCTAGATAACCAATTTTTTCAAATAAATACCCAAATTAATCCACATTCCTACGTATTTCTCAAACTAACCCACTTTCAAAAAAAAAAATAACTCAAAGGTGGCGCCAATTCAATTGGCGACAGTGTACAAAAATTAAGAGGAGTCGTCAATCCAATTGGCGACAGTGTACAAACACAGAGGAGAAAGTGTATTCTCTCTCCTCTGTGTTTGTACATTGTCCCCAATTGGATTGGCGACTCCTCTTAATTTATGCACACTGTCGCCAATTAAATTGACGTCATCTTTGAGTTGAATTTATATTTTTTATAAAAAAATGGATTAATTTTGGAAATATATGAGAATGTGGGTTAGTTTGGATATTTATTTAAAAAAACTTGATTATTTGGATAAAAAATTCTCTTTCCACCACATGTTACTTATTAATAATAGTCTCCTTCTATTTCTAATAATTGATAATTTCTATTTTATCAAATCATAATAATTCCTCATAAAATAAAATAGATTTCTCACACTTTTTCTAACAACTCAAATAACTCTTCATTATTTTAAAGGAAAAAAACTATTATAAATATTTCTTTAAAAAAATCACAATTCTTAATACATAATAATTTATTTTTTTAAAAATTTCACCATTTTTTTTAATTTAATTATATATATTCAGAATCAAATGACATCATGATGTCAAACTTAATAATATAACAAATCTGATAACTCTTCACCCAATGTCCATATAACAAAATTCATTGCTGAATTGAAAGCTATTATCATATAGGTCATGCCTATAAAATATCACATCAATCAAAAATCAATTGATATGTTAAAGAGAATAGTAAAATTTAACAGTTTTTATGAAGTTTTGTAAGACATTAGTTTTTATGCATCTCATTAATATGTTAAATGATTTTCGATTGATGTTAAATTTTATTGACATGTGAAAATGAAGTTAGCATGTGGCACGTCATCAAAGTGAGCGTCATGTCATTAAAAATTACCCTCAGATTTGCAGAGGGACTAAAATCCTAAAAAAAAATGCTAAAATTCATAATTTTAAAATTAGGGGACCAAAATTCAAAAAAATAGATAATAAGGGACCAAAACTGCAATTAAGACAAAAAAAAAGAATAGTTAAATATATTTGGGATCCCCTAAACATATCATAATTCAATTTTATTCCCTCTAAAAAAATTCTTCGAATAACGGTCTTAAAATTTTTTGTCCATAATTTTAGTTCCTGTCGTCAAACGTCCATTAACAGAAATAGTACATCAAATTGATGATTTTTGCTGACTGGGCATACACATATCAATGACAGCATGTCAAAAATGTTGATATGGCAATGTCACGTCACTTAAGTTCAACATCACTTCATTTAAAAAATCTGCTAGATTGCGTGGTTTACAAAGAGCGGTTCTAAATGTATTACAATTTAAGATCAATTCATAGGTTTTTAGAAACATTCCCATAAGATAATAAACTACAAATACTATAGTACAAACACTACTGAGGATAATAGCAAGATTCAAGCTCACTTGATAATAGCTAGATTCAAGCTCACTTTAATAGATGTACTTCAAGGATATAATGGATTTTTCACCCTCCATTTTCAGAACCTAGGTAACTTATAACTCATAAATAGGGTTTTGGATGAGGTGAGTTCTAAAGAAGCATAGGCATAACATCCATGGGAAATGGTTTGCACATAACATTTATAATATATAATAAAAAAACAAAAAATGTAAGCACATGTTAAGGTTTCAATATGAACAAGTTTATACACATTTCTTCACAAGGTAATGCATAATAGGAAATGCTCAGAAACCTAATAGAAAATCTCCAAATTGTTCAGGCACCTCCGTAAGCATATTATACCTAAATATACAAGCCAAAATCATTTCCAAACATCTCTATTTTGGAAAATATAAACAAAACAAGGTAATGCAAAATATGAATATCAACATTAATATCAAGATGTGCTCAGAAACATGCAGATGCATGGTATTGTAGAACATAGTTACAGAAGGGTACAAATGCCGGTTCCACCAATCGAGTAGTTGTTGACGAGCTTCCTTTGGTAACTTTCCATTCTTTTTCTTCTTCATAAATTTTTTCTGAATTTTTTTTCAAAATAACCAATTTTTCAAAAAATATACCAAAATAATCAAGTTTGGTAGAGGATTCGCCAGATGAATTGGCGCACCCCCATACCACTAAGAGGAGGCGCCACTAGCATTGGCGCACATGCATTGGGCCTCATGAGGAGGCGCCAATGATAGTGGCGCCTGCATTGGCCCTCATGAGGAGGCGTCAATGCCTCTGGCGCCTTAGTGGCTTTTGCATGGTGGGCGCCAATTCATCTGGCGCCTGCATGTCATGGTCATGTGGGCGCCAATTCATCTGATGCCCACGTGTTTTGTCCAATAGATGTTATGTCTCTGTAAATACCATGCCTTGCATACAATTATTTTCACTCAAATTCATCTCCTAATACCATAAGTTGTCTAGTTCAACCATCAATTTCAATTCTCTCTGTTTCAACAATGTTTGCATACATTCAGAAACGAAATGCTGATGTAATATTTTCTGCCGTTGCGGCTCCAAATCAGGTTCGACTTTGGAACACAGATACGTTTGAACGTCTTAATCGGGCGTTGTACAGTTGGTTAGAGGGAGAAATTGGAGAGGGTGAACGGATTAGAAGAATACAATGGCTTGTGTCCACGTTCAACCAACACGGAGAAGTGCGCGAATGGGTGGATATTTGATGACACTGAATTTCACCGTATTTTCGACTCCGTTTTCGCATGCATTTTAGTGGTTTTATTGTTATTTTGTTATGTTATTACTATGTTTCTCTTTGTTTTCAGGTTTTTAGTCTAATCAGATCCCCGATCGAGAAAAGGAGTGAAAATGAGCTAAAAAAACTAAAATTCAGCATTTTGCCCTTGTGGCTCCCACTGTGGCAGGCGCCATAGGTCCAGCCATGACGTGTCACAGCTCAACTTCCCTTAACTGCCACATTCCCCACTATCTCCACTTGGACGCCACACTTTTCTCTTATGGCGGGCGCCATGGGGTTGTGGCGGGCGCCACAAGAAGGAAGTTTTTCCCTCCCAATTTCAAACTGAAGGGCATCCTTGTCATTTCCATCATTTTCCTTGCCTATAAATACATACTCTTTTTCATTTGTTTAATCATCCAAACTTAGAGCAGATCCAAACTTAGAGCAAACTTAGTTTCACTTAGGCATATATTCAGTATTTTAAAAGTGGTAATCACTTCGCATTGGGGTGTTACCACAATTGTGTAATCAAGTCTGTGATCGAGTCTGTAATCGAGTTTGGAGCACTTTGGAAGGAAGTTAATCATGCCGCCATTTTCATTTCCGCTTCGCATTTTATTCAACCCTCCGATTGGAGCAGGTTTTTATTGCTTTACCTTTATCTATTTTATTTTCCCGCACTGTCTTTACTTTATTTATTTCTCGCACTCGCTTTACTTTATTTATTTCTCGCACTCGCTTTACTTTATTTATTTCTCGCACTCGCTTTACTTTATTTATTTCTCGCACTTGCACTATTTTTATTTATTTCTCGCACTCGTACTACTTTTATTTACTTTCCGCACTCGCACTACTTTTATTTACTTTCCGCACTCGCACTACTTTTATTTAAATTAAAATGCACCTTTACTTTACCATGTCTAACTAAATCTATAAAGGTTAGAATGTAATGACCGTAATTGAACCGATAATCCGTACAATTGTTCGTAGAAACACTTAAGGGCTATTTTGACTTTCAACTTCCAAACTTAGAGCAAACTTAGTTTCACTTAGGCATATATTCAGTATTTTAAAAGTGGTAATCGCTTCGCATTGGGGTGTTACCACAATTGTGTAATCAAGTCTGTGATCGAGTCTGTAATCGATTTTGGAGCACTTTGGAAGGAAGTTAATCATGCCGCCATTTTCATTTCCGCTTTGCATTTTATTCAACCCTCCGATTGGAGCAGGTTTTTATTGCTTTACCTTTATCTATTTTATTTTCCCGCACTGTCTTTACTTTATTTATTTCTCGCACTCGCTTTACTTTATTTATTTCTCGCACTCGCTTTACTTTATTTATTTCTCGCACTCGCTTTACTTTATTTATTTCTCGCACTCGCTTTACTTTATTTATTTCTCGCACTTGCACTATTTTTATTTATTTCTCGCACTCGCACTACTTTTATTTATTTCTCGCACTCGTACTACTTTTATTTACTTTCCGCACTCGCACTACTTTTATTTACTTTCCGCACTCGCACTACTTTTATTTAAATTAAAATGCACCTTTACTTTACCATGTCTAACTAAATCTATAAAGGTTAGAATGTAATGACCGTAATTGAACCGGTAATCCGTACAATTGTTCGTAGAAACACTTAAGGGCTATTTTGACTTTCAACTTAAGTTTTCCCGCACTTAATTTTCGTTGGGTAAGATCGAAAGCCGTCCAACGTCTTTTTAAACTTAGTTGTTTTTAACTATTTAAAATACAGCGAAAGCGCTTTGTTTAGTTCATTAGGAGTTTTTAACTTAGGAAGAAAAGTGATTTTAAAACTATTTTTGGACGCGTTTATAAGTTTAGAGTCTGGTTCATGAGAACCTCTTTTGGTTAAGAAATCCAGGTTAAAATACTTTTCAATTTAGTCAAGATACTATATTTCTTAAAAATAGGTTTACTACTCTAACGCAATGCGCGCCTTTTTATAAGTGACAATAAGAGGGTTTGATTAGGGAGTACAACTCGGTTCTGAATACGCGAAAGCGACAATTCCTGTTAAATTGGTTCTTTTCAAAGTAGGAAACACTGCCCATAAGTAGTTCTATTAGCAAGTACTTGGATTATTAATTGATTATATGAATTACATTCGAACCTGTCTTTATTAATTGAATTTAATTTAATACTTTACTTTTCATTGCACACTCTAAAAACCCCTATTTTGATTACCTTAGATAAACACCATAACAATAGATAACGATAGATTAACACTTGGTCTCTGTGGATTCGACAATCTTTTATATTACTCTGACGCGTTCGTATACTTGCAAAAAGCACGCATCAATATTAAGATCGACCAAGACACTCGTATGATGATGCATTACATGTTCAAAATTGTTTTGATGGTTGTAACCGCATAGTTTTTGTATTCTAGTTATTTTAATTGTTTGTGTTATTTTTTATGAACAACTGTCTTTTCGTCATAGACGTATACTATGAAGTAAATTTAGTTTTCCATATATTGCAACAGAGGTACTATGAAATAAATTTAGTTTTTCATATATAGCAACAGAGGTACATCTGAATTTGTCTGGTTGTGCTCGTTCCAACACTAGGACAGTTATTACGATTGTGACCTAGTTGACGGAATGAACTACATAGTCTAACCATTTTGTTCGCCGTATCCATTTCGGTTCAAAATAGACGGTTGATACGCCCAGAATAGACGGTGAAATATTCTATTTCTAACAGCACACGTACCATCTGGTGTGTATATGCAGGCAATGTTTCCATCTTGACAATTGTCCCGGGAGCATAGTGTTTTAGAGCCAACAGGTATTTTGGAAGTTGTTTGTAAGACTCCTCCCAATTGCCAAACACTTTTTCAACAGCTTTTGTTCTAGCTATCCATGCCTTCCTATATGATGGAGTGTACTCGTACTCTGCCCTAATATGTGAGATTATTGTACTCACCTTTAACGACAGATTGTCGCCAATGACAGACAATATTTCCTCGCATATTAGCTGAGAGCTTAATTTACGATGATCCTGCATTGGGTTTGTCAGCATGCATGTGTGATCTGGACCCATTGATCCAATCTACCAAGATTCGCTCCTCTTCCGGTACGCAGCTGACAACCTAAAAAGGCAGTGCTCATTCGGACAATAAACTTTATACCTCGATGCGTCAGTTCTGTCAACTCTGAAATCAGCTGATAGTTGCATTTGGAATTTCTTAATGGCTTTTACACATTCCTCTTTTGTGCGAAATGTGTTTCCTTGTTTCAGAGATCCTTGCATTTGCACGTAAGGATTGTACCATACATTTGCCGAAGGTTCTTCTGAACCCAAATTTAACCTTGTCATGTGTTGGGGTGGGCAATATACATGACTTGCTGGTATTGGCTCCTCTTCCTCTTCAGCGTTCACCATCGAATCAACCATGATCTCAGGTTCCTCTTCTTCGTCGTCTGGAACATTCACCTCAACTTGTTCGTCATCAGTCTCACAAAACACTTGTGATTGATCAATGTACTGAGACTCCTGTTGTTGATGTGGTAATATATACAACTCTATATCGTTGTAACCGGATTGTTCGTGACTGCCAAACATATGCTGAATATCATCATCATCTCGAATCTTCTTCTGATAAAATTTTACCTGGTTTTCTGCAAACCAAACCGGATTTTTATAGATGATCTGACCCACATTATTGCACTGCAATTTCTTTTCTATTCTTTGTTTCAGATGTGAAAAATTTGATCATCGATTTATTGTAAACCGAGTCACCTCTGTGTTTTGAAAACAAAAACCGAACAACTGATGATCAAATATTTCACCTTCGACATGGGCACTGATCATGTAATGTTGTGTGGAAGACATTAGGTTGAAATATTAAATATGTAGATAGTTTGAATGGAATTGGAATTGAATGCATTGCTAAGTTGTTCATCTGCACAACATAAATAGCTTGGTCATTGGTAAGTTGGTCGTTGCATTGATAACTTGGTCATTGTCTGTACAGACTTGACCATGCATGCAGTAGAAGGAATCCAGCACGCAGAGAAAAGATTGAAAAGAATACACATACGCTAGGGAATCAAAGAATCTCTGAACTATGTGCCCTAAGATTCCAACCTAGGCGTTCATTCCCTAGGCGCCATAAAGTAACTGAGGCGCCAAAGGGTTGGGCGCCTCTTCACAAAACTAGTCTTAGGCGCCACTAGGAAGGGCGCCCCTTCCAATTGCCATACACTAAGGCGCCAAGAGGAAGGGCGCCTCTTCCTTGCATGTGAGAAATCACATGTAGGCGCCAAGAGGAAGGGCTCTTCCCTTGCATGTGCTTTCTTCACATGCGCCAAGAAGATTCCTCACATGCTAGCTTTCTCTTCCATTCTGAATTTTGTCATTCTCTTGTCTCCTCTTGCCTTTCCATGCAACCAATCACACTCTTTTTAGGTTCCAAACCTACTCACTCATTCATCTATAAATAGTCTCTCATATCAACAATATCAAATCATCTTCATCAATACTCAAGTATTTTCTTCTACCACACTTCTTTCCTTTACCAAACTCAAGCTTTGCAAATTCAAATCATGTCTTTGTTGACTATGGGCGATGAACACAGAGGCACAATCGAGAATATCTCGGCATTTGTATGTTATCTCTCTCTTTTAGTTTCTATTTTTGGATTACTACTTATAGATATCTATTTTGTGTTATACTTTTGTTATGTCTCTCTTTTGAGTTTCTATTCTTGGATTACTTCTAATAGATATCTTTTTTGTGTTATACCTTTGTTATCTCTCTCTTTTTAGTTTCTATTTTTGGATTACTTCTAATAGATATCTTCTTTGTGTTATACTTTTGTAATCTCTCTCTTTTTAGTTTCTATTTTTGGAATACTTCTAATAGATATCTTCTTTGTGTTATACCTTTGTTGTCTCTCTCTTTTTAGTTTCTATTTTTGGATTACTTCTAATAGATATCTTCTTTGTGTTATACCTTTGTTATCTCTCTCTTTTTAGTTTCTATTTTTGGAATACTTCTTATAGATGTGTGTTTGTTGAGTATGTATTTCTTCTTCTAATTGTATTTTCTTATTTTTTTGTTATTAGGATCCGAAGCAGTTTAGATATCGTGTACATGAATATGTACCCCACGATCCTTTAATAGAACCATATATTAGAGGAAGTGGATTTGGAAATCTACTAAACATTGTTTCGTATTCGGTGGACTACAAGTTCATTTTGGCTTTGTTGGAGAGGTGGAGACCCGAGACCCACATATTTCACCTTTCGATTGGTGAGTGTACCGTCACACTTGAGGACGTGTACATGTTGTTTGGTCTCCATATAGACGGAAAGGCAGTGAATGGGCGAGTTAACCAAGACAACAATATATGCAATGAATTATTGGGTGCCCCTTTGTTAGACGACGAAACTAAGGGAGACACGTCCAGTCAAGCAAGGGGGCAAGGTATAAATTTAAAATACCTAAAACAATATTATGCCAATATAGTATTGTCCGACAATTCAACCGAGTATGAGAAAATAATAAAAGTTCGGTGTTATATTATGATTTTATTTGGTAACTTTTTATTTCCAGAAAGTACAGGTAATTCTGTGAATATAATATATTTACCTTTATTACGCAACATTAATAAGGTAAACACTTATAGTTGGGGTTCAACTGTGTTGGCCCATCTATATAGTGCAATGTGTAGAACTGCAAAAAAGAATACTTGTACCTTTTTTTTCATGTGCTTATTTGCTTCAAGCTTGGGGGTGGTCGAGAATGTCGTCGCTCGCCCCAATAAATGAGCGCCTATTCGTGTTCCCGTTTGCAACCAAGTAAGTCTAACACTTTACCATCCACCATTTAGTTAATTATATTTATTATTATAATTAACAGTAAATAATATTTTTCACTTCTTTTTATTATCTTAGGTGGTCAGTAAGGGGAATGAACTACAATAGGTGTCTGAAACACGCTATTGTAGTCTATCGAAATATATTGGACCACATTGGACATGACGGTGTAATAATCCTATCGAACTATATTTTAATTTAAAATTACTTCTCAAATTATTTCCCATCTAACCATTTGGTATTGTTTTACAGTTTGTTTGGAGGCCATATCTGGGTCTGAATCATGATGTGAACCATGACGATGTTGCAGTTTGGACAGCGAAGACACCGATTATCTGATTCACTACGCTGGAAATGCACCAAAGTGATCGGGTCAAACTGCAGTTCGGAATGCTACAACAAATTCCAGAATTTCCCACGTGTTTGGGGAATTGGCATCAAAAAAAGGTCGATGCACAGTGGGATTATTCTGACTGGAGAGACTTTGCAAAAGACATGTGTCGTCAATGGAGGAATCGACAACAACACATCTTGAACGAACCAGTCATCCAAGGTGCAAGACCCACTCAACAATATATGGCATGGTTTAGGTCTGTAACAACTCAATAATTTGTATCTGAGCCGCAGTATTTGATGGATCTGCACCAACTTGCTTCGTCATCGTATGCCCCACACCAATTCACCACCCAACACCAATGTGAACCCATCCAAACCCAATAATCAACCACACAATATCAACCGACCACATACACACAACAACCAAACACCCAACATCGTAACCCGTTAATGCCAACCACCCAACAACCAACCATCCAACGTCGCACCCCGTTCATACCACCCACCCAAACACAAAACCAAGAATCAAACCCCGCATCCACAACCGTCTACAGCCCAGATAATTCATATGGGTCACTTCATCGTAGCCGGCCAATGAACATCCAACCACTGTTTAACTATAGTACGCCCCAGGAACCATTACTTCGTTTTCAAAACGACTCAATAGCCCAATTTCGGCAACTATACCGTCCCCAATTCACCCAACACCAACGCCCTAACTACGATGACATGGGCACCGAATTCCATTACGGAAGCGCCGTTGACCAGAGCCCCTCCGGATATTGGGAGTAAATGATGACGCATCTGTCAAATATCGCCGGAACTTCCAACCAGCCATCGCTCGATCAGGTCAGCACCCAAAGACCACAAACACCTCAAGAAAATCGTGGGAGACCTCGGAGACAAACTAACGCACCGGGATGTGGAACCGGGGGACGTTATAATCGGGCAGGCCATTAATTTTTTGTCTGTCCAATGTAACCAATTATTACATATTTAATAAATTTATTTTTTTCATTATTATTTCTTATGTATTAAATAATAAATAATAAATATTAAATATTAAAAAAATTAAAAAAATTAAAAAACTAAATAAATATAAAAAAAAAATGAAAAAATAATAGGAGGGGGTGTATGCGTCAGATGAATTGGCACATACATCCACCATGCAAAAGCGACTAAGGCGCCAGAGGCATTGGTGTCTCCTCATGAGGGCCAATGCAGGCGCCACTAGCATTAGTGCCTCCTCATGAGGCCCAATGCATGTGCGTCAATGCTAGTGGCGCCTCCTCTTAGTGGTATGGGAGTGCGCCAATGCTAGTGGCGTCTCCTCTTAGTGGTATGGGGGTGCGCCAATTCATCTGGCGCATCCTCTACCAAATTTGGTTATTTTGATTATTTTTTTAAAAAATTGATTATTTTCGAAAAAAAAATTAAAAAAATTCACTCTTTCTAGTTAGTTTCTCTGACTCTTCTTTTAACTTAAATAATTATTCATCATCTAGAATTACTATGAAGAAAAGTACAAAAAGAAGAAGAAAAAGGCAGCACCTAAGGCTGAAAATGAGGCTCCTGTTCCACAAGAACAGCATATGGAAGAAATGCGTAAGTTCAACGAGAAAGGAAACAATTTTTCTGAAGAAAATTATATAAAATGCATAATGAAAACGCCAGATGAAGGATGGACTATGCAAGACGGAACCTCTTGGCCAGGAAATAATTTGCGCAATCATCCTAGAATGATTCAAGTATATCTATTCATTTTTTTGTTTAATCAAATCTCACTGATGAGAGGCGTACTCACAGTGGTGCCTACGATATAGAAGAAAATGAACTTCCAAGGTTGGTTTATGTTTCCACAGAGAGAAAAGGCCAGGTTACACCCACCACAAAAAGGCTGGTGCTGAAAATGTACCGGTAAGATCAATAGATACTGAAGATTAACAATTTATATAAGCTCATTGAGATTTTGTTGTGCTTGACACTTATTTCGGTTAATAATAATATATGCCAATCGCAACACAGTTTTCTTTGATGTAAGTTTAAACGAAAATGAAGAGTTTTACAATTATGAGGTGAAAATCATGGACACAATTCTTTATGTAATATCTAACCTTGACTTTTTTCAGAACATGAAAAGGCTTGATGGAATTCAAGGAACTGTGTATGTATGGACTGGATGTGTTTTCAAACGCGCTTTATGGATACAGTCCACCTTCTATGCCAAATTTACCAAAATTTTCATCATCATGTTGTTGCTGCCTTTCGAAGAAGCCTACCAAAGATGTCTCGGAGCTTTATAAAGATGAAAGAGAGAAGAGCCTGATGCTGCCATATTTTTATTCCATACAGTAACACTGGTGCAGGCTATTATTTAACACTGGTTTATAAGTTTCAACCAAAAACTATGTACAAAAATGAAGAGCTTAATAATGTATATTTTTCATGGCCGTGGGAGTAGGGTGTTACATAAAACAATTTTATACAAAACTAGAATTCAAAGAAAATGACCGGTAGTTAAAATGAGTTATTTTTCTCTAACATCTCAGGGCACAAGGAGTTTTTACCAACCTGCAAGTAATTATAAAAACTACCTACAGCATTCTGTTGCCTCTGTTCTCTTTGAGCTTTTCTTCATCATATCAACCCAACTGGCTAAGACATTAGACACTTCAAACTTACCAGCAAAATTCATCTTTCGAGCTAGCTCCTCGAGTATGACAGGATTCCCATACTTGGAAAAATCAGCACCAAACTTGTTATAATCAAGCTGAGGCGCTTTCATCCCCTTTTGCATCATTTCTTCGATATATTTACATGCCTCATCTGGCCTGCCTTGTCTTATAAGCCCACCAATGAATACAGTGTAGGAGTTATCATCAGGACAACACCCCTTCTGACGCATCTCATCCCAAACAGCTCGGCCCATCTCGTAATTTTTCGTCGCAAAATAGGATTTCATTATCATATTGTATGTGTGAATTGATGGTTCGATGCCACTTTTAATCATTTTCTTGTATACTCTCACTGCATCATCCGGCATGTGTTGGCTTACCATCAGTTTTATCAAAGCGTTGTATGTCCTTCCATCAGGCGGATAACCTCTTTCGCGCATTTCCTTGAGTAGATCATAGACCGTATCCATTTTCCTCTGCCTCCCAAACCCGGTGATCAAACAAGTGTAAAGTGCAGCATCAGGTTGACAACCGCGATCCACCATTTCGTTAAAATAATCAACAGCTTCCCGCATCATATTTTGTTTGCACAAGTCCTGTATCAAAATCGTATAACTGCGAACGTTGGGTGACGGGCCTTTGGTTTTCATGACTTCAAATAACTTAATGCTATCCGACTTCTTCTGACATCTTAACAACCCTTGTAGCATAATATTATGTGCAACAATATCCGGCGTAAATCCTTTATCAATCATCTCATTCCACACCCTCCCTGCTTCCAACAAGTTTCTAACCTTGCACCAACCATTAAGAAGTACTGTGTAAGTTTGTAAATCGGGAACAAACCTATCTCTAAGCTTTTCAAAAACAACTTGTGCTTCTTTAACAAGCTTTGCCGCACCAAGACTATCAAGCAAGAAATTAACCGCATCGACACCAACTTTAGTCTTATACTTCTTCATCATATCAAAGATCCCAACAGCTTTTTTCCTTTCCTTAGCAGAAGCAAACGCCTTAATAGCAATTGCGAAAGTCTCCATTGTCAAAAAACCCTTCTCACCCATTTCCTCAAGCAAAGCTACCATGGTCTCAAATTGTCTAGTCTTCCCTAGAATACTCATCATGGAGTTATAAGTCCTCGAATCATGTTCAAAACCAGGCCTTTTCCCTGCCCAGCAAAAGAACCTAAAAGCAGGCTTCCTAGCATGTTTAAACCTATGCAACACATCAACAACTAAATCATGTGATAACATAACACCACACTCATCAAGAACCGCTTCCATGTTCCTATCCAAAGCAAACAATTCATCAACCACCTTGCATACCCTATCAACCTCATCTGGATCTGCACATGACTCACTATTCACACCACTCTCATTATCAGATTCAACCCCACTAACCCCACTAAGACTACCAAATGACCTATAATTATCCAAACACATAAACTTTCCTTGATAACTACAAATGGGTAAACGAGAAATCAACATTTTTTCTTGTAAAACCATGAATGAAGAGGGGTGTGACAAAGGAAATGGAATTTGAAAACAAGAATAATGGAAAGAACAATTAAGAGAAGAATGAAACAAACGAGACAAGGGCATAGAGCTACCACAAGGTAAGCGCATTTGCTCTCCTCCTCTTCTTCTTTGGTGTCCAATTGATTGTCTCTGATGGAGAGAGCGAAACTGGGTGGCGGCGAGGATAGTGTTGGGGCCATGTGGAAGTGTGGAATCTATGAACAACGTTGTAAATGGAAGCTTGGAAATTGAGGTTGTGGTTTTGTGTGATATAGAGAGAGTCATTGAAGTGCCATTTAACTACTGTGCAGAAAGGAAGAGAAAGTGAAGTGGGGTTTGGTTTGGATGGAGTGATAGCTGCTACGGTGACGTTGATAGGGTAACCATTGATGGGCCCTGTAAATTTCTCTTACACCTTTCGAACTTTCTTCTTCCCACCTCAAATTTTACTTAACAACCCCCACACCCCTTATACTTTTATCCTATTAACTTTGTGGTTTTTTATGATTTTGAAAATTTGTGTTTTTTGGATTTTTGAAAATGTTTGAGTTTTTATTAGTTTTTTATTAAGAATTTCACGGTAAAAATCGGATTTTTGGGATCTATGATTTTTATGAAATTTAAATTATCAGATTTTTCAGATATATTTTTAAAATCCTATGAAAATTTTTTCAAATTTTTCAAATACATTACTGATTTTTTTTTTTAAAATATGAATTTTTATCAGATTTTTTAAAAAATTTAAGAGTTTTTATCGGTTTTTTAAAAAAAATATGAGTTGTTACGGGATTTTTCAAAAACTTTACGTGATTTTATCGGATTTTTTAAAAAATCCATAAATTTTTATTAAATTTTTAAAATAATATATGAGTTTTTATCGAATTTTTAAAAAATCTATAAATTTTTATCTGATTTTTCGAATGTCCTATATATTTTTTTTTGACAAATTTGATAATGTTGATTTTTATTTTTATTTTTCGGCTATCAAATAAACTATCAGATTTTTTAAAAAATCTAAAAAATTATAAAATTTATCAAATTTTTCGAATTGCATTATGGATTTTTCTATCACTCTTTTTTGTTAAATTTTAACAAAGATATTTTTGTTATTATAAAAATATATAAGGTACCAAATAAAATTTGTGATCAGGGAAAGGAAATCTTACACCTTTCACTTGTTTGACTCTTGAACATTTCAAGATCTTGACTCAGAAGTTTCATAATAAGAAATGATTTTTTTTAATGAAATATGTTTTTTGCAAAATTAATTCACTTTCTCAACTCATCTCTTAAAATATACTCTATTTTGAAAGTTAATAAAAAAACATTGGTAAATTTTGATAGATTTAAATATTATATGATTGAATTCAAAAATTTCTCAAAAAAGTATGTACGTAATTGTTGCAGGTGAAATTCAATACTTTTGGATCATTTTGTTGTAATAGCACAATGCATCCCATTTAGTTATTGATTAAAATAAAATTGATTTTAATATAAAAAAATTAAAAAAAGAAAGACTATATTATAAAAAAAAATATTTATAAAATGGAGAATTAAACCGCACATAAAAGATGGAAACAGAAAATGTAACATGCTAAAGGAAAAAATTAAAATTAAAATAAAATTAGTGTTGAAGTTGATATTTGCGTTATTGGAATTTGTTTAAAGTTTCATACTCCATCTGTCTCATAAAAAGTGTTTTATTTGCATTTTTTCTTTGTCTCAAAATAATTATCCTTTTATAATATCAATGCAACATTTATTATTATTTTTCCACTATCATACCTTTGTTTATTAGTTTTCACTTATTCAATCACTCTTTTAACTACAATTAATAAAGATATTCTAGTAAATTATATTAGTTTTATCATCAAAATCAACATATTTAATCATTTTCTTAAGAATCGTAAATTGTTCAAATTAAACATTTTTTATGAGACGGATGGAGTACTACTTAGGTATTTGGACTATTGATTGTATAAATATGTGAGGTCAACCTCATCATTGGAGTTAATTTTTGAGGTTGAGATTCAAACATATTTAATGGTATTAGAGTTGTGTTAAGGATTATAATGTGAATATTTGACTCAAGCCAACGCTAGCCGTGATAGTGGATGTTGAATATGTGTGTTGTTGAAGTTTGTTAGGAGTTCCACATTATTTAGGTTCTCGGGTTGTTCCAATGAAATCGTTGTTAACCCCAAACTTTAGAAACATTAGACGCCGTTCAAGAAAACCTAAAGTTTGACATATCGAAACAGTCCAAAGAAAATTGTCCCTGATGAAGAAAGGTGCATTTGTTTCCTTCTCAGTAGATGTCCAAGTAAACCATAATCATTTGAAATCTTTTGCAATTAAACCATTTATTTCTAAGATCTCAAGGGATAAGTTCCTCCTTATGAAGACATTGTATGGCAAGTTGAGAAACACTCTTTATTCAAACATTATGTCAACATCTTCTTTCAATATACTTAATTGATATCATTATTGACGTAAGTCCGGATCTCTAATACATTTGACCCTCTCGGGTTAACGGAGGATCCTCCTAAAAAATCATTTTGATGATCTTGAGTTATAACTCCCCCTACTGCTCTCATATTTCTATGTGAGTTATATTTATTTATTCTTGTCCATATTATCTTCGCTTTTTGCCAAATTGCCAATAAAAAAAATTGTGCGTTTTTCCTCAATTTGAAGGTTGTCTTGAATTTGAATTTAGTCTTCTATATGCAATTCACTCTTTCAAGAACGAGGAGATGATTTTTGTGATGAACAATATATTAAACAATGTGGCATTAATTTTGTTGTTGTTGTAGCGCTTTTTATTTCTAACCATCCAAATTCGATGAATTGTGTGGGTCAAAGATGCCAGGACTGTATCTTTTACTTTGGGTTAAAGAAGTAAAGAAGTAAAGAAGTCACTAATCGTGTTTGACACTATTTTTATCTTGAAATTTTTAGTGACTTCCTTTAAATAACTATAATTTTAATTTTAATTTTTAAAAATATAAAAAAACTATTGTGTATGTTTAACTTATAAAAATTGTATTTCTCTTTTTTCATTTAAAAAAATTATTCAAAAACCAATCATATTTTTATTTATTTTTAATACAAAAATCATTTTTTTCTCAAAAATAATTACACAAAATTATAACTTAAATATAAAAAAATTATAATAATAAATAAACATACTATTGACTATTTTGAAAATTTGTAATTGTTTTGATCTGATCGCAATGCCCAAATAGACGTGATCTGACCCAATGAAAAGAGTTCTAAAATTCCAACGACCGAAGAATCTACGAACCATCATATTACATGATCACTAAATTATGATGTCACTACTATGACGCCAAACCGAGGATGTCATCTTCCTAGTTATATCATATAGGAAGATTATAAACCAACGAGGCCTAGAGTGGACTTGTCGTGGAAGTACATCTCATTAGAGAAAATTATAATTGTTGGATCAAGTAATCAATAATTGTGTGACATAAGTCCTTCTTTTAACAGTTGCCCAAGGTGGAATGTTCTAGGTCCCATAAACCTTATAACCTTGCTATAAAAGGTCGATAAAAACACCACATGAAGGTAAACACATTTCTAACTCTAAAATACCTCCCATTTTTTATATTCACTTACTTGAGTGCCAGAGTACCCCATCCCCCTTGATGTTTGACCAAAACCATCATAGAACCTCTTATAAGCCAGAACTCACCATCAAATTCAATTTCACAAATTCATGTGTGATCATCTTGGGTCTCAGTATGAACATTGGTGTCGCCTATGGAAAATGATCATCAATGTTTCAACACATCAATCAACATCAGAATTATGAATTGAGAGGAAAAATTGCACCATACTCCACCAATCACTAGTGATCTATGGCTAGAGAAATCATTTAAGTTAACCATGAACTTGATGATATGCTCACAGTATCATTTTAACATCATGAAGCATCAATTCCCCATCATCTGCAACCGCAACATTCCCATCATCTCCTTTGTATCTCGAAAAAGTCTCACCTCTGGTGATCTTCTTTCTCTAAAGGTGAGAAAAATACACAAGAAGGGGGGATTCAATCGTGTATGCCAAAAATTTGTTTCACTTATGATATTAGAACTTCAAAATCTAAACCACGTTCAGAGTCTGATATCAGAACAAGTAACAACACCGAAAATAAAGTGATCAGAAGTAAATGCAAGCAACATACAAAGATTGTCCTGCTTCCTCTCTTCAACTGAGAGTAGTCCGGTCCCCTTGCCTCAACAAGAACTTTTCATTATAATCAAATAAGTTACAAACTGCTCAAGCACACTTGCAAGATACTTCAATGCTCAATCAACCTAGAAAAAGACTTCTGTTCGAGCAAGCTTGCTAAAGACTTACGCTTAATTAAACTAGAAAGAGACTTTCTGGCTCAAGTACACATACAAGAGACTTCCTTGCTTAAGCACGCAGACAAGAGACTTCCTCTATTTTAAACAAATAGTTTAGTAGAAATGGTAACCACTATACTTAGATACACAATCAGAAGTATAACAGTTGCGTAAAAACCACAAAGGTTTTTAACCTCTTAATATTTCTAAGATATACAAAGATAATAAATCTTAAGATCTTATGTAATAACAGTTACAAATGAAAGCTCAAAATTATGCTCAAGATATTGTATTACGTTGTTGTACCTTTCTTCAAATCTTTAGCTTCCTTTTATATAGGTAGAGAAAGATTCGTTGGAGGGTTTGAACATAAAAGAGCAAACTTAGTGAAGAAGCATGCCAAGAGAGACGTTGGAGAATGTATCTGGTTTGAAGCTTTGTCCATTAAATAATGGCATTGTTCACAACACCTTTCAAAGTATTAGGTATCTACCAAAAGGTAAAACATACTAGAGATATCACATCACCATTCTTTGAACCTTAAAAAATGAAACCCTGATTGACTCTATCTAGAAATTTGGGGCTTTTACAAGACTTGTCTGCTTTAGCACAGTGTACGAATTAGAGGCTCTTCATACATTCAGAGTTTGAGTTGTCACAAAGGTTGGGACATGAGACCAGAGTCTGAACCTTTCTGAGGTTGATGAACACATTCAGAGTTGTCAAATTATGATCAATCATAATCATACTCATGTTACTTCTCCATATATCCTTTTAATCAAGATTAATTCTATGATTGTGATCCTGCATACTTGAACACATGTTATTATACCTATTTATTCTTTAAGTAATTTGTTATCATCAAAACCCAAGGGATATGAACAATCTTGTTCCAAGAATCTTAACAATGAAATTACATCATCACCTTTAAGCCCTCGAGAAGACTACAACACACCTGACACCACCCAGTTCAGTTCCCTATGTACATGTCTCTAACGATAAAAAAAACATATTATTGAGAGTTTGTTGATGGTTGCCGAGAGGAAAACAACAATCTTAGAATAATAGAATGAACGACTCCAAATAATTGAGATGGTTGATTTAGGCCACGAAAGTAACACAAGAGCCTGAGAGACCGATAAGAGGTTTGATTTGGGTCAATGGTTGAACATTACATATCACGATGAAGATCAAACTGAAACATCTTTCCATCGCCAACCACGCGACAATAAAAGGCGGAGAATATGTTCTCCCATACTAAGAAGAATATTATCGTCCATATCTAAGTATTGGGAATACCATCTTGGGCACCATTATCATTGTCATAGACATACTTTATCCTTCTCTTTGTTTAACGTTTTAAGGGTGAAAAAGATTTTCATTTTATTAACGTCTTTAGGAGAAAGATAAACCAGTATCCTATTCAATGATATATTGACATATGACAGAATGACATATCCATGTGAACATGTGGAACTCATAGATGTTCTCTTAAAATTCAGAGGTTCAAAAGGCCTAAAGAAATGTAAGATATTTATTATTTACTTAAAGGATGAAGCCATGGCATGGTTTGGAGGTCTGAGAAACAAATCTATTGACAAATGTGATTCACCATTCATTTCACGACACCGTGAAGGCATCCAAAATCAGTGGAGAGATTAGGATTAATAAAGCATAGAAAGGGCAAACCCTTGTAGTCACACACACACACACACACACACACACACACACACACACACACACACACACATATATATATATATATATATATATATATATATATATATATATATATATATATATATATATATATATATATATATATATATATATATATATATATATATATATATATATATATATATATATAAAACATGCCATATTGGTTAAAAGTGTCGATAATGTGATGAATAATACATGCTAAGTATTGGGCTTCAACCTAGATCTAAGTTCACATAAATATTTAAAATTAGGACCCCGAAAAAATTTAATATTTTTCTAGAAAGGGCATAAAAGTATATATAGTATGAAGAATTTTTTTGTGCAAGCAGAGCAATCTACGGAGGTAGAACCCAAAAGAGTGAGGTTATCAAGATAGCAGCTAAAGAACCAATGTGAAACATAAAACAAATTAATGAATGGGAGGGGAGAAAGGAAAACCAAATGGCTCATGAAAATAAAAGAAACAACTTTCCCCCTTCTAAGTATCAGAACTACACATCCATAAATACTTCTAGGGGACGCATTCTACAAGAATGCATCAATGTTGAATTCTGCAAAGAAGAAATGGAGATCCCCAAATAGATATGTGAACATTCAGGTATTGACAAATCCATATATTGTCGTTTACACAAGAGCAACGATAACAACACTGATGGTTGCGTGCAGGTAAAGGATGCAATAAATGATTTAATACAAAAAGGAAAGTTGTTAAGATTTTCCAACCAAGACAAGGGAAATTTTCTGGAAATGAGGCCCGGATATGGGAACCTGCATTTGAAAAAGGGCGAAGTGGCTCTAGTGTCCAAGGAAGAGAAACAATTTGATGAGGAAGAAGGAAACATACTTCAGGTGGTGCTCATCATAGCTAGAGAATCTTTTTCCGAATGAGAAAATCTTATCATACTAATGAATGTCAAGTAAGACATATTCCAATCCTAAGAAGACTTTCCCATCAATCCATGAGTGAAGCTATAAATGATAACATAATGCAGAAAAAGCAAGATAACATGTGTAGAAATGACACCGGAAAGGAACTTGATAAAAACTACAAGAGCATTGTTAGGAGTTTCCATAACTCTAGAGAGCCTCCTGAAATTTAGTCAAAAGTAAGTTCAACAAAATGACGTTGCAGAAGATGAAGCTAAATTAGAAACCTTCGAATAAATTTTGGCCTTCAATCGTGTTTTAGGACATGGAAGAAGTTAACATGAGACCTTTACTGATTAGGGTAGTGATGGCCAACTATGATGTTCGTAGGGTCCTAACTGATCGAGGAAGCTCATGTAACATAATACGCACCATCCCAATTAACCAAGGAAGCTCATGTAACATAATGTACACCATTCTTTCGTAGTGATGGCCTAAGTTGTAAAGACATAATACCCTACAAATGGGGTGACTTCTAGGAGTTTAACGGATCAAAAACAAAAACCTATGGGTATATTATGGGGATCTATATGCTCGCAGATATGAAGTTTGTAAAAATCTATTTAGGGAGAAGTGGCTCTTGTTTTTCAAGGCTTGTTGGTTTGGATGATGATAATTAGAATTATCATATGCTAAAATGATCAAGTGATTGTGTTTGAAGATCAAGGTACCATCTGTTGAGATGAGCAAGTTGCAGTGATTAGAATATTAAAGCTTTATTGTTATTATCAAGTGTTAATCAAGTTGCATTGCTTGGATTCAAGATATCAAAGCTTGCATATGGAAGACAACATCTTATGTCAAGCGCCATTCATTGAAGTCAACAAAGATCTTCAATCAAGCACTTTGTATGATAATGGTGGTTATCATGAAAAGTTATCCTATGCCACATCAGAAGAATATTCAAGGTTCCATTGAAGTTCTAAAGTCAAAGGTAATGGGATAAGGAATCACAGACTTCAAAGTTGTGAAAGGTAGAAAGTGTGAAAGCTCATTGAGTCTGTCGTAAGTGATTAATGTTTGTAAAGGTATAAGACTAACTCTTGACTCTACTAAGGTAAATAACACACATAAACATACACACACACACACGTTCAACCCTTTAAAACACCTGTCTTTTTTTTTTATGAAAATCACCAAAAAAATGCTTTTGTGCCTAGATAATTGGATGAGAACTCAAAAAGTTATTTATGAAGGCTTTTTACACTGTGTAATTGATTATCCCTTTGGCATAATTGGTTATCCCTTTTTGTAATGCCTCATAATCAACTATTAGAGTTGGTAGTCAATTAAATAACAACTCTTTTAAAAACCTTCCATTTTTGTACTTGATAATCGATTATGCAGATGACCTAATTGATTCTCAACATTAAAAATGTCCATGAATCTTTTCCTTTTATGGAAAACTTTTTCCCTCTAAATAAAGGGATCCTTTCTAATTTCTAACACACCATAAAATATATTTGAGACACCTCTCTCTCTCTCTCTACCTATCTATCTATCTATCTCTCTCTCCCGCACGCGCACACATTTTCCTTAGTGATTTTTGAGAGTGAAGTTTTATATATGTGAGGCATTATGCTAAGGTCAAAATTTTAAATTCTCATTGGGAGAAATTTGTGTTGGTAGTGAGCTAAACCAAGTTATTGGAAAGAGGGTTTGAATTGAGACTAAGAAAAAAAGACTCAAGTTATTTAGAATTAGTTTGGTTTTATGCCTAGAAGATCGATCATGGAAGCGATCTATCTATTATGAGGTGTGATTGAGAAGTATAGGATGGACCAACAAGACTTGTATTTAATTTTTATTGACTTGGAAAAGTAATATGATAGAGTGCCTAGAGAGATTTTATGGAAATCTATAGAGAAGAAATGGCTCATGATTGCATATATTTGAGCTATCCAAGATATGTATGAAGGGGTATTGATTAGTGTGTAGACATGGGGTGGAGAGACATATGATTTCCCCATTAAAATAGGTTTTCGACAAGGTTCAATCCTAAGTCCCTACGTTGTTACCTTGTTTTTTGATGTACTCACAGAACACATCTCAGAGCTAGCAATGAGATGCATATTTTTTTAGACGTACTCACAGAACATGTCTTATTAATGTCCTTATAAACAACAACACCCAACCATATACAATTTAAGAATATTGTTCTAGTATTCAATAAGATCTCATTGCCAAGTTACACTTGATGTTTTATTGAATGACAATATATTCTAAAGAATTTATTATGTTATATAATAAATAAATAAAAATAAACACAATGCCTTATATTTTTTATATGGTAACAAATATATAAATAAATGTCATGATAAAAAAGTAAATTCAATCAACATAGATTTTTTTATTAGGGTTTAATCCAACACTTGTATCCCTTGGACGTTCTTTCAATTTATTATTTTTTTCGTAAATTGGTGTAGAACAATTATAATGTTAATTTGTCTTGTGTTGGTTATCTTCTGCAAAAACATGTGACGAGAAAAAGGATGTTGAACATGCTTAAATTCAAGACACTATTTCCACTCCAATTTATTTTCAATCATTTATCTCTTTCTTGTAAGGGTGTTTTAAGTTAATTTGAGGGGCGACATAGAAAATTAAGCCATTCAAACAATTTTTAGTTTCATCTCATTTATAAAAACGGGTTTGTTGAAAAAGTAAAATATTATATCTAATGTCTTTGTTTCATATTTTAATTTTTAATTAGCGAAAAGTAAAACACATCCTTTTTTTTTTGTCTGGTTCTCATTATGCTTGCACTTATTTTTAGATTATTCAAGGTGATGAATAATGACTTTCTCCTATAAATGTCCAATATAAATATTTTGTCATATTTATTGATGATTATAATTATTTTTGTTGGCTATATTTTCTTCGATTTATATTTGCTTCTCCGCTTAATAAATTGTTGACATATGTTAGAAACTCAATCTCATAATATGATGACTATATGTCCATGAGTTTCAAGAGAACCTTTGATGACACTATGTCACACTACACTTTTTTAACATTGTATTTAGTATTTCAACTATATGTTTAGATAAAATTGCATGAAATAGAGCAAATTTTATCAGAAATCAAGATATTATGAAATAAATAAATTCAACTCAAAACCACCATAACCAAAAAATTCTATGGTGTTTTATATGGTGGAAGTTATAGTGAAAAGAAGCAAAGAAAGATTGACACACAAGAGTTGAAGAAAAGAATAAAAAATGAATAACTCGTCAAACCGTTGCCCAATCATCATGGATTGTGGCACGATCCCTGAAGTCAACAAAAAGGGCAAGCCCCTAGAAATATCACACCATGATCGTATTGGGTTGTGGCATAATTTGAGAAAATACACAACTTGCCACATCATCATAAGTGAATGATCGGAACATAATTCCTTTCAAGTGCAACACAATTATGTGATGAAAATCCAACTATATATGCTAATTAAGTTCTTAGTGATTGTTAGGGGTTCTAATTTTGACAGAGACAAGTATTTTATGAGTTTCTCTCGAGCTAAATAGGAGGCTCATCACCATTAGAGCTTATTTATTTTTTGTATGATTTATGTAATATTTCTCCAACTCTTATTTTATGTTTAATTGCACTATGAATAGCTAAATTCCCAATTGTTATGAATAGGTTCTTGATCTTAGGGTATAAAATTGAATCCTTGTATGCAACTACTATGTTAATGAATTATTCTTTGATTATTTATATAATATCTGGTTTTAATGTTTTTTTTATTGAATGATCACCTCTAAATTGATTTGTAGTTTATCTTGTGAAATGAAAGTGGAATAAGTAAATGCTTTTAATTAGGTATTCTAGTTGACATCTACCTAGAACTATGGGTGGAACTATGAAACTCATATATTTTTGTTACTTAAATGTTTAACCTTAGATTTTAACTTTTCAAAGAATTAAGGTGTTACTCTAAGTTGGTAAATATTTTATCACTAAGAAATTATGATTAAATAATATTTGAAATGAGTAACCACATGAAATAGTCACATTAACTAGAAAGGTCATTTAAGTTTTTTTAAGGGAAAAACTAAGTCAGACTCATCCCTCATAATCCTTTAATCATTCATCTTATAACTTTAATTTTTGTAATTCAAACTCAAACAAACCAACAAAATATTATTTTTCAACGCGTATAATTTTAGAGTCAATACTAATTGTGGTCTTTGCGTTTGATACTTAGTTGTACTTATGAAGATATTACTTGAAATTATCAGGTACACTTGCCAAATATCTATAAACATTCAATACAAATTCATATTGCCTCAAAGCTCTTGACCCAATACCACCAATAAAATGAGACAGAAGAATGCAAGAGTTTTCATTTGCTTGATGTAACACATTCCATACTTCTTCAAGTTTACGTACCATTCTAATTTTAGGTAGATGTTCCTTCCATATTTGTCTTCTTGATCTTGTTAGAATTCAATTGTGAGTGGTTATTTCTATATAAACAAGGAATGGAGGAAATTTTGGTTCCCTAAAATCTTATTATTTTGGGATAAGATGTGGTGTCAATCTATCTTAAGGGTCATTGGTGTTCCCTGGACTTCTCCAAAAAGTGGTATCAAATTCATGGTTCCACATGGTGGGAGAGTGGGAGTGGGATCCTAGTTTGGATCAAATGTAGTGATGCAGCAGAGTCACATTTAAGGGTGAGATTATTGAAGTTCAAGTATGAAGGGTTAATCCTACATTGGCTAAGCGTGGAGTAAATGTTGGATATATAAGATATATGACCATATACCCATTTTCTTATGGTTTTTAGTTGATATATGGTGTTAACACTCTTATGGGTCTTGGATGTTTAGCCCATTGTTGATCGCAATACTCTTTGGAGATTGTTGGGTTCAAGTTTGAGTGGTTAAGTCTCATGTCAACTATGAATGAAAAAATGTTAGATATACAAGAGAGTTGGTCCATATACGTTATTCCTTAACATTTTGGATTAAGATGTAGTGTTGAGGTCTCTTACGAGTCGTGAATATTTAACTGGTTATTGCTCTCAGTGCTTCATCAGTATTCCCAAATAAGTGGTATTAGAGCCTAGTTTGGCTTAGTGAGTAAGCGAAAGTAGATCTTGGTGTTAGATCAAGTACACAATATGGGAAGACTCACACATGATGTAAATATTGTTGGGATGAAGTATGGATGGTTAATTTCCACATCGATTGATAAAAAAATTATTTGATATAAACGATAATTGACTAATATACGTAATTCTTTAAGATTTTAGAATAAAATGAGGTGTCAAGGTCTTTCATGGGTCCTAAATGATTAGCTCATTAATGGTCTTGGTGGTTCCCAGAATCCCAAACAAGTGGTATTAAAGTCATGGTTCGGCTGGATAGGGGAATGAGATCCTAGTGTGGATCAAGTATTGAGATATGGGTGACTCACACGTTAAAGGAGATTATCGGAATTCAAGTGTGAGTTATTAGTCCCACGTAGACTAGAAATGAAAAGAAAATGTTGGATATATATATATATATATATATATATATATATATATATATATATATATATATATATATATATATATATATATATATATATATATATATATATATATATAAGAGGTGGCTCATATATCATATTTCTTAAGATCTTGGATAAACATGTGATATCAAGGCCTTTTAAGGACCCCTAAAAAGTTTTGGTTCTCCTTTCTTTCATCTTTTTAAAAACCAGACTAGTTAAAGTTATTTACATCCTTTTCTGTGTGTATTTTGTCCGCCTGTGTCATTTGAAATAAATAAACTTAGAGTACAATATGTTCAATGTTCATTTACATGGTATAGTCACTCTCATATAGGCTTTGTGTGTTTTGATGTCTTTAACAACTATTTTTTCGTATTTCTCGAAATGTGACATTTTGTAATGATTAATTTATGTTTCATTTTCTTACTCCTATCATGAATGATATTGTTATTCTTCTCAATTTTTCTATTATTCTTAAATCTACAAAACTTTATAAACTATGAAATATATATGTCATATAATGTTGATAACAGGTTCTGACTTTTTTCTTGATGTTGATCTTCCGCTTGATCCTGTAGTGGTTGAACCACAACGTTCTAGTCACTCAAGGTTGGTTCAACATGCTTAGACGCTTAAAATAAAAATAAAAATAGAACAAAAAAAATCAACTTTTGTTGAAGCCAATGGTTAAACTCCAATCAAAGATAATATGAGGCTTTCACCTTAACATCCCAACTAAAGAAACATTTATTACTATTTTGGCACATTTTATATTTATAACTAAATTGAATCTTTGTAGGCCTTTTTTTAGAATAAAAATTTGAGGTCTATAGCATTAACTTGGATCGCTTGAAAATATATCGAGTACACATAATATATGTTTACCCAATTCAATAAAAATAATTTACATAGGGGGAGAGAGAAGTTCTCCAATCTATTATACTTCAAGAGTTGTTACAAGAAATTACTAGATGAGTTACAAGAAAACAACCGTCTGAGTTCATAAGAACTTCTCCTATTTTGCATTAAAATGTTTCTCAATCACTCCTCCAACTCAATATATGAATCATACAAAATAAATGTGTTTAAAAGTGTTTCCTAATTCCCTTAGATACCCCAAAAAACTCTTCCAATTATTAGAACAAAAAATCCTAAAAATCTCTCCATTTATCTCTTTAACTTTCTCTCACTAGAATTTAAACTCTCTTAACTTGGTATCCAAAAAGGGCTTAAAGGCGTTTGGTATGTGTGTTAGGGTAAAGACATTGTGTATCCCTAAAACACGCTGCATTTCTAAAAGAACGCATGAGAGGACTACGTTCTTGGAATGAATTACATTTATGCCAAATGCATTGTGTTTTTGCGAATCTTCCAAAATGGTTTTGCAGCCAAATTACCATAATTTCCATATTAACTTCAAAATTAATTGTGATGCCAATTTACTCATCAACTACATTGATGCTCTTTCCAAATCTTAAATGATTCTTCAATGAACTTGACCAATTCTAAGCAATGCGTGAACCTTGATTTAGATATTTGCATCCATCATCCAGTTTTTCTTATATAGTCTCATAAGCTCAAAAGCATGGTTCTTCATCAATGAACTCATCTTATCATCACATTCAACTAATTATGATTCTCTTTGATTTTGAGTGTCTCCTTCAAGGTATTTGGTTCTGACTCTTGCAACCCTTCAATCACATTCAAAGCATTAACAAATAAGGTCATCACAATCGTATCACAGAGGTGGTACAATTTTTCTCCATACTTTATCACAAGTCAAATGATAATAAAAATACACTATAGATTTCTCCTAACTAGAACTAGAAACAAGATCTTTAAATTCCTCAGTGTCTCTAATATCCCTAGTAAGTACCTCAACCTCAAAATGTGTTTTATATGTCATAGTTTCTAATTCTTTCACCTCCATATTTTTACACTTCGTCCTTTTTACGGGTCTAGCCCAAAGTAACATCCCCATTTATGATAAATTTTATCCCTCAGGTTCCACCTTTCGCAACTTGTAACTCTTCATGTCTTTAAGATAACCAATGAAAACATACTTCACAGACCTAACATTAAGCTTGTATTTCTTGATATGTGTAAATTCTAATTCTCATAAGACCTTCAAGTTAGAGTAGTGTATCATTTTCCCACTCAAAAGATCCATAGGTGTGTCTTGAAGTATATTCATGTAGCAACATCATTACCCCTCCCATAAACTCATTAGCAATCCAACTCTCATCAACATGCACCTTACCCTCTCCAAAATGATCATTTTCGTATGTTCAACTAGGCCTTTTTATTGAGGTGTATCAGCAACCGTTGTATGTCTCTTTATACCTTATTTATGGTAAAACTCATTAAAGTGCTCTGAAATAAATTTCATGACTTTGGCAATTCTGCTTTCACTAACATGCTCTGGTCTCAAATTTCATATCTTGGCGTTGTCACAATTTTTTTTACTATTTGACTATGCATTACAAATAAGATGGGAATACAACCTACACATATTAGACCATTTTTCCATGATCCACGCACCATGCAAAAATTTCAAAATTCCATGTTTAACTCTAGTGCAATAACATATATCATCCAACATGCTTACGAATAACACATTTTTCTTAAGCTTGGGAACATACCTTGTAGGATCAAGCGCTTACCACTGAGCTAAAAGCAATTGCTGTTAGTGAGGGTGCAACTTTATTTCCTTATAGTATGAGCCTTTCAGGGGCTGCACCTAAAGCGAGGTTTGTAAGCTCCCTCTAAGCGCCATGGGTTGGGATGTTAAGCCCATTCGAATCCCTAAGGGTGACGCTGGATTTATTTATCCAACAATCTCCCCCCCAGTGTCAGCCGGGGGGATTCGAACCCATGACCATGCTCTGATACCACTTGTAGGATCAAGCGCTTACCACTGAGCTAAAAGCAATTACTGTTAGTGAGGGTGCAACTTTATTTCCTTATAGTATGAGCCTTTCAGGGGCTGCACCTAAAGCGAGGTTTGTAAGCTCCCTCTAAGCGCCATGGGTTGGGATGTTAAGCCCATTCGAATCCCTAAGGGTGACGCTGGATTTATTTATCCAACATACCTCACATTGTGGAAAAGGAAGGTCACAGTCATTAAACATTTTAAGTCTAGTCATACAAATACCATGAACTATGAAAGCCTTATTATTACCGAGTCAAACAACTCCACCTTCTTTCAGCTCTAGAGTCTCAAATTATTATTTTCTTAGACATGTGTGAAAATAGCATAATGAGTCCTTAATTCAACTCTTCCTTATAAAACCGCCACCTCTAGTGTACTGTCACTCTCATGACCATGCTTGTTTGAGGAGACTTCAATATAAACAAAACCATATTTTCCTCCCTCTTAGATGACCTTCTTGAAAGTGACTGATTTTATAACAAGTGAAGCATTTTATATTTGACTTATCAAAATCCTTGGACTTAGAATTTCCTATACTCTCACAACTTCCTTTTGAAACATTCAATACTTCATAACAATCGTCAAACTACAAATCTTTCATCTTTGATAGCTCCTTAGACCTTATAGCCAATTGAAACTCCTCCACAGTGATAGTTACTTCTTCACCAATTGGGAAATGCATCCTTGAAATGGTCAAAAGATCAGGATAATGAGTTCAAAAAGAGTAGATCTTTGACCTCGTCATCAAGCTTCACTTTAATATTATGAAGTCATCAATGATCTTATTGAATTTTATCAAGTTCTCCATAATAATTTTTTTTCTACCATTTGAAATGATTAGAGTTGTTGTTTCAAACACATCCTATGAGTCAAGCAATTGGTTGTACGCAATTATTCAAGTTTGAACCACATCTCCGTTGTGGTCTTCTCCCTAGAGACCCCCCTTAGAACTTTATCTCCAAGACACAAGATAACGATATTTGGGGTCTTATCCATCATCTCGGTCTTTATTTACTATGTTAGGTTTGCATGCATCAACGTCTCATCTTTCAATATTTTTACACACCTTTGTTGAGTTAAGATTAATTGCATCTTCACTTTTTATGACCCCAGATCGTTGTCTTTGGAAATCTTCTCGATGTCCCATTTGGAGCTTATGGTGTTCACTTGTAAATCTAATCCTTTTGTCCCACAGTGAGCGTCACTTATTGTGAAATTGAAAGATTTAACTAAACCAAAAACTTTGATGTGAGAAACAAAGAATAGCAACAACCAAAATAAATTGACTCAAACAAAATTAATCAATATACTAAATAATGGATACACCAATATATTTTTATCAAGTTCAATCAAAACAATTTACTATGGAAGATAACAACTCTCTAATTCACTATACTTCGAGAGTTGTTAAAAAATATTACAAGAAAATAATATTCCAAATTCATAAAAACTTTTTCTATTTTCTAACCAAATATTTCTCAATCTCTCTTCTCCACTTAATATATGAATTATACGGTTCAAAATATTTAAAAATGTTCTTCAATTCTCTTAAATATTCAAAAATCTTCCAATTTTTATGTTAAAAATCACTCCCGTTACATCTCTCATTAAGATTTAAACTCTCAGCGTTTCTAAAAAATGCACAAACACATTACATTTCTTAGAACACAACACAATGCATTTTCGCAAATCCTAAAAAGAAAAACTGAAACCAAATTACCACGCCAACAATGTTACATAACTTTAATTATTAACAGCAACATATCTTACTATCACACACACATATATAAATAGTTCTTATTTTCTAGTATATCATTTTGATGTATATACATACATGTGGAAACTTTCTTCCGTCTTTTGCAACACTTCCAAACTAAAAAAAGACACGTCTATACATACAGGAAGGGAAAGGGTTGAAAAGGACAAGTATCAAATAAGACAAAAAAGTACAACTGTAACTAACACCTACACATTTGTTTTATAGTTACCTCAAACATTGATTATCCTAGGATCTGCAACCTCGTTCTTAAAGGTGTTAACGTGAGAGCCAAGGATTATTGTAACCTTATTCATTTGTCATTATTTGCCTTCATTCATTTTTCAATTGTTAATTCTGAATTGGAGGATACAATAAACCATTTTTTAATGTAACCATACAATCAAAACAGCACAACTTTTGCATATGATTATCAGTTTGTCACCTTTTCATAACTGCTATGCGATGATAATATATCATAATTCATTGTTCCAAAAACTCCACAACATAAATTATTTTCTTAACAATATAACTTGTCTCCTTTGTAAAACCATTAACTTTGTGTCGATATCAACAACAAGGCCTGCAAGAGTGACATCAATTGTAATATATTTTGACATGTTGTGATTTGTCATTATCCTAGAGCTAAAGATGCTGCTTTCAAATTTTATTTTATAAATGATCTCCAAATGAAGCTCAAAAGGTTCCTTATCCAAATGTAGCGGCACACTTTGAGATATCGATTTTTTTTTTATCGGTACGATTCGAACCAGAGACCTTGACGTTTACGAATATGGTAGCACCTGTAATTGATAATGGATTTCGTAGCAGAAAGAAATCATCAAGAGGACACCACAGGTTTGTAGGAGTTCGTCAAAGGCCGTCGGGAAGATGGGTGGCAGAGATCAAAGACTCTTTACAGAAAGTTAGGCTTTGGCTCGGAACATTCGACACGGCTGAAGAAGCCGCTCGTGCTTATGATACAGCTGCTAGAGCTTTGAGAGGTGCTAATGCTAGAACCAACTTTGAGTTGCCAGAATCTGCAACAAATGGAGGTGATGCTAAGCGCGTTTCGGGTTCAGGTTCGGGTTCTAAGTTCATGCTAGAGAATACTGAGCCTTTTTCTTTTGAAGATGTTAGTGAATCAGGTTCAGGTTCTGAAGGTCTTCTTGGTGCACTCAAAGCAAAACTTTGTAATGGAAAAGAAGGGAAATTTTCATTTTCATTTCCTTCTGCTAGTATAGTTTCGAAATCAACACAAAACAGTTCTTGGAAGAAAGAATCATCATTATCATCATCATCAGCTACTTATTGTCTCTCTCAGATGAATGAAACTCATGCTAACACTATACCAAACTCATTGAGTATTTCATCAAACACTTTTGCTAAGAGTTTGATCATCCCAAATCATGATCATGAAATATCTCAAACTCAAACACCATCTATGACAAACATGTTATGGTCCAACGAAATCGAAAATGAATATCCTTGGCCTATTCAGATGAATCATGTTCTTCATGACAGTAGTACTACTAATCTTCTTGCATCTGCAAGTGCATCAAATTTTCCATGGCCACTAATAGATTCCAACATTGACATGACATGTATAGATCAAGGGATATTAAATAGTAACAGAAATGATCAAATCAATATGATGAACATGCAGTTACCTCAAGCTGGTGGATCAAATACTGAAGGGTTTTGGACAATGGATCAGCAACAACAGTTTGTGCAATGTGAGGAGAATAATAGTTGGTTTGGTTCCGGTGGATCTTGGAATCCTTTTATCTACGTGCCTTCTGAGCTAGCTTGATTAGGTTAATCATATATCTATGAAAGAAATCTACAAAACATTTGTTTTACCTTGATTTTATAGAACAGTCTCTTAGCATGCATAAAGATCGACTAAGTTTGTTCTGTGAGGAAGGTAATCTAGTAGAATGTTGTGTGTGTTTACCTTAGAACATGTAATGATGATTTTCAGCATTTTAATATGTAAAGCAATATTATTTTATTTATCTATAATAAATCACTAATATGGTAGAGAATGGTACTCATCTTTGAGTCTCCAGATAGAGAATTTATAAATTTCACATGAGTTTAGCAGCCTCAACTACAGTCGCACGCGCCTACACCTGCGGCCCAAACTATTGTTTCTCTGCGTGCTTTCGACCGGTTTTTTTCAGTCGTCAGGACCGTGGCTACCCTTGCCACTACCGGTTGTTCACATGTTTTCTCCAATCTACTACAACATTCAGGTCTCTGTCATCGAGCTCTAGTTTCAAGGTCTCTGTTGAGCAGGTGATAAATGCATAATTTATTTTTTTGAAAATCACATAGAATTATAGACTTTTTTTCTGCCCTGCCCCTTTTCTGAAATTTATTTTCCACTATGCCCCAGTTTGAAATTTGTTTTCCAATTTCTCCCCTTTTTTTTATTGAGCTCGTCCAATGGTTGGACAAGGGCCTGAAGGCCCATTGCGTGCAGTAAAGACTCGGCCAATGAATGACCGAGGGCATAAAAAAACTGTTTTTTTTTTTTTAATATTTTAAATACTTTATTAAATAGGAATAATAATTAATATAATTGATTTTTAATTATTAATTATATATTTAATTAATATAATTAATTAATTTAAAAATAATAATAATTTTTTAATAAAAATATTTAAAATAAAATGTAAATAATAATAGTTTTTCATGATAATAATTTTTATTTTGATATTATTATGTTTAAAATATTAATAATAAAAATAATTAATTTTTAGAATATTAATAATAGAAATAATTTGTTTTTTTTAAGAATTACAATGGAAGAAATACATTTTATTGATATAATGGAAGCAATACATTTTATTAATGATAAGCGATAAATTTTTTTGATATTATTATTTTTAAAATATTAATAATAAAAATGATTATTTTTTAGAATATTAATAATAGAAATAATAAAAAAAAATTAATTCGTAAAAAATATTCCAAATATAGTTTAAAATCTTTTATAATTTAAGACGGATAAAATATTATTTATCAATTTTTTAAAATTATTTGGGACAAAAAAATGTCATTTATTAAAAATATTTGAAAATAATACTTTACATAAATGAGTATACAAAAGACAAAAAAGAAAAAACCATTCGAATTCGAATTCGAATAATAAAAATATCTGATATGAAATAATACGAATATTATTGTCATTATTATAAGTAATAATTTTTTTTAGATATAATAAACAATTAAAGTATTTGATATTTAATAATGATTAAATATATCATTTATTCAATAAATTTTTAAAAGAAAAATTCTTATTTATAATAATGACAATTATTTGCTATTTCTAATTAATATGTTATGTTTTTAATAATTTGTCATTAATATCCTAATAATTATTTTTATCACAATTCAATAAGTAATAATATGACATTAAAAATAGCATTAAAAGCAAATGAATTGTTCTTATATATAATATACTTTCTCTTTCCTTAATAATAATAACAATAAATCAACTTAAAAAAAAGTTAATATCATTAATTACATATGTTTTAATTCATATAAAATATTCCAAATATAAACTGAAAAAGGCTGAAAATCTTTTTTAATTTAAAACGGAGAAAGTTTTATTTATTAAAAATATCTTTTATAATTTGAGACATTTATTAAAAGCACTATGAAGAATATTATTTTAACATTTTATTTTATTTTAACATCTTATTATTTACATTTTATTTTAAATATTTTTATAAAAAAATTGTTATTATTTCAATAAAATGTATTTTTTCCATTGTACTAGTAATTCTTAAAAAAACAAATTATTTCTATTATTAATATTCTAAAAATTAATCATTTTTATTATTAATATTTTAAAAATAATAATATCAATTTTTTTTATTATCATGAAAAACTATTATTATTTACATTTTATTTTAAATATTTTTATAAAAAAATTATTATTATTTTTAAATTAATCAATTATATTAATTAAATATAGAATTAATAATTAAAAATCAATTATATTAATTATTATTACTATTTAATAAAGTATTCAAAATATTAAAAAAAAAAAAAACAGTTTCTTCATGCCCTCGGTCATTCATTGGCCGAGCCCTACTGCACGCAATGGGCCTTCAGTCCCTCGTCCAACCATTGGACGAGCCCAATAAGAAAAAGGGAGCAGATTGAGATTTTTTTTTAGACTGAGACATAATGGGAAATAAATTTCAGAAAAGAGGCATGTGGGGAAAAAAATCTGAATTATAAGCAATTATTCAATACTTGAACACATTTGTTTAGCGGATGTAAGGCACCTCAAACACATTTTTTAAGATATTCAATGACTATGGAGGTTGGGTTTTCGCTAGGGCCAACTCCCTTTTACTTATCTTGGTTGTCCTATATTCAAAGGAAAACCGAAACAGATTCATTTTCAAAGGTTAGCCCACAAAATTAGAACTAAGCTTGCATCTTGTAAGGGTGCGAGGGAGAGTTCAACTCATCGATTCGGTCATCCAGAACATACTGGTTTATTCCTTTCGTATTTACAGGTGGCCAGATAAGGATAAGGTGCTAGTCCAATTAAATACTTGGTTCAGTAACTTCATTTGGAGTGGTGTTATCCTCATCAGAAAAATTTGCACAATGGCAAGGTGAGTAGTTTGCAAACCTATGGATAAGGACGGTTTCGGAATCTGATCAGCAAAGAAACTTAATGACGCATTGCCGCTCAAGCTAACTTGGGAGTTCATGACCTGTTAGGAGGAGTGTGCAGTAGTTTGCAGAGCAAGATATCCTCACAATAACCCCCTCGATCTTATCACATAAAATCACTTATTTGGCCTGGAATCTGTCACTATAACCTTTTGAAGGAGGAGACCAAATGGGTGACAGGAACGGGGGAAACATTAACTACTAAACTGGGAATTGGTAGGGGAAGTTGAAATTGTATGTGTTTGTTTGATTATTCACGTGTTTGTAATTTGTTCATTATTTTTGTATTAGCGTGTTTGTAATTCATTCACAATTTGATTTGTATTGTGTTCGCTTCAGTTATTTAGAATTGTACCATTAAGACCATTCATTATTCGATAAATTAGAGTTTTGATCCATGATAGTGTTCCTTTATGAGTATAATAAGTTGGTTTTTATCGTTTCATCCGGTGTTGCTTAAATCACAAGTTAGAACACTTAAATCAAGGTGCCTGGTAATTTGATTTGAATCATGTACAATTTATGACTTGAATCAAGCTTATTGTGAAAATTTGATTTCGCATCTGGATGATTTGATTCGAATCATGGTTTGAACCTAACTCGAATCATAGCTCTCCATGAAAGCTAGGATTGGGCTCGGCCTAATTTGACTCGAATCATAAGTTAAACTTACCTCGAATCATGACTTTTTCTTGACTCGAATGATAGCATAAAAAATTCAATTTTCCACCTTAGATTTAAATTTTTGTTTCTTTGATCCAAATACAAGTGTAATGAAACAATGTGGGTGAAACCCATTTTGAGACAAAATATCAATTTGTCTTCTCTTCTCTAGCATGTCCTTTCCTAGCACCTTTGATTCTTTATCTTATTTTGAAGAACAACTTCTTGAGTGTTAATTCATGTTAGATTCACTTCTTTTTTTTACACATTGCTCTTGTGTAATTTGTTGTTGTTTGAGGGAAAGCCATAAAAAGAGAGTTGATCAATCTCGTATTGATTCATGACTGATCAAACTCATGAGAATCATCAAGAACCAAGACCCATTTACTCAGAAGTTTGAGAAAACATTGTGTATGTGTGTGTTCTTCATTCACCAACACTCAATTACTTGACTAACACCTTGTGAGTTAGAGTGTGTGTGAGATTCCTTTGACATTATTCATCATCTTCAACCTTAGTTCTTATCCATTATTGTGGACCTTCATCTCTAAAGATTGAGTGTTTAAGGGAGACTAGTGGTACATTAGAATATCAAATTTTGTGTGAAGTTTGTTATTTGTAACAGGTGCAAGTATTCTTTCTTGAATGCAGTTTAGTTCTTATTGGTATCTATCAAGAAGAGAGTTTTAATATACTCCATGGAAGACTTTGGCGAAGTTAAGTACAAATTGTTCGTAAGGCAGAGTTGTAAGTAGTCCAACTTTGGTGAGATTGTGGAATGATTGTTCGTAGACAAAGTTGAGAGTTATCCAATCAATGTTTAGTTAATGACAATCACTCATACAATAAATCAATGAGATCAAGGTGGATAGCCACATACCAATACTTGGAGCAGGTTATTGTGGATAGAAAACTTATTGGATCAAGATCTTTGAGGATCTTGTTTTTTGTTAGCAGTTTGAGTGTCTGCATCATCAGAGGAAATTATCGTGTGATATTTCGTTGTAATCAAAATACTTGCATCAAAATTATAAAAATAGTGAAAGGTCGTGATTATTTAGATATGATTCTTTAACACCATTGGAGAGCAGAGTAGGCAAAGCGATGAAGAATGTTGAACCACTATATATCTCTGTGTATCTTTTCTCTCTTCCATTATCTCCTATAATTTTCTAGCATTCATTACTATGCCTATTGCATTAGTGCAAATTTTCATTGTTTGTATGTCATTTAGGTTAGGCCTTGCTTATATATATATTTAATGTGTAATCTTAGGTCTACGATGCATCAATCTTTTTGTATCATCATAAGTCAAATTATGCCTTGAATAAGTATCTATGTAAAGGGTTTTTAAATTGTTTTGTTTAAAACGACTTTGGTTATCTTGTAATTGATTTGCATTAGAAAGTATTAAGTCCTTAGTGATATCTTTCAGTACTTTAGTTGGCTTAATTCATCGAGATGTTTTCAAGCTCTCTTAGTGTTGTGTTTTGCTTCTGAGTATCTTAAAATCTCTTATTTCGTTTATGGGACCTAAAATATTTTTGAAATTGTCTTATTGTGGATAGATTTATTCAACCCATCATCCCTATATACCTCATTGTGTCCATATTTCCACCCAACATAAGCCTCTAAGCGAGCACATGGATATCCTGCCTCAAGACAGACAAAAGTTAAATACTAAGCTCAAATACCCTGAGATAGTATTCAAAATTAACCAGATTCCATTTCCCCGGGAGCAGCTTCAGGATCAGTTAATTTGGGAACATTCAAGTAATGGGGTCTTAATGGCGAAGGATGCGCACAATTTCCTAGAAGGTAATTGTACGACATTATAGTGGGTTACACTAATTTGAAAAAAATTGTATTCCTCTGTCGACTTCCTTCATGATGTGAAGATTGATTCATAATAAGATCTCGCAGATGATAATTTGCAAAACATGGGGATGCGTATTGGCTTCAAGTGAAGTTTGTGTAGTGCCCAAAGGGAAACAATATCCCATATCTTTTTTTTATTGTCACTTTAACTTAGAGATCTAGAAGGTGATAATGGTAAAAATAAAGATCATAATGTTGCCTAAAGCTCTAGAGTACCTCCTTCAGATGGCCATGATGGGATGGTATCCCAAGCTCAAAGATACTATTATAGCGGCACTGGTTCACACTGTCCACCAGATCCGACTGGCAAGAAATGATAGAAGGTTCAATGATTCAACACAACTGGTAACCATTATTTTTGAAAGAATTATAGCCTTAACAAAGATCACTTGTTCGCTTTCAAAGGGTTGGATTTCTAACTGTCAGTTAGAGAATTACATTCTTAATAATGTCTAAATAGATAAAAGATATTGGAATGCCCTCAAAATTATTATAGTTTTTTTCTTTCCAAAAACCACATAATTTATGGGTTAAGATTAACACTGGTGAGTTTGTTAGAGGAAACTTGACAACAACGAAGGTTGTTGTGTAGGACCATCACATAGGTTTTTAGGAGAACTTTCTCTATGAACTTGGAAGAGATGATTATTATAGCTGAGCTTCTGGCTAATATGACCGCCTTAGAAGAGGTGAATCGAGAGGATGGTTTAATGCTTTGATTTAAGGTGATTCTCATATGGCACTTCACTCTGTTAGGATGGAGATCCTTATTCCTTTGGATCTCCAAAACAAGTGGTCAAATTGTAAACATTTTTCTTTAAATAGGGTTTACACACACAAATTTACAGAGAAGAAAACAGGTGTGCAGATAAACTAACTTCCCAGGGCAATGTTTGAATTTCCAACGGTGGGATTCGTTACCAATTTTCATTTGTGGATTTTTTTTCACTGATAGGTTGGATTTATCGAATTACAGATTTACTTGACCTTCAGCTTTGTGGATTGACTATTCACTGATGGAGGACAAGGGTTTGACCTTTTGCATGGTCTAGTTGTAGTTGTAGTTTTTTATTTTCTTTAGTTTTTCCTAGGTCAGGTCTATTCCCCCCGGATGTACATATTTTTAAATTTTAATATAGTAGAATTTATTTAGTTTATAAAAACACATTTTTAATTGACAAAGGAAACTCAATATGCTAATCGGCCATTTTTTCAATTAGTGGATGTTGATTATAATCAAAATCTATAAGTAGAGGTTTGTGGCATCATTTGAAGATCTTATCATAATTTTCTACATCAATTTATATTAGAGACATTAGGGGAGAGTATTTATTGAGGGGTGTGGCATTATGATTTCATATTGAGCACAAAAATTTCAAATGGAGAAGTAGAAAAGAAAAACAAAAGTTTAGCACTCAATGCCGAAGAATATGACTATGATGGTAACATCTTATAGTAAAGAAATTTAAAAGATTCTTAAAGAATGAGAAAAAGCAAAAACAACAGGAAGAAAAAGATGAGCAAAAAACACCATCCATTCCAACATGCTACAATTGCTGAAAGAAAGGACACATCAGGTCATACTGTCTCATAGCTAAAAAGGCATATCAAAAGAGATTCAAGAAGCCTCGGAAAAAAGGCAAGAAAGCTTATGTTGCATGGGAAGACAATGATACGGAATCCTCGGAAGATGAAAAAGAAGAAGCCAATATTTGTCTCATGACAAATCATCAAGATGACGAGGTAAACTATTACTTCTCTTATCATGATCTTTTTCGTATTTGTAAGTAACTAACAAAAGAAACAAACAAACAGGAACAAATTTTATCCACATCCAATGATATCATTTCCTCTCTAGAACTTAAAAATAAAAATCTGGAAAGAGAAATAGAAATCCTTAGAGAGAGACAAAATGGACCAGCTCAAAGTTCTTCCACTTCAAACGAAGATGATGAACCCGATAACTGCAATGAATGTGATGATTTGAAAAATGAAATTTGTGATCTTCAAAAAACACTTGTCAAGTTCACCAAAGGAAGACATAATTTGAATCTTATGATAGGAAATCAAAGAGCCTCTTACAACAAAGTTGACCTTGCTATGAACTGAATAATAATAGTAAAAAATTCGATAACATTTGTAATGCCAAAACTAATTCACATTGTAAAACCTTTAAATGAAGCTACTATAGTAAATAAGGTCACATTGTTATGTTACATTTCATTAAGAAGAGTCATGAAAGCAAAAAAGGACATCTTCCTTCATATTTTTATAAAAAACACTATGAACACAAAGCAAAAAATTTGTCTACCCTTATAAATGTCTATATCTCAAATACAAATAAGAAGAATGTTTATGAAAATAACAACAAAGGACCCAATATGATATTAGTACCTAAAAGTAAGAACTAACCCTTTCTCTGTAGGAATGCTTTAGAGTCTCAAACACCAAATGGTATCTTGATAGCGACTGTTAAAAAGCATATGACATGTGACAAACCCCTATTCTCCACCTTCTTTCCTAAAGAATGAGGCTTTGTCTATTATGGAGATAATAATAAGGAAAAATTTCTGGGAGTAGGCATCGTTGGTAAAGGTAATAATGTAACTTTTGACTCTTCTGGTTGCAAGGTCATAAAATCTAAATCAAACAAAATTCTATTTAGAAGCTCAAGAAATGAAAATATATACATAGTGAATTTAAATAAAATTCCTTCAAATTATGTATGTCTCATGAGTAAATAGGATGAATTTTGGCTATGAAATAAGAGAAATGCTCACATACACATGGATCTCATAAATAAGATGGTCCAAAAAGATTTTATGGACGGTCTTCCAGACTTACATTTTGAAAAGAACAGATTCTGTGATACGTGCCAAAAGGGAAAGTAACTAAGGTCTTATTTTAAAGCTAAAACATTGTTTCTACTAATCGGCCCTTACAAATGCTTCATATGGACCTTTTTGGCCCATCAAGAACCGTAAGTCTAGGTGGAAACATCTACACTCTTGTAATTGTAGATGACTACTCTCACTATACCTGGACATTATTCTTATCTTAGAAAATAGACATGTTTGTTGCCTTTCAAAAACTAGCCAATGTTATCTAGAAAAGAGACATATTGCATCAATAAAAAAATGACCATGATGGAGAATTCCAAAATGAGGAATTCAAAAAATTCTATAATGAGAATGGTATTCGACATACCTTTTCCACTCCACGAAGTCCCCAACAAAATGGGGTAGTAGAGAGGAAAATTATATCTCCGACGAAGCTTGCGATGATGATGCTCAATGATATTAATCTTCCTAAATATTTATGGATTGATGCAGTAAGCATTGCTTTCTATGTTATGAAACTTGTCTTAATAAATCAGACACCTTATGAAGTATACAAAGGAAGAAAGCTGAATATCTATCACTTTCATTTTTTGGACAAAAATGATTTATCCTTAACAATAGGAAATATAACCTCAGAAAATTTGACGTAAAAGTTGGTGAAGGTATATTCGTAGGATATTCCACTTCCTGCAAAGCTTATAGAGTCTTTAACAAAAGAACTTTGACAATTGAAGAATCGATTCATGTTACCTTTGATGAATCTGAATCTAAACCAATAGAATTAGAAGGTCTCGATTGTGCAGGTATCTTAGAAAGGACAAATTTAGAGAAAAATAATCAAGAACAGGACCAAGGCAAAAGTTAAAATCAAGTTGAAGAGCTAGATCAGGATCAAATCACAGATACTTCACCATAACATACATATCTTTTGTAAGAATGGAGGACAACAAGATACCATCTTATCTAGAATGTTATTAGAGATATATCTAAGGGAGACAATACTCTACGATCCCTTAATAAGTTATGTAACTTTGTAGATTTTGTTTCGCAAATTGAGCCAACAAGAATCGATGAAGTTATCCTCGATGAACATTGGTCTCTTGCCATCTAAGAAGAGTTAAATCAATTTTAATGGAATAACATTTGGGAACTCGTTCCTAAAGCTTTAGCTAATCTAGTGATTGATACCATATGGATCTTTTGCAACAAACTGAATGAAGATGTCAATATTTTAAAAAATAAAGCGAGACTCGTTGCTAAGGGATACAATCAACATGAAAGAATTAATGTCGATGAAAATTATGCTCCTGTGGCTAGATTAGAAGCCATAAAGACGTTATAGATTTCTCTTGCATTATCAATTTCAAATGGATATAAAAAGAATTTTTCTAAACGACTACACCCAAGAAGAGGTATATGTTTATCAACCTTCAGGTTTTGTCAACCCAACATTTTCAATTCATGTTTTCAAGAACTTAGCTAGGAAAAAGCTTTGTTTAGTTATTGAGATTAGCTTGGAAAATATCTAACCGGCTCGTTAGTCCAGCCTGGGTAAAAGTTTTCTTTTTGGTTTAGGGATAAGTCATTGTAAACTTTCTGGATTCGATTTTAATGAAGGTTCGAGCGCAAAATCTGTAAAAGCTCAAGTCCATAGTCAAAATCTAAAGAATATCACTTGGTAATAAGAGTAGGCTAATGTACGATCGAACCTGGATAAATCACTAGCGCAATATCTCTAAACCCTTATCTTTTTACTTTACTGTTTTTACTTTCTGATGTATATATTTACACTAAACTTAAAGAATACTAACACTATTCACTTCTTAATTAAAATAAACTTAAAATTAATCACGAAGTTTGAATACCAAAATTCAACCCCCCTCCCCTCTTGTGCTTGAAGTCAATTGTCCAACAAGTGGCATCAAAGCCTAACTCCTATTAAAGAATAATCGTCCCATGAGGGAAAATGTCTTCAAACTACTCACTAAATAAACCCGGATTCTAAAATGGAGAAATGTATAGTTTATGGAAAGAGAAAATGAAATATTTCATAGAAGGTATGAATCATGGTATTTAGAAGGCTGTGAAGGAAAATCCATTTTTCCTATATACGATGTCAACGGTGTTTTAGTAAACAAACCTGAAAAAGGATTGACCCAAAGATGATAAAGTAAATTTGAAGTGTGGTTTGAAAACAAAGAATGTCATCATTAACGCTCTCTATCTTGATGAATTATTGTGAGTTTCTCACTACGAGACTGCAAAAGAAATGTTGGGCATCCTCCAAATTACCCATGAAGGACCTACTAAGGTAAAAAGGGCAAGACTGAGCACATTAACCGACAAATGTGAACTCTTTAGAATGAAACCTGGAGAGAGAATTAATCAAATGCAAACATAATTTACCTATATTGTGAGTCATGTGAGAACACTAGGAAAAAATTTCAAATAAGGAACTAGTTGTAAAAATTCTTAGATGCCTAAACCATAGTTGGAAACCCAAAGTCACAACAATTTGTGAATATAATGATTTAGCGACTATGGACATGCATACTTTTTTTGTGGAAAATTGCAACAACTTGAGATTTATTTGAACATACTTGTTGATGACGAAGGAGGTGCCAACTCCAAGGAAGTGTATTTTCTTCATTGCATTTTTAGTGCACAACGGGTTCATTATGCCACATTCATGTTGGCCCATATTCGATCTGTGTCGACTGCTACAAAGGGCGTAATTTTTATTGGAGGATTGATTACCTATACTGCTCATGCATTGAACCTAGAGGCTAAGTTTGCAACTCTGTTACCCATTGCTAGGAGCACTGCATTAGACATTCATGCATGCAAGTCACATAAATTGGTTAAGTTTGAAAGAGATAAGAGGTACTTTTTTATCGTTAAAAACAAATTAATAAGCAATATTGTTTTGCCATACCTTGAGCGTATTAATGTTCAGAACTAGGCTAATTGGCTTTTTAATTTATCTGCCCCCGCTGACACTGTCCCTACTTGTATGGATATTCCTGAGCATGTTGGTGCGGGAGGTGTACTAATGAAGAGTATGATCGGAGAGAGCGACACTCCCCTATGCATACATCTCCCCCACCCCATCATTCACCAGTACACACTACACAACATTTTCCTAACACTTTTACAGGTACCACTTTGTGACAAGATGGCTCATCTTCTCATCATCAGCAGAACACCGTTGAGTATGATTATAATGCATTCAGGCATGAGACCGTTGATCTCTGTTATGAGTTACAGGCATAATATAATATTAATATGGAGCATGCCAAATTGTTTAGTGCTATGTATCAACATCAGATTGATATGATGTCACGTGTAACACCCTGAAACCCCATATACAAATTATCTCATGATTTAATAAAAAGTACAACCACATAGGGTGTCACACACATCAAACATATCCTTCTTCGTAAGTACTCCAAGAGCCAACTTTCATTTACTTCAGCGAGATCTAGTCTTGAGTATCTACATGATGTCCATGTAAAGACAATATTCAAGCATAAGGGGTGAGAAATAATATTCAATATAAACAGTGTAAGGAATGCTAAGGTATAGAAACATACAATAAGTATACATTCATTACACAATCAACAACAACATATTCTCACACCCAAATCATCAACACCATTATACACAACAACATCATAATCATCATCAATAACATACACAACATCATCTTAATCATACATAATCGTATTTCACGCATCCATTTCATTTACTCTATACTACTCATGATAACGACAACAACTCATATGCATGTGGTAACATATCACCAAAAGGTTCCTTAGCGAATCAGGTTCACCTTACTCAAACTCCGAATCCACCCTGCTCGGATTCGGGACAAGTCACCAATCCATCTTACTCGGATTGCAACTTGCCTCTTTCATCAACAACAACGACATCATGAATGCATGTCAAACATGTCGGTGCATCAATAACATAATGTTTAAAGTCCCCTACCGACAATCAACAAAACATGCATTGACCTAACAATAATAGTTCTTCCTACCCGAACTATTATTTACCGATCACAACAATATCATCAATATTATTCTCATCATCATGACATAACATCATATACCATACACAATCATTAATAATTATTACTACAACCAATAACAATATCAACTCCAGCAACTCAACACCATCATACATCAACATCTCATTATCTAAACTCAACGGTTTGTTAGTCAGTCATACAGACCTTCACAATTATCGCTAAATGAGACACCTTAATTTCACTCAATTATTTCACCAAGGATAACCATTAGGTAGATATATGTGTTAGCTATGAAATCCTTTGGACCACGCCTCAATCCGAGTCACAAAACTCAAGTTATGTTCAAAAACGTCTCACTTGGTACAAATCAGGGAGCTGCAACGGCTGCCCGTGGCAGCCACTACGGCCACCCGTAGCAGCCACTACGACCCGTAGCGCTCCTCGGCCAAAAAATCCCATTTTGGATCGCCTATGGCCCAAAAACCAGAGGGCTTCTACGACCACCCATAGCAGAGCCCAGAAAACCCCATTTTTCTCGCGATTTTGTACGATCACTCTTGTTTTTCAGTTGTCCATTCGACCTTAAACCCCATATTTTGAACTCTAACAGTCCCAAATCATACCCTACATCATGGTACATGAAAACATATGGATTTTTATCATCTCTTAATATCTAACTCAATAATACATCATGTTCACCATCTCTAAGTCACCATTAACACACTTCGTGGTCACAACCTTCACACATTCATCAATGGAAGAAATTCATACCCATAAATTCATGATAAATCACCATCCTTTCAGCCACACAATCACATATATAAACATTACAAATCATCATTCAATCATGGATTTATGAGAAACCATAACAATCAATCATTTAATCATTGTAAAGACATAAACCCTAAGGAGAATAAAGACCTCTCTTCTCTACCCCATCATGCAATACATCTAGATTGGATAGCCTTTCTCCCCGTTACCTGAATTTTTCAGCAATAATTGGTCTATTCTTGAACTTTTCCCTCCTAGGCCTTCTCTTGCTCTTTCTCTTGCCCTAGCCTTCTTTTTCTCCAATTCCAAAAGTTTCATGTACTATTAAATTTTTTCCTCACCCCTCTCATTATAAATCAAAACCTAGTTCTATCTTTCTAATATTCCACTAAGGCCCAAATTATTACTAACTTACATTATTTATTTTAATTCTCCATAATTCACACTTTCCATCCCAAACTCATTATTTTCTATTTAATTTAAATAAATTAAATAACCTACTATTATTCAACTATTATTAAATTAATTCTAGTTAATTCTAAATAGTTTTCATTCTCTCTAAAGCCTCAACCTCAAGGTCATGCACCCTTATGACCCACCCTTATATAATTACTGCTCACAACAAATTAAATACCTTTATATATTTTAATTAATTAATATTCTAATTAGTTCTAAACAATTATCCAACCTCTTACTCTCACTCCCTATACCTCCATCTCAAGGATACTTATCCCCACAATCACACAATGTCATACGGTGAACTGACTTGGGGTGTTTTGCTTTTAATCGCAATGTCGCGGATAGCAAGAGTCGCCACCGACTTTTCTTTCATCCAATAAGGAAAGGCGGAAAAGAACAGGAAAGACCTTAATTTAGATTCTGGGTTCGGGAGGTACATTATACAAAGGGAAGGTGTTAGCACCCTTTGTATCCATGGTTATCCATGGGCTCTTAATTGCTTGATCACTTATGTTTTTCTTGTCTGAAAAAGTGTGTGAGAGCTGTTTAGAAAATGTTTTGAAAAGAGAATTTAACTTTGTAATGATTCTTGTATGAATGTATACAAAGTGGTTATCTCGTTTAGTTTTGAAAGTTATTTAGAAAAATATAACTTGACAATGATTCTAGTACGAATGTATGCCAAGTGGTGATTTTCTAATGGAGGTTTTGAAAAGTGTGAGGTGTGAAAAGTAGTTTTAGTTGTGAGCAAGCATTTAGGAGTTATACCTACCCAAGGTCTTTATGGGCATTTCCTATCCTTATGAGGGTAAAATTGTCCTTACTATTGAGAAGTAAGTAGTTTTATCCTTTGGATGTAAAAGGGTCATCGTAGGGTCATCGATTGGTCATTGAAAGCGACGGTTGTAAGGATACCTCAGCATTCGAAGGGACTATCATCATTTAACCGTAGGCTACACCGAAGGGTCATCGAGGGACAAAATCATATATTCGAAGGCAACATCCGAGGGGCTATGATTTATTTTATAGGGACATGATGATTTAATCGAAGGGTCTTGGCTAAGTGTATCCCCACATTCGCGGGACATGACCATAATACCGTAATACCGTAAAGCAACAAAGAGAGGTCCAAGATCACATATTCAAATGCCGTATTTTACAATCAATTAGGTAATTAGGAGGAATCCCCACATTAAAATTAATACATTAAGATCAATTAAGCAATTTAGGGTGGATCTCCACATTAAAATTAAGTAATTCGGAATCCATCTCCATAAGGGTATCCCACAAATAAAGTGGAATACCTAGCGAGATACCTTTTCCGAGAGTATGTGAACCTTTACAAAACTCAGCAAACATGTCAGAATACCAAATCAGGGTGCAATCGAGAATTACACCACAAAAGCAATCACAACAGTAACAGGATCAGATAAACAATGCATGGCTATGATAAAACATGTCAGATGGGCAAGAACAGAAAAGTCAGCTACTGTCACGTTCGCTCCTGCTTCGCCTAGCGAAGGCTTAGCGAATACTCGTTGTATGCTCGCTTAGCGATGTGCTAGCGAGCGGCTGCGGATTCCGGTTTTGATAACAGTACAATTTCAGCCAATTTTATGCCTTATGGCTTTCATTACAGCTATTACATGGTTAATCATTTAAGGTATTCAGATACACACTAAAAATTCACATGCCAAACTTAAGATATTTTCATAAATTTAATCATAATGCCATATGCAAATTAAGAACATAAGGCGATAATAGCGATGCAAACCTGTTTGCAAACTGAATTGCGACCTTGGATTGGCGAATCGGATTGAATTGGGCAGAGGTAACCTTGATGCCGCTGAGTTCCTTCAGGGTTTCTTTACTCGGAATTCTCTGAGTTAGTCTCCAGGGTTTCTATGCCAGGGTTTCTGTCCGTCTTCGTCTCTATTTTCGTGACTGAAGTGTCGGTATTTATAGTGATTGTGGTGACCTAATGGGCTCAGGATGAAGCCCAAAAATTCTGATATATCGCAAGCTTCGCTAGGCGAGCGTTGTAGCGAAGGGTTCGCTAGGCGAAGGATTTGCTCGCCTAGCGAGCAGGCCATTTGTGACCTAATGGGCTCAGAATGAAGCCCAATAATTCTGGTATTCGCAAGCTTCGCTAGGCGAAGGAGTTGCTCGCCTAGCGAGCAAGCTAGTTTGGGCCTTTTTCTGGATTGGGCCTGTTGTGAGCTGGGCTTTTGTTCCTTTAAGGTCAGTGCCTTGCAGAATAAGTTGGAGTGCTTCGAGAAATGCCTTGTGATATTAACGGGCAAATTTTGGGGTATGACAGCTGCCCCTGTTCAATATTCTTGAACCGAGAGAGTTAGAATGGTATGTATGCCATTCGTGGTCTGGAGGTGGAAGATTATTGGACACTAGAATTCCCCAAAAATTTGCACTTGTTAATCGAAAGTTGGTCTTGATGGAGGTGGGCTTAAAGATGCCATCCAGGAAGTTTGATGATGAGAGCTTCAAATTGTGTCGTACGTTAGACGATATCTGAAGCCATGGGTATCATATCGGGTCATACGCTAGACCGTATAGTGAGTCCTCCATTATGCTGTCGACTTCGCTGGGGAGTCAGAGTGTGTTATATGCTGCTGGGGATAAGGGATCAGAATGGATCATACGTTAGACCGTATCTGAATAGCAGAGTGAGTTGTTCATTAGGCGGATGACTTTGCTGGGGATGAGAGATCAGAATGGATCGTGCGCTAGATCATATCTGAGGGGATGCACATCCAAATGGGTCGTACGCTAGGCCGTATTGGAGTTGCAAAAGGAGTCGTCTATTAGGCTGTATCCGAAGAAATAAGGATCAGAATGGATCGTATGCCAGATCGTATATGAATTGCAGAATGAGCCGTCCATTAGGCTGTATCTGAAGAAAGTAGTCGTACGCTAGACTACACCTCGGAATGTACCGTACGCTAGGTAGTATCTGAGGAATGAAGATCCAAATGGGTCGTACGCTAGGCCATATTGGAGTAGTTGAGGGTCATATGTCGGGCTGAATCAGAATGAACCGTACGTTAGGCTGTATCTGATAATATTCGTATATGTTGTATTTGCAGCAAATGTCTGGGATGTGCTTGTCGGAATGTACGTTCATGTAGATTATATCGAATCTTGGATGTGATTGATAACGGTGTCTGTCTGAATGAATTTCTTAATTTGACAATACCGGGAGGATAATTAACCTGAAAAGAAAAGTTAACTTCATGCCATGTCATGATGCATGAGATGTTTTATGCTTGCGAAAATAAATGCGAATGTTATATGCGCGCGTATGCTGTGAAATGATGTAATGAATGAATTATGCATCTGAGAAGTTTTTCCTGGCGACTCCATTGGGGGAAATAAATCCCGAGATACTGGTTGGAGGTATTAGTGTTAATGGCCCTTTCTCAGCTGGGGGGGACTTGGTTTCTGTCTGGTGGCAGAAATATTCAACAGAGCCTGACTGGGGATGGATGAGATGATCAGCCTGTCTGGTGATTCTGACCTCTTCTGGGAAATAGTTGGTTTTGCCGGGGAATAGAATTGGCAGTGGATTCATTGGAAGCATGGTTAGACCTTCTCCTCAATCCTGAAGTCTTTTAGTAATTGTTATTTCCGTTTTATGCACGTATTTTTGATAAACATCGATCATATTCAAATGCATATATTAATTCAAATTAAATCAATGGACGTTTACGCAAACAAAACAGAAAAAGTAAAACAAAAGCATCTTTTTGGAAATAAAATTGTATTGATTTTGAAAGAGGGCCTATAAACAGGCAATTTGAGTACAAAGAGACAGAAATCCTAATAAGAGGAAATTGTCGAGAACATGAAGAAAAAGCTATGAAGGAAAAGTCCTATCGATTTTAATTCTGCTACTGTCATTATGTCTTCCAGCATCTCATCTCCTGCTGTCGGATGGAAGTGATTGGCTTGTTCAGTCCCTTGAAGCTGTCTGAGAACGGAGCATAGTCATACGCTTTTAATCCCTAATTTTTGCCTGGACCGCCTTTTCAGGTTTTCAGTCCACCAGGATACCCTTTTTTGCCCAAGCCGCCTTTTCAGGTTTTCGACTCGTCGGGTGCACATTTTTATATGTTTATCCCTAATTTTTGCCTAGGTACGTCGACCTAGCGGGTCTCTTTTATGCGTAGTATTTTTTGACTATGTCTGCGTTCACGGGATGCGGGAAGTCTTCGCCGTCCATTGTAGCAAGTATCATGGCTCCACCAGAGAATACCTTCTTAACTACAAATGGCCCTTCGTATGTGGGAGTCCATTTGCCCCTGGGATCACCTTGTGGTAGAATGATACGCTTTATCACTAATTCGCCGATTTGATACACCCGTCTCTTGACCTTTTTGTTGAATGCCTGGGTCATGCGCTTCTGATATATCTGCCCATGACAAACAGCCGCGAGTCTCTTTTCATCAATCAAATTTATCTGATCGAGTCGAGTCTGAATCCATTCATCCTCATCTAAGCTTGCGTCTTTCATGATTCTTAGAGAGGGAATCTGAATTTCCACCGGTAAGACGACTTCCATTCCGTAGACTAAAGAGAAAGGAGTTGCCCCTGTCGAAGTGCGTACTGAAGTGCGATAACCATGAAGAGCAAATGGTAACATCTCCTGCCAGTCTTTGTACGTTACTGTCATCTTTTGTATGATCTTCTTGATATTCTTATTAGCAGCCTCCACGGCGCCGTTCATCTTTGGCCGGTATGGAGAAGAGTTATGGTGCTTTATCTTGAACTGCGTGCAGAGTTCAGTAATCATTTTGTTGTTCAAATTGGTGCCATTGTCAGTGATAACTCTTTCAGGGACGCCATATCGACAAATAAGACTATTCTTGATGAACCGTGCCACCACATTCTTGGTGACAGAAGCAAATGAGGCTGCCTCTACCCACTTTGTAAAGTAATCGATAGCAACAAGGATGAATCGATGTCCATTAGAAGCCGTAGGTTTGATCTCTCCAATCATATCAATGCCCCACATTGCAAAGGGCCAAGGGGCTGTCAACACGTTTAAAGGAGCAGGAGGCACATGTACTTTGTCCGCATAGATCTGGCACTTGTGACAAGTTCTGGAGTGATGGTGGCAATCAGCTTCCATGGTAGACCAATAATACCCTGATCTCAGAATCTTCTTGGCTATTGTATGTCCACTAGAGTGAGTCCCAAAAATACCGTCGTGCATGTCTTCCATAATCTTTTCTGCTTCCTATTTATCCACACAACGAAGCAAAGTCGAATCATGATTACGTTTGTATAACACTCCATTACTCAAAAAGAATTTAGCGGAGAACTTCCTCAAGAACTTTCTGTCATTGATGGATGCCCCTTCAGGGTATTCCGGAGTTTCTAAATATCTTTTCACTTCGTGGAACCAAGGTCTCTCCTCTGCTCCCTCAGTATTAAGTTCATAACAATATGCTGGTTCATCTAATCGTTCAATGGTGATCCTGGGAGCTTCATTATCCCATCTGACTCTGAACATAGACGACATGGTAGCCAATGCGTCTGCCAATTGATTCTCCTCTCTGGAATATGTTCGAATGTAATCTCTTCAAAGTATGGGATTAATGTCAACACCCGCTCTCGATAAGGGACGAGATTCGGATGTTTTGTGTCCCATTCTCCTTTGATCTGACTGATTACCAAAGTTGAGTCTCCGTACACGCTCAAAAACTTGATTCGCAGGTCTATAGCAGCTCTGAGTCCCAAAATACACGCTTCATACTCAGCCATATTATTGGTACAATCAAAACATAGTCTAGCAGTGAAAGGAGTATGGCCACCCTTGGGGTAGTTCGGGTCCTTCATCCGGTCCAGGTTCTTCATAATCAGTAACAAGCATGACATCCTCATCTGGGAACTCAAAATTCATAGATTGGTAATCATCCACTGCTTGATGAGCCAAATGATCAGCTAACACGCTTCATTTGATTGCTTTCTGGGTAGTATACTGGATATCATACTCTGTTAAAATCATCTGCCATCTCGCTATTCTTCCGGAGAGGGCAGGCTTCTCAAATATGTATTTGATGGGATCCATCTTAGAAATCAACAAAGTGGTATGATTCAACATATACTGTCTTAGTCGGCGAGCAGCCCAGGCCAAAGCACAACAAGTTCTCTCGAGCAGTGAGTATCTTGTTTCACAGTCGGTAAACTTTTTGCTAAGGTAGTATATGGCATGCTCTTTTCGACCAGACTCGTCATGTTGCCCCAACACGCACCCCATTGAATTTTCTAACACGGTCAAATACATGATTAAAGGTCTTCCTTCAACTGGTGGCATCAGGATCGGAGGTTCCTGGAGATACTTCTTGATTTTGTCAAAAGCTTCTTGACATTCACCATTCCATATCATCTCTTGATTCTTCCTCAGTAGTTTGAAGATGGGTTTGCAGGTAGCAGTTAAATGGGAGATAAACCGGGCGATGTAATTCAAACGTCCCAAGAAACCTCTGACTTCCTTATCTGTACGGGGTACTGGCATTTCTTGAATAGCTCTCACCTTAGCCGGGTCAACCTCAATTCCTTTACCACTGACAATAAATCCCAAGAGTTTATCGGATCTTACTCCAAAGGTGCATTTGTTCGGGTTCAATCTCAGCTTGTATTTCTTCAACCTCTCAAACAATTTGTGCAAATGATCGAGATGTTCTTCTTCAGTATGAGATCTGGCTATCATGTCATCCACATATACTTCTATTTCATGATGAATCATATCATGGAACAAAACCACCATAGCACGCTGGTACGTTGCCCCGACGTTCTTTAAACCGAATGGCATTACTTTGTAACAGAAAGTGCCCCATTGCGTCACAAACGTAGTTTTCTCCATGTCTTCAGGTGCCATCTTGATCTGGTTATAACCCGAGAATCCATCCATGAAGGAGAATACTTTGTGTTGAGCGGTATTGTCTACCAGAACATCAATGTGCGGGAGTGGAAAGTCATCTTTGGGACTCGCTTTATTTAAATCTCTGTAATCGACGCACATTCGCACCTTACCATCCTTCTTCGGTACCGGCACCACATTAGCAACCCATTGAGGATAAGAAGTAACAGCCAGAAAACCTGCATCAAATTGTTTCATAACCTCGGCTTTGATTTTCTCAGACATTTCAGGACGCATGCGACGAACCTTTTGCTTAACAGGACGACACTCTTCCTTCGTTGGCAAACGATGCACTACTATATCAGTATCCAATCCTGGCATGTCTTCATAAGACCAAGCAAAAATCTCTACATAGTCATGTAACATCTGAATCAATCTTCCTTTGATACTGTTTTCCAAACCTGCTCCTATTTTGACTTCTTTCTTGTCCACTTCAGTACCCAGGTTTACAATTTCGATTGACTCTTCATGCGGCTGTATAGTCCTTTCTTCTTGCAGTACCAGTCTGGTAAGTTCTCCAGGTACTTCACAATCTTCCTCACTTCCATCCTCGGCTTGGTAGATCGGATTTTCAAAGTCATAATGAACAGTAGTAGAACTATTATCAACAGGATCCAGAGTGGGTATAGATCTGCAATTCGTTACGTGAGTGTGTGTAAAAAAACATAGCTTTTTCGGAAGATGACAGGAAAGATAAAGAGCGCAATACTTGAATGCAAAAAGTCCATTGATTTATTGAATGTGAATATGCTTATGAAAATGACAAAACCCTTAACAAATTAGCTATTGTGCCTCGGGCATAGACACAATGCTTTAAGAAGTTCAATTGTAAAACTGAAAATTTTGCAACAATAAAACAGACAATAACAATTACTCCTGACTAAAGGAAATCGGGATAGTGTCTTTAGCCTTCCAATTATTGAGTCCGTCACCAATTGTTGGGAAAATCCAGCTATCCAGGTCGCAATCGCTATCAGCATCTTCTACAACATTAATTTGATCTTTGACCATCTTTTCAGAGTTAAATCCCAGGCCAGACTTGTCAGTCTTGTATGGTACGTTGATCAGTTGACCCCAACCAGTACGACCACCATTTTCAACCACGGCTTGAGCGTCCTTCAGAGAAATCATGGCAGGAGGAGCACGAATAACCTTGGGCACAAGGGGAGTCGGCTTAAGGACAAGACTGGGCGGGTGAACCATTTCAAATGACTGAGTGGGAGTCTCAAAGAATTCGCCATCCATCTCAACGTATCTGAAGGCCTGCACACTACTGACAATGTATTCTTCTTCTCCATACACCGTGACAATCTTACCCTTTATTGGATACTTCAGCTTTTGATGGAGAGATGAAGCTACGGCACTTGCCTCATGAATCCAAGGGCGTCCCAGCAAGCATGAATAGGCAGGACGGATGTTCATCACGTGAAAGGTGGTGTTGAAGACTTGAGGTCCTATCTTGATAGGGAGAACTACTTCACCATGGACAACACTTTTTGCACCGTCGTACGCACGCACCACAGTATCACTAGGTTTCAATTTGATGCTCTTACAGTCAAGTTTATCGAGCACAGCTGTCGGCAGCACATTCAAAGAAGAGCCGTTGTCGACCAATACGTGAGATAAGGTGATCCCCTCACACTCAATGGAGATATGCAGAGCTCTATTGTGATTCTTTCCTGCTGGTGTCAGATCAGCATCGGAAAAGCCTAAGCCGTTGTCAACAGTCAGGTTAGCAACATAGTTTTCGAACTGGTCGACGGAGGTCTCCTGAGGTACGTGAGCGATCTTCAAGAATTTTATCAGCGCTTTGGCATGAGATTCAGAAGATAATAACAAGGATAACATCGAGATCTTAGACGGAGTATGCCCCAGCTGTTCTACCACATCAAAATCACTCTTGCGGATGATTTTCAGCATTTCTTCCATTTCTTGTTTGGCAACATCTTCAGTAGTAACTTCGACGGGTGTCCCTGACTGAGAAGGGTTAACTGGTTCCTTTCCTCGAATTTCAGGGGCGGGAGGTGAGATTTCTGGAGAGAAGATCCTTCCACTTCGAGTAACTTTACTAGTCCCGGCAATGTCATTAGGATTAGCAGAATTACCAACTTGCTTTACGCCATGGATGTAAGCATCACCTCCATAATGCCACGGAATGGCTTTGCTGGAGGAATACGGTACTGGGCCAGGTGCACTGATGATTAGGGGAGCTACTTTGGGCTCAACAGTAATCTTCACAGGTGCTCTGGTAGCGGTAATCTTCACTGGAACTTTGGACCTGGCAATTGCAGATATTTCTTCAGTAGGGTTTCCCACCTTAGGAACCTTTTCGAAGAGAATTGTGCGATCATCCATCAGTCGTTGAATACCATTCCTCAACTTCAAGCACTCATTGGGTCGGAGTATACAGCGATCGCAATTTTCAGCACAACTTGGAAATAAACCAGCTTGCAATAAATTCTTCTTGATGATCAGGAGAGGAGATGTTAAGTCCGCCACATTAGTAATGTGAGAATTGTCATTCACAGAATTAACAGTCTTGTCATGGTTAGGCATAGGAGCAGTGATGACATTAGGAGTCTCCGGAGGATCAAATTCAATTTCTCCTGCGTCGATCATATCCTGAATTTTATTTTTCAACAACCAACAATCGTTTGTATCATGCCCGGGGCTATCGGAGTGATATGCACACCTGGCATTGGGATTATAACGAGGAGAAGTAGTGTTGACATTCGCAGGAGGGCCTCTGAGGGTAATCAAATTTGCCTTCAGCATGCCCTGCAGTGCCTGTGCTAAAGTCATATTGATCTTGGTAAACTGCCTTCTTGGCTTGTCTTGTCTGTGCTGGAAGTTTTGAGATGGCGGTGCTGCAATCGTAACTGCTCCAATGGTAAGGTCACGATTTTTCTTGTTACGACCCTTTTGACCGTACACAGCATTTGATTCGTTCCTCCCCTGGTAGGACCTCTTAGTGCTTGCAGAGGTAGTCGCCTGTATCTTTCCACTTCGAATGCCGCTCTCAACACGTTCGCCTGTCAGTATAAGTTCAGTGAAACCCGATGAAGAACTTCCCAGTAGATGGCTGTAGAACAGGCCAGTCAATGTACTCATGAACATGTACACTAATTCTCGATCAGTCATGGGGGGTTTAACTCTGCCAGCCAAATCTCTCCATTTTTTAGCATACTCTTTGAAGCTTTCTTTAGATCCCATAGTCATATTTTGCAACTGTAGCCGAGTAGGCGCCAATTCAGAATTGTACTGGTAGTGCTTGTAGAAAGCTGTCGCTAAATCAGTCCAGGTGCGGATGTTAGAGCTCTCAAGCTGATAATACCATTCCAACTGTGTGCCAGATAGACTCTCTTGGAAGAAATGGATCCATAGTTTCCTATCAGTGGTATGCGGCTGAATCTTTCTCACATAAGCTCTCAGACGCATCTGAGGACAAGACGCACCATCGTACTTAGTGAAAGTGGGGATCTTGAATTTGCGAGGAATGACCACATCAGAGACCAGTCCCAAGCTTTCGAAATCCAGACCGGGCGCCTTCTGACCCTCCATAGCTAGCATACGTTCTTCCAGCAACTTGTACTTGCCATCTCTTGGAGAGTACTGTTCCTTCTCATAATCTTCATCGTCATCCTCAGAGTTGAAGAGATCGACATCCTCTTCTCCTGAATCATTTTCTGTCTCCTCTTCTTGATCCTTCGGAAGTCTAATCTTGACTTCCGCAGCCTGTCCTTTAAGCCTTCTTCCCAGGTTAATCTAACTCACAGGTTTCTTGTCTTTCTTCTTCTCGAGCAAGAGAGCCTTCAGTTCTTCCTGCCCCTTGGATAAGCTCAGCATCATCTCCTGGAATTGAGCATTCTGAGCCTGGAGATCTTTGACAGTTTGTTCGAGGTCCATTTTTCTGTTTGGAAGGGAGATCGTGAGAATATTGATCTTTTTAGGATACCTGTTATGCAATGTTATGTTATGCTGTGCAATGTATGAAATGTTTTCAAGGACTTTGGGAATTTAACTTTGCGTAAACCACCAAAAAGAGAGAAACTCTTATTAATAATAATTTTTTTTAATCAATGTTCATTACAAAAGGAAATAAAAATACAATGAAAGCTCAAATCTCCCAGGGACGGCTTCTTTTCGGACGAAGATATGTATTGAGTCTTTGTTCCTCATTAAGCTGGCTGGTGAGCTCTAATACTTTCTTCCTTTCCGCAACGAACTGAGCTTCAAAAGTATCCCTTTCCTCTCTCAACTGGATCCAGGATCTCTTTAACTCTTCAACATCGGTAGGCATATCTGGATAAGGAACGATCTAAGGAGTACCTCCTTCCACTTCCGGATCAACAATTAGTGGTCCGACTGCAAGATATGGCATGCCAAGTTCACGAGCTCTTGCGCGTACCCATCTGAGATAAGGTTCCATAGGAATAGAGTTTTTCTTCCCTAAAGTACTTCTTTTCACCATGCCCCAAGCCCGTACAAACTTTTGACGGAGATCTTGAGAATCGTTGTCATAGTCAAACACATTGTCCTGGATAATTATTTCATGTGGACCATCTCTTCGAGCATAACCAAACTGGCGTAGGGCTAAAGCTGGGTTATAAGTAATACCTCCTCTTATCCCCAGGAGTGGTACATTAGAGAATTCTCCACAACGGTCAATGAGGGTAACATTTCCTTCGAGATGAGGACACCAACGGATGTCTGAATGGGAGAGTGACATTATCCTTTGAGACCATTTCAGATTTTGCTCATTCTTCAAGACTGATTGAGGAAGGTGTGAAATAAACCACCTAGACAATAGAGGTATGCAACACATGAGAGTCCCTTGCCTTTTCATAGTACGGGTGTGAAGGGAATGCAAAATGTCTCCAAGCAAGGTAGGCACAGGGTTATGGGTGAGGAATATCTTAATAGCATTCACGTCTATGAATTGGTCTGGATTAGGGAATAACACCAAACCATAGATTAGTAATGCTAGAACATCTTCGAAAGCATGGACATTCATAACCTTTAAGGATTCTCGGGCCTTATTTATCAGAAACTTGGCAAGTAAACCCTTAACTCCACTTCTTGTTACCCAATTGGTTTCAATAACGGACTTTGTCATGTGTAAAGCCGCGACAACTTCTTCAGACTTCAGACTTTTTTCTAAACCACTGAAAGGTGTTTGATCAAGGATATGTATCCCAAGCATCCTGGAGAATTCTTCTAATGTGGGTACCAACTGATAATCTGGAAATGTGAAGCAATGATGTTTAGGATCGAAGAATTGGAATAGGACTCTCATCATATCTTCTTTGAAATCAGTGGTAACCAAATTGAGGAGATGACCATGTTTCTTGATGAACTGAGCATGATCGGGAAGCGCTGACACCAAATCCTTTAGTTGAGGAAAGATTGCTACAAAATTGATCCGGATGGTCTTCCTGGAAGCCATAACCTGTTTAACGGAGCAAAGCTAAATCCCTAAGTCCTTGAAATGGTTAGCACAATGTCATGATGTCATGATGTTATGATGTTATGATGTTATGATGTTATGATGTTAAGTAAATAACACGCACAAGCAAGTCACACAACAATCATTCCTAAGTTTTGAGGCTTGCATGAGTTCCATAGGTAAGTACCCTCCCCACTGAAGTTTGGTTGGTTCAACCTGTCCTAGAATAGTAACCGGGCTCTAGAAGGATCTCAAATCATTGACCTTTCTTTAAGTCCACTTCAGTGCAACACCAAGTGGTTGACCGAAGCTTCCCTAAAGTCCAATCTCAAAGAGTGTAGCATCGAGCCTCAACCAACCTCAGTCGGAACCGAAGTCAGTTATCTCACTACTTTCTAATGGCTAGGATGAGTCAATTAGGGTTCTAAAGGTCTGGTTAATGCTTTGATGACACCACGCGGAAGCCAAATTTTTCCTCAAGTAAACATGAGGAACATCAGGACATCCAAAGTGTCACATTAACCGTAGCCATCATTTTAACCATTCTAGTATACGCCGGATAGTCGCGATGATCTATTGCTACTTACCTAAGGTACACTAGATCCGGGTGTAGGATCTTTCACTCAAGCCTAAAATACCCGAGTAATCCCTTAAAAGTAAATCAGACATTTTGAATAAGTGATCTTGTTTTTTTTAAGGTAACCTCTCTTTTTAAAGATCCCCTGCAGAGTCGCCAGTTCTGTCATACGGTGAACTGACTTGGGGTGTTTTGCTTTTAATCGCAATGTCGCGGATAGCAAGAGTCGCCACCGACTTTTCTTTCATCCAATAAGGAAAGGCGGAAAAGAACAGGAAAGACCTTAATTTAGATTCTGGGTTCGGGAGGTACATTATACAAAGGGAAGGTGTTAGCACCCTTTGTATCCATGGTTATCCATGGGCTCTTAATTGCTTGATCACTTATGTTTTTCTTGTCTGAAAAAGTGTGTGAGAGCTGTTTAGAAAATGTTTTGAAAAGAGAATTTAACTTTGTAATGATTCTTGTATGAATGTATACAAAGTGGTTATCTCGTTTAGTTTTGAAAGTTATTTAGAAAAATATAACTTGACAATGATTCTAGTACGAATGTATGCCAAGTGGTGATTTTCTAATGGAGGTTTTGAAAAGTGTGAGGTGTGAAAAGTAGTTTTAGTTGTGAGCAAGCATTTAGGAGTTATACCTACCCAAGGTCTTTATGGGCATTTCCTATCCTTATGAGGGTAAAACTGTCCTTACTATTGAGAAGTAAGTAGTTTTATCCTTTGGATGTAAAAGGGTCATCGTAGGGTCATCGATTGGTCATTGAAAGCGACGGTTGTAAGGATACCTCAGCATTCGAAGGGACTATCATCATTTAACCGTAGGCTACACCGAAGGGTCATCGAGGGACAAAATCATATATTCGAAGGCAACATCCGAGGGGCTATGATTTATTTTATAGGGACATGATGATTTAATCGAAGGGTCTTGGCTAAGTGTATCCCCACATTCGCGGGACATGACCATAATACCGTAATACAACAAAGAGAGGTCCAAGATCACATATTCAAATGCCGTATTTTACAATCAATTAGGTAATTAGGAGGAATCCCCACATTAAAATTAATACATTAAGATCAATTAAGCAATTTAGGGTGGATCTCCACATTAAAATTAAGTAATTCGGAATCCATCTCCATAAGGGTATCCCACAAATAAAGTGGAATACCTAGCGAGATACCTTTTCCGAGAGTATGTGAACCTTTACAAAACTCAGCAAACATGTCAGAATACCAAATCAGGGTGCAATCGAGAATTACACCACAAAAGCAATCACAACAGTAACAGGATCAGATAAACAATGCATGGCTATGATAAAACATGTCAGATGGGCAAGAACAGAAAAGTCAGCTACTGTCACGTTCGCTCCTGCTTCGCCTAGCGAAGGCTTAGCGAATACTCGTTGTATGCTCGCTTAGCGATGTGCTAGCGAGCGGCTGCGGATTCCGGTTTTGATAACAGTACAATTTCAGCCAATTTTATGCCTTATGGCTTTCATTACAGCTATTACATGGTTAATCATTTAAGGTATTCAGATACACACTAAAAATTCACATGCCAAACTTAAGATATTTTCATAAATTTAATCATAATGCCATATGCAAATTAAGAACATAAGGCGATAATAGCGATGCAAACCTGTTTGCAAACTGAATTGCGACCTTGGATTGGCGAATCGGATTGAATTGGGCAGAGGTAACCTTGATGCCGCTGAGTTCCTTCAGGGTTTCTTTACTCGGAATTCTCTGAGTTAGTCTTCAGGGTTTCTATGCCAGGGTTTCTGTCCGTCTTCGTCTCTATTTTCGTGACTGAAGTGTCGGTATTTATAGTGATTGTGGTGACCTAATGGGCTCAGAATGAAGCCCAAAAATTCTGATATATCGCAAGCTTCGCTAGGCGAGCGTTGTAGCGAAGGGTTCGCTAGGCGAAGGATTTGCTCGCCTAGCGAGCAGGCCATTTGTGACCTAATGGGCTCAGAATGAAGCCCAATAATTCTGGTATTCGCAAGCTTCGCTAGGCGAAGGAGTTGCTCGCCTAGCGAGCAAGCTAGTTTGGGCCTTTTTCTGGATTGGGCCTGTTGTGAGCTGGGCTTTTGTTCCTTTAAGGTCAGTGCCTTGCAGAATAAGTTGGAGTGCTTCGAGAAATGCCTTGTGATATTAACGGGCAAATTTTGGGGTATGACACACAACAAGTAAATAAATCACACAAAAGACATAATTAAATTAAACAAAATTATCTACCAAAAACTAGGTGTTACAACTCTCCCCATTTATAAGATTTTTGCCCTTGAAAATTTATTAAACAACAGAGTCGGATACAACCTCTTCATCTGGCTCCCAAGTCACGTTTCCACCAGTTGGTCCTCCCCAGGCTATCTTCACCAAGATAACCTCTTTACCACACAACTGTTTCACTTCCCGATCCTCTATCTGCATATGTGATGCCTCAACAACTAGGTTATCCCTCACCTGCACTCTGAAATCAGTGGAGCGCTTAACCAACACTCCACACATGTAATACCTCAGAGAAACATAAGCTTTTCCCTTACATGTTTCAATCTTGCTCCTGCTAGGAAGCGGTTAGAAAAACAAACAAGCAACGACAGTGTTACACATCCATGTCACATACTAGGGAACAAACAACATTACAAAACCTGGTCGGATGGACCGACCTACTATGATACCATTAATGTAACACCCTAAAACCCCACATACAAATTATCGCATAATTTAATAAAAAGTACAACCACATAAGGTGTCACACACATCAAACATATCCTGCTTTGTAACACGGGTTACGTTAGTTCACATAAAACTTGTCAGCCCATGCTCACCTTTATTTAGGGTATCATCGCAGCAGAATCATCATTAAACAATTATTAAAGGTATATCATCTTATGACATTTAGTATCAAACTTTAACTTTCATAACATAAATAAAAGGAGTTGTATGAATAAACTCGAACGAATCAGTCAGAATCTCCATGAAATAAAAACGATATTTAACTTCAACATAAGCAACATAATAAGTAAAACAAGTGTTCTCAACCCGATGTTACATAATCAAAGCAAGACTAATCAAAATGACAAACTAAGGAAGTACTCAAAGAACCAACTTCCACTTACTTCAGCAAGATATACTCCTGAGTATTTGCATGATGTCCATGTAAAGGCAACATTCAAACAGAAGGGGTGAGAAACAACATTCAATATAAACAGTGTAAGGAATGCTAAGGTAGAGGAACATACAATAAATATACATTCATTAGACAATCAACAACAACATATTCTCACACCCAAATCATCAACACTATTATACACAACAATATCATAATCATCATCAACATATACAACATCATCTTAATCATACATAATCGTATTTCATGCATCCATTTCATTTATGCTATGAGACTCATGACAACAATAACTCATATGCATGTGGTACCATATCACCAAAATGTTCCTTAGCGGACCAGGTTCACCCTACTCGAACCCTGAATCCACCCTGCTCGGATTCAGGATAAGTTACCAATCCACTATGCTCGAATTGCAACTCACATATTTCATCATCAACAACAACGACATCATGAATGCATGTTAAACATGTCAATGCAACAACAACGTAATGTTTAAAGTTCCCTCCCGATAATAAATCAAACATGCATTAACCCAACAATAATAGTCCTTCCTACCCGAACTATTATTCACCAATCACAACAACATCATCAATATTATTCTCATCATCATGACATAAAATCATATACCATATGAAAACATTAATCAATATTACTACAGACAACAACAACATCAACTCCAGCAACTCAACAATATCATAAACACCAATATTCGATCATGTTAATTCATCATACATCAACATCTCATTATTGTAACTCAACAATTTGTTAGTCAGTCATACAAACCTTCACAATCATCTCTATAGGATACACCTGAATGTTACTCAATCATTTTACAAAGGATTACCATGAGGTAGATCTGTGTGTTAGTTATCCAACGCTTTGAAATCGCGCCTCAATCTGAGTCACGAAACTCAAGTTACGCTCGAAAATATCTCACTTGGTACAAATCCATGAATCTACTACGGTCGCTCGTAGCACGCACTACAACACATAGTACTCCCTAGCCAAAAACCCCTTTTTGGCTCGCCACTGCCCAGAAACCAGAGGGCTGCTATGACCCATAGCAGAGCCCGAAAAAACCCATTTTCTTACGATTTTGTGCCATCAGTCTTGTTTTTCAGCCGTCCATTCGACCCCAAACCCCGTGTTTTGACCTCTAAATCATACCCTACACCATGGAACATGAAAACATATGGATTTTAATCATCTCTTAACATCTAACTCAATAATACATCATGTTCATCATCTCTAAATCACCACTAACACACTTCGTGGTCACAACCTTCACACATTCATCAATGGCAGAAATTCATACCCATAAATTTAGGATAAATTAACATACTTTCAGCCACACAATCACATATATAAACATTACAAATCATCATTCAATCATGAATTTATGAGAAACCACAACAATCAATCATTTAATCATTGTAAAGACGTAAACCCTAAGGAGAGCAAAGACATCTCTTCTATATTCCATCATGCAATACACCTAGATTGAATGCCCTTTCTGCCCCCTTACCTGGATTTTCCAGTAACAATTGATCGATTCTTGAACCTTTCTCTCCTAAGCCTTTTCTTGCCCTAGCCTTCTTTTTCTCCAATTCCAAAAGTTTCACGTACTATGAACTTTTCCCCTCACTCTCTCATTATAAATCAAAACCTAATTTTATATTTCTAATATTCCACTAAGGCCCAACTTATTACTAACTTACATTATCTATTTTAATTCTCCACAATTTATATTTTCCACCCCAAACTCATTATTTCCCATTTAATTTAAATAAATTAAATAACATATGATTATTCAATTATTATTAAATTAATTCAAGTTAATTCTAAATAGTCTTTATTCTCTCTAAAGCCTCAACCTCAAGCAGAGTCGGCCCTGTGCAAGTGCTGCAGCACATGGCCCCAATTTTTAGAAGGCCTCAAATTTTGAAAATTTCAATTTTTTTCATAAATATTAATAAAAATAAATAAAATGTTATTAAAAAAACTCAGTAATCGAAAGAAATATTACGATAAAAACTCAATCCATACAAAAATCAAGATTGATCAAAATTCAAAATAATTATAATTTAATTTAATTTTAATTAATACATAATCATATTTTGAAATATTTTTTTAATTATTATAATTGTATTTTTTTAAAAATTTGGGTCCATTTTTGAAATTAGAACGGGTCTCCCATATGATTGGGCCAGCCCTGACCTCAAGGTCATGCACCCTTATGACCCACCCTTAATTAGTTACTGTCCACAACAAATCAAATACCTTTGTAGAATTTTAATTAATTAAAATTCTAATTAATTCTAAATGATTATCCAACCTCTCTCTCTATGCCTCCACCTCAAGATACTTACCCCTACAACCACAAAACAAATAAATAAATCACACAAAAGACATAATTAAATTAAACAAAATTATCTACCAAAAACAAGGTGTTACATCATGCATGCAAGAAGTGCAAACGACACAGGCTGCCATGCAACACATCCAACAAGAGATGTTAGAGCATGTGCAGTATAATCAAGCAGCCGAGGATCACCATAATCAGACGATAAATAATCTATCTTGGGAGTTATCTAACTTGCGAGTGGAGATGGCCAACAGGAACCGACAAGGTAACCGCTACCGTGGGCAAGGTTGAGGTTTTAGTCGGCATTGATTCCTCACTCACCAGGTTCTACCCCCTCTATTACACTTATTTCTTGATGTTGAGGACTGTGTCAGATTTAAGTGTAAGGGAGATACTTTTATCACTTTCATTTATTTTTATATTTCATTTTTGTATTGCTTGCTTTATGCTATTTTCTATTAGTATTTATTAATTATTTTTATTTTTATAGCATATTGTATATTTTGAGTCTTTGCATGTGATGCCGAGTCATTTATGCGTGATTTTCCATTGTCTATTGGATTTCCTGTTTTCTTGAGCCCTACCAAAAAAAAATTAAAAGACTTAAGCTTGCTTAGCTCGTTGCGAAAGTATATTAGGTGTGAAAAGAAGTGAGGTAAGGTCGAGGAGACTTGGGAAAATATGACAAAATCGATATTATCCTAACATCTCAAGCCTCCCAATTATGCATGCTAGTTTAAATCCCTTTTGAATTTTAGTCTTAAGCTTATATTTGTGAAAAATCCTCAATGTAATTTTTATATCCAGTCAGGAACCATCTATAGGCACACATTTGAGTTAGGTTGGTTGAGGAATAATAAGTGAATGATCTCGTGCTAATAATTGAATAAAAAGGTGATACCATATTTACTAAGTTAGGTGATCCTCACCTGGTCATTTAGCCCAACAGGTGGTTGAACTTGCAAAAATAAAAAAATGTATATCTTTGAAAAATAAGAAAAAATGTGAAAACCCAATGAAATTTTATTTTGATCATAATCACTAACAGACCGTCTACCACGTGTCTAAGATTGTAAGATAAAGGGTCTTAATGTGACATTCATGAACGAAAGAGGATTAGAACAAATAGGAAAATTAAACTTTTATTCAAATGTATGGTTTAAACTAATATGCATAGGAGGGAGACTTGTGTCCACGAGAGTAGTTTGTGTTGTTACAATATCCTTAGTGTCGCATTAGTACCTATTGAGTCGACCCTAGTCGAGCTAACTTTCATCATCCGCACATGAGTAGCTTTGATACCTCGTTATGCTTTACGTTTTCCTATCATGATGCTGCAATTCATTGTTTTTATGCTAGCTAACTTACTTGAGGACAAGCAACGATTCAAGTGTAGGGGAATTTGATAACTTGGAAAAGTATCGTATTTTCGACTCGATATACATGAAAATTTGAGTATTTTTCTTTTCCTTTTTATAGGTTTATATTTGTACGTGTCCTCTGTTTCAGGTATTTCGATTGCAAGAGTGATAGTGCGGAGAAATGGTGCGAAACGGCTAAAACCGGAGCAAAAACCAAGTTATGCACTAACATGACACCCACCTTGCTATCTTGACATGCGTTATGACGTGACAAAGGGGGGTCGTCACCACTAGAGGACAAAAGCCATAAAAATTCAAGCTTCAGCACCATGACGGGTATGGTCGTCATGACCTCCCACTCGTGACTACTAGGGGCATCATGACCATGACGCCCATCATGGACCTTCCACTCAAAAAAAATTGGCACGTTTACAGACTCAACCAATTTTTTCTCCTTCACTTTCTCCATTATTCTCTACATGTTCTGGGACACCCTAGTACGAATATTTACCTTATAAATAGGTCTTTAAAGTTCAGTTCTCATGATCCAAGTTATTAAAATTTTATTTTAGGCAGAAAAGTCAGTTTATAAAAGCACTTATTTGCTTACACTGAGTGATAAGTGCATCTTAGAATAAAGTTCTGCAGTTTTCCAGTCTGCATTTGGATCAAACTTATTTAGTCTTATCGACATCAATTCTCAGAAAGATTATTCAAGAATTTTTCTGCACTATTATTTCTGAAGTTTGACTTTACAATACGTATTGCATCCATTTACTGTTTTTTACTTCTACTACTATTTTGCATGTGCCTATATTATAATATTATCATTATCATGTTTAGTATGTTAGTTTTTAATATAATTTACTGTTTCTGTTCCGTTTTAAGTATGTTCGGCTAAACCTATCGAGTTTGGAATGTGAGGACCGTCGTACCGAAGGTGCTCGCATTTAAGTTGTAAAATTATGATTGATTGGGGACTGTTTTATGGCTCAAAACATTTTCTATTTTCATTAAAATTGTTTACTAAGAAAGTCTTTTGTTTACTAAGAAAGAACAGAAGACTTAGAAAATTTTTAGTTTTTAATTATTAATACTGCGAAAGTGTCTTTTTAATTAATTAAACAAAATTTAGTTTTTAAAAAGGTGATTTTAAAAGTTTAAGCAGACACGTGAAAGCGGGCATTTAAGCGCTTAAAATCCGGTGTTGAAAGAGCGAAAGCCGATAGCACCTTTAAATTAATTTTTCTATATTAAGAAGTTTTTTAAGTAATTAAAAGAATTTAATTTTCAAAAAGACAAGTTTTTCTCTTAACACACCTACCATGCGAAAGTAGCCGATATAGATATTAGGCTTAACCTCGGTTCCGACTACGTGAAAGCGAGTTAATCGTTTAAATTAATTCATTTTATTTATAAAAAAATATTATCCCAACTTAATTATATTTAATGACTTATATGAGTATTAGAGGTCGACGAGAGTCATATTACGTCTCCCGTCTTATAAACCGTTTTTACAGTTTAGTTTAGTTCTTTTGCACTTAAAACTATTAATCATCCCCTTAGATTTACATAGCAACAATAGATGACGTCTGTGCAGTTACGAACATGTCAATTAAGCTATCATCAAAGAACATTGATCTCTTTCTATGAAAGAAATGTTAAATCAATTTGAGAGAAACAATGTTAGAGAAATTGTTTTCAAAGCTCTATCTAACGAAGTGAATGAAGCCTAAGAGGAACTTTCATAACAAGCTTGATGCTTTTGATTTTTTTTTTAGAAATAAAACAAAACTTGTTATAAAAGGTTACAACCAACATGAAGGATATATTTCAATGAACCTTATACTCATTAGAAGCCTTAAAGATGATTCTAGCCTTCTGATGCATTAGATTTTCTTAATCTCTTATAAATGAATGTAGAGAGTGTGTTTTTAAATTGTTACATCAAGAAGGAATTGTATGTTGGTCATCCTCCCGAATTTAAAAATTTTCTTAGTTATGCTCTCAATATTAAAAAAAAAAAAAAACTCTCCACGATCTAAAACAATTTCTTAGAGATTGGTTTAATAGTCATAGCAATTTTTTTGCTTGAAAACAAGTCTATAAAAATTAAAGATCATATAACTCTTTTCAAATCGAACATATTTTTCCTTGTGCATGCTTTGTCTATTTGGTGCTACTAACAAATCATTGTGTAAGGACGCGTATAATATAATGCAGATTAAAATCGAAAGATGAGAAAGCTTCTATACTATCATGGGTTATAAATTCATTGATCAAAATTCCTTAAACATATTCACATAAAAAATATATAAAGAAGTCTAATGGATTTATTAATCATGTATTTGGACCAAATCTCATATCAAATGATTTGTAGAGAAGAATAATTGATGGTGGTTTGTAATTCCTTCGAAAGAGAGTTTCTCTCAACTTCGGGATATTATGTTCTTATTAAAGAAAATATAATTTCATGGATAATCAAAAGATAAAACACAAGTGTCCTATCTAACGGGGAAGTTGCATATCGCGTTATGGAAACAAATTCAACAAGCTTGCATAACTTGAAATTTTACTCAGAAAGATTAAACATGGAGACTTTCATATTACAAAACTCATGTGCAAATTTTCATGAATGGACCAAGCGTGACAAACGGTTACTATTAGACAAATTACTTTTAAGAAAAATAGCCAAATATTTTGTGAAGTCCGAAGAGGAAGTGATCAGTGGCAGATATGTTGACTAAGTCTATTAAAGACTCTCAAATTGTCTGTTGAGGGCTTAAGAATATGTTACTTATGAGTGAGATCGCTATAAGAATATGTTACTTAAGAATATGTTACTGTTGAGAATTGATTACTTAATTAATATTGAATTGATTAGCATTGATATTATATTCATTGGATTGATATTGTGTTGATTATGTTTCCTTATCATTTCCAGCTCACACCATTTGAATAGATATTACCTGTGGTTTGATTTGAGACACAACATAACCATAATTTCTTACAATCTAAATTAATAGAATCCCAAATCAATGGAATACCAAATTGTCTGTCCTGCATATGCTATGATGCCATGTTTTACTTCTTTTTTTCAATTCCAATTCTGTAGTACATTCCATATATAGAAAATGTCTAGTCCAACAATTCTTTGATTCCACAAGCTCCTCTTTTGTTAATTTAACATAAAGAAAAATAAATTATATATTACAAGCACGTTCTATGGCAAATGAAAGAGGTTTTGCACGTGAGAACTTTCCTTTTTCTTTACTAATCTTTTCTCTCGTGAAGTCCATATTGCTACACCTACAATGGAAGGAATGCAAATGTAAATGCTTTGCATTTTAAAAAGTCCGGTTTTGGTAGAACTATGTAAATTTTGTAGCGGAACGAAATTGAGAGTTTTCCAATCATTTTTAGATAGAACAAGAAGAGTAAAGGTTGTTGCGGAATAGAAGTTTCGAGCAGGATCTATATAATTAGCAAGATTTTTGGATAAAAATAAGTAAAGATCCGGAATGATTGATAGTTTCGATAGTATACTATAACAAAGGGAAAATTTCATTATATTTATGTCGGCTAAAGTAATTTGTTGATTTGTAGTGTTCAGCGTTGTTGATTAGTTGTTCTATCAAAAATCATAAGAGAATATGGAATTTGCAAGAACGACTTAGACGATACACAAAGCAATCAAGATCGAATCAAAAAATTTATCAAAATATACTAATACAATATATTGAATATATCAAAATTACACAAGATGTGTGTTGGTATAATATCAATATTATGTAGATTCTACAATCACAGTTTTCAGCTTAATCTTCAAAAATACAAACTCAAACTGTCGATTCTAACAAAACCATACTTATCAAATAAATTGCTACCAAGGATGAACCTAAAAACATATGATTCTACGAAAGCAATAACAAATAACCTAACATGCAGAGAGAGAGAGAGAGGTACACCAAGATTTATAGTGGTTCATCTCTCGTCCTCGTTAGAGAGAGAGAGAGGTTCATTTATCGTCCGCGTTAAGCTTAATCTACTCTTTGATGGTTGCCCATTGAAACTTTTGATCTTCCAATCTTATTTGTGACAAATTACACGACTTTTAGTACAGTCATAATATCCAAATAACACTGAAAATATAAAAAACTTATATTTGGATCCCTTGATTTGTACACAGTATCAAAACTAAATTCTTTGTGAAAAATTTAAGTGAATCGTCTTTAATCTTCCAGCCCCAACAACCTGCTCCAAAATCTTAGTTTTGCAGCGATCTTTCCTCGATCCTACTAGTATCTTGAGCATTAGTCTATCCGAAGATTGAGAAGAACTCCCACCTTGTCTGTAGGCTTCCACACAGTAATACCAAGATGAACTTGGAGAGAAGAACCTCATTCTTTTCCACAAGAATTCTCTAAACCATCCACAACATCACACACCTTGTGAACCTCTAAAATCTTAACCAAATCTTCAAAGAAACCTTAAATTTTGTTAGGTCTGATACGTAGTGATTGACTGTATTTTGGAAAAACAACTATCATTGTCAGATGTTGAATAAGATGTCCTGACATGTTGGTTCAATATTGGAGTGTGACCTATTTCAGTATCTTGTGAGATTTGTTTCCTTTTATGGTATATCTGAAGATACTCTGAAGATTTAGTTCACGAAATATGTAGAGCATTTTCTAAAAAGCAAAAGACTATTTTTCCTTGACTTGTTTACGAAGTAAAGATGTCAAAACATTTAAGGAAACATCTGATCTGATTGAAATCAAATATGCAGAAGATTGTGCAGAGTCCTTGGATCTGCTATGAATTAAGCTCGAAGTCCATATCGTTCAAAGGCTATATATAGATCATTTATAAACATGAGTAGGTATCAAATCAACGCTGAATATTGTCTAAGTTAGGGTTTCGTATCTTTGTATTGTGTGAGCCATTCGAGTATCTCCTTGATACTTGAATTGGACCTGGTTCATTGAGTTGTAACTGTCAATCCCTCAGAAGCTTTTAAGTAAGAGTGAATTGTGTTTTTCTGTTATAAGTTGTTGTATGGTTGAAGTGAAGTGAGAGGAGTCTCATATCTAGGAGAGTCTTAGATAGAAACATCCACGGGTGGAGATTAAGTGAGAATTCTGTAAAACCTGAGGTTGTTCAGAACTTCAAACTAACTCTGTAATAGTGGATTTCCTTTCTGGCTTGGTAGCCCCCAGATGTAGGTGACGTTGCACCAAACTGGGTTAACAACTGATTGTGTTATTTATCATGTTGTTATTTAAATCCTAGTATTGTTTGTGGTGTGATAATATGCTGACTCTAGTGTCGTGACATCATGTACGACATCCAGGATCTACATACCAGAATTTCAATTGGTATCAGAGCAGGCATCCTGCTCTGTTTCTGGATGAGATTCGTGGAAGATACTTTCCGGTAACATGGACAAGGAAGGAGGATTTATCAACAGACCCATCATCTTAGATGGATCCAACTATGACTATTGGAAGACAAGGATGGTAGCATTCCTAAAATCTATGGATAGCAAGACATGAAAAGTTGTCATCAAGGGATGGGAACATTCTGTAGTGAATGACAAAGATGGGAAGGCTGCTACTAATCTGAAGTCTGAAGAGGACTGGTCTAAGGAAGAAGATGAACTGACTCTTAGAAACTCCAAAACTTTGAAAGCTCTATTCAATGGTGTTGACAAAAACATATTCAAGTTGATAAACACTTGTAGTGTAGCTAAAGAAGCATGGGAGATCCTCAGAACTACTCATGAAGGAACATCTAAAGTGAAGATGTCTAGACTTCAGCTCCTCACTACTAGATTTTAGAATCTAAAGATGAAAGATGATGAGAATATTCATGAGTTTCACATGAGTTTTCTTGAAATAGCTAATTCATCTAGTGCCTTGGGAGAAAAGATGTCAGAAGAAAAACTGGTTAGAAAAATTCTCAGGTCCATACCTAAGAAATTTGACATGAAGGTCACAACCATTGAAGAAGCTCAAGACATTAGCATCATGAGAGTAAATGAACTTTCTTGGGTCTCTCTAAACCTTTGAATTGGGTATTAGTGACAAATCTGAAAATAAAAATAAGAGCATAGATTTTGTATTCAACACTCAAGATGAAGAATACCAATGTGACTTGGATACTGATGAAGGAATGACTAATGCTATTATACTACTTGGAAGATAATTCAACAAGTTGCCAAAGAGAATCGACCGGAAGTCAAGATCAAATGTCAAGAACATTTCATTTGACATCAAGAATAATAATGACTTTCAGAAAAGAACAAGAACTGAAGAGAGATCCAATCAAGGTAAAGGCATTCAGTGTCATGGGTGTGAAGGATTTGGACACATTAGAGCAAAATGTCCTACCTATCTCAAGAAACAAAAAAAAGGTTGTCTGTCTCTTGGTCTGATGATGATAACTCTGAAAGTGAACCTAACGATGAAGTTGCTAAACATGTAACTTCTTTAACTAGAAGATATGAATTTGATGAAGATTCATGTGATGAAGAATTATCCTATGAGGAGTTGGTTGCCTCTTATAGAGAACTGTGCATCATAAGTGAAGAAGTGTGTCAGCTGGGAGAAAAACATAAGAAAATTATATCTCAACTGTAGGTTGAAAAAGAAAGATATCAATCTACCATATCTGATCTTCAAGATGAGGTGATACTGTTGACTTCCAAACTTGATAACATGAAAAAGGTTGTAAGAATGTTGAACAAGGGATTTAATGTGTTAGATATAGTTTTTCAAATTGGAAAAGTGGTTGTAGATCTAAGGGGGATTTACTTTAATTATCAATCTCTGGACAAACAAGGAGAAAGCTCTATGACCAACTTTGTTCTTCCTCAAAGGGAGTCTAAGCCTATAATGTCTAAACATTTGAATCAACATCATGCCATACATCAAAATTCTCAAACTGAAGGCAATTTATTGCACTGGAGATGTCACTATTATGGAAAATATGGGCATATAAAGCCCTTTTGCTTCAAACTGTATAGCTATCCCAAATATCCAACATACCCCAATACTAATCAAATGGTAACTAAAATTAGGAAGGAGTGGATACCCAAGCCTATCAACACTAGTCTCATAGCTCACACCTCTCTTAGAAATTCAGCTCGAGAAGACCGGTATTTTGACAGTGGATGTTCTAGACACATGTGTCGCATCCGCGAAAAACAATCGGCGGGCTAAAACAAAACAAACAGAGCCGCCACCGTGCGTTATTTATCCCAAAGAGGGAAAGGAAACGCTCAAAGTAAACCTGGAAAGGAAATGGTCTCGTGACCAAAGAGATGGGATCGGGAGTCGGTTATGCGAAGGGAAGGTATTAGCACCCCTACGCATCCGTCGTACTCGACGGAATCCACGCTCAAAAAGATAGGATAAGGTTGCTAAAACTACTCACAAACATCACACACACACACTGGAAACAACACAGGTGGAAAAGAGGGGAAAGGGCTCGCTAGGATATCGCATCCTATGCCTACGTATCTCATCTGGAATGAGAATCAGAGCTACCGTAGTTCGGCTCACGCACGCCAAAACAAAACACACACAAACAAGCAAACATGGAAACCGAATGCCAATCGCTGGACTTACATCAGACTCCGAACCAAACAAACCCACACTGGAAACCGATTGCCAATCGCTGGACTTACGTCAGACTCCAAGCACACAACAATAGGATAACAAACAACAAGTTACTAAGGAGTCTAGCACTCGAGCCTAGCAACTGTCAAGCAAACACACACAAAAGAAAAAGGGTGAACACACAGACTAACAGGGAGTCGGGAACTCGAGCCTGATAGCTGTCAAGCACAACACACTCAAAAAGAAAAAGGGTGCCCGGAGAGATCTCGTACGACCTCCTGCCTACGTACCTCATCTGGTATGAGGATCAGGGCAACGTAGTTCCCCTGAACAGGGGAGAAACTTTCTTCTAACCAGAGACTGGGAAATGACCAACTAGAAGGGAGACTGACTCGAGCCTAATAGTTATCATGTATTCCACAATGGTCCTAGGTTGAGTTTTCTATCTAACTTGCACAGGCAGCAAGCTAATCCTAAACAGGCAAAGCAAAGCATGCAAGCATAATCAAAACAAAGCAAACATACACACAATTAGCACACACTATATACAAACAAAGTGGGCTCACACAAGGGTTAGGCTGCAAAAGCAAGCCAACTGTATCAGGGTGATGTTAGCTCTTAACCCTAACATTGAGAGTTAGGGTGAAGCAGATGAAATAGGAAGTGAGGGGTGTGCCTCACATCTCTTATCCCTGGCCAGGGAGAGCTTCAGACAATAGAAAGTGTGGGTTCAGAAAGTGGGAACCCTTCTACACTTATGACTGACTCAACATGGATCTTGGGTTAATATCCACAATGCATCAACACCAGTTGTGTGAGCAAAGGGATGACTCAACTGAATAGCAGGAGATGGATTGCACATCTCTTGTATCTTCCAATTTCCTTATCAAAGGTCTTTTCCTGCTTGGGGACAAAGATAAACAATCACAAGCATTGCCTCTTAAGGAGGACTTCAGACAGGTGCCTGACCAAGTAACAGGCCAGGTCTTCCAGACTACATGGAGTCAGAGACTTTTATACCTCAATTGGTTAAGCAACCAAGCAACAGCAAAAGCAAGTTCACAAGAACTATAGCAACTAATGTACCTAAAAACAATCTAGCTCAGTTAGTACACAACTCAAACAGTCAAACAGACAAACTAAAAGTCAACAGTTAACTGTACACAAGCAAACAAGCAAGCAAGCTATGCATCAAGGCAAAGTGTAACACCCCAATAAAAATAAGATAATTATTTGATTCAAATTAATATTATATTTATTAATTTAGTTAAATAATTGGAATTATTGGATTATTATTATTATTATTTTGGAATAATAATTATTGGAAAATATATAAGTGTGAAGTAAGGAAAAAGAATCCCATTTGGTAAAAAGAGTTTTACGTGAAACAGAGAAAGCGGCTGAAAAGTGGAAAGTGGAGAAAGGGCAAAGAGGAAGAGCAAGGGAAAAGGTTGGAGAAGAGAAAAGCTTGAAGCTTAAAGATTCGCCGGATTAATCAGGTAAGGGGGGTTTATCGTCGTTTAATGGGTATTATGGGTTAGCATGTAATGGGTAGTGATAAACCGTTGAATTGACCCTAATTGGGATATGGAATGCTGAGAAATTGTGATGAATAAGTTGTGTGAAAACTGTAATTGAATCGATAATGGTGTGTGTCGTAAATTTCTGGACGTGTAGCTTTTTACGGAATTAGAATCGGAGGTCCGGAAGTCCTCAAACGGCGGAAAATGCGGAGAATTCTGCATTCTGCTTTGTGTTAGCGCAGGAACAGCTTTCTGTCTTGCGTTAACCGGTTAACCCAGGGCGTTAACCGGTTAACACTGTTATAATTGTGAAAAACTGCTGTTTTGTCTGCGTTAACCGGTTAACCCAGGGCATTAACCGGTTAACACTGTTGCGTTTTGCCAGAAAGTGTGTTTGTGCTGCGTTAACCGGTTAACCCAGGGCGTTAACCGGTTAACACTGTTGTAGAGTGGAAAAATTGTTAATTAAAATGTTGTGTGCCTAATTGATGGTTGCCTATATCGGTGTGTGATATAGTAGGGATTATTTCCCGCTGTTTTGAGCAGTATAGGTATTAGTAGAGTGTGCTAATACTGTGTTTAATTATTTGACATGATATGATGTGTGATACATGTGTTGATACTGTATGATGGTATGCATAACATTGTGAATGTGTATGTTATGCATGTGTTGTGAATGGACTGTTTTATGGCTTAGAGAGTGAGCATCGGTCCATTGTGGATTATTGTTGTGATGTTGCATTGCTAGGTGATTAGCGTGCATAATGTGGCCTTTATGGTGGTAGCTAATTCCCATGGTGAGGAATTAGTGATGTTAGTCATTTGGACTGTTTTTGATGTTTGCATGCTAGGTGAATTAGCGTGCATAGCATGGCCCTTGGGGTGGTAGCTAATTCCCATGGTGAGGAATTAGTGATGTGAGTCACTAGGTCTCAAATGAGTGGGACTGGTGAGCTTGGTAGCCGTACCTGGATTTGGTCGGTGAAGTTGAACTATATGTTCACGAATAGTCGGTACCGCATGCATGGAGTCTCATTGCATAATATATGTGTAGTGTATAATATGAATGGATGTATTCCAATGTTATACGTGTGTTGTGTTGGCATTGAGCATGAGTATGAATTGTGTTGATATTGAGTATGATGTTTGAGTTGATGTGCCGTTACTGAATGTGTGATACGATTAGGGTGATTAATGTGTTAAATTACTTAACATGACATTATATTCTATAATGCGTATTATATCGATTGAGGAACTCACCCTTACAACTATTTTTCAGGTAACGAGCAGTGATTGAGTAGAAGCTAATGCGTGGAGTCTAGTGTAGTCTCCTTAGTGGGTCATGCTCTGATAGATGTAACCTCAGGAGGGAACATTTTAATTGTGTTGTTGATGTTTGCTGAACCAGTTTACATGTAGTATGTTACATGTTTTGAATGATCGATTTGATCTCTATCCGCTGCGTATTGTGCAATACTTTATGTTTTGAGTTAAATGATGAGCATGACTAAATAGTATGACGAATGGTGTGAAATAAATGTGTGACACCCTTAATTGCATGATTACTCTGATTTATATGTTGTTATTTTAATTAAATATTTGGGGTATTTTTAGAAGGGTGTTACACAAAGCACAAGCTCAACTCAAAGGACTTAGAAGCCACCTACAAAAAAAACTCAATATTAGTTCAACAAGTCAACTCAAGCAAGTGAATCATTTCCCTCATAGCCATATGCTTCTTAACCTGCAAACCAAGCTCAAACATGAGAAGCAAACCCCTAGGACAAGGCCTAGGGTCAAAGAGGGAGAAATAATTCAAAACAGAACATGAAAATTGGCATGAATCAAGCTTAATCAATTAAGAACAATGTCCAAGTGGTCTCACATTCATATCACACACCAATTTCATTTCACAAAACAAATAGTGCAAAGTATGCAAGTTCAAAGCTCATTGAAGCAAACAGAAAGAATCAATCCACATCAACTCAAGAATAATTCAATAAATCCCAAGAAAAATCATGGCTAAACAGCACTCATTACATGATCATCATACCAAAATTCAAGTCATTTGGACAAGTGGAAGCATGTCAAATAAATTCCATAAGGCAAGGCAAGGCAAAACAAGCTCAATTAGGGCACAAAGTCATGCATCAACTTCACACAAGCATAAAACAGAATCTACACATGATAAATGTCTCAAACCAAAGCCAAGATTAACTTCAAAGGGTATAGAATCAATGTGCAAAATTTCAAGCTCATATGAGAAACATCAAGAATTTCACAAATCATCTAAGTTCAACACTCATCAAAGGTCCAAACATGACAAGCCAGAAGAGAAAATCTCAAACAAATCCAAATTGCATCCAAAAATTCACAAGCCATCTTAACATCCAGAAGTATCATAATGCAAAAGTTCACATCAATTGAAGTTCATGTGGCATGGTAAATAAAATCAACAAGTCAAGCAAGCAAAGGTGTCACACACATTGTCACACCTACATTCAACAAAGCATATCTCATCAACCAGGAATGGGAAAAATGCAAACTCTATACCAAAATGTCCCTAAGGATGTCTATTTTAAGCACACAAAATTTCAAGAATGTTGGATAAAATCTCATCATTTCACAATCAAAATGGCAAGGCATGTCAAGGAAATACACACATGAGCAATCCCTAAGCCAAAACAAATTCCATCCAGGAACAAATCATGGAAAAAATATTCATTAAATTCTAGACATCATGAGGAGAATGGTGCAAAAAATCCCATGCCAATTGGAGTAATATTGATTGAGTTATGAATTTTGGAATGGAGAAAAAAATAAAACAAATCACATGAGAACATGGTATGAACATGAAGGGAATAATGAATTAAAATGCAAAGGCATGGTTTGGACTGCCCTACGCTGGGAATCGAAGTGAGTCCAGTTTTGAAATTGAGCGCGCTACAGTGTGAAGCGATGCGTTTCACTAATGGACCAGGACACGTGGTCCAATACATGAGCAACTAACAACCAAACGCATGCAGCAAGGCAAAAAACGGATCAAACACGTGAATCTGGAAATAAACCTAGGGTTCTTCATGCGTTCATCAACATTTCCAGCTCAAGAACAATTTCACACAGAAATCAACGAAATGCATATCAATGGATTCGTCTTCCAATGTACATCATCAATCTAACATCAATTCAACCTAACTCATCCTAGATCATAAGATTCGAGCCAAAACATTTTCACTCATCAAACTTCTAATCAATGTAACTACCTCATTTCTCCATGTATTTCAGTGATTCAAATTGCAGATTAACCTCCTAAGAAAGATCTACAAGATACATCAATCAATTTCATGAATCATCAAAGTCGAATTCTAACCTCAATTGAATGGCAGAAGTGAAACACGTGTATTCAGGCCTTGGCAAGCAAAAACAGAAGTTCCTTAGATCTCATATGATGATTTGGATGAAGGATTGAGTGTTGATTGTGCACGATCTAGCTTAAATCTCCATTTGCCATTGATGAACACATGCTTCAACAGTTCCCAATTCAGCACCAAATCCTTCGAATCTTGCTTCAATTCAACTCAATTATGCCTCTTGATGATGGTTTGATCAAGGAAATAGCAAGGCTTGTGAAGAAAATTGAAGAAAAAGTGAGAGAGAAAATTGAAGAGTTTTTGGAAAACTAGATCTAGATCTGAATTCTGTTATGCTAATGAAGAAAATAGTTATGATTAGCCTTTTATATGTGATGTTAATGAAGTTGCTAATCATGATTAGCCAAAATGCAAGTGATTAGTGAAAACCAAGTTTTATGATCAATTGGGAATTCACCCCTCATGCATGAAAAGCAATGGAACAGTGCAAGGTTCTGGTTTGGATCAACTTCAAATGATGTTTCTAAGCCAAAGCAAGTGATTGGAAATGAATTCAATGAATACTTTTTGAACTTGACTTTTCCCTCCAAATTTCAAATGAAAAGTCCAAATTTTTTGTGATCAAAATTCATGATATGTGATGCTTAAATTGGATAGAGCATGTCAAAACAAGAATGTGGCAAAAAATCCCACTCCATTTGGCCTTTTGGTTCAAAAGCTATGCACTTTTGAAGTTTAAATTTCCTTGACCAAGATTGATCCATAACTTGCCAACCACACATGAGAAATTCATGTTCTTGGACTTTTTGAAAATGGGAGAACAAGATCTACAACTTTCATGTTGGACAAAATTTCATTTGAAGCATTTTTGGACATGTAAACTTGAGGAGAAAACCTTTCCATTTTTGGCAATTTTGAATTACAAGTCACTTTCTATTTTTGGAAAGTTTTCATCTGACTTTATTTTCTTCATTGTTGATGTTTGAAATGTCAAATGAAACTTGTTTGGACATGAATGAAGTGTTTCTAACCCTTTCCCACCTCCAAATCCATCAGTTGACTTGTGGTTGACTTTTTTCAGTTGATAGATGACTTGGCTATGCACAGATGATTTTGAGCCTCAATCTCCTGATGAAATAGCTCCAAAATGAAACCCTAACTTCCACAAGCTCAATAAAACCATAAAATGATCCCCCATCTCAATGAAGACCCCATCTCTTGGACAAGCCCTGATTGGCACAATTCAACTGATTAGGGTTGACCGGAGGTCAAAACCCTAATCCCAAGGAACATGACCAGGCATAAGGAACCTCTTGGTGATGACAAGACCATGATGATGATGATGTACCATTTCAACCAAGATAATGATCAATCTCCTTGAGGAACCAAGAAACCCTAATTGAAGCACAAACCCTCAGATGGCTAGTGATCAATTCTTGAGACCCTCTAGCTTGCATCTTAACCTCTTTATCTTCTGAACAAGACTTGGGAGGATGACTTGCTTATTGTCTCCATATGACATGCAAAGATGCAATGACTAATGTCCTACAAATGAAATGCAATATGCTAAGCTAGTCCCAAGAGAGGAGGGCAAATTTTGAGGTGTTACAGCTGCCCCTATTCAATCCACTGTGAACCTGTCGATATGAACAGCCTCGGCTTTCAGATGGTCAGGGTTAAGAGTGAGTGAATACCAAGAACAGACGAACAATTTGCACTCTGATGGGAAATAATTAACAATGCCTGTCAGAATCGGCAAAGAAACAATCTCAAAGAAGAACCCGTCTGGTACGGAGAGAATCGACCTGAACACCGAAACAGAAATAGTAACACAGAGATAACCATGGCCTGAACGCCGCTCATCAGTCTGAATGCTGAACATCGGAATATGAGAGTATTGATATCGGTCTGAACACCGAGAGATTAGCCTGAACGCCAATTTGGTCTGAACACCACTTCGGTCTGGATACCATTTCGGTCTGGATACCGGGAGATTGGCCTGAATGCCGCAAGCTGCATCGATCTGAACTTCGGAAGCTTCTTCGATCCGAAAATCGGTAACTGGCCTGAGTACCACAAGTACTTCAACCTGATTGTTGGAAACTTCTTCGATCTGGAAATCGGAAACTGGCCTGAGTGCCGCGTCGGTCTGAATACCCGCCTCGGTCCGAACACCGGACAACTGGCCTGACTGCCATAAGTACTTCAACCTAATCGTCGGAAACTTCTTCGATCTAAAAATCGGAAACTGGCCTGAGTGCCGCGTCGGTCTGAATACCCGCCTCAGTCTGATCACCGGAAGACTGGTCTGAATACCATCTCGGTCTGAACACCGGAAAACTGGTTTGAATACCATCTCGGTCTGAACACCGGAAAAGCTTCCATGCCTGTCAGCATCGGCAAAAAAGGAATAGTGATACATGAGACGGCATGCGTGCCAACGACCCATGCTAGGGATAACAAGCCACGAACCGGCTATTCTTTTATTCAACCCTAGCCAACGTACAATTTGCTCCGCTGGGGATTATTTTTCTTTTTGGACCCCGAAACTTCTCGGATTAACATTCCTCTCTCTGCTCGACAGAAATCCTTCCTCCAATATCGCACTACTGGGGAATTACTTTTGAGTAAAATCATGATACCAAACTCCTCGGAGTAACATCTTCACCTTCGGGCAAAACCACTTCTCAAACAGTAAACACGGCTTGAGACTAGCCTATGCTTGCAATAATGATGCATGATTGATTTTTCAGCGTAATGCTCCATAATCATGGAAATGCTACGCGATTTATTATGCAATATGCTATGCTTATTCTACATGATGAATGCATAAAAAGTATCCCCTTCAAGGGACTCTTCTGGGGAGCTCGAGGCACTCTGCTGAGGGACTCGCCAACACTCCAATCTCCACCCTGCTGGGGAATAGTAATGCTGCTGGGAAATAAGCAACCCTTGCTGGGGAAAACCTCCTCTGCACCCGATCCGCTTGGGGATTACGCTGGGGAATAAACCACCAACATACTCTGTGGGGATACAACGGTTTCTGACTTGCTGAGGAATATCAATCCCGACTCTGCTTGGGAAACCACCACCCACAGATACCTCTACTGGGAAATAGCAACCTTCGGGCCTGGCTGATGAGGAAACACCAAATCTACAACCTGCTGGGGAGATAACCATCCCGACCCTGCTAGGGAAAACGCAGACCTTGAATCTGCTGGGGAATTAGCCCTCCCGACTCTGCTTGGGGAGATGAGGAAATTCTGGTACTGAACACCCGTCGACTCGTCGACCCCTGGTATTCACCGTCCAAATCCACTATCAGCTTTCCAATTTTGAGAACTCCCAGACTCGTCTGGACTTTTCTAATTCATCACCTTGTATTCCCAACCGCTCAGTGCTCGACGGAGAATGAACTTCTTGGATTGGTACAGATTTTTCAACCTTCAGACTTTGAAGAGTCTTCTTGATTAAAATCCAGGACCGTCGTACGTCCATGCCGTCTTTACACCGTTCTTCTATTCATTCGTCCCTGATTGGACTCCGCGGGGATCTTTCGTCAAAAGCTTCCACATCATAACCTGCAAGTGAGTGAAAATATCTAATAGTACCTGCAAAAGAGATCGTTAGATAAAACCGTGCCCCAGGCGTGTCAAGATTTCAACACTTGGGTCACTCATCCTTCCGAATAAGATTTCAAATTTTCAATCTTATAAACATGCATTGGAAGGGACCTATATGTCTTAAAATGCAAGATTCTTTATCACAAACAATTGGATGTTTTTGCAATCAAAACGGCAATAAAAAACAAAAACAAAAATTATTTGACTGAATATGCATTTTATTGATTGAAAAGATGTGGCTCAAATTGAGCAATACAAAGGAAGCAATTCCTGAAAAGAGGTAATTGCGCACAAAAGGAAAAAATCTATCCTAATGGCAATGTGAAACCGCGATCTCATCGAGTTCCAACTCGGTTACACCCCATATATCCTCAGACTCTCCGTGCTTTCTGCCTTCTGAACAAGACGTTTCTGACTGATCCCTACCGGGTATTATCCCTGTGCCTTAACCAAAGTACAAACGATCATGCCAGACGCAGTGGTTCGTTTCAATCCCTCTTTTGCCTGGACCGCCCTTTCGGGTTTTCAGTCCACCGGGATACCCTTTTTTGCCCAAGTCGCCTTTCCAGGTTTTCGACTTGCCGGGTGTACAATTTTTTCTTTTTATCCCTAATTTTTGCCCGAACCTTTTCTTTCTGTTTTTTGGTTCGCCGGGATGCCCATTTTTGCCTGGACTATTTTATTCTTTTCGTCCAGCGGGTCTCTTTATACGAAGTATTTTTTAACTGCGTCCGCATTCACAGGGGATGGAAAATCTTCGCCATCCATGGTCGTTAACAACAAGGCTCCGCCAGAGAAAACCTTCTTGACCACGAATGGACCTTCATAATTGGGTGTCCACTTGCCCCTACGATCGTTTTGAGGAGGAAGGATCCTTTTCAGCACCATATCACCTACGTGATACACACGAGGTCGCACCTTTCTATCAAAAGCACGCTTCATCCGCTGCTGGTACAATTGCCCATGACAGATGGCCGCCAGCCTCTTTTCCTCAACCAGACTTAACTCCTCGTACCGGGTCCTTACCCATTCAGCCTCTTGCAATTTCACGTCCATCAGGACTCTCAAAGAGGGAATTTGAACCTCAACCGGTAGCACCGCTTCCATTCCATACACAAGCGAGAAAGGTGTTGCCCCAGTAGATGTTCGCATCGAAGTTCAATACCCATGCAATGCAAATGGCAACATCTCATGCCAGTCCTTATAGGTTACCACCATCTTCTGCACAATCTTCTTAATATTCTTATTGGCTGCCTCAACCGCCCCATTCATCTTCGGACGATAGGGAGAAGAATTGTGATGCTCGATCTTGAATTCCCGGCACAACTCTGCCATCATCTTGTTGTTCAAATTAGAACCATTATCAGTAATGATTCTTTCAGGAACCCCATATCTGCAAATGATATCTCTCTTGAGAAATCTGGCAACGACCTGCTTCGTCACATTCGTATAAGAGGCTGCTTCCACCCACTTGGTGAAGTAGTCAATAGCCACTAATATGAACCGGTGCCCATTCGAAGTCGTAGGCTCAATCTTCCCAATCATATCAATGCCCCACATAGCAAACGGCCACGGAGACGACATCAAACTCAATGGATTTGGAGGCACGTGCACCTTGTCAGCATAAATCTGGCATTTATGACACTTCCGCACGAAGTTGAAACATTGGGCCTCCATTGTCATCCAATAGTAACTTGCCCTTAGCAGCTTCTTCACCATTGCATTCCCACTGGCATGGGTACCGAACGATCCCTCGTGAACCTCTTTCATCAATTGGCTTGCTTCTTTATCATCAACACATCTGAGCAAGACCCAATCAACGTTTCTCTTGTACAAAACCCCATCCTTATTCAAGTAGAACACCATGGCCAACCTCCGCAGAGTCTTTCGGTCCTTCTTCGATGCTCCCTCAGGATACTCTTGGGTCTCCAGATAGCGCTTGATATCGTAATACCACGGCTTTTCATCATCAGGCGTTGTGTCAACAGCAAACACATAAGCCGGTCTATCCAGACGTCCCACCTCAACACTAGGGAACTGATTCCACCACTGCACGTTAATCAAGGCAGCCAGAGTAGCCAAGGCATCTGCCAAAGGATTCTCTTCTCTAGGCACATGATGCATCTCCACCTTGGTGAAAAACGTCAACAATCTCCTCGTATAATCCCGGTATGGAACTAAATGAGATTGATGCGTATACCATTTTCCGTTAACCTGATTCACAACCAGAGCTGAATCTCCATATATAACAAGGTTCTTGATCCTCAAATCAATCGCCTCTTCAATCCCCAGTATACAAGCTTCGTATTCAGCCACGTTGTTGGTGCACTCAAATGTTAGCTGGGCAGCAAAAGGAATGTGGGATCCTTTCGGCGTAACCAAAACAGCACCAACACCGCTACCATTCACGTTAACGGCCCCATCAAACATCAGAATCCATTCGGATTCAGGGTCAGGCCCCTCCTCCGGGATAGGTTCCTCGCAATCTTTCGATTTGAGAAACATGATGTCCTCATCAGGGAATTCAAACTTCATCGGTTGATAATCCTCAATAGGTTGCTGGGCGAGGTAATCAGACAATACACTCCCCTTGATCGCTTTCTGAGAGGTATACTGGATATCATATTCAGTCAAAATCATTTGCCAGCATATACCGTCCGGTCAATGCTGGCTTCTCAAAAATATACTTGATTGGATCCATCTTGGAAATCAATAAAGTGGTATGAACCAGCATATACTGTCTCAGTCGGCGAGCAGCCCAGACCAAAGCACAGCAAGTTTTCTCGAGCAGTGAATATCTTGTTTCACAGTCGGTAAACTTTTTGCTAAGGTAGTATATGGCATGCTCTTTTCGACCAGACTCGTCATGCTGCCCCAATACACACCCCATAGACCCTTCGAGGACCGTCAAGTACAGAATTAACGATCGTCCCTCCACAGGAGGCATCAGAATCGGAGGCTCCTGCAAATATTCTTTTATCTTTTCAAATGCCGCTTGGCAATCATTATTCCACCTGACCGTTTGATCTTTTCTCAACAATTTGAAAATTGGTTCACACGTGGCTGTTAGATGAGATATGAACCGTGAAATGTAGTTCAATCTACCTAAGAAACCACGAACCTCTTTCTCTGTTCTCGGCTCAGGCATTTCTCTTATTGCTTTTACTTTAGCAGGATCAACCTCGATTCCTTTTTCACTTACAATGAACCCCAGCAGTTTACCGGACCGCACTCCGAAAGTGCACTTGTTCGGATTCAACCTCAGTCTGAACTGTCTCAGCCGGTCGAACAACTTGGCCAGATCTACCAAATGCCCCTCTTCTGTTTGGGACTTTGCTATCATGTCATCAACATAGCATTCAATTTCATGATGAATCATATCATGAAACAAAGTCACCATGGCTCTCTGATAAGTAGCACCGGCGTTCTTGAGACCGAATGGCATCACCTTATAACAGAAAGTGCCCCACGGTGTGATGAACGTTGTTTTCTCCATATCATCTGGCGACATTTTGATTTGATTATAGCCAGAAAAGCCATCCATGAAGGAAAACACCGAGAATTGAGCTGTATTGTCTACCAACACATCAATGTGAGGTAATGGGAAATCATCTTTTGGGCTAGCTCTGTTCAGATCCCGGTAGTCCACACACATTCTCACCTTCCCATTCTTCTTCGGCACGGGCACAATATTCGCGACCCAAGGCGGATAATTAGTGACAGCAAGGAAACCAGCATCCCACTGCTTTTGCACTTCCTCTTTGATTTTCATGGCCATCTCAGGTCGAGTTCTGCGCAACTTCTGCTTTACTAGAGGACAATCTGCTCTCAACGGTAGCTTGTGCACAACGATATCGGTATCCAACCCCGACATATCTTGATAAGACCAGGCAAAGATATCAACATATTCTCTCAACAATGCTACCATTCTACTCTTGACACTTTCCTCCAAAGCAGCCCCGATTTTCACTTCTTTCTTGACCTCGTCGGTACCCAGATTCACAATTTCAACTTGCTCCTCGTGCGGCTGAATCACCTTCTCCTCTCGTTTCAACAACCTGGCTAATTCCCCTGGCAGTTCACAATCTTCTTCACCTTCTTCTTCGGCATGATAGATCGGATTGTCGAAGTCATACGAGGGTGTAACAGGATTGTTATCAATGAGATCCGGCGAGAAATCGCATCTGCATGAATGTGGATTCATGCATTGCTTTAGAACCGGAGCGAGACAAATTGAAAAAGAAAAATGAAAACATTGCCATTTTTATTTTGTTTTATTTGTTTATAAACTGTAAAAATAAATGAAAAACAGAGAACACCGCTTTTAACTGAAAAACATCCTTTTATTAATGATGCAAATTTTGCAAAATGACATGAGGTGGCCCTTACAATGAACCATTGTGTGTCAGGCAACACGTATGGCTTTCATGCAGATAAAACTGAAAACAGGAAAATATTACTCTTCGAGCAGAGTGACTGTGATGATCTTTTCAGCCTTCCAGTTCTAGACTTCCATCCCTGGTGCGCACGGCTTTATCCACCGATCAATTTCACAGTCGCTATCAGATTCATCACCCACCATACAGATGTGATCTGGATCCAGCATTCCAGCACTGGTGAATGTGACGGACGGACGACGTCCTCTACCTTGTCCAGATGGGCCTTGGCCTGGCTGATAACCCACTCCAAAGCGGTCTTTCTTGGCGGAGATGTCCATCATCTTCCCCCAACCTGGAGCTTCTCCACTCTTCACCACCTCAGCGGCCTGCTTGTATGAAGAGATGGACGGTTTCTCCTCTTCCTTGGCAAAAAGAGCATTCTCTACCTTGACGGTTTCGAATGCTTGACTCGGCGTTTCCCATATTTCACCGTCCATTTCCACGTACTTGAACGATGAAAGGTGGCTGACGAAGATGTCCTCTTCTCCGCAAACGGTGACAACCTGCCCGTCCCAGATATACTTCAGCTTCTGGTGTAAAGTCGAGGTTACTGCCCCAGCAGCATGAATCCATGGGCGACCCAACAGGCAACTGTATGCCAGCTGAATATCCATGACATAGAAAATAGACTTAAACACCTCAGGGCCAATCTTCACCGGGAGCTCAACCTCTCCGAACACAGCCCGCTTCGACCCATCGAACGCCCTCACTATCAGGTCAGTAGGCATCAGGATTAACCCCTCACAATTCAGCTTCGCCAAGGCTTTCTTCGGCAACACATTTAAAGAGGAGTCGGTATCAACCAACACGTGCGAAAGCACGGCCCCTTTACATTCCATAGCGATGTGTAAAGCCCGATTGTGATTCCTCCCATCCACAGTTAGGTCCATATCGGTGAAACCCAATCCATGGCTGGCATGCACATTGGACACCACCGTCTCCAACTGATTGATCGTTATCTCTTGGGGAACATAGGCTCTCTTCAGAATCTTCAATAAAGCCTCTCTATGCCCCTCAGAGCTCAGCAACAGCGACAAGATTGAAATCTTGGATGGGGTCTGCTGCAGATGGTCAATAAGTTTGTACTCAAACTTCTTGATGATTCTTAAGAATTCCTCCGCTTCATCATCAAGCTCTTCCTCCGACCCACCAGGCGTCGGTGTCACCACTGGAGTACCTTCATTGATTACTTGTTTTCCTCTTGCCCTGGCTAAAGCCTCGGCCTTTTCTTTCTTTCCTTTTTCTCCTTCTCCTCCCCTCAGAGCATCAGGAGCAAACAGCCTTCCACTACGAGTGAAACCACTAGGTCCGGCATTATCCACCTTTGAAATGGTGGCTTCACTTGTAGTTTGGTCCTCCACTTTCTCTCCATTGCAATACACTTCCCCACCATAATGCCACGACACGACATCCTCTTTGTCATAGGGAATTGGCCCAGGTACCGTGATAGTAACTGGAGCCGCCTCAGCCAGAGTTGACAAATTAACCGGGTCGAAGTAAATAGTTATGGTGGAGACATCTTCCTTCCCCATATCCATTTTCTCAAACCTGAGACTTCCTTCGTCCACCAGCCTCTGGACAGCCTCCCTCACGAAAACACACCCATTCGGGGTAACAGTGCACGCAGCACAACCAACGTCACCGCCCGGAAAGACCTCATTCAACAACAACTGTCTCTTGACCTCAGCCAAAGGAGTCTTCAACTGATCAACCCTTGACAGCCCAATTCTGTTCTCCTCAGAGATAGCATTCACCCCCCTTTGACCATGCGCAGGCATGGGATTAGCATTCACATTTGGAGATGGTGCAAAGTTGATCGCCTTTGAATCCACCAGGTCTTGGACCACGTGCTTAAAAGCTTTGCAGTCTTCTACATTATGCCCAGGAGCACCCGAGTGAATTTCACACTTTGCATTTTCATCGAAACTGGCTGGCCTCTGATCAGGTCTCAAAGGTGCCAGAGTTCTCAACTGTACCAACCCCAAGTCTTTCAGCTTTTTCAACAGGAAGGAATAGGTCACAGGCGGCCTATCGAATTGACGGTCATTCATTCGCCCTCTGACTTGATATCCAGCCCTCTGCGGTCCCTACTGAAATGGCGGTCTTTGTTGTTGCGGTTGTTGCTGTTATGCAGGCTAATTATCAGCAGGAATAGTTACCGCAGCAGTGTGCTGGAAGTAATGATCCCTACTCGGTCCCCTTTGAGTATATACAGCACTTGTATCACCCTCTTTCTTCCTCTGGCCGTTTCCGAAGGGCTTCTTCGATCCTGACGACGAAGCGTTACCCTGAATCTTTCCGAGCTTCAGCTAACTCTCTATTCTTTCTCCAGCTACCACAATATCAGCAAAATTGGTAACCGGGCAACCAACCATTCTCTCAGCAAATGCCCCCTGAAGGGTACCCATAAACAAGTCAGACATTTCCCTGTCCACCAATGGAGGTTGCACTCTGGCAGCCAACTCCCTCCACCTTTGAGCATATTCTTTAAACCCTTCACTTGACTTCTGAGACATACCCTGCAGCTGGGTACGACTAGGAGCCATGTCAGCGTTGAATTGGTACTGTTTAAAGAATGCGTCACCAAGATCCTGCCAGCTCTTGATATCAGAGGACTTTAGCTTGGTATACCATTCCAGGGATCCTCCGGACAGACTGTCTTGGAAGAAGTACATCCACAGCTTTTGATCCATTGTGTACGCAGAGATCTTGCGGACGAAAGCTTGAAGGTGAGTCTCCGGGCAGGAACTCCCACTGTACTTATCAAACGCGGGCGCTTTGAACTTCTGTGGGATCACAATCCCCTCAACCAGCCCCATATTTGACATATTCACAACCCCGGGAGTGGCATAGCTTTCGAGAGCTCTGATTTTCTCTGCCAACAACTGAATTTCTTTGTTGAGTGGCTGGACACCATATTGACCGAACGGCTCATTGTGCATAGAGAACTGATCAGCTTCTCGGTCCTCCTCCCTATCATCCTCAACCCCAAAGAACGGAGGAAACAAACCATCTTTCATATTATGACCCATCGGACCAGGTTGACCCCCTGTGGCAGCACCAAAACCACCAGCATTATTCACTACGCCCACAGTCGTCCTCTTTCCGCCTTCCCTAGAACCACCAAGCCCCTGGTTGGAGACACCATCCAGGTTGACACCGCTGTTGGCAGCTGAAGCCCGCTCGAGCTTCTCAACTTTATCAGCCAGGGCTTTCTGACCAACTGCAAAACCTTGCATGATGTTGATCAGTTCGTTCATTTTATCTTTCAGCTCGAGAATATCTGTGTTTGGGAGATCCATCAGCCTTGGAGTGTTGCGTCTGGTAAAATATCTGTGTGGACGTGTTGAGTGCAAAGGTACAACTCTACGAGCACGAGCAATGATTCCTGAAACAATCAAGCCCGTTAGCAACTGATACCTGCAAAATAAAAACAAGTTATTATGATTATGCATGAATGCACTGTTTATCCATATGAGGAACACTATGTCTCTCGATCCTGGCTTCATCGAGACAGATAAAAATCCGGCAGCAATATTCTGACATTCATCATTCGATTTCATCATGCAGATCAGAGATATATGATTTAGCAAAACACCACCCAACCATGTGTGTGCGGTGTGAGTGCATACGGGAAAGCAAATAAATCTTGAAGATCAATCACTGAATGAAAACAATCATCACATACCAAAAGTGCACAATAAGTGCCATAGTCATACATCAAAGCTGATACAAATCAAATACAATCCTCCAGAATCAGGAAGGAAATACAAGCAAGTGAATTCCGTCAACAGGCCTGACGGTAATCCACACAAATAAGAAAGGTCTAATCTGATGAAGGTCCCACAGAGGGCCCTACATCATCAACCATCTTCGCAAACTCTGCGGTGAACCTGAGCTTGGTGTTCTTCTGCTGTAATCTCCCCACCTCCTTCTGGTGAATCTTCATCTGTCTGAAGTAATGATCCCTCTCAGCAAGATAATGATCTCTCTCGGCGATGATCTTCATGTTCTCTGCTTCCTTGGTCTTCAATTTTGCTTCCCATTCGGCGATGAGGATTCTGACCCTGTCATCCCTCTGATCCCTCACGAGGATTTGCCTTCTCTTCTCATCTTCAATGACCTTTGCAGCTCTGGCTAGCTTCTCCTTAGTGATGTCGTGCTCCTTTGTCGACGACTCCAATGCTTGGTTGACCTTGCCATAGTAAGCGGTATCCATCTCAAAGCACTTCACTTCCAGGGCATGTCGCTTGTCCTGATCTTCCATCCTCCCTCTGATCTCCTGATTAGCCATCTGAATCCAAGCAACACTCATCTCTAATTCAGTCTTCTCTGCCTGCAGCTGATCTCTAGCTTTCTTCATCTCAAGGAATTCTTCCATGCTGACAGAAGAACGCGGACCCTCAATCATAGGACACCAAGGATCACCTCCCGGAAATGGTAGATGTGTGAGCTCAATTCTCTTCCGAAGCCAATCGTCAAATGGAGGAAAAGATCTGCTATTAACCTTGCCAAAAGGAACCTTTCCTTTCCTCTGAATGTCACGCCACTCATCCAACACTTGTCTCAACTTGGCCTGATTGCCCTCAATTGGGAAGTAGAAAGACTCCTGAATTTCTCGCCCGAGAGAAGGACCCTCCACAACAAACCCCATCTGTCTCCTAAGAAGCATCGGGTTGTAATTAATGCAACCCTGAACTCCTATAAGAGGCACATTGGGTAGACTCCCACAACTGTAAATGAAATCACGTCCAGCCATACCATTGTGAGTCCAGGCTATGTCCTTGGCCCGCAAACCCATCAGCCTGAATGACCACTTGACAGTAGGATCAAGAAAGGCAAAGGCACCTCTGGAAGGCAAATATCCCATAAACCACTTGTACAACAGCTGAGCACAACACCGAATCAGCCCCCCACGCCGCTTCTCGTTCCTGTTATGAACCGAGTAATAGACATCTCCTACCAGAGTAGGAATAGGATTCCTCTGCATAAACAACCTGATGGCATTAATGTCCACGAAGTTCTTCTGGTTAGGAAACAAGATGGTCCCATAAATGCTCACAGCGATCAAGGCACAAACAGTCTTCCAATTATCCACAGCAGCATGTTCCTTGGCTTTAGCCTCCAAGAAACTCAAATGAAAACCGGGTAACTTTCCCTTTTCCTTCAAACCCCCCTTTGTCACCTCCGGGCTCAAATAAAGAGCACGAGAAATCTCCATAACATCAGGCTCCACCTTAGAGGCATAGAAAGGAATCTGATCTCGGATCTGAATACCCAGGATGCTAGCATAATCCTCCATCAGAGGTCCCAACAAATAATCTGGGAAAACGAAGCATCTCAAGCCAGGGTCGTAAAACTGAAGAAGAGTATGAATGGCGCTCCTGTCACTGTCTGTAAGCCTGAAGACCAACTTCAGAATACCACCGTATGCCTCACGAAACATCCCCACATGGTCGGGTGTAATCAATGCTATCATATCTCTCAACACACTGATCTCTGGGTCGAAGAAACTGTAGACGACGTCATGCTTCAAACCGGTCCTCATGTCTGGAGCAAAGAAGTCTCTCAACCAGGATCTCAATAAAAAATGTCCCTGCATATGGATAAACATGTGTTAGATGCAGGTAAATGCAAAATGTGAATGATGCTGATGCATGAATGCAATGCATTGTGCCATCCTCCAAGTCATCTGATCCTCTGCTGCACTGAAGCCCTGATCTCTGAACTGATCACAACCATCTGAAGGAATATGTAACCACAAATCCGACTCGGGGTTCCGAAATAAACGGAACGGAATGATACCTCACCATCATCACCAGAGATTCACCGATCTGATAACCACAAAATCATCTGAACCAGCCTAGGGAATCCTGAAATAAACGGATCCCCACTGATAAATACCACGGACAGCATTCCGGCGTCTCGGAAATAAATCCATAAATCCGACTTATAAATAGGACTCTGATCAACGAAACCAATAGTCACCATCAAAGTCACCACCTGAACATGCATCTGCAAGAATCAACCCGCCCCTCACAGGTAAATTCTAATCAGGTTATCCTAAGGCGGATAATGGTCTCGACAATCGGGCAAAGATACTCAACGGGTTTGCCTTTTCGGGTGTGCCGTTGTAGCTCTCTTAAGATCATCTAAACCAAAGATCCGGGAAAGATCGGTCACCGAAGTCAATAGCTCAGATGAGGTGACTCAACCAGAGTGGAATACCCCACAAAGGAAGAGCACTCTCAAATGAACCTCGTCCGGCTTGTGGTATGTCACATTGCCCAAAACATGTTGACCTAACATGAAAGGCACATGATACCACGCTAATCCTAGGTGTATACTCGGGCCTGGGTTTTAGCCCCACTCAGAACACCCACCCCAACTCATAAGAACCACCTATACAGAGGACAGCAACATGATAGTATGATGCATGCAAATATTTATGCAAATATATACACAACAGAATAATAAATGCAATAAATAGAGCAACACAAGCAACCTAAACCCTATCCTAGAGAACGCTAGGAGAGACTCGCTTAGGGAAGATGGACCAGCAAGAGGTCAACTTCTATAGTCCCCAGCAGAGTCGCCAGCTGTCGCATCCGCGAAAAACAACCGGCGGGCTAAAACAAAACAAACAGAGTCGCCACCGTGCGTTATTTATCCCAAAGAGGGAAAGGAAACGCTCGAAGTAAACCTGGAAAGGAAATGGTCTCGCGACCAAAGAGATGGGATCGGGAGTCGGTTATGCGAAGGGAAGGTATTAGCACCCCTACGCATCCGTCGTACTCGACGGGATCCACGCTCAAAAAGATAGGATAAGGTTGCTAAAACTACTCACAAACATCACACACACACACACACACTGGAAACAACACAGGTGGAAAAGAGGGGAAAGGGCTCGCTAGGATATCGCATCCTATGCCTACGCATCTCATCTGGAATGAGAATCAGAGCTACCGTAGTTCGGCTCACGCACGCCAAAACAAAACACACACAAACAGGCAAACATGGAAACCGAATGCCAATCGCTGGACTTACATCAGACTCCGAACCAAACAAACCCACACTGGAAACCGACTGCCAATCGCTGGACTTACGTCAGACTCCAAGCACACAACAATAGGATAACAAACAACAAGTTACTAAGGAGTCTGGCGCTCGAGCCTAGCAACTGTCAAGCAAACACACACAAAAGAAAAAGGGTGAACACACAGACTAACAGGGAGTCGGGAACTCGAGCCTGATAGCTGTCAAGCACAACACACTCAAAAAGAAAAAGGGTGCCCGGAGAGATCTCGTACGACCTCCTGCCTACGTACCTCATCTGGTATGAGGATCAGGGCAACGTAGTTCCCCTGAACAGGGGAGAAACTTTCTCCTAACCAGAGACTGGGAAATGACCAACTAGAAGGGAGACTGACTCGAGCCTAATAGTTATCATGTATTCCACAATGGTCCTAGGTTGAGTTTTCTATCTAACTTGCACAGGCAGCAAGCTAATCCTAAACAGGCAAAGCAAAGCATGCAAGCATAATCAAAACAAAGCAAACATACACACAATTAGCACACACTATATACAAACAAAGTGGGCTCACACAAGGGTTAGGCTGCAAAAGCAAGCCAACTGTATCAGGGTGATGTTAGCTCTTAACCCTAACATTGAGAGTTAGGGTGAAGCAGATGAAATAGGAAGTGAGGGGTGTGCCTCACATCTCTTATCCCTGGCCAGGGAGAGCTTCAGACAATAGAAAGTGTGGGTTCAGAAAGTGGGAACCCTTCTACACTTATGACTGACTCAACATGGATCTTGGGTTAATATCCACAATGCATCAACACCAGTTGTGTGAGCAAAGGGATGACTCAACTGAATAGCAGGAGATGGATTGCACATCTCTTGTATCTTCCAATTGCCTTATCAAAGGTCTTTTCCTGCTTGGGGACAAAGATAAACAATCACAAGCATTGCCTCTTAAGGAGGACTTCAGACAGGTGCCTGACCAAGTAACAGGCCAGGTCTTCCAGACTACATGGAGTCAGAGACTTTTATACCTCAATTGGTTAAGCAACCAAGCAACAGCAAAAGCAAGTTCACAAGAACTATAGCAACTAATGTACCTGAAAACAATCTAGCTCAGTTAGTACACAACTCAAACAGTCAAACAGACAAACTAAAAGTCAACAGTTAACTGTACACAAGCAAACAAGCAAGCAAGCTATGCATCAAGGCAAAGCACAAGCTCAACTCAAAGGACTTAGAAGCCACCTACAAAAAAAACTCAATATTAGTTCAACAAGTCAACTCAAGCAAGTGAATCATTTCCCTCATAGCCATATGCTTCTTAACCTGCAAACCAAGCTCAAACAGGAGAAGCAAACCCCTAGGACAAGGCCTAGGGTCAAAGAGGGAGAAATAATTCAAAACAGAACATGAAAATTGGCATGAATCAAGCTTAATCAATTAAGAACAATGTCCAAGTGGTCTCACATTCATATCACACACCAATTTCATTTCACAAAACAAATAATGCAAAGTATGCAAGTTCAAAGCTCATTGAAGCAAACAGAAAGAATCAATCCACATCAACTCAAGAATAATTCAATAAATCCCAAGAAAAATCATGGCTAAACAGAACTCATTACATGATCATCATACCAAAATTCAAGTCATTTGGACAAGTGGAAGCATGTCAAATAAATTCCATAAGGCAAGGCAAGGCAAAACAAGCTCAATTAGGGCACAAAGTCATGCATCAACTTCACACAAGCATAAAACAGAATCTACACATGATAAATGTCTCAAACCAAAGCCAAGATTAACTTCAAAGGGTCTAGAATCAATGTGCAAAATTTCAAGCTCATATGAGAAACATCAAGAATTTCACAAATCATCTAAGTTCAACACTCATCAAAGGTCCAAACATGACAAGCCAGAAGAGAAAATCTCAAACAAATCCAAATTGCATCCAAAAATTCCATAAAACTTCACAAGCAATCATAACAACCAGAAGTATCATCATGCAAAAATTCACATCAATTGAAGTTCATATGGCATGGTAAATAAAATCAACAAGTCAAGCAAGCAAAGGTGTGACACACATTGTCACACCTACATTCAACAAAGCATATCTCATCAACCAGGAATGGGAAAAATGCAAACTCTATACCAAAATGTCCCTAAGGATGTCTATTTTTAGCACACAAAATTTCAAGAATGTTGGATAAAATCTCATCATTTCACAATCAAAATGGCAAGGCATGTCAAGGAAATACACACATGAGCAATCCCTAAGCCAAAACAAATTCCATCCAGGAAAAAATCATGGAAAAAATATTCATTAAATTCTAGACATCATGAGGAGAATGGTGCAAAAAATCCCATGCCAATTGGAGTAATATTGATTGAGTTATGAATTTTGGAATGGAGAAAAAAATAAAAAAAATCACATGAGAACATGGTATGAACACGAAGGGAATAATGAATTAAAATGCAAAGGCATGGTTTGGACTGTCCTACGCTGGGAATCGAAGTGAGTCCGGTTTTGAAATTGAGCGTGCTACAGTGTGAAGCGCTGCGTTTCACTAATGGACCAGGACACGTGGTCCAATACATGAGCAACTAACAACCAAACGCATGCAGCAAGGCAAAAAACGGATCAAACACGTGAATCTGGAAATAAACCTAGGGTTCTTCATGCGTTCATCAACATTTCCAGCTCAAGAACAATTTCGCACATAAATCAACGAAATGCATATCAATGGATTCGTCTTCCAATGTACATCATCAATCTAACATCAATTCAACCTAACTCATCCTAGATCACAAGATTCGAGCCAAAACATTTTCACTCATCAAACTTCTAATCAATGTAACTACCTCATTTCTCCATGTATTTCAGTGATTCAAATTGCAGATTAAACTCTTAAGAAAGATCTACAAGATACATCAATCAATTTCATGAATCATCAAAGTCGAATTCTAACCTCAATTGAATGGCAGAAGTGAAACACGTGTATTCAGGCCTTGGCAAGCAAAAACAGAAGTTCCTTAGATCTCATATGATGATTTGGATGAAGGATTGAGTGTTGATTATGCACGATCTAGCTTAAATCTCCATTTGCCATTGATGAACACATGCTTCAACAGTTCCCAATTCAGCACCAAATCCTTCGAATCTTGCTTCAATTCAACTCAATTATGCCTCTTGATGATGGTTTGATCAAGGAAATAGCAAGGCTTGTGAAGAAAATTGAAGAAAAAGTGAGAGAGAAAATTGAAGAGTTTTTGGAAAACTAGATCTAGATCTGAATTCTGTTATGCTAATGAAGAAAACAGTTATGATTAGCCTTTTATATGTGATGTTAATGAAGTTGCTAATCATGATTAGCCAAAATGCAAGTGATTAGTGAAAACCAAGTTTTATGATCAATTGGGAATTCACCCCTCATGCATAAAAAGCAATGGAACAGTGCAAGGTTCTGGTTTGGATCAACTTCAAATGATGTTTCTAAGCCAAACAAGTGATTGGAAATGAATTCAATGAATACTTTTGGAACTTGACTTTTCCCTCCAAATTTCAAATGAAAAGTCCAAATTTTTTGTGATCAAAATTCATGATATGTGATGCTTAAATTGGATAGAGCATGTCAAAACAAGAATGTGGCAAAAAATCCCACTCCATTTGGCCTTTTGGTTCAAAAGCTATGTACTTTTGAAGTTTAAATTTCCTTGACCAAGATTGATCCATAACTTGCCAACCACACATGAGAAATTCATGTTCTTGGACTTTTTGAAAATGGGAGAACAAGATCTACAACTTTTATGTTGGACAAAATTTCATTTGAAGCATGTTTGGACATGTAAACTTGAGGAGAAAACCTTTCCATTTTTGGCAATTTTGAATTACAAGTCACTTTCTATTTTTGGAAAGTTTTCATCTGACTTTATTTTCTTCATTGTTGATGTTTGAAATGTCAAATGAAACTTGTTTGGACATGAATGAAGTGTTTCTAACCCTCTCCCACCTCCAAATCCATCAGTTGACTTGTGGTTGACTTTTTTCAGTTGATAGATGACTTGGCTATGCACAGATGATTTTGAGCCTCAATCTCCTGATGAAATAGCTACAAAATGAAACCCTAACTTCCAAAAGCTCAATACAACCATAAAATGATCCCCCATCTCAATGAAGACCCCATCTCTTGGACAAGCCCTGATTGGCACAATTCAACTGATTAGGGTTGACCGGAGGTCAAAACCCTAATCCCAAGGAACATGACCAGGCATAAGGAACCTCTTGGTGATGACAAGACCATGATGATGATGATGTACCATTTCAACCAAGATAATGATCAATCTCCTTGAGGAACCAAGAAACCCTAATTGAAGCACAAACCCTCAGATGGCTAGTGATCAATTCTTGAGACCCTCTAGCTTGCATCTTAACCTCTTTATCTTCTGAACAAGACTTGGGAGGATGACTTGCTTATTGTCTCCATATGACATGCAAAGATGCAATGACTAATGTCCTACAAATGAAATGCAATATGCTAAGCTAGTCCCAAGAGAGGAGGGCAAATTTTGAGGTGTTACAACATGACAGGTGTCAAGAGGTTCTTGGGGAACATCAAGTCCTACTCAACCGGTTATGTCACGTTTAGATATGGGGCTAAAGGTGAAATTAAAGGAGTTAGAGGACTAACATGTACAGGACTCCCAAGTCTTGATAATGTCCTGTTGGTAAAAGACCTGACTACTAATTTGATTAGTATTAGTCAGCTATGTGATGAGGGTCTTAAAGTTAATTTCACAAAATCAGAGTGTTTGGTCACTGATGAGAAAATGAAGCTCAGATGAGGGGATTCATGTTTAAGGACAACTGTTACTTGTGGATATCTCAAGAAATTAATTGCTCTTCTACATGCCTGATATCTAAAGAAGACGAAGTCAACCTATGGCACCAAAAAATTGGATTTCTACATCTGAAAGGCATGAAAAATATTGTATCAAAAGAAGCCATTAGAGTTATTCCAAGGCTCAAGATTGAAGAAGGTAAAGTCTGTGGTGAGTGTCAAATTGGGAAGCAAACCAATATGTCACATCCGAAGTTACAACATAAGACCTCTTCAAAAGCTGTGGAACTTCTTGGACTTAATGGGGCCTATGCAGGATAAGAGCCTTGGTAGGAAAAGATATGTCTATGTAGTTGTTGATGATTTTTCAAGATTCACTTGGGTGAACTTCATCAAGGAAAAATCATATGTTTTTGAGGTGTTCAAAGATTTATGTCAAAGCTTCAAAGAGAGAAGGAAAATGGAATTGACAGGATTCGAAGTGATCATGGCAAGGAATTTGAAAATAGCAAATTTTTTGAATTTTGCTCCTCTAAAGGTATTGGTAATGAGTTCTCTTCTTCCATCACCCCTCAGCAAAACGGCATTGTTGAACTTAAGAACATGACTCTACAAGAATCAGCTAGAGTCATGCTTAATGCCAAGCAACTACCCTACCATTTTTGGGCCGAAGAAATGAACACTACTTGCTATATTCATAATAGAGTCACTCTAAGAACTGGTACTTCAACTACTCTTTATGAACTATGGAAAGGAAGGAAGCCCAATGTCAAATACTTTCATATATTTGGAAGCAAATGCTATACTTTGGTTGATCGTGAACAAAGAAGAAAGATGGATCCAAGAGTGATGAAGGAATATTTATGGGGTACTCTACAAACAGTAAAGCCTATAGAGTTTTTAATTTCAGAACCAAAGTCATGATGGAATCCATCAACGTTGTAGTGGATGATAATATCGCAGAAAAGGGGACCGATGTTGATGAATATGTTGGCACATCATTTCAGCAGATTGAAACTTCTGAAAATGACAAAGTTATTGAGTCAGACAGTGAATCAGAAGGCACTGAACCGACAACCATCAAGTTAAAAAAGGTCCCTCTATCAGAATTTAGAAATATCATCCAACAAAACTCATTATTGGAAATCTTAATGAAGGGGTCACCACTATATCTATAGATGTGATTTTAAATGCTTATTTTGTTTCTAAGTTTGAACCTAAAAATGTGAAGGAAGCCTTGAATGATGGATTTTGGATCAATGTTATGCAAGAAGAACTAGGACAGTTTATAAGAAATGAAGTATGAGACTTAGTTCCTAGGCCTAAAGGAATGAATGTTATTGGGACAAAATGTATCTACAAGAACAAATCTGACGAAAAAGGAATTGTGACCAGAAGCAAGGCTAGACTTATTGCTCAAGGACACACTCAAATTGAAGGGGTTGATTTTGATGAGACTTTTTTCCCTGTTGCTCATCTTGAGTCAATAAAACTACTGTTAGGAGTGATTGTTTGCTTAAATTTAAGCTATTTCAAATGGATATGAAAATGGCCTTCTTAAATGGGTACCTGAATGAAGAAGTCTATGTTGAACAACCCAAGGAGTTCATAGATCCTAACTTTCCAGATCATGTTTACAAACTAAGGAAAGCTTTTTATGGATTAAAGCAAGCACCTAAGGCCTGGTATGAAAGGCTCACTGAGTTCCTTGTCAATAACGGATATAGGAAATAAGGAACATAAAAGACATTGTTTCTTAAAGAAGAGCATGGTAAACTCATGATAACTCAAATATATGTTGATGACATTGTGTTTGGAAGGATGTCGAACCAGATGGTCCAACATTTTGTCAGGCAGATGCAATCTAAATTTGAAATGAGTCTTGTTGGTGAATTGACTTACTTTCTTGGGCTCCAAATCAAACAAATGGATGACACTATCTTCATATCTCAAAGCAAGTATTCTAAGAGTAAAGTAAAGAAGTTCGACATGGAAAATGCTAGTCATAAAAGGACACCTGCACCAACCCACTTGAAATTGACTAAAGATGAAAAATGTGTAAATATGGATCAAAGTCTGTACAAGAGTATGATTGGTAGTTTGATGTATCTTACTGCTAGTAGACATGACATTACATTTGTTGTAGGAGTATGTGCAAGGTATCAGTCTGAACCCAAAATGAGTCATATTACTCAAGTGAAGAGGATTATGAAGTATATCAATAGAACTAGTGCTTATGGAATGTTGTATTCCCATAATGCAAATTCCTTGCTTATAGGATATTGTGATGCAAATTGGGTTAACAGTGCTGATGATAGAAATAGCACTTTTTGAGGATGTTTCTTCTTGGGAACTAATCTTATATATTGGTTCAGCAAGAAGCAAAATAGTGTGTCGTTATCTACGACTGAGGCTGAATATGTTGCAGCAAGAAGCAACTGTTCTCAATTAATTTGGATGAAACAAATGTTAGAAGAATACAATATCCAACAAGATGTCATGACATTATATTGTGACAACCTAAGTGCTATTAACATTTCCAAGAATCCTATTCAGCACATCAGAACTAAGCATATTGATATCCGTCATCATTTTATTAGGGATCTTGTTGAAGACAAAATTGTTAATCTTGAACATGTAACCACTGAGAAACAACTAACATATATTTTTACTAAAGCCTTAGATGCAAATCAGTATGAAAAATTAAGGGGCAAATTGGGCATTTTTATGCTTGAAGAATTATAGCAATTACTGATATGGAGATATGGAAATCAAAATTTCTCTTCCCTCCACTTAATGGTTCACAAAAATCAAGGAATATCATTACAACTTTTCCTTATTTTCCCAACGCGCCATCCTAGCTATTCTATCAACATCATTCACGCTATTGTTTACCAGTAATTTCTGACAAACAACCGCTAGTCCTCCAATATTATTAATCTTGGTAACTTACAGGATCAACTAGATTGATCCTAGGACATGTGTCTCAAGAACTAATGTTATGGTAGTTTGATTCATGATTAAGTTTGTATCTGGTTTATGAATGGTACAAAGCAAAAAGTGTTTCGACAGTAACCCTAAACGAATCCTAATGGCTTATGACTCTAAAGATAAAGGACAAATAGCAGTAATTTTGTAAAAAAAAGGTTTTTTTAAGATAACAAAAGTAATTGGCAAAGGTAAAGGTGAATAACTTGAAGTAAAAAGCTTTAAGTTTGAAAAGGTACTGGAAATGAATGTTTGGCGAAATGTAAATGCAAAGGTAAAAGTAATGATGAAATACTGAAAATAAGGGCAATTCGACAGAAGAAAAGATAGTAAATGGTTTTAATTTAAGTAGTTTGTATTAAACAAATAACATGAAATGCAATCATGGTGTTCTTCATACATACATTTTCAGCAAAGACTCGTTTCTCTCGCTTCAGTACTTTGAGTATTTTTAGTGAATTTTGTATATCAGTTTGAACACACTAAATCTGAAAACTAAGACTCCTATTTATAACAATTCGACCCTAACGGTCTCTACGCAGATGATTGCCACATTCGACTTTTTCAAACGTTGCGTGTCTCAGATGCTTCCACGCGTTGGCCTGACGAAACTGTTTCGTTTTGAATTTCAAATCTTTCCCGCTTGAAGCTTTGAATCTATCAAACGCCTACATCGAAGAGAACTTGTGGAGACCAAAAAATCTTCTAAGTCTCAAGCTTCGACAAGAAAGGTCCTTTCTCCCAAGAAAAGGATTTAATAAATAGCTTCGACACAACCATTTTTATTTATTCTCCAAAACATAACATTTTCAAAGAACTTTACCTAATTGTCGAAATCTCCGGCTAACAAATTGCCCCCAATAAATGTCTATCTTGAATTAATGCATAAATGGGCATTTTTTGTAATCACCAGATTTCGACCAGAGATCTTTCATAGACCTAAAAGTCCATAACTGTCAGGTAATCATGACTTACTTTTTCAAAACGTCTCATCAAGACGTGTGCGCAGTTATTATCATCATGAATTTCAACTTCCAAGAATAATGAACAGTAATCCCTGTACCCTTTTCATAGAAAAACCACCATGTGGCCCACTACCTTGGCAAGGTGTAACCAATCAGCTTTGTAGGTTAATACTATAAAAGCTTATTGTCACTCTCTTTTCCCTTTTTTACAAAAATCTTCATCTTCAACCTGAGTTCATCTCCAAACTTCTCTGAAACCTTTCTTCTTCCTTAAAACCCTAATCTTTCAAAACCTCAAAAAACCCATAACAATGTCTTTTGATAAACAGTAAAAGAAAACAAAGAACACCAAAGACGCTGGATCTTCAAAAAGTTCTACTCCTCAAAACATTCCAACAAGCAAAATCATAGCTGTTGGGGATCGGGAGTACATTACTTCTCCAAAACTCATCAAAGAACAGAAAGCAATATTTGCTTCCTAGGTAATGATTCCCTTTTTACTTTCTGGAAATACTTTAGGGTTTTTAGGCCCATTAGTTCCTAAAGGTCATTTAGAGAAATGTGTAAAGTTTTTTCCTTGTTATCACACTACAAAACCCATAGCCAACAAAACCGTTTCCTCCAGAAATGCTGAGGATTCAGTCCAAAGAGAGGCTTTTCAACTGGATTTTATTACTGATAGTTTCAGACCCTTTCGTTCTTGTCCAGCTCTAGACAAATCTTATTTAGCTTGGTTGACGAAAGTTGAGAAAAAGAAAGCTCCATTTTGGAAAGAATTGGGCATTTTCGACCTGATTCAGATGTCGAAACTATGGTTTAGCTACTGTCAACCTTTATTACTATCCAGCCTGTATTTCTGGGATAGTACATATAACACCTTTCATCTCCCTTGTGGAATGATGACTCCTACGCTTTTCGACGTAGCTTCCATTTCTGGACTTCCTCCGACAGGAGAAACCTTCGACCCCTATCAAGACTGTGAAAAATTAATTGACTTCAACGTCAAAAATGCTTCGTTCAGTACTTATATTAATTTGTATCATGCTGATGGGGAAGAAGTTTCCGACATAGAACATATAGCATTCTTGGGTCTATGGTTATCCAAGTTCTTCTTCTGCTGTAAATCTCTGCAAGTTGCAAAGAGGTTTCTAACACTTGCTAATCAATTGCATGTTGGTCGAAGAGTATGTTTAAGTGAGCTTCTATTGGCTAGTTTGTATGAAAGTCTAGGATCTACTAGTGCCAAGTTAAAGTAGTATAAAGCTAGTACAAACTTATTACTATCTGGGCCTTATTGGCTTCTTCAATTGTGGCTTAATGCCACATTCGAATCCTTTTTGCCCAAACATGGAAATGTTGATGAAAATGCCCCAGAGATAGTAAATCGAAGCATTGAAGGCACCAGACTCCTTCAGCTGACTCGAGTTGATGATGTTGACAATCTGCAAACTTCCCTCACCAAATACACCTTGATGTTCTCGAAGCGTCACCATTTCTCTCCTTCGATGGCTCCATTTGCCAGTCGAACTCATGGTCCTTCCTGGTTCACTGCTTCGCTTGAGGATGCTGTTAAGGACGCCAGCACAGAGATCGAAGATATATGGCGTGCCTTTCTCTTCCCAAGGTTGCTTGTTTCAAGGATCTTACAAGTAAAGAGCCATGTTTGCTTGTTGGCTTACCAACCTAATTTTGTCTCTCGACAATTTGGGTTGTGTCAACTCATTCATGTCTCTCTATTCAATCGAAAGCGCGAGATATGTTGTGCAGGGAATGATTGGAGCGCTCGAGACATTGCAACCCACAAAGAATTCCATGCAAATTTTGCTGAATTCCAATTAATAGCATACCAACCGTCATTCTACTCCACCAATGGGTTCGCCACTTGGTGGACATATTTCTATTCCAAGAACATGTTTACTACTGCTGAAATCAAGGAACATCTAACGAAGGCCTTTTCATCTTTGCAGGAAAATGTCTACAAGGGTAAGCTTACACATTCTGAAGAAATCCAAGCATTCCAAAAGTACTTTGAAACTGTCTATAACCCAATGGAACTTGTTCAAACCGTCTGTTACGCAGCGCCAATTTTAAAAGAGAAATTTGAAAAACAAATTGCCAAAAAGAAATTTCCCAAAGCTGTAAAACCTGAATTTAAATATGATTTGGTCTTTGAGTGCGAACCACCCAAATTTCCAAATTTACCCAGTGCAGACTTTGCTTTGTCATTTTTTCCCCCTTACCCAGATTGGTTCACATGTGGGAACATTTTTAATATACTGAAAAATGACCAACAAAGACCTGCTAAAAGAGTGGTTGCAACCAAACATACCTTAGACAGTTTCAAAGGCTTTCTTCATTTCGACTTGGATGCAGTGAGAATTACCTCTCCGACATGTGAAAGTGTGGAATGTTTGGATTTCTTGGTCTTACAACTCCTTTTCGTCTTTTGCTAATATTTTAAACATCGCATGTTTCGACTAACTCACATTCTTCTTTAGCTGTCGAAAGGAAGGTGGTGAAGAAAGAGAAGCCTGTGGCGAAAGCTAGTTCGAATACTGCTTCTAAGCCAACTACCTCTTCAAGCCAGGGAGCTCCTTCTGCCAAGGATGCTGCTCCAAGAAAAACAAAGAAGAGTTCAAAGAAAAGAAAAGAAAAGTCCTCCCACTCCACTTAAGAAGAAACAGAAAAATAATAATGCAACAGTTGCCCCTTACCAAACAAACAAACAACAAGGTGTCGAAATCAACATTCTCCCTCCTCCTTCAAAGGAAACTCAATCCCAACCCTCTGGTGGCGCAGCGCTGGAGCACATTGGGAGCAATGCTTCCGACCCTGAGGCTCAACAAGTAAACTTCTATCTTGAGTGTTTTATCTTTCGATAAACTCCTTTTTTATTCTAACACTTTATTTTCAGGAAAAACCTACCACTCCCCTCATCTCTACTGCCAATCAGAGTGATCCTTCGAGCGGCATGAATCCATCTCCTTCTCCGACAATCAGCGGTGCTGTCCAAAACAAAGGATCTTCGACTGGAGCCCAAAATCTCGAAGCAGATAATTCCCAGAATGAACAAGAAACCTCTTCTCCTGGTGAAGATGGTAAAAGAGATTTGAAGCAAGCTGAAGAGAAGGATTCAGAAGAGAAAGAAGATTCTGAGGATACTCCCAGTAACTCTCCTGCAAGAGTTACGTTCCCTTCAGATTATGCTGACGAGGATGACCAGGATTCTGATGAGATTGAGGGGTACTTTCAGGAAGCTGATCCTAAAGGAAATCAGACTGGAACTGGTGATGCTACTGTCGAAATAGTCCCAGGTCCAACTAATGTTTGACCATCCGCTATCCAGACTTCGCCTATATCACTTACTGAGGAGGAGAAAAATGCTTTGAAACGAAATGATCCCCTCAAGTATGTAAGGTTGATGATGGGTCAAAGAGAATCTTCTTCAGAATAAAGCATTTTTGGAGCTTCGACCCATTCTGGTGCAAGTGCAAACGAAGCATCACATGACGAACTTCTTAAGCAGGTAAAGAAGGTTGTTTTTGGTGTAGATCTCTTTGAAGAATTGAAGAAGGATGTGGGAGCAAGCTTTGGCATAAAGAAGCTGATAAGCAAGATCAACATCACTGCTTGCCCCACTGATATAGGTGAAGCCCTTATCGACATCCAGAACCTCATTGACCAAGTTTGTGCTGAATACCGTACGGAGGTGGATGCCAAAGAAAAGCTTCAATCAACTGAACAAGCTCAAGCTACTGAATTTGATAACGCCCTTCGAACTTCAAAAGCCTCTGAGGAGTTAGCTGCTTCCAGAAAATCAGCCCAAGCAGAATTCGACACTTATACTGCTTCGATACGACTCTGGGAATCTCACATTGCAGAATTGCAGAAGAAGATTTCTGATGCTAAGGCGAAGCAGGCTGCTATTCAAGGCTTGAATAGTACTGAAGCTGATAATCTTGTGAAGCAGAGCGTAGATTACATCGAAAAGGCTACTGCTATGAATGAAGATATTGCACGCCTCAGAGGGGTTCAAGCTGCTGTTCAGTACAAGATTGGCTTGGCGAAGATAAAGTATGATTGGATGAAGGCCACTATTCCTTTCTGATTTCCACTTGTATTTGTTCTATTCGACTCTTGTTCATTTGTAATTTGATTAAGACAAAAGCCATTTTGGCAAAATTTGGAGTTTAAATATATTCACCATTTTGGCTATGATAGTTCTTTGCTTACTACGTTGTTATGATTTTAACTTCATGCATAAATGGTTTATACTTCTTTAAGTATTTCCCATTTACTTTTAAGATTCTTCGATCTTCTACTTGTTCTTCTATTTCGTATGCATTATTTGAAAATGCTTTTAAAATTCGAAACGGTCGTTCCCAATGTGGAGACCATTTTCCTAATGTTTTGTTCTTTCAATCCATAGGTAATATAACTTTCCAAACTAAATCATTCATAATGAAAGTTTTACCTTTGACCCTTTTATTGTATGCTCTTGCTACCCTCTCCTTTTGTCTTCTTAATACTTCTAATGCATGCAACCTTTCTTCGTCCAAATCAACCAGTTCATTCATCATCATTTCCCAATATAGGTCAGATGGAATTTCTCCTTGTCTTTGGATTCTCACTGATTGCAAGTAGATTTCGACAGGTAATACTGCATCATGTCCAAATGTAAGTTGGAAAGGTGTAGTGTTACTAGCTTCTTTAGGGGAGGTTCGACAAGCCCAAAGTGCTTGATCTAAAGTTTTGTGCCAATTTTTTGGCTTCTTCCCTACATGCTTTTTGATTAAACCAATTATTAATTTATTGGCTGCTTCGACTTGCCCATTGGCTTGAGCATAATAGGGTGTGGATGTTAATAATTTGAAACCCATTTCCTTTGCAAACTCTTGCATCTTTCGACCAGTGAAAACTGATCCTTGATCTGTTGTTATACTTTCTGGGATCCCAAATCTATATAATATTTGCCTTTGAATGAATTCAATGACAGTTTCTTGATCCACATTTACTAAAGGTACTGCTTCGACCCATTTAGTGAAATAGTCAATTCCTACAAGTATGTACCTTTGACCTTTGGATGAAGTAGGTCGAATTTCCCCAATTAGATCTAATGCCCAACCTCTGAAAGGCCAAGGCTTGATAATTGCATGAAGCTCACTTGCAGGAGCATGTTGAATTCCTGCATGTACTTGACATTCTTGGCAACCCTTAGCAAACTCTATACAATCTTTTAACATGGTGGGCCAATACATTCCATATCTGAAAAGTAACAATTTCATCTTATGGCATGCCTGGTGTGCTCCACAGGCTCCACTATGTACACTAGATAATGCTAAGTACGCCTCATTTTCTCCTAAACATTTCAACAGGACCCCTTCAGGGGTTTTCTTGAATAATTCATTCCCCATCAAAACATAAGATAAAGCCCTGTACTTGGTTTTTCTTTCTGTATCTATCGAAGGGTCCTTGAGATAGTTAATAATTGGATTCCTCCAATCTGTATCCATTAAGGTATCAATGGCCAGTACTTCAAACTCTTCTTTGTTAGCATATCCTAACTGAGTGCTTTCCAAATCTGTTGGAGACAATCTAGCAGCCATTGCTTTTCCTCTTACTTCGACAAGTTCCTCTAGCTTCTCTTTTGAAATTCTATACCCTGAAGGTATTTGTGCTAAGTCATTAGCTTCTTGGTTTTTTATTCTAGGGACATGTTTTATGTCTATATATTCAAATTTTTTGAGCAACCTATTTGCAATGACGAAGTACATAATCAAATTTTCTTTTATACATTTGTACTCCTTCGTTAGTTGCCTGATTACTAATACTGAGTCTCCTTTAATTTCGACCCTAGTTGCCCCCAATTCCAACAAAGCCTCAAGTCCTGCAATAAGGGCTTCATATTCTGCTTCGTTGTTAGAGCAAAGGGGACCTTCAATTCTATATTTGAGTTTAGTTGGAATTCCATCAGGAGAAATTATCATGATCCAAACTCCACTTCCATCCTTATGAGTGGAACCGTCGAAGAATAATCTCCAAGGCTTTAACTCAACTTGAAGTTGAGGACTTTCGACCACTGCATGGTCTACAATAAAGTCTGATACTATTTGCCCCTTCATTGCCCTTAAAGGCATAAAGGCTAAAGAATATTCAGTGAGGGCTAATGCCCATTTGCCAATTCGACTGTGAATTATTGGCTTTGATAACATATACTTAATGACATCAAAGTGTGAAGAGACGTACAAATCAATAGGTTTTATATAATACTTGAGTTTAGTACAAGAGAAATGCAAACAAAGACACAACTTTTCTATTGAAGTGTATCTAGTTTCTGCATCATTCAAAACCCTACTAAGATAATAAATGGCTCTTTCGACACCATCTTTATTCTCTTATGCTAACATGCTACCTATAGTAGTGTCGGAAGCTGATATATACAATCTCATAGGCTTCTTTCCACATGGTGGTGACAAGATATGAGGATTCATCAGATGATGCTTGATCTTGTCGAATGCCTTTTGATGTTCATAATTCCATTCGAACTTCCCTTGTTTCAGGCGTAGGAGGGAAGAGAAGGCTTGAGTTCGACCACTTAAGTTTGAGATGAATCTTCTTAGGAAGTTTATCTTTCCTAATAATGATTGCAATTCTTTCTTAGTTGATGGTGCTTTGGTCTCCATAATAGCCTTCGTCTTATTCTGATTGATTTCTATCCCCTTTTTATGGACCACAAAGCCCAGAAAATCTCCAGCCTGTACAAAGAATGCACATTTAAGAGGATTCATCTTTAAGCCATGTTTTCTCATTCTTTCGAATGATTGGCTGAGATGGGTTAGATGATTTTCGTCTGATATAGATTTTATCACAATATCATCTATATAAACCTGCATAAATGTCTCTATATAATCATGAAATATGGAATTCATTGCTCGTTGGTACGTTGCCCCAACATTTTTTAAACCAAAAGGCATAACTATCCACTCATAAGTGCCTATTGCCCCTGGACATCGAAAGGCTGTTTTGGAAACATCCTCTTCTGCAATGAAAATCTGGTTATAGCCAGAATATCCATCAAGCATGCTAAGATATTCATAGCCTGCAGCTGAGTCAACCAGCATCTCTGCCACAGGCATTGGATACTCATCTTTAGGAGTTGCTGCATTTAGATCACGAAAATCTATACATACTCTTAAAGAGCCATTTTTCTTGATAACAGGAACTATGTTTGCAATCCATTCGACATACCTTGTGGTCCTAATGAAATTGCATCGAAGAAGTCTTTCGACCTCTTTTTTTATCTTTGAAAGGATCTCTGGGGCGAATCTCCTTGGAGTCTGCTTGATGGACTTCTTGCCATCCTTGATAGGCAGCTTCAATTCGACCAGTTCCCTCTTCAAACCAGGCATCTCGTCGTAGTCCCAAGCAAAACAATCTTTGTTTTCTCTTAGCAGTTCAATTACTCTTACTTTCAACTTGGGGTCCAGTTTAGTGCTGATGTAGGTGATTCTTTTTTAACTCCCGTCTCCAAGATCAATTTCTTCAAGAGGATCTTGCGCTAACATCTTTGCACTCAACGTTACCGGATCTTTTTCGAATCCCAGAGGCTCTTCGTCATAGATGGCATCTAACCTCTGGTCTGTTAATTGCATGGGCACCTGTTCGTCAGGGGGTTTTGGTTTAAAGTACTCTCTAGGTCCTGTATTATAAACTTCACCATATGTCGCTTCATCAGCCATGTTAGTTATCTCGGCTTCGAGAGCCGCTTTTCTTTTGTTCTCAGCCATGTAGGCCGAAATCTTTTCGAAAAAAGAAGACTCAGGCATAGTACAGGTCTTCATCCCAGCTTGTTGGTCGTATTTCAGATGATTCCCCTTCTTCTAGGTCCCCCATAATTTCCCTACCCCATTGAAAGCCATTGGGATGGAGAGTCAAGAAATACAAAGCATTTTTATTTGGGGCGTAGCCGTCTTCAGCTGGGTGGCATGGTCCTATATGAGCCAAGTTCCTGTCGAAGTTCTTTTTATCTACATGGTTCACTTCTGCCATGAAGTAACTTTGGTCAGCTTCAATATTTTCTACTACACCATCTTCTCTCCAGATGGATACCCTCTGATGCATGGTCGAAGGAACTGCCCCTATTCCATGTATCCATTCCCTTCTTAGCAGCAAGTTGTAATTCGCCTTCGCAGGTATCACCATGAACATTGTTGGTCTTGTGATTGATCCAACAGTCAGATCTACTTGTATGACACCCAAAGTCTATCCTATCTTACCCTCATAGTTCGACAATACCATATTGTGAGGTTTAACATCAGTGTCGAACATACCTATCTTTTTCAACATGAATTGAGGCATCAGATTGACTGTTGCACCTCCGTCCACCAGAACTTTATTCACCCCCACATGTTCAACTTTAGCTCTAATGTATAGGGGCTTGAGATGGTTCTGCATCCCTTGGCGAGGCCTTTCAAAAAGAGCGTTCTGCTCTTCAACATCGCCGTTGTTGAGAACATAGTAACACACAGGTTTATGTTTCGCCATCTCCACAACATCTGCTTCCTCATTATCTTCAATCTCCGTCTCCTGATTATATTCGTATGGCAGAACTGAGACCATATTGCAATTCATATTAACATATGACACTCCGTCGGACTCAAAGTCGTCAGTGAGCATTTCTTCCTCTCTTATTTGTTCCTCCTGAACTTTCTAATTTTTGTTTTCATCTGGAAACAACTTCCTTCCTACAGGTGGTTTGGTCGAATTTGTGACATTTGAGGGAACCTTGACGTTGCTAGATTCTCCAATCTCCTATGAAGTCATCTTTCTTTCAGCCTTCCTCAACCTCTGATGTCTTCTCTACTGGGACCTTGACATGGGATTCTTTCCTTTGTAGTTCTCCAGTCTGATAGCCTCTCTCTTAGATGCCTGGAACTGTTTTCTATAAGCCCAAGAGGTTCTTCCTCCATCCTCAAAACTTCTCCACTTTCCCTTCTTTGACCCCGCCTGAGTCCATTTGTCCTCATGGACTTCTGCTGGAAGTTTAAACATAACTCTTTTCGCCCTTGGGTGAGGGCTGTCTGGCCTTCTAGGAACTCCCTTCTTGTCGAATACGTATATATTCGGGTTACCTCCATGTCCATCCCAACCTTGGTTAGATGGGATTCTATCGAACGCTTCAGTTAATTCTTGGTTGTAAACTGCCCCACATCTAGGACACATCAAGCATTCTGTTTCGTACTTGTAGCAACGCACAATAAAACCAAGAAGGCTTTCTCCAGGCTTGGGATACACCTTTAGTAGTTGGCTTTCCTTCCTCCAGTTTCTCTCAATCTTAGTTCGTTGCCATCTTTCATAGTCCTCAGCCACCCTTCGACACATCCTGATGCTACACCTTGGGCACAACAACATGTCAGAATTTCTTTTGTGACATCTCCAAAGGTATTCACGTAGGCTTCCATTAACTTTGGGATAGCCAAACTGCATTCCCTCTTGCTCCATCTTCAGACACCTCTCCACTTCCTCCATTTCTGGGGGGGGGGGGGGGGGGGGTTGGTTCAGATCCACCATGTTGACACCTAGATTGGCGCCATCAGTGGTTGAAATTTCCTCAAATTTCTTCCTTAGGCCCTCAGTTGCCTTCCCACTAAGACCTTCAGTGGCCTTTGGTTCGACATTAGCAACTTGTTCACCTTTGACAGAAATTCCAAAGGGAACATCATTATTTAGGCCATCAGTAGCCTGCTTTCCATCTAGTGCATAGCCTTCAGTTCCTGTTTCCTTCACAGCCTCCACTTCCCCTATGTCAATCATGTTGATTTCGACAAGTTCATCATAATTTGTGTCAGCAATGTTGAGGGGGTCAGCGTCAACCTTCATCTGGTTTTTCCCCTTGTCAGCGAACTTGAGGCGGCCATCCTTAATTGCATTCTGAATAAGATCCCTGAAAAGAAAGCATTGTGAGGTTTTATGGCCAAAAAATTGTGATATTTACAGAAGCCTCTTTTCTTCCGTTGTTCTAACGGAGGAATTTTGGTATTAGGAGGCACTATCATTTGGCCATCTTTTACTAATAAATCGAAGATTTTATCACATTTGGTAACATCAAATGTGTAAGTCTTTTTAGGAAATCTATCATTCTTTTCATTTTCAACAGGGTTCCTGCCATTCGAAGGTGTAAGTAATTTACAAGTATAAGGTGGCACTTCTTTTAATTCAGCCAAATCTACTTCGAATTCCTTGAGACCATAAGGGTCATTAGAGATTTCAGACTCCCCACCTTCGAATTTGACATAAGCAACCCTTTCTTTCTTATAGTTCTTATTCGCTCTGGCCTTTTCAGCTTTTAAACGTTCGACCTGTCGAACCCTGTCTGCTAATTGGGCCATATCTCTTAGATACTGGGTATCTAACTTTTTCCTAATGGAATAATCTAAACCTCCAACTGCCATTTCGACCAATTCATGTTCAGGCACTATTGTGAAACATCTAGATTTCAACAAACGGAACCTGTTAAGATAATCATCTATAGGTTTAGTGAATTTTCTTTTGATACTGGCTAATTCCGTAAGACTTATCTTAGTTTGGCCCATGTAGAATTGTTCATGAAACAATCTCTCCAAATGAGGCCAAGTATCTATGGAATTTGGTGGCAAAGTTGTAAACCACGTGAAGGCATTCTTCGTCAGAGAACTGGGGAAATATTTCATTCTTAGGTTCTCACTGTTCGCCAAATCCCCTGCCTCAGTCATGTATCTAGCTATGTATTCTATAGTGGATTCACTAGTGTCCCTTGAGAATTTGGTGAACTTAGGGATTTTACAACCCCTTGGTAATTCAGTTTGTAGGACGTATTCTGATAAAGGAGAGGAATAATTTGGCCGTTGAAGTCCTGTATTCAGACCATTCTGGGTCATGATTCTCTCTATCATAGTAGTTAAGTTATTTTCCATCATGTTTTCTTGCCTAACCCTATGAATTACTTCGTCTGCATCATGGTTTCTATTAACCATCATTATTCTCCTAGGTTGTTCTTTAGGGACTTCTGTAACACCTCAAAATTTGCCCTCCTCTTTTGGGACTAGCTTAACATATTTGCATATCATTTTTTAGGTCATTAGTCATTGCATATTTGCATATCATGTGGCCACATTGAGCAAGTCATCCTCCTAAGTCTTGATCAGAAGATAAAGAGGGTAAAAGATGCAAGCTAGGTTTTCATTGAATGGATTGATCACTAATCATCTGAGGATGTGTGCTTCAAATTAGGGTTTTGACCTCTGGTCAACCCTAATCAATTGCATTGTGCCAATCAGGGTTTTGCAAGGAGATGAGGGTTTCAATAGATATGGGGATCATCATATGGTTATATTGAGCTTATGGAAGCTAGGGTTTCATCATTGAGCCATTTCATCAGGGGTTTGAAGCTCAATTTCATCTATGCATAGCCAGTTCATCTATCAGTCAGAAAAAGTCAATTGTGGTCAACTGTGCCTGAATTCATGGATTTGGAGGTGGGAGAGGGTTAGAGACACTTCGTTCATGTCCAAACAAGTTTCATTTGACATTTCAAACATCAACAATGAAGAAAATAAAGTAAGATGAAAACTTTCCAAAAATAGAAAGTGACTTGTAATTCAAAACTGCCAAAAATGGAAAGGTTTTCTCCTTAAAATTACATGTCCAAAAATGCTTCAAATGAAATTTTGTTCAACATGAAAGTTGAAGATCTTGCTCTCACCTTTCCAAAAAGTCTAAGAACATGAATTTCTCATTTGTGGTTGGCAAGTTATGATCAAATCATTATCCAAAAAAGTTGAATTTCAAAGTTGCATAACTTTTGATTCACAAGGCCAAATGGAGTGAGGTTTTTTTGAGCAAATTTCTTTTGATCCCCTCTATCCAAAACAAGCATTGCATTTCATGAAAACTCATCACATAAAAAGTCCATTTTTCAAGTGAACCTATTTTGAAATTTGGAGGGAAAAAGGTGATTTTGAGAATTAAGCATTGTTTTCACATAATTCCACTCACATTTGCTTCTAAATATCATTTCCAAGTGATCCAAGGCATTACAAACCTGCAGTGGTACTGTTACATTGAATTGCACTTGAGGCCAAAATGCTAAAATGCACCAAAACTTGATTTTCACTAATCACTTTGGTTTTGGCTAATTAGGATTAAGGAAATGATTAAGCCATGCTATATATTGCTAATCCTAACTGTTTTTCAGATTAACATTCATTGCAAACAGATCTAGATCCAAGAATTGCACAATTCTCTCAACTTTTCATCTTCATTTTTCTGCAAATTCTCCAAGAACATTGCATTGGATCTTCATGGCTCAAGCATACACAAGCCTTTTGGAAGTGAATTGAAGCCAGGGATCACCATTTTCGTGCTGTTTTCTTGGACTGTTACATTGAGCATCTTCAATGGCAAGTGTTGATTTGAGCTGCTTCAAGGACAATTGAGCCACGATCCATCATCCATTCATCTATTGGAGCTTGAAGGATCATCTGTTTCAACATTTCAAAGCCAGAAAACCATGATTTCAGATCTGCTCTTCAATTAAGGTTGGATTTTGATGCTTATAATTCATGAAATTAGGTTAGGCATTGGATAGATCTTTGATTCAGGAGTATGTTGCACTTCGTAGTTTTAATTTTCATTGAGAATTGAGTGAGATATGCTGCATTTAAGTTTGATGTTCAAATCTTCTCTTGCTCGATCTGGATTTGTTAGTGAGAATTAGAGGAAATCAATGTTAGATTAGTGATGTATGTTGCGAGACGAGTTCAATGATATATCATTTGTTAATTTCTGTGAAAATTTGTTCTTGAGTGATGAATGTGATGAAGAACATCAAGAACCCTAGCTATTTCATGTCCAGATCGTGTTAGATCCATTTGCCTGCGTTCCTGCATGTTTTTTTGTGTTTTCCGCCCATGAAGCCAACCAAACGCTGCCATGTGTATTAGTGAAACGACACGTTTCACTTGAAACGCGCCAGATTTGAATCTGGACATAGATCGAATCCGGGCGGTGACATTTTCTCTTTTGGCTTTGCATTATTTTTTCACATATGCTTCCATGTTTCACCATGCTTGTTTCACCTTTTTTTATTTTGTCTTCTCAATAATAAATTCATAACTTCTTCAATACTTGTCCAAATAATGTGAGGTTTTTTCCATGATGATCCTTGCAATCTCTAGAATTTTTTGATGATTTTTGTGGAAATTGTGCACGTGTGGATTTCTGTTTTGGCTAGGGTTTATGTGAGCATGTCATTTGTTGCACCTTGTTTACCATTTTGATCATGAAATGATGATGCTTAATTGGAAATTCTTGAAATTTTGTATGCACAATCTAGACACCTTGAGGAGCATTTTGGTATATAGTTTGTGATTTTTGCATTTCTGGATTGTGAGATATGCTATGATCTTTGGAGGTGTGACAATTTGTGTCACACCATTTCTTGTCTAACTTCCTGATTTTATTACCATGCCATATGAACTTGAAATGAGCGGAATTTTTGCATGATGATACTTATGAATGTTAAGGTTGCTTGTGAATTTTACTGGAATTTTTGAAGGCATTTCCTATTTGTTTGAGAATTTCTCCCCTGTTTGACCAATTGTGGACCTTTTGTGAGTCATGATCTCATATGATTTGTGAAATTCTTGTGGTTAATTGGATGAGTCTGAAATTTGGCATGTGTATTCTAGACATCTTGAAGTGTGTCATGGCTTTGATTTGGTTCATTTATCATGTGTAGTTTCTGTTTTATGCTTGCTTAAAGTTGACCTATGATTTGGAGCCTTGTATGAGCTTGTTTGAGCATGCTTTGACTTATGGATTTTAATTGACTTGCTTCCCTTTGTCCAAATGGCCTGAAATTTGGTGTGTAGATCCTTGAATGAATTCTGTTTAGCCATGAATTTTTTGGGAATTTATTGAAATGTTTGTGAGTTGATTTGAATTGGATCTTTCTGTTTGGTCCTATGAGGTTCTAAATTTCATGCTTTGTACTCTTTGCCTCATGAAATGATAATGGTTTATGATATGAACATGAGACCAATTGGATTTGATTATTAGTTGATTGATCTTGATTTTGGATAAGTTTCATGTTCTGTTTTGACTTATTGATCCTATTTTGACCCTAGTCTTGTACTAGTGGTTTGTGTTCTCACATTTGAGCTTTGTTTCAGGTCAAAGAGCACAATTGCTTATGCTTGATGATGTGCACTCAATTGGAGTTGGTTTATTGATTGTTTATGACTAACCTTGAGTTTGTTTTTTAGGCATTGAGATTTATCCTTAGGCCTTGTGGCTTGCACCTATGTGCATTGATGCTTGTTATCTGTTTGTGCTGTGGACTTGTAATTTTCTGTTTGACTTTTGTTTGTCTGGTATACTGATTATGTTGGATTGATTTCAGGTACCTTAGTTGTTATAGTTCATTTTGAACTTGCTTGTGCTGTTGCTTGGTTGCTTAACCAATTGAGGTAGAATTTCTTTTCTCCATGTAGTCTGGAAGACCTGGCCTGTTACTTGGCCAGGCACCTGTCTGAAGTCCTCCTTAAGAGGCAATGCTTGTGATTGTTTATTTTTGTCCCCAATCAGGAAAAGACCTTTGAATAAGGCAATTGGCAGATACAAGAGATGTGCAATCCATCTCCTGCTATTCTTGTTGAGTCATCCCTTTGCTCACACAACTGGTGTTGATGCATTGCGGATAGTAACCCAAGATCCTTGTACAGTTGTACAGTTGAGTCAGTGTCATAAGTGTAGAAGGGTTCCCACTTTCTGAACCCACACTTCATTGTCTTAAGCTCTCCCAGGCCAGGGATAAGAGCTGTGAGGCACACCCCTCACTTCCTATTTCATCTGCTTCACCCTAACTCTCAATGTTAGGGTTAAGAGCTAACATCACCTGATACAGTTGGTTTGCTTTTGCAGCCTAACCCTTTGTTCGAGCCCACTTTATCTGTATATATTGTGTGCTAATTGTGGATGTTTGCTTTGTGTTGGTTATGCTTGCATGCTTTGCTTTGCCTGTTTAGGATTAGCTTGCTGCCTGAGCAAGTTAGATAGCAACCTTAATTTAGGGATGATATGCATGATAACATCTAGGCTCGAGTCATAGTCTCCCTAGTTGTGTCTCCCTCTGTATCTGGTTAGGCTAGTCTTTCTCCCCTGTTCAGGGGAACTACGTTGCCCTGATCCTCATACCAGATGAGGTACGTAGGCAGGAGGTCGTACGAGATCTCTCTGGGCACCCTTTTCTTTTTTGTGTGTGTTTGCTTGACAGTTGCTAAGCTCGAGTTCCCGACTCCTTAGTAGCTTGTTGCTTGTTTCTTCTTGTGTGTGTTAGGAGACGGATGTAAGCCCAGCCATTGGCATTCCGTATCCTCTTGTTGTGTGCTTGGAGTCCGGTATAAGTCCATCAAGTGGCATCTGGTTTCCAGTGTGGGTTTGTTTGGTTCGGAAGCTGATGTAAGTCCAGCGATTGGCGTTCGGGTTCCATGTTTGCCTGCTTGTGTGTTTGTTTTGTTTCGGCGTGCGTGAGCCGAACTACGGTAGCTCTGATTCTCATTCCAGATGAGATACGTAGGCATAGGATGCGATATCCTAGCGAGCCCTCTCCCCTCTTCTCCCACCTGTGTTATGTGTGTGTGTGATGTTTGTTTTAGCAACCTTTTCCTATCTGTCTGAGCGTGGATCCTGTCGAGTACGACGGATGCGTAGGGGTGCTAATACCTTCCCTTCGCATAACCGACTCCCGATCCCATTCTCTTTGGTCGCGAGACCATGTCTTTTCCAGGTTTACTTCGAGCGTTTCCTTTCCCTCTTTTGGGATAAATAACGCACGGTGGCGGCTCTGTTTGTTTTTGTTTTAGCCCGCCGGTTGTTTTTCGCGGATGCGACAACTTCCTGTCGAGTTGGTTGTTGTTCTAATCTTTCCCCCATAACCCTTTCGCCAGACGCTTGTCTAAGTGGTCGAACCTGATTTATAGTTGGTTCTTCTTCCTGGATTATAACCTGGTTTGGTCTGCGTCAAACAGAGGACTGTGGGGCGCCTAGGAAATCTGCTATGCGTCCCATCTGCGCTGACAGTTGTTGGTATGTTTGGGCATTATCATTGTTAGTCCTATTTACATTCGGTATTAGGGGAGAAAAAATGGTATTCATTTCTCTGGCCAGAACTCCTACCATATCATGGTTACTGGCATCCATTTGTTGTCTAAAGGCTGCCTGGTTATTCGTTGTAAGGGTAAGTAATAGGGTGGAGACTCCTTGTGATTGGGTATTTCGACCTACATGGTTCATGCCAGAACCAGAATTTTGAATTGGCGAAATAACCGTATTATGGGGTTGAGTATATATGGAAGAATTATTTTGAAGTCGTGCCATGGCAGTAGATGGCATTCCATATGGGTTTTCTCTCAAAAGCCTAAAATTCTCAAATCCTGGTGGCCTAGGGGTTGAATTTGCAGAAATGTCTGCTACACTTGACATAATAGGCATTATTGTCGAATTATTTAAGGTCATGGATCCAGATGTTGGTATGGCCTGTGTACCAGGGATCTCAGTGGATGCATCAATCGAACTTGCTCCGATTGTGCCTGTTCCCTAGGGAGGAAATTGTTCCCCTTGACTGGTTGTATTAACCATCTTTTTCGTGTTCTTTCTTTTGGTTATAGGTTGCGAATTGTTGGCTATCTTACCACTTCTAAGGTTCATGCAACACTATGATTTTTTAACTCAAAAGAATAACAACAATTTTGTACTGTAAAAGTAAAGCAAACTATTAAAATTAACAGCTCTTTTGACACAGTCCCACCGGACGTGCCAATTTGTTTACCAGTAATTTCTGACAAACAACCGCTAGTCCTCCAATATTATTAATCTTGGTAACTTACAGGATCGACTAGATTGGTCGTAGGACATGTGTCTCAAGAACTAATGTTATGGTAGTTTGATTCATGATTAAGTTTGTTTCTGGTTTATGAATGGTACAAAGCAAAAAGTGTTTCGACAATAACCCTAAACAAATCCTAATGGCTTATGACTCTAAAGATAAAGGACAAATAGCTGTAATTTTGTAAAAAATGGCTTTTTTAAGATAACAAAAGTAATTGACAAAGGTAAAGGTGAATAACTTGAAGTAAAAAGCTTTAAGTTTGAAAAGGTACTGGAAATGAATGTTTGGAGAAATGTAAATGCAAAGGTAAAAGTAATGATGAAATACTGAAAATAAGGGCAATTCGATAGAAGAAAAGACAGTAAATGGTTTTAATTTAAGTAGTTTATATTAAACAGATAACATGAAATGCAATCATGGTATTCTTCATACATACATTTTCAGCAAAGACTTGTTTCTCTCGCCCCGACACTTTGAGTATTTTTAGTGAATTTTGTATATCAGTTTGAACACACTAAATCTGAAAACTAAGACTCCTATTTATAACAATTCGACCCTAACGGTCTCTACACAGATGATTGCCACGTTCGACTTTTTCAAACGTTGTGTGTCTCAGATGCTTCCACGCGTTGGCCTGACGAAACTGCTCCGTTTTGAACTTCAAATCTTTCCCGCTTGAAGGTTCGAATCTATCAAACGCCTACGTCGAAGAGAACTTGTAGAGACCAAAAAATCTTCTAAGTCTCAAGCTTCGACAAGAAAGGTCCTTTCTCCCAAGAAAAGGATTTAATAAATAGCTTCAACACAGCCATTTTTATTTATTCTTCAAAACATAACATTTTCAAAGAACTTTACCTAATTGTCGAAATCTCCAGCTAACAGCTACCTCCTTTATTTTCTCTCTCAACCTTGCTCTCAGTCACTCTCATCTCTCTATCTTCTCTTTGCAGTTCATACCTCAAATCTCCAAAATGTCTCAACCTTCTGTCTCAACTCCTAGCAAGCACACCAAGGAACAATCTAACCCTAAAAATGTTGATACTGAGATAGATCCCTCTGATGTCATTACTGATGTTGTTCCCCTCTCGATGGTTCATGTCCATGCAACCCCTATAAGGAAGGCTAGAACATCTTCTTCGAGGAAAGGCAAGCCCTCTAAAGTAAGTACCTTTTCCTCTCCATCCATGACTGCTAGAAATGTAAAAACTCTTGAACCCTCTACTGTTGTAAAGAAACCCCATTCTATGACTAGTCTGTATCTTGATCCCATTAGTGTTGAACCTAATTTTGGTGTTTCTGAAGAATGTCATGTTATGCCAAATGTTATGGAAGATGTTGAAGCCTATGAAACCAATAATAGACCTATGTATGTTACTACTTTAAGTAAATCCAGCATGATCGTTGCGGACAGAGACGACGTGGATAAGAATATTCGTGTGTTGATCTCTCAAGTGTTGGGTATTGAACCCAAGACTAATGTCGTTTCGGATGTCTCCACATTCTTGGCCCAACTTGATAACACAATTGAAACCCCCTGGATAAATCTGATGCCAATGTGTCTACTTTGTCTCCTAAAAAATCGAAAGACAAAGAGGGGTCTGAAGGGATGACTAGTGATCTAGCATACAAAGATGAAAACTCTATTGAGGAAAAGGATCAATCCAATGACATAGTAAATATAAAGGATCTGGACTCTGATGATGTACCCATCGGTCAAAGACTGGCTCCAGGAATAGCTAAAGGATTGAAAAATAGAAAAGGTCAAGCTATTGAATCCTCCAGCACACCCTCCAAATCTCCCAGGAAAAGAGCTAGTGTTGGCCCTACAAAAAGATGGAGAAAGGTAGTTACTCCTGTTTCTATGAAGAAATCTCTTAAGAGGAAGGAAGTTCCTTCTGAGTCTAGTGATTCTGACCATGATGCCGAACACAATGTTCAAGACATCGTTTCTACTGCCAGAAAGTAAGCATCTGGGAAGAAGATTCCAGCAAATATTCCTGAAGTTCCAATTGACAACATTTCCTTTCACTCTGTGGAGAATGTCGAAAAATGGAAATTTGTTTATCAAAGAAGATTAGCACTGGAAAGGGAATTGGGAAAAAATGCTTTTGAATGCAAAGAGGTGATAAGTCTGATTCAAGAGGATGGATTAATGAAAACTCCGACTGGATTTGGCAAGTGTTATGAAATACTTGTTAAAGAGTTTATTGTGAACATCTCTAAGGAATGTGATAACAAGAGGAGCAAGGAGTTTAGAAAAGTGTATGTCAGAGGAAGATGTGTGGATTTTTCTCCTGAAATAATAAATAGGTTATTGGGCAGAAATTAAGAAGAACAAGTTGAAGTGGAAGTCTCTGACAATGTTATTTGCAGAGAGATTATTACTAAACAAGTAAAGGAATGGACAAGGAAAGGGAAGTTGTCTGCAACTTCCTTAAGTGTGAAGTATGTTATACTTCATAAAATTGGAGTTGCCAATTGGGTTCCAACCAATCATATTTCCAGCATTGCTACAAGATTAGGCAAGTTTATTTATATTGTAGGGACCAAGTCAAGTTTTGATTTTGGATCCTATGTCTTTGATAAAATTATGAAGCATGTTGCCTCTTATGCTGTGAAGATGCTAAATGTTTTTTCCTCATTAATCTGTGGTGTTATTATGAGTCAACACCCAAGTATCTTAATCAATTTTAATAGTGTCTACAAAAGAGACCATCCTCTCTCATTGCATTATAGGTTGTTCACTAGGAAACATGTTCCAGATATTGTCATGACATCTGGACAAACATCTTCTAGGCCTACTACTAGAACATGCATCCTTGTTGAGCTAAAAGATACATGCAAGACCTTGAATGAAACTATCAAAAGTTCTACTTAGAGGAAAAGAAAGCTTGAAATTTTGATAAAGGCCTTAAGTGAAGAAGAAGGAATTTCGAAAGGTGATGGAACAGGTGAATAAGATGCAAATGAAGAAGGTTCTGATGCAAGTGATGATGAAGAAACTACCAACAGTGATGAGGACTGAAGCTCTTTGGTTCTTCTGTTTTTTTTATGGGTTATGCCCTGAATATTTTTGCACTTTAAAGTGCTACTGGTTGTGTTTGGTTTATAATCTACCTTTTGACTAATCTGCTAACTCGGATGTTAGATTATGATTGTCAACTTTTTGGCTAAAAAGGGGGAGTAGATAGCTTGTGTGATTGTGATTGATTAGCTCTTAGTATTCGTTAGCCCATCTTATCTCTTGCCCACTAAGGGGGAACATGTATGGAGGGGGAGTAGCTCTGGCCCTTGGATCTGCTACTCAGGGGGAGCATTGTTTTGTGATGTTACAAGTGGTTGCTGATGTTAATAATGTCAGGAACAATGTCCTGACATCCTGAATAAAGAGAATTTATTTTTTCTTAGGCAGGTTCTTCGTGTGAGAGTTTATCTCTCTAGTATGAGGCAATGTTTTTTTCCTGATGTGCTTGCCTCTGGTGGTTTTGGGGGAAAAAGGATTTTGGTTGTTTGTATGATGGTTTGTTACTATGATCCATACCCTCATTCCTGTTGGTTTAGCCAAAATTTTCCAAAGGGGGGAGATTGTTAGGTCTGATATGTAGTGATTGGCTGCATTTTGGAAAAACAAGTATTATTGTCAGATGTTGAACAAGATGTCCTGACATGTTGGTTCAACATTGGAGTGTGACCTATTTTTGTATCTTGTGAGATTTGTTACCTTTTATGGTATATCTGAAGATACTCTAAAGATTTATTTCACAAAATATGTAGAGCATTTTCTAAAAAGCAAAAGACTATTTTGCCTTGACTTGTTTACGAAGTAAAGATGTCAAAACATTTAAGGAAACATCTGATTGAAATCAAATCTGCAGAAGATTGTGCAGATTCCTTGGATCTATTGTGAATCAAGCTCGAAGCCCATGTCGCTCATAGGCTATATATAGATCGTTTCTAAACCTAAGTAGGTATCAAAGCAACGCCGAATGTTGTCTAAGAAAGGGCTTCCTGTCTTTGTATTGTGTGAGTCATTCGAGTATCTCCTTGATACTTGAATTGGACCTGGTTCATTGAGTTGTAACTATCAATCCCTCATAAGATTTTAAGCAAGAGTGGATTGTGTTTTTTTGTTATAAGTTGTTGTATGGTTGAAGGGAAGTGAGAGGGGTCTCATATCTAGGAGAGTCTCAGATAGAAACATCCACAGGTAGAGATTAGGTGAGAAGTTTGTAAAACCTAAGGTTGTTCAGAACTTTAAATTAATTATGTAATAATGGATTTCATTCCTGGCTTGGTAGCCCCTAGATGTAGGTGACATTGCACCGAACTGGGTTAACAAGTGATTGTGTTATTTATTGTGCTATTATTCAAATCCTAGTATTGTTTGTGGTGTGATAATATGCTGACCTTGGTGTCGTGACATCGTGTACGACATCCAGGATCTGCATACCAGAATTTAAAATACAATAAACGAATCTCCTAAACAATCATAAATCTCCAAAGATGATATTTAGATCCATGTGATAATGGAAAAATAATGAGGTGAAAGGTGAAAGAAATTGCTTACAAGTGTTCAAGAAATATTTAAAACTCTTTTGAAAATATGGGAGAACAAGTGAGTTGTGAGTTTTCAAATAAATATTGGAAGTGTATGTTTTCTAACACTACGAAAGTTTTGAGAGAAAATGGCATTTATATGATTCAAATTGCACTAAAGTCTATAAACAAATTACACTAAATTCTATAAACAAATGCGAATACCTTGAGCAATTGGGTTATTCGTCCTGTACCCAAGGATACTCTAGACAATGATAGGAATTATCCACTCTCATCATTCTTTGTTACTTAAGACTCATGGCATACAACTTGAATCAGAATTGACAAGTTGCTGATAGGAGATCCTGAGTGTTGATTCTAATGATGCAATGTTGCTTGTTGTAGAAGAAGACTTGACAATCATTTGATTCGAATTATGTTAAAGTCTATGAATAAAGTTGAATACGATGAGTAACTAGGTCATTCATCTCGTACCCAAAGATATTCATAATGAGTTAATGAAATTCTCCACTTTCATTCATTCTCTATTTCTTAAGGGTCATGCCAGATAATCTGAATTATGATTGGCAAGTGTTGGTACCTTTGATGTGCTTGAGAAGTAGTCCATTTTGTAAGTTATGCTTAATTGGTGTTGACTTTGAAGTATTCATCTTGCATTTGAACCTTGAGGTCTTGAGCTCCTAAGATTCAACATATCTAATAAAGTTTGAGCATAATGGACTTGTCCTATCAAGTGATCAAGGGTCTTTTAATCACTTGAATAGACTTGGGGATCAAAGCACAATACAAAGGATTTGGTTGACCAAAGTGACCTTTAGTCAAAACTAATCAGTCGGATTGAAATGATAGTTGAAACAAGTACACAACATATCTAATGAATTAATCAGCTAAATGAAATCATATGTTTCTAATTAAACCCTAAGCTAAGGGATCATGCATTAAAAATTGGAATTTCTACCTAGGGGAAAAATGGTCAATATGCCAAAAAAGGATTAATTAAGAAAAATATATTGTCAAAGGGCCCAAGAGAAGCAAAAAGGGGAGGGAAAATTTTGGGGTACGACACAAGAGAAGCAAAAAAAATGAGACCATTAGCAACACAATAATCATGAAAAGATATATTGTCATATTCTCGCGCATTATCACATTGAAAACATTTGACAGTTTGAGAAAATTGTGTGCGAATTTGATTTGAGAGAGAAGTGAACATTTAAAAAACTTGAGATTTATTTGTTAGAGGAAACGCTCGCAGAAAATCAGAAAAAAAAATCATCCAAAAATAAAACATAATAACGATGACCAGTTGGACTTAAAACTAGTGATGTGCATAAATTACTATGTAAAATATCAAAGGGCGTTACGGTAACATTATTGGATGAAACAAAAGGAAACCTAACATGTTTTTGAAACATGCAAGAAGCGCAAATTGTCCTAGAATTAAAGTGTTCATAACTAATGAACTTATTGCTTTGAAGAGACTGCAAAACTGAAGATATGGGATGTCTGAGACGACTGTGTCAGAGACTGTAGGCAAGACCAGAAAAATGATAGGAAGTAGTAAATGGTTAGACATTACCCAGGCTATCACATCACATGAGTTGAATCCCCTTCTGAAAGTCATTGGCCAAAAAGCCAAAGGGATCAAAAGAAACAAAAACATTATTATCAATAATGAGTTATCACATAAAACTCAACATTTTAACAATTTGCGGTGTGTGTAAAACATGGGTAAGATTCAACAAATTATGTTTGTGGAGGTGGGTAGGGTTGTATGTCCAGAGCCCTGAATTGGAATACCTTGACTGCTACCAACAAATAGGTTTTGATTTAAGTGACTCAAATTATAATAAGACAAGAGAATACCTTTTGACGTCGCTACATGGGAAGAGGCAATCATGTCTATGTAATATGTGTCATTTGAAGGAGTGAGAGACATGGTGTGCATAGAAACTACGATGTCAGTGGGTACTGGTGAAACCATGGCAGTGTAAGCCTAAGAACGCTGGCCCATAATGCCTTGTTGATGGGGAGGAGCAGAAGGGTGAGTTCACTGAGAAGTAGGATACATACACAGAGGCATGGCCCATTGTAGCGGAGTCCAACTCCACTATTGGATGCTGGTAAGAGGGATACTGATGTTTCAGTTGTTGCTGTAAGACCCCAATTTTGGCCCTAAGATCCCTCATGGCCCATATCATATCATCTCATGGCCTCAAGGATCATTGCATACCCTAGCTTCCCTCCTAGTGGGTGGGATGCCTTGTGAGTGTGATTCTTGATCACCAAGCATGTATTGCACTTGTATATCATTGCTTTTCATATGTTTACTAACCAAAAGTACAAAAATATTGTCATCTAATCATGTTGCTTGCAGATGAAGCTGACCAGGTCAAAACAGTCAAATCAGGCCTTGAGCAATAGATGGTGGCCATTCTTGAAGAATTTGGACACCATGATCATTCATAAAGAGTTCATATAACTTGTGATATCATTTGGAACCAAGATCCCATGTGAAAGAGGCTTGGAATTCATCAGAACATGGCCCAGTCAACCAAAAGTCAACAAAAGTCAACTGTGGTCAACTGTGGATTTAATCAGTGATTTGATGGTTGGAATTGGTTAAAAAGACCTCATTCATGTCTATATAAACTTCATTTGGCATTTCAAAGACCAAGGTTGAAGGAATTGAAGTCAGACAGAAAGTTTCCCAAGTTGGCAAGTGGACCTGTAATCTCAGCTGCCCAAAATGGAAAGTTTTTCCCCTCAAGATAACTTCATGATACAAGCTTCAAATAAAAATGTGTCCAACATTAAAGTTGAAGATCTTGTTCTCACCATTCCAAAAAGTCCAAGAACTCAAAAATCCCATTTGTGGTTTGCAAGATATGGTCAGATGAATTTCAAAAAAGACCCGTAATCGGGAGGGCATAACTACCACATGGTGTATCCGAATTGCAAGTTCTTTATATGCACAAACTCCATTTAATGTGTACTTCAAGGTTGCATAATTGGATTTCTTGGAAAAGGCTCAATGCAAAAGGCCATTTTTGAAGTGAATTAATTAGAAGGAGGGGCAAAATCGTCCAAAAAGAGAAATATGAAGAATTGGAAAATATTGCCTATGCAGCTAGCTTCCAAATGCTGCTAGTGATTGTTTCCAATTGGAAATTCTGCTGTCATGCTTCTAGATGAAAAAGAGCTTAAAAATCCAATTTCACACATAAACCATATTTGCACTAATCCTCTCTTTTCACTAATTCTGATTAATAGTGGATTAAGAATCCATATATATATTTAATCCCTAACAGAACTCGAGGCTAATAACAATTTTCAATCACTCTCTCATAATCACAATCACAACTTCACATTTATTCTGCACAATCTAACCGAAAATAACAGAAAAAATTCTCCCAAAAATCCTCTCCTTTCTCTAAAAAAGTTTCATCACACTCTTGCTCAAGTTCATCAAGATCTTGTGAATATTGGTGGAAATTTTCTGTTGATTACAATTTTGCAGGTGTTGATGAAGTTCTGTTGATGAAGAACAAAGGGAATTGGTGATCGATTCGTGCCGCTGCGAAAACCTGCTCTATTCCATAACAGGGGACGAAAGCGAGTAACTCGAGATTACTGGAGCTGCAAGAACGACACCGATAGCTTCCTGAAGCGATTGGCTGCATCTGTTTCACATCATCGAGCGTTGGAAGTCACCGAATCCGTCGCTGCTCATCAAGAAAAGGTTGGATTTCGCATCGCATAATAGCTTCAATCGAGTTAGGGATTGTGTAGTACATAACTCATAGATCACGTATCCATTTGCGATTTGTAATTTCGTTAAAGATTGAGGGAGAAATCCGCGATTTAGGTTTCGTCTTCATTCGCCTTTTCCATCGATTCGTACTGTGTGTTGATTGATTGATGAAATTGATTATGTATTTGTGATCCTGGTGAAAAACCGCTTCGATCGGTGTATGGCTCATGCATTTCCGTTACGATTTGCTCAAAACCTAGAAATCCAGACGAAGAACACATTGAGCAAGACGATGAACATGGAAATTTTCTGGAAAAATGCTCTTCGATCCGCTTCAATCCGCGTTTCAATTGCGTTCCCGTGTTTTCAATTGCCAGGCCCTATCACAAGCCGCCACGTCATTTAATGGCACGGCAGCGTTTTGATTCAGGACGCGTTAATTACCAGCTGTGCCGTTATCATTCAATTAACTTAATAAATCCAAATAATTCTAAATAAATGTTAAATAAATATTTTAAAAACTTGAAAAAATCATACAATCATCAATTCTAATCCAAAAAATGCAAGGATTTTTTTGTTGATCTTTAATTTTTCTCTATTATTTTATAAAAATCAAAAAGAAATATGTGCTTGGAAAAAAATTTAAATAGCCATAGAGATATTCCAATGTATACATATTTCCATATGCTTTATCATTTTAATTATAGAAACTACATGCTATATCCAAATTAATTGAAAATTGAGATATTGATTCTTGACATCCTTCTGGATTTTTTGACATAGGTTTGGTAATTTTTAGGCCTATGGTTTATTATATATGAATTATTGAATTTGGATGTGTAAATAATGTGACATCAAGTGATATGCTGAGTTTCTCTAATTGTTTACCATGCTTCCCATTGGCCAATGGCCTTGAATTTTTGCATGAAGCTTGTTTGACATGTTAACATCCCCTGTGAATTTTTGTGGATTTTTACAATCCATTTTCGATTTGATTAGTATTTTTCCTTGCTGCCTAGTCTTTTAGAGCTTCACTTGTGTAACCTTTAGTCTACATGTCGCCAAATGCACATACTTAGTCTAATGACCATGAAAATTGATAGGGTAGTTCTTGATACATGTAGCTATCTTTTGGCTTTGGTCCTACTAATTTCTAATGTACCATTGCTGTTTACCATCTAATTGAAGTTGGTGTATAATTGTAGGCCTCATTTGATGTAGTTTTTGCATGCCTTGTCATGTTTAATTAATTCCTATTGATCTACTAGTCCAAATGACTTGAAAATTAACATGTGGCTTGCTGAATGTCTTCTGGTTAGAACATAATTTTTGTGGATTTTTTGGTGCCATTTTGGCATTTAGTTGAATGTGATCTTGCTGGTTGTTTGTATGAGACTCCACATTGATTCTTTTGCCTTCTAGGTTGCATAATTTGAAATGTGTGCATAGTTTGAACATGGGACCAATTGGGATCCCTTTGTATTTGATATAGCTTGACTTTAATCATGAATTGGTTGCTGTTTTAATATTTTTCCATCTTTTTGACCCTAGGCTAGTCCTAGTGGTCATGTTACTTACATTTGAAGTTGATTGTGCCTTTTCAGGTTAAGAAGTTAAGGATCAAAGAAATTATTTCATATTTGGGATTGTGTTACTTGACACATATGACTAACCTATTTGTTTTGTAGGATGTTTGGTTCATGTGAGCCTTGTGCTATGCACACTATTGTTTGATTATGATTGAACATTGTTAATTAATTCTTATGTTGTTGTCTGTTTTTGAATGGGATGCTGATTTTATTGATGTTTTCAGGTACCCTTTAGTTGCTCAGTTCTCTTAAGAACTTGCTTTGCTTTGCTTAAATAGCAACTTGCATTGAGGTATAAAACCTTCTTCTTCATGTAGTCTGGAGACCCGGTCCGTTATTTGGCCGGGCAAATTGTCTGAAGTCCTCCTTAAGAGGCAATGATTGTGTATGTTTATATTTGTCCCAAGCAGGAAAAGTCCTTATTTGAGGCAATTGGTGGAAGGTAGAGATAAGTAGCCTATCTCCCACTATTCAGTGAGTCTTCTCCTTGCTCCCATTACATGGTTGTAGCATTGAGATCCATACCCAAGATCTATCGAGTCCAATCGGGGAAAGAGTTCCATCTTTCTGAACTCCCCCACATTCTTATATTTACATGCTCTCTCGGACATGAGATAGAAGCAATGAGGCACACCCCTCATACCCTTTCATCTGCTTCACCTGAGCCCCTCAATGGCCAGGTTAAGAGCGACACTTACCTCTTACAGTGGACTTTCATAGTCAAACCCTTTTGCTTGAGCCTCATGAATGGTTATAGCGTGTGCTACTTGAATTCATGTGATTGATTACTTGATTCATTCATACATGATTACTTGAGTTTGCCATTGTGCATTTTTCATCTTTGTTTGCCATCAGTGCATGATCATTTCTTTGCCCTTGTGGCATTGATGTTTTCCCATTGAGGAACCAGTTATAAGTCCCTGTGAGTTGGCATCTGTTCCCATGACATGGAAGAGATAGAGTGTAAGACCTCATTGGTCACTCATATCTTCTTTGCTCTTTGTTTGAGCATTGTTGTTGTATGTGAGGATTCATTGTAAGTCCCTGTGATGTGGCATTTGTATTCCTAGGATCATACTGTGGAGGTTAACATAAGTCCAGATGGATTGGCAGTTGACTTCCCTGTTTTGTTTTTTTGTTTTATTCTGATGGAGATTAGTGTAAGTCCATAGAGTGGCTTCTGATATCCTTACTTGTTTTAGGAGACAGGTATAAGACCATTGAGTGGCATCCAGTATCCGCTTTTATTTACTTTCATCTGTTACCATGTTCATATTATTGCTCATTTGTAGCCTATTCCAAAGGACGCACTTGAGTCATCTTCTATATGACTTCAAGAGGCGAACCGCTTAAGAAGTTTTACATCCACACCATTCCATTCACCTCATTGTGTCCTACCTTTTCACACATGTTTTAAAACTTGAGATAAGTGTTGTGCAAACATTCTCACCTCTTTCCAAATTAGAAACTTGGACTTTAAGTCCATGGTTTTCAAAACTTCATTTTTGTAAATACTTCTTTGAATTGACTTTAATCATACTTTGACCCCACTTTGTGAATAATTCCAAATCAATTAACTTCACTCATTCAAATGATTTTGTGGCTTTGTCCATGTTTGTTAAGTTTTCATACATTAGCTATAGGTTTGATTTACCCTAGTTGGTTGATATTAATCTCACCTATTTGTCCTTAGTAGATGAATTGTAAGTCTTCCTTGCCTATTATAGGGTTAACCCTTCTCTGGCAAGTGGAAGCTTTTCTCACATGGTGGACTAGTTGTTATACAAGGTTGAGTTTTCTCCCGTGGGTAACGTAAGACCTTTAAGCTTGTGTTTTAAAATTGAATCCACTAACTTTTGGAAGTTTTTAGGCGAACTACGGCGTTTTGATCCTTACCTTTGATGGAAGGTACGTAGGCAACGGGTTCATCCGTTCGAACACAAAAATAACTAACTTGTATATTCTTTTCTCATCATCCCAATCATGTTTGCGCATTACTTATGTCATGACAAATAATAATTTTCAAACAACAAAGTGTGAAAAGGGCTCCCTAGGAGTACCTAGGACGCATTGGGTGCCTAACACCTTCCCATTACGTAATTTACCCCTTACCCAGACTCTCTGATCTTTTCATTAGTTTTCTACGTGTAAAACTTCTTAGGTTTTTGTTCGCTTTTTAACCAGTCCTTAGGATAAATAAAAGTGCGGTGGCGACTCTATATTCATTGTATACATTGCTTATGATTTAATTGATAGATCATATAGTAACGAATACACCGCTACAGAAAAGTGGCGACTCTGCTGGGGAAGAGAGAATCTCAAAGTCCTTGGTGGTATTGCCTACTTTTCACCTTTGTGTGATATATTATTATTTGTTATTTGACATATTTTGTACAATTTGGGATAACTGTATTGATTGTAATGTGTGAATTGCTTGATATACAAATGCTGTTTGCTTTGGTGATCTCTGTGAGATGAGTTCTATACCCGAACTCGAGTGCACTCTAGGATAGGAGAATGGCATAGTCTTGTTGATTGGTGTGGAGTAGTCCTTAGCCAGTTGACTTGCGAGTCCATTCACTTGGTGGAGGTCATGTTGGATTGATAATGTCACACAAGTTATTTGTGGTTAGGCATTATTCTTTCAATCATGTGCCTTAGAAGCCAAGGACCTTAGTTTACCAAACCCATCTTGGCCTATTTTTAGGACGTAGTGCGGAGGTCGTTCAGATGTAAGTTCTGATGCGATTGTCACGCGATGCTACACTCATAAGAGTCTCTCTTGAGAATATTTTTGGAATACGAGTATTCGTTCCTCCGATAATATCCGAGAGATGGGACGATGATTATGGGAACCTCTGATAGAACATGTCTGGCAGGTTTAAACCCTAGTACATTCCCTTTGGGTGGTTCTCAACCGAGACTCCATGCTCGTGACTCTCAGCAAACCCGTGATTCATGGTTGAGTCGTTCAAGCATTGTTAATATCAATGGATCCCGGATCAGGTGTAAAACCTAAAATCCATCAAAGCGGCTGGTTGATATTAAGAATGTTAGAACCGGTTCATGTACCGTTAATATCAATGGAACTTGGGTGTCGATAAGGTGAAAACCTAAATCCACCGAAATGGATGATTGATATTAGGGATACAATGAGCTTTCCCATGACCTTTGTCTGGTGTGCTTTGCTTGATCCTTGAGTGTGATTGTTGCATTCATACATTCATACATTCATTCGCATCCATATCATCAGATAATAAGAAAATTTTCAAGGAACTCAAAGGAGTTTATTTGCAAAAAACTTCAAACATGGAAAAATCGGGAAATTTTTTTCACCTGATCTATCTGATGAGATATTCTCATATACGATCAAAATGTAAATATTTCAAAGTTTGCAAATAGAACCCTCGAGTTCCTTTGAAATAAAAAACAAGCATATGCATAAACACTTCATGCATCATTTGCATAAGCGGGTGTTTTGTTCCGGTCTCCCGTCCTGTGGTCTGACCCTGCGATCTTCATTTATTTTGGAGACGCACTTCCCGATATTACACAGAGCCAATCTCTGCCGGATTGATGGATCATCTTGAGCAAGAGAATTGTGAACTCAAGAAAGGAATTTTCCAGATAGAGTGCTTCTGATGGACAAATCCCGGGCTGGCATTGGCTTTTGTTCTGGGGCATATAATGAGCACGGTCTGTTCACAAGTGGAGGATTCATCCATGATGATCAGTCTGTTGAAGAAGAAGTTGCTGCTATCATTGAAGAAGATGCAGAGGACATGTGCAATTTCGTTATTCCTGGTGGTGTCTGCCACAATTGGGTCGCTGTGGATGTTCCTACAGTTATCCATAAGTCAGAGTAATAATGCTCACTTTGTTTAAAACCCTTCTCCCATGCCAAAAGGAGAAGTGATGACATTGTTTGGCTCATATATACAATGATGTTTTCATTCAATTAATGCATTGTTAAACATTTGTTTTTCCATTTGTTTTCACTTTTTGCTTTTGCATGAAATCAGTGATCACAAAAAACCCGAAAAACAAGAAAACAGCTTTTTCATCTGCATAAATGATTTGCTTGTTTAAATACAAAAGCTTTTCGTTATCCAAAATCATTATGCAGGGATTTCTAAACCCATTGAACATAATGATCCAACGCCATCTCCCAATCTTGAATTCTTTGTATTCGAAGCAGAGGAAGATGATGTCGAAGGGGATTCCTGATGAGATTACCCGACTTCTTGAGCACAAAAGAAGCTCATTCAGCTGTATCATGAGAATCAGCAAACCAGTCAAACTGGGGCATTACAAATGTAATGTAAAAAAAAAAAAAAAAAAAAAAAAAAAAAAAAAAGAAGAGGAGAAGAGGGTGAAAAATCAGAATAAAATGAAAAATCAGAATTTTTTTTTTTAAGAGAAAAAAGAAGAATGATACCCTCAAGTCCCTAGTTGACTGATGCTGAATGGATTCAGAGTCGTTATGACCAACTGAATTTGATTGAAGAGAAGAGATTGACTGCCATGTGTCATGGTCAGTTATATCAGCAGAGAATGAAGAAAGCATTCGATAAGAAGGTCAAGCCTCGCGTGTTCCGAGAAGGTGACCTCGTGCTTAAGAAAGTTTTGTCTTTCGTGCCCGATTCCAGGGGCAAGTGGACTCCAAACTACGAGGGTCCATATGTTGTTAAGAGAGCCTTTTCAGGCGGAGCTTTAATGCTTACAACAATGGATGGGGAGGATTTCACTCGTCCTGTGAATTCAGATGCAGTTAAGAAATACTTTGCCTAAAAAAAAAAGTATATGCAAATGAAAAACAGAATAGCTTGCTAAGTTGAAAACCCGAAAGGGCGGCTTAGGCAAAAATGAGCGTCTCGGTGGAGAACCTGCAAGGGTAATCCAGGCAAAAGTTAGAGACTTGATAAAAAAGCATATTTGCATCCCGCTAGATTGAGTACCTCACCCTGGGGCAATCTAGGCAAAAATTAGGGATTTGGCAAGTAACTGCATCCTGACAAGACTTTCTGTTTCACCAGCTGTCTTTTCGTCAGAGGATTCTCGATTCGTCGTCAACTGAAGCTTCGAATACATCGAGATTCAAATTGGTAGAGAAAGGATCATTATGTTCAATGTAGCCCTCTTCCAATATATATCACTGATTTCAAATTTGTACAGATCTATGGAGTCTTGCCATTCGCAGACTACCATTCCATCAAATAAATTTGAGCTTTTATCCAATTATTTGCACTCTTATTTGTTTCAATTCAACAAATGTTTTGCATGTTTTAACTGATAAAAATATCATTGTTTTAAAAACAAAATTTTTCAAAATTATTGTTTTAAACAAAGTGAACATTCACAATGATAAAAGGATACTTAAAGAATTTCTCAGTGCTCTCCCAAGGGTGGCATGATTCCCAACAGGTAGAACATTTGTTCATACTCCTGGTTTGGTTTGTGTCATACGGTGAACTGGACTTTATGGATTTGTAATCGCAATGTCGCGGTTAGCAAGAGTCGCCACCGACTTTTCTTTTATCCCTTAAGGAAAGGTGGAAAAGAACAGGAAAGACCTTAATTTAGATTCTTAGGTTCGGGAGGTACTTTATACAAAGGGAAGGTATTAGCACCCTTTGTATCCATGGTTATCCATGGGCTCTTAATTGCTCAATCATTTATGTTTTCTTTGTTTGAAAAAAAAAAAGGTGGTTGAGAAATGTATGAAAAATGTTTTGAAAAGGAGAATTTAACTTTGTAATGATTCTTGCATGAATGTATACAAAGTGGTTATCTCATTTAGTTTTTTTGAAAGTAGTTTAGAAAAATATAACTTGGCAATGATCCTAGTACGGATGTATGCTAAGTGGTGATTTTCCAAAAGAAGGCGTTTGAAAGGTGTGGGGTGTGAAAAGCATTTTTTTGTTATGAATGAGCAATTAAGGTTATACCTGTCCGAGGTCTTTCTGGGCATTTCCCATCCTTATGAGGGTAAAACTGTCCTTACTATTGAGAAGCAAGTAGTTTATCCTTGGGATGTAGAAGGGTCATCGTAGGGTCATCGATTGGTCATTGAAGGCAACAGTTGTGAGGATACCTTAGCATTCGAAGGGACTACCATCATTTAACCGTAGGCTACACCGAAGGGTCATCGAGGGACAAAATGGTATTTTCGAAGGCAACATCCGAGGGACTATGATGATTTTACCGAAGGGTCTTTGCTAAGGATATCCCCATATTCGCGGGACATGACCGTAATATTGTAATCGTGGGGTAATAAAGAGAGGTCCGATGTCATTTATTTAAAGTCCATGTTTTAAGTCCATTAGGTAATTAGGATGATTCCGCATTAAATCGATACATTAAAATCAACATTACATTAAAAATTAATATAGCAAAATTAATTAGGCACTCAATATGAATCTTCACATTAAAGTGAAATAATCTAGAATCCCTTTCCATGAAGGCTTCCCATGCGTAAAGCGGAGTACCTAACCGGCTATTTCTTCGGAAGTATGCTAGCCTTTACACCATGAACACACGGATTAAAGCATAAAAATACAATTGGAAATTGCATCATAAGATAAATATAGCAGCCAAGAATTTAGGCCAAATAATGCAGAATCATCATTAGGTAAACATGAAATAGGCAGCAAAAAGCAAAGCAGCCCCTGGCCCGGTCGCCTCTGCTTCGCCTAGCGAAGGCTCAGCGAAGGCTCGCTGCGGGCTCGCCTAGCGATGAGCTAGCGAGCGGCCACGGGTTTGAAATTTGAGAACATTATGACCTCAACCTGCAGCATGGCTTATGGCATCCAACATACAATTATATGGTTCAGTTTCACAATAGGCAAACACATGTAAATTCTCATGCAAGACTTCAAGATGTTTATGAATTCAATTATAATCCACAAATTAAGAACATGAAGTGGTACCATATGCCAATTGAAAATACAAAACGATATCACATTCAAATTAAGATACTAAAATGATACCACATGCAAAATAAGGACACCAAATGATAATCCTATGCCAATTAAGAAGCTAAAGCGATAATAGTGAGGCTAACCTGTTTGCAAATCAAGTTGTAACCTTGAATTGGCGAGCCGGATTGAGTTGGACGGCGGTAGCTTCGGAGTGAATAAACGGCCTTCAGGGTTTCCGCCTTCTGAATTCTTTGGATCAGCAGGGTTTATGTGTTTCTCCCTCTGGATGCGTGTTTCCGTCCGTCTTCGTCCGTCTGTGTGTGTCCTTTTTCGTAGCAGAGGAGCAGGTATTTATAGTAGAGGTAGTGGTGACCTAATGGGCTTAAAATGAGGTCCAAAGATCTCAAACTTCGCAAGCTTCGCTAGGCGAAGGAATTGCTCGCCTAGCGAGCAAACTAGGTCTGGGCCTTTTCCTGGATCTGACGCTTCGCTGGGCGAGTGTCATGACGAAGCATTCGCTAGGCGAAGAGATTGCTCGCCTAGCGAGCAAGCTATTTTGGGCCCCTTTTGGATTGGGCCTGTTGTGAGCTGGGCTTGATGTCGGTGCCTTGCAGAATAAGTCGGGGTCTTGGAAAATGCTTTGTAATACCAACGGGCAAATTTTGGGGTATGACAGCTGCCCCTGTTCAATATTCTTGAACCGAGAGAGTAGAATGGTAGGTGCCGTTCGTGGTCTGGAGGTGAAAGATTATTGAATACTTAGAATGCCCCAAAAATTTGCACTTGTTCATTTGTCTTGACGGAGATGGGCTTAAAGATGCCATCCGAGAAACTTGCTGAGGAGATTTCCAGATTGTGTCGTACATTAGACGATATCTAGAGACATGGGTGTCACACCGGGTCATACATCAGACCGTATAGTGAACCATCCATTATGCTGTTGACTTCGTCGGGGAGTCAGAGTATGCTATACTGCTGGGGATGAGGGATCAGAATGGATCATATACTGGACCATATCTGAGTACCAGAGTGAGTTGTTCATTAGGCAGATGACTTTGCTGGGGATGAAAGATCAGAATGGATCGTACGCTAGATCGTATCTGAGTTGCAGAATGAGCCGTACGTTAGGCTGAAGCTGCTGAAAAGGGAGTAGTCGTATACTAGACTACCATTCAGGAATGTACCTGTCTGAAGGTAGCACCTGAGAAAGGGAGTAGCCGTATACTGGACTACCATTCAGGAATGTACCTGTCCGAAGGTAGCACCTGAGAAAGGGAGTGGCCGTATACTGGACTACCATTCAGGAATGTACCTGTCCGAAGGTAGCACCTGAGAAAGGGAGTAACCGTATACTAGACTACCATTCAGGAATGTACCTGTCCGAAGGTAGCACCTGAGAAAGGGAGTAACCGTATACTAGACTACCATTCAGGAATGTACCTGTCCGAAGGTAGCACCTGAGAAAGGGAGTAGCCGTATACTAGACTACCATCCAGGAATGTACCTGTCCGAAGGTAGCACCTGAGAAAGGGAGTAGCCGTATACTAGACTACCATTCAGGAATGTACCTGTCCGAAGGTAGCACCTGAGAAAGGGAGTAGCCGTATACTAGACTACCATTCAGGAATGTACCTGTCCGAAGGTAGCACCTGAGAAAGATGAAGGTTTAACTTGGTCGTACATTAAACCGTATTTGAGCAGCATCTGATCTAACTTGGTCGTACATTAGACTGTATCTGATGCCTGGAAGGTCTAACTTGGTCGTACATTAGACTGTATTTGAGTTGTTGAAGGAGTCATATGTTGAGATGAATCCGGATGAACCGTATGTTAGGCTGTATCTGTATACATTGTATTTGCAATAAATGTTTGGGATGGGCTTAAAGATGCCATCGCTGAATGAGCCTTTTACTTTGACTATATCAGGAGGATGATTAACCTGCAAAGAAAGGTTAGCTTTATGCCATGTCATGATGCATGAGATGTTTTATGCTTTCGAAAATAAATGCGAATGTTATATGCATGCGTATGTTGTGAAACGATGTAATGAATGAGTTATGCGTATGAGAAGTTCTGCTTGGGGGCTCTACTGGGGAAATAAATCCCCATCTACTGATTGGAGATATTCGTGTTGAGGACCCTCTCTCGGCTGGGGGCTCTGATTTCTGTCTGATGGTAGAGATATTCAACAGAGCCTGGCTAGGGATGGGTGAGATGATCAATCTGCCTGATGAGGCCGACCTCTGTTGGGGAATAGCTGGCTGTGCCGGGGAATACTGTCAATTTCTTCTGGGAAAAACAGGCTTGCTGGGGGAAGAGAATTGGTAGTGGATTCATTGGAAGCATGATTAGACCTTATCCTCGATCCCGAAGTCTTGTAGTAATTGCTATTGCTATTCTATGCATGTATTTTGGTAAACATTGGTCATATTCAAATGCATATATTAATTCAAATTAAATCAATGGGCGTTGACGCAAACAAAACAGAAAGTAAAAAACAAAGCATCTTTTTTTTGAAAGAGGGTTGTATTGATTTTTGAAAGAAGGCCTATAAAAAAATTGCGTACAAGGAGACAGAAATCCTAGTAAGAGGAAATTGTCAAAAACAAAGAGACAGCTATGCAGAAAAAGTCCTATTGATTTTAAGCCTACTACTGTCATCATGTCTTCGAGCATCTCATCCCTTGCTGTCGGATAGAAGTGATTGGCTTGGTCAGTCCCTCGAACTTGGATGAAAGTTGACTGAGAACGGGACATAGTCATACGCTTTAATCCCTAATTTTTGCCTGGACCGCCTTTTCAGGTTTTCAGTCCACCAGGATACCCTTTTTTGCCCAAGCCGCCTTTTCAGGTTTTTGACTTGCCGGGTGTACATTTTGTTTATATGTTTATCCCTAATTTTTGCCCGAACCCTTTTGGTTCGCCGGGATGCCCTTACTTTTGCCTAGATACGTCGATCTAGCGGGTCTCTTTTATGCGTAGTATTTTTTAACTATGTCCGCGTTCACAGGATGCGGGAAGTCTTCGCCATCCATTGTAGCAAGTATCATGGCTCCACTAGAGAATACCTTCTTAACCACGAATGGCCCTTCGTATGTGGGAGTCCACTTGCCTCTGGGGTCCCCTTGTGGCAGAGTGATACGCTTGATCACCAAGTCGCCTACCTGATACACCTGTCTCTTGACTCTTTTGTTAAATGCCTGGGTCACGCGCTTCTGATATATCTGCCCATGACAAACAGCCGCAAGTCTCTTTTCATCAATCAGATTTATCTGATCGAGTCGAGTTTGAATCCATTCATCCTCATCTAAGCTTGCATCTTTCACAATTCTTAGAGAGGGAATCTGAACTTCCACTGGTAAAACGGCTTCCATTCCATAGCCTAAAGAGAAAGGGGTTGCCCCTGTCGAAGTGCGGTAACCATGAAGAGCAAAAGGTAACATCTCATGCCAGTCTTTGTATGTTACTGTTATATTCTTGATATTGTTAGCAGCCTCCACGGCACCGTTCGTCTTTGGCCGGTATGGAGAAGAGTTATGGTGCTTTATTTTGAACTGCGTGTAGAGTTCAGTTTAGTACCATTATCAATGATAACTCTCTCAGGAGACAGCAGGTTTCTCAAGTAGATATTTGATAGAATCCATCTTAGAAATCAATAAAGTGGTATGATTCAACATATACTGTCTTAGTCGGCGAGCAGCCTAAGCCAAAGCACAGTAAGCTTTCTCGAGCTGTGAGTATCTTGTTTCACAGTCGGTACCTTTTGCTAAGGCAGTGTATGGCATGCTCTTTTCGACCAGACTCGTCATGTTGCCCCAGCACACCCTATTGAATTTTTTAACACGGTCAAATACATGATTAGAGGTCTTCCTTCAACTGGTAGCATTAGAATTGGAGGTTCTTGGAGATATTTCTTGATTTTGTCATTCATCATTCCATACCATCTCTTGATTTTTCTTTTTTGGTAATTTGAAGATGGGTTTGCAGGTAGCAGTCAAATGTGGGATGAATCGGGCAATGTAATTCGAGTGCCCCAAGAAACCTCTGACTTCTTTCTTGTCTATTTCAGTACCCATTGCAATTTCAATTGATTCCTCCTGCGGCTGTATGGTCTTTTCTTCTTGTAGTAACAGTCTGACAAGTTCACCAGGGACTTCACAATCTTCCTCGCTTCCATCCTCGGCTTGGTAGATCGGATTTTCAAAGTCATAATGAACAGTAGCAGAACTATTATCAACAGGATCCAGAGTGGATATGGATCGGAAAACTGTTACGTGCGTGTGTGCAAGAAAACATAGCTTGTTTTGAAAAAAATGACAGGAAAGATAAAGAGCGCAATATTTGAATGCAAAAAGTCCATTGATTTATTGAATATGAATATGCTTATGAAATGACAAAACCCTTGAAAAATTAGCTATTATGCCCCGGGTATAGACACAATGCTTTGAAACACAAAAATAGCAATAACAATTACTCCTGACTAAAGGAAATCGGGATAGTGTCTTCAGCCTTCCAATTATTGGGTCCGTCACCAATTGTTGGGAAAATCCAGCTATCCAAGTCATAATCGTTATCAGTATCTTCCACAGCATTGACAGTCTCGTCATGATTAGGCAGAGGGGCAGTGATGCCATTAGGAGTCTCCGGAGGATCAAAGATAGTCGCCTGTATCTTCCCCCTTCGAATGCCACTTTCAACATGTTCACCTGTTAATATAAGTTCAGTGAAACCCAATGAGGAACTCCTCAATAGATGGCTGTAGAATGGGCCAGTCAGTGTGCTCATGAACATGTCCACTAATTCTCGATCAGTCATAGGGGGTTTGACCCTGCCGGCCAGATCTCTCCATTTCTGAGCATACTCTTTGAAGCTTTCTTTAGATCCCATAGTCATATTCTGCAACTGTAGCCGAGTAGGCGCTAATTCAGAATTGTACTGGTACTGCTTATAGAAAGCTGTTGCTAAATCAGTCCAGGTGCGGATGTCAGAGCTCTCGAGCTGATAATACCATTCCAACTGAGTGCCAGACAGACTTTCTTGGAAGAAGTGGATCCACAGTTTCTTATCAGTGGTATGCGGCTGAATCTTTCTCACATAAGCCCTTAAATGCATCTGAGGACAGGATGCACCATCGTACTTAGTGAAAGTGGGGATTTTGAATTTGCGGGGAATGGTCACATCGGAGACCAGACCCAAACTTTCGAAATCTAGACCAGGCGCCTTCTGACCCTCCATGGCTAGCATGCGTTCTTCCAGCAGTTTGTACTTATCATCTCTTGGAGAGTACTGTTCATTTTCATACTCCTCATCATCATCCTCAGGGTTAGAGAAATCAACATTCTCCTCCTCTGAATCATTTTCCGCCCCCTCTTCTGGGCCATTCGGGATTCCAAATTTGATTCCCGTAGCCTGTCCTTTACGCCTTCTGCCCGGGTTAATGAAGCTCACAGCTTTCTTGTCTTTCTTCTTTTCAGCCAAAAGAGCCTTCAGCTCCTCCTGCCCCTTGGATAAGCTTAGCATCATCTCCTTGAATTGAGCATTCTGAGTCTGGAGATCTTTGACAGTTTGTTCGAGATCCATTTTTCTGTTTAAGAGGCAGACCGTGAGAATATGGTCCTTTGGAATACCTGTTATGCAATGTTATGTTATGCGATGCAATGCATGAAATGTTTTCAAGGACTTTTGGGAATTTAACTCCGCCTAAATCCCCAACAAGAGGGAAATGTTTTATTGCTACTTTTTTTCAATGTTCATTACAAAAGGAATAATAGTAAAAATACAAAGCTCAAGTCTCCCAGGGGCGACTTCTTTTCGGGCGAAGATATGCATTGAGTCTTCGTTCCTCATTAAGCTGACTGGTGAGCTCTAACACTTTCTTCCTTTCTGCATTGAACTGAGCTTCGAAAGTATCTCTCTCCTCTCTCAACTGGATCCAGGATCTTTTCAATTCTTCAACATCAGTAGGCCTATCTGGATAAGGAATGATCTGGGAAGTACCTCCTTCGACCTCTGATTCAACAATCAATGGTCCGACTGCAAGATAGGGCATGACAAGTTCACGAGCTCTGGCGCGTACCCATCTGAGATAAGGCTCCATAGGAATAGAATTTTTCTTGCCTAAATTGCTTCTTTTCACCATGCCCCAAGCTCGTACAAACTTTTGGCGGAGACCTTGAGAGTCATTGTCATAGTCAAACACTATACCTTGAACAATCATTTCATGCGGACCATCCCTTCGAGCATACCCAAACTGACGTAGGGCTAAGGTAGGATTATAAGTAATACCTCCTCTTATCCCCATGAGGGGTACATTAGGGAACTCTCCACAACGGTCGATGATGATAACATTTTCTCTGAGGTTAGAACACCAACGGATGTCTAAATGGGAGAGTGCCATTATCCTTTGGGACCATTTCAGATTTTGATCATTCTTCAAGACTGATTGAGGGAGGTGCGAAATAAACCACCTAGACAACAAAGGTACGCAGCACATGAGAGTCCCTTGCTTCTTCATAGTACGAGTGTGAAGGGAATGCAAGACATCTCCAAGCAAGGTAGGCACAGGGTTATGAGTGAGGAATATCTTAATAGCATTCACATCTATGAATTGGTCCGGATTAGGGAATAGCACCAAACCATAGATTAACAATGCTAGAACATCTTCAAAAGCATGGACATTCATAACTTTTAGGAATTCTCGGGCCTTACTTATCAGAAATTTGGCAAGTAAACCTTTAATTCCACTTCTTGTTACCCAATTAGTTTCAATGTCGGACTTTGTCATGTGTAAAGCTGCGGCAACTTCTTCGGCCTTTGGCATCTTTTCTAAACCGCTGAAGGGTACTTGATCGAGGATAGGTATCCCAAGCAGCTTGGAAAACTCTTCCAATGTGGGTACCAACTGATAATCTGGGAAAGTGAAACAATGATGCTTAGGATCGAAGAACTGGAATAGGACTCTCATCATATCTTCCTTGAAACCAGTGGTAACTAAGTTGAGAAGATGACCATGTTTCTTGTTGAAATGGGCATGATCGGGGAGGTCTGATACCAAATCCTTGAGTTGAGGAGAGATCGTTACAAGATTGATCCGGATAGTCTTCCTGGAAGCCATAACCTGTTCAAAGAGCAAAGCTAAATTCCTAAGTCCTTGAAATGGTTAGTATGATGATGCTATGATGTTATGATGTTATGATGTTATGATGTTATGATGTTATGATGTTATGCAAGCACAAGCATGTCACACAACAATTATCCCTAGGTTTTAAGGCTTGCCTGAGGTCCATAGGTAAGTACCCTCCCCACTGAAGTTTGGGTTGGTTCAACCTGTCCTAGAATAGTAACCGGGTTCTAGAAGGATCTCAGATCATCGACCTTTCTTTAGGTCCACTTCAGTGCAACACCAAGTGGTTGACCGAAGCTTCCCTAAAGTCCAATCTCAAAGAGTGTAGTATCGAGTATCAACCAACCTCAGTCGGAACCGAAGCCAGTTATCTCACTACTTTCTAATGGCTAGGATGAGTCAATTAGGGTTCTAAAGGTCTGGTTAATGCTTTGATGACACCACGCGGAAGCCAAATTTTTCCTCAAATAACATGAGGACCATCAGGACAACCAAAGTGTCACATTAACCGTAGCTATCATTTTGACCATTCCAGTATACGCCGGATAGTCGCGATGATCTATTGCTACTTACCTAAGGTACACTAGATCCGGGTGTAGGATTTTTCACTCAAAGCCCCCTTAAAAGAAGGAATAATAAAACATAAATGATTTTTTAAGGTGGACCTCTCTTTATGGTCCCCAGCAGAGTCGCCAGTTCTGTCATACGGTGAACTGGACTTTATGGATTTGTAATCGCAATGTCGCGGTTAGCAAGAGTCGCCACCGACTTTTCTTTTATCCCTTAAGGAAAGGTGGAAAAGAACAGGAAAGACCTTAATTTAGATTCTTAGGTTCGGGAGGTACTTTATACAAAGGGAAGGTATTAGCACCCTTTGTATCCATGGTTATCCATGGGCTCTTAATTGCTCAATCATTTATGTTTTCTTTGTTTGAAAAAAAAAAAAAGGTGGTTGAGAAATGTATGAAAAATGTTTTGAAAAGGAGAATTTAACTTTGTAATGATTCTTGCATGAATGTATACAAAGTGGTTATCTCATTTAGTTTTTTTGAAAGTAGTTTAGAAAAATATAACTTGGCAATGATCCTAGTACGGATGTATGCTAAGTGGTGATTTTCCAAAAGAAGGCGTTTGAAAGGTGTGGGGTGTGAAAAGCATTTTTTTGTTATGAATGAGCAATTAAGGTTATACCTGTCCGAGGTCTTTCTGGGCATTTCCCATCCTTATGAGGGTAAAACTGTCCTTACTATTGAGAAGCAAGTAGTTTATCCTTGGGATGTAGAAGGGTCATCGTAGGGTCATCGATTGGTCATTGAAGGCAACAGTTGTGAGGATACCTTAGCATTCGAAGGGACTACCATCATTTAACCGTAGGCTACACCGAAGGGTCATCGAGGGACAAAATGGTATTTTCGAAGGCAACATCCGAGGGACTATGATGATTTTACCGAAGGGTCTTTGCTAAGGATATCCCCATATTCGCGGGACATGACCGTAATATTGTAATCGTGGGGTAATAAAGAGAGGTCCGATGTCATTTATTTAAAGTCCATGTTTTAAGTCCATTAGGTAATTAGGATGATTCCGCATTAAATCGATACATTAAAATCAACATTACATTAAAAATTAATATAGCAAAATTAATTAGGCACTCAATATGAATCTTCACATTAAAGTGAAATAATCTAGAATCCCTTTCCATGAAGGCTTCCCATGCGTAAAGCGGAGTACCTAACCGGCTATTTCTTCGGAAGTATGCTAGCCTTTACACCATGAACACACGGATTAAAGCATAAAAATACAATTGGAAATTGCATCATAAGATAAATATAGCAGCCAAGAATTTAGGCCAAATAATGCAGAATCATCATTAGGTAAACATGAAATAGGCAGCAAAAAGCAAAGCAGCCCCTGGCCCGGTCGCCTCTGCTTCGCCTAGCGAAGGCTCAGCGAAGGCTCGCTGCGGGCTCGCCTAGCGATGAGCTAGCGAGCGGCCACGGGTTTGAAATTTGAGAACATTATGACCTCAACCTGCAGCATGGCTTATGGCATCCAACATACAATTATATGGTTCAGTTTCACAATAGGCAAACACATGTAAATTCTCATGCAAGACTTCAAGATGTTTATGAATTCAATTATAATCCACAAATTAAGAACATGAAGTGGTACCATATGCCAATTGAAAATACAAAACGATATCACATTCAAATTAAGATACTAAAATGATACCACATGCAAAATAAGGACACCAAATGATAATCCTATGCCAATTAAGAAGCTAAAGCGATAATAGTGAGGCTAACCTGTTTGCAAATCAAGTTGTAACCTTGAATTGGCGAGCCGGATTGAGTTGGACGGCGGTAGCTTCGGAGTGAATAAACGGCCTTCAGGGTTTCCGCCTTCTGAATTCTTTGGATCAGCAGGGTTTATGTGTTTCTCCCTCTGGATGCGTGTTTCCGTCCGTCTTCGTCCGTCTGTGTGTGTCCTTTTTCGTAGCAGAGGAGCAGGTATTTATAGTAGAGGTAGTGGTGACCTAATGGGCTTAAAATGAGGTCCAAAGATCTCAAACTTCGCAAGCTTCGCTAGGCGAAGGAATTGCTCGCCTAGCGAGCAAACTAGGTCTGGGCCTTTTCCTGGATCTGACGCTTCGCTGGGCGAGTGTCATGACGAAGCATTCGCTAGGCGAAGAGATTGCTCGCCTAGCGAGCAAGCTATTTTGGGCCCCTTTTGGATTGGGCCTGTTGTGAGCTGGGCTTGATGTCGGTGCCTTGCAGAATAAGTCGGGGTCTTGGAAAATGCTTTGTAATACCAACGGGCAAATTTTGGGGTATGAGAGTTTGTATCCTTCTTCTCCAGATTTGGTTGTTGGGGTTGTTCCCCAAGCAGAGATTTGGTTGTTGGGGTTGTTCCCTAAGCAGAGCTTCTGTGGATTTTGACTCCCCGAAGCAGAGTAGTGTATTGAAGGCTCAGTCTGTTCTCCAGCAGTAGTCTCTCCCCGGCTTGTTTGCTCAGTTATTCAGAATATTTGTGGTTAGTGGGTTGGTATCCCCGTATCCCGTATTTCTCCCCAAGTGATCTGCCAGCATAATTGCAAGTCGAGTTGTTGGTGGGGTTGTTCCCCAAGCAGAGTGTTGTCGAAGACTCAGTTTTCTCCAACAGCAGTTTTCCCCAGCATGGATGCTTTCCTTGTGGAAGATTCGGCGGTTGATTGGTTTGTCACCTTGGTGCCTCGTCACTTTCTCCAGTGGATCGCTATCCCCAGACTTTATTTGTCTCCTCAGCACAGTCACGAGTAGAGCAGTTATTGATATCCCCATTGCAGTCGCGAGCAGAGTTGTTGTCACTCTCCCCAGCGTAGTTGCCAGCGGATTTGTCTGTTTTCTCAGCACGGTCGCTTTCCTTTTGGAAGACTCGGGAAGTCAGTGGTTTGATGCCCGGTACTTTACCCTTTCCCCGGCAAAGTCGTCAGTGGAGTTGTTTACTTTCTCTCTATCAGAATGGTTGTTATTCTCAGCAGAGCAGGATTTATTTTCCTACTCCGTGGTTGATTGGGTTGATATCCCTGTATTTTCATCCATCTCTCCCCAGCATTTGTCTGCAGAGCGGTTGTTGTGGCAGTATTGCCTGTTGAACCTCTTTCAATCCCCGGTATGGTCGGTTGATGGCTCCGTCACCCAGAGATTGTATTGATTTCCTGATTACTTTTCGATCCTCAGTAGAGCGGATTTTGTTGTAGAATCTGCTGATGTGATCCATCAGATGTGTGTCCGCCCCGAGTAGAGTGGCTTTTGCTGCAGAATCTGCTGATGTGATCCATCAGATGTGTGTTCGCCCCGAGTAGAGTGGTTTGGGGCAGAATCTACTTGTTTGGTGTTTTCCTTCCTCAGTGGGTTGTTCCCCAAGAGAGTAATTGATGATATCCCCAGTAGAGTTGCTTGTGCAGCCAAACTCTATCCGGGTGACCTTTGCTCCCTCAGTGGGTTGTTCCCCAATGGAGTTATGTTGGATCCGTTTCCATAGCAGTGTTTGCTAGGGTCCCCTGCAGGACTTTGAGATTTTCTCTTGTTCCCCGACAGATTTGTCTTGGTGGCTGTTTTGCCTGTTGTGACCTTCTGTGCCCTAGTTGGGACGATCGCTGATCCATTGCTCAGAGATTTGGTATTCTCATGATACCACTGATTCTTTTGCTTCTGCTTCCCAGCAGTACCCGCAGATCTTTGTTTTATAGCATATAGATCTCCAGCAGAATTGGCTTTCCAGTTGGTTTTCCCCTGGAAGTATAATACCGGACGTTGGATTCCTGGACCTGTTGTGTTAGAATCGTCTGTTTTGTCAGCATTCATCAAACATAAATCACGCATATTCATGCATACTCATATAACATTCAGATATTCATGTTGCATTTTTTGCCATATATCCTTTGTTTGTTGTTCCCTGCTATGGTGATATAGATCTTTATAGATCTCCCTAAGCAGATGTCGGGTGTTTAAAATCTCTCCATATAGAGTCAGCCCATAAGCAGAAAAAGTCTGTCTTTCCTTCTGCAGTTCCCCACTGAGATATACCCTCGTGGATGACGGTTTCTTCCGTTTCCTCCCAACACATATATTGGGATGGAGGTTCCTATTTGAGTTATATCCTCATTAGGACGTGTCTTGATTTAGTCTGTCTTTTCGGATCTTTCCTGAATTGACGTTTGTCGTCTGTTTCTTGTGCTTCCCCGTGGTGATTTTTATCCCCAGCGGATTTCGGGCCTCTACCCTTATACCGGTAGTTGTAAGTCCTATTTTCCTGGCTTTCTTGGCAGAACTTGTGGTTATATACCTTTTAGTCCCCAGCCAGAGTTGTTGGTTTTCTACCTGATAGTCGGTAGTCGTAAATCCTAATTCCCTACTCTCCAACAGAGTTTGCGGTCTGTTATAAACCTCATTTTTGGTTTCTCGTGCGGATTCGTGATTTATTCTATCCCCACGCAGAGTTTTTGGTTTTCTACCCCGTATTCGGTAGATGTAAACCCTAATCTTCTATCCCCACGCAGAGTTTTTGGTTTTCTACCCCGTATTCGGTAGATGTAAACCCTAATCTTTTATCCTCACCAGAGTATTTGGCCACTGCCCTTATACCGGTAGTCGTAAGCCCTATCTCTTTTCCCCTAGCAGCGGTAACCTTTGTGGTTCGGTCTGGCTGATGGTGGATCTTCTGTTGTTGTGGCTTTATCCCAAACAGAGTTTTGTTCCCTGTGGTGATTTATATCCCCAGTGGAGTTTGTGGTCTTCTACCCCGTATTCGGTAGTTGTAAATCCTATGTTGCTGTGATTTTGTCGCTCCAGCGGAGTTGTATCTTATGATACATGTGGATAATTGCCGGTTGCTAGCAATTTTATCCTCAGCTGAGTCTTTGGTTTCTTACCCAGTAGTCGGTATTGTTAAACCCCTTGTTTTCTCAGCCAGATTCTGGTCTTCTGCCCCGTATTCGGTAGATGTAAACCCTAATCTCCCCTTTGTGGTTATCTTCATTCAATATTCGATGTTGATATTCCCCCTGCTCTTGGGTAGTTGCTCTTGAGTAAGCACTTGTATTCCCAGCAGTCTCCTGGGTCATTGCCGTATGCTTGCAATGTTATCCTTTTGAATTCGCCAGTGGGTCTTTTCACCGTTTGCTAGTGATTTGTCCCCCAGATCATTGATTGTTTATCAATGTGTTCCTTGCTTTTGTGGATAATTGCCGGATGCTTGCAATTTATCCCCAGTGAGTCTTTCATTTACCCTTTTGTTGGTAATGTTGTTACTCTCTTTGATTGGTCATCATTATATGCCTGTTTGGTATCCCGATGCCTTTCGTTTCGGACGATTTATCCTTTATTAACCCTTATACCGGTTGTGGATAATCTTCCATGCGAGTATACTATCCACGTTCTGACGGTAATGGATAATATATCTCATGCACTCTTCAGTTGAAGCCTTTTGTGTTTCCCTGGTCGAGTAAGATTCGTTATTCCCTTTTGCGGAGTCGAATTTCTTGTTGTTGGATGATTGCCGGATGCTTGCAATTTATCCCTTGAGTTGTCTGTCGTTTACCCGGATGCTTGGTAACGATTGTCTCTCTTTTTGGTTAGTCACCTATTATATACTTCGGTATCTCTGGTGTCTTGTCCTTTCGAGTGTATTATTCACGGTCTGCCGGTAATGAATAATATTTCTCATGCGCTCTTTAGTTGGAATCCTTTTGTTGACTTTCCCCACCTGAGCAAGATTCGTATTCTTTGTAGAATCGAATATCCATCCTTTAACCAGTTTGTGTTTCGGATGTGTGTTTTGGCATATATACCAATCCACGTTTCGGTAGATCACCTATTATATACTTCGGTATCTCTGGTGTTTCTTACCATGCGAGTTTATTATCTACGTTCTGACGGTAATAGATAATATATCTCATGCGAGTATCTCATCCACGGTCTGCCGGTGATGGATATTATATCTCATGCACTCTTTGGGTTTGTGTCCCCAGTTGAGTAAGGTTCGTTTTCCCGTTGTGGATTCGAATGTCCATCCTGTAATTTGTATTGCTTTTTCAAGCCCTCCTTTCGGATGTTGAGTGTCTTGGCATATATACCAATTCACATTTCGGTCGGTCACCTATTATATACCTCGGTATCCCTGGTGTCCCTTCCTTTCTACTCCCTATTATGACCTTGGTCCCCTGGGGAGTCAGATTTTCCTGAGTATTATACCCTTTGTAGGTCTTTCTCAGATGTTGGTTGATTGATATCTCTCACCCTTATACCGGTCTTAGATATTCATTCTTCCTGAGTTTGTTACCCTTATACCGGTGACACCTCATTCCTTGTTGCTTTCCCAGGAGAGTCTCGTTGTTAGACGTTCCCCTGTGGAGTTTCCTTTGGTGATTTTTACCCTTTGCTATATGGGCGTTTCCCCCAATATATGCATTTCCCGGCAGGGAGGTTCTTTGTGAATCTTTTCCTGGTCCGAGTCCGGATTTTTATCCGAAGTATCCTTCATGGATAATTTGAGTCAGCTTATGTCTTTCCAATGGATTTATTTTCCTCTGGAATTCTTTATTCCCCGGTGTGAGTCCTTTGCTTCCCCAGCAAGCTCTCCAGTCCGATGTCTGTTATACCCACTCGGAATCGTGTCTTGTTCACGCTACGTCAGTTTTGTATCCCTAATCAGAGTCGTGTCCTGCTCACGCATTCTTTTTCTTATTATCCCCTAATAGAGTCCCAATAAGAGTCTTATTAGTTGAGTCTCTGTTCCTGGTGAGTGTATTACTCCGACGGATCGTCTTTTCTTCTGTGTGAATCATATATTCCCCACAGAATTTGCTTTTGCATGCATACATCTGCATCACGAGGTCTCTTAGGGACCAAAATTTGTCTCATTACTAGTATTTAAGCCCATTCTACCGCGTCGAGATGAAGATTTCTAAACTTCACTTCTCCGGCTAGAATGACCTTAAATAGGGGCATCTGTAAGACCCCAATTTTGGCCCTAAGATCCCTCATGGCCCATATCATATCATCTCATGGCCTCAAGGATCATTGCATACCCTAGCTTCCCTCCTAGTGGGTGGGATGCCTTGTGAGTGTGATTCTTGATCACCAAGCATGTATTGCACTTGTATATCATTTCTTTTCATATGTTTACTAACCAAAAGTACAAAAATATTGTCATCTAATCATGTTGCTTGCAGATGAAGCTGACCAGGTCAAAACAGTCAAATCAGGCCTTGAGCAATAGATGGTGGCCATTCTTGAAGAATTTGGACACCATGATCATTCATAAAGAGTTCATATAACTTGTGATATCATTTGGAACCAAGATCCCATGTGAAAGAGGCTTGGAATTCATCAGAACATGGCCCAGTCAACCAAAAGTCAACAAAAGTCAACTGTGGTCAACTGTGGATTTAATCAGTGATTTGATGGTTGGAATTGGTTAAAAAGACCTCATTCATGTCTATATAAACTTCATTTGGCATTTCAAAGACCAAGGTTGAAGGAATTGAAGTCAGACAGAAAGTTTCCCAAGTTGGCAAGTGGACCTGTAATCTCAGCTGCCCAAAATGGAAAGTTTTTCCCCTCAAGATAACTTCATGATACAAGCTTCAAATAAAAATGTGTCCAACATTAAAGTTGAAGATCTTGTTCTCACCATTCCAAAAAGTCCAAGAACTCAAAAATCCCATTTGTGGTTTGCAAGATATGGTCAGATGAATTTCAAAAAAGACCCGTAATCGGGAGGGCATAACTACCACATGGTGTATCCGAATTGCAAGTTCTTTATATGCACAAACTCCATTTAATGTGTACTTCAAGGTTGCATAATTGGATTTCTTGGAAAAGGCTCAATGCAAAAGGCCATTTTTGAAGTGAATTAATTAGAAGGAGGGGCAAAATCGTCCAAAAAGAGAAATATGAAGAATTGGAAAATATTGCCTATGCAGCTAGCTTCCAAATGCTGCTAGTGATTGTTTCCAATTGGAAATTCTGCTGTCATGCTTCTAGATGAAAAAGAGCTTAAAAATCCAATTTCACACATAAACCATATTTGCACTAATCCTCTCTTTTCACTAATTCTGATTAATAGTGGATTAAGAATCCATATATATATTTAATCCCTAACAGAACTCGAGGCTAATAACAATTTTCAATCACTCTCTCACAATCACAATCACAACTTCACATTTATTCTGCACAATCTAACCGAAAATAACAGAAAAAATTCTCCCAAAAATCCTCTCCTTTCTCTAAAAAAGTTTCATCACACTCTTGCTCAAGTTCATCAAGATCTTGTGAATATTGGTGGAAATTTTCTGTTGATTACAATTTTGCAGGTGTTGATGAAGTTCTGTTGATGAAGAACAAAGGGAATTGGTGATCGATTCGTGCCGCTGCGAAAACCTGCTCTATTCCATAACAGGGGACGAAAGCGAGTAACTCGAGATTACTGGAGTTGCAAGAACGACACCGATAGCTTCCTGAAGCGATTGGCTGCATCTGTTTCACATCATCGAGCGTTGGAAGTCACCGAATCCGTCGCTGCTCATCAAGAAAAGGTTGGATTTCGCATCGCATAATAGCTTCAATCGAGTTAGGGATTGTGTAGTACATAGCTCATAGATCACGTATCCATTTGCGATTTGTAATTTCGTTAAAGATTGAGGGAGAAATCCGCGATTTAGGTTTCGTCTTCATTCGCCTTTTCCATCGATTCGTACTGTGTGTTAATTGATTGATGAAATTGATTATGTATTTGTGATCCTGGTGAAAAACCGCTTCGATCGGTGTATGGCTCATGCATTTCCGTTACGATTTGCTCAAAACCTAGAAATCCAGACGAAGAACACATTGAGCAAGACGATGAACATGGAAATTTTCTGGAAAAATGCTCTTCGATCCGCTTCAATCCGCGTTTCAATTGCGTTCCCGTGTTTTCAATTGCCAGGCCCTATCACAAGCCGCCACGTCATTTAATGGCACGGCAGCGTTTTGATTCAGGACGCGTTAATTACCAGCTGTGCCGTTATCATTCAATTAACTTAATAAATCCAAATAATTCTAAATAAATGTTAAATAAATATTTTAAAAACTTGAAAAAATCATACAATCATCAATTCTAATCCAAAAAATGCAAGGATTTTTTTGTTGATCTTTAATTTTTCTCTATTATTTTATAAAAATCAAAAAGAAATATGTGCTTGGAAAAAAATTTAAATAGCCATAGAGATATTCCAATGTATACATATTTCCATATGCTTTATCATTTTAATTATAGAAACTACATGCTATATCCAAATTAATTGAAAATTGAGATATTGATTCTTGACATCCTTCTGGATTTTTTGACATAGGTTTGGTAATTTTTAGGCCTATGGTTTATTATATATGAATTATTGAATTTGGATGTGTAAATAATGTGACATCAAGTGATATGCTGAGTTTCTCTAATTGTTTACCATGCTTCCCATTGGCCAATGGCCTTGAATTTTTGCATGAAGCTTGTTTGACATGTTAACATCCCCTGTGAATTTTTGTGGATTTTTACAATCCATTTTCGATTTGATTAGTATTTTTCCTTGCTGCCTAGTCTTTTAGAGCTTCACTTGTGTAACCTTTAGTCTACATGTCGCCAAATGCACATACTTAGTCTAATGACCATGAAAATTGATAGGGTAGTTCTTGATACATGTAGCTATCTTTTGGCTTTGGTCCTACTAATTTCTAATGTACCATTGCTGTTTACCATCTAATTGAAGTTGGTGTATAATTGTAGGCCTCATTTGATGTAGTTTTTGCATGCCTTGTCATGTTTAATTAATTCCTATTGATCTACTAGTCCAAATGACTTGAAAATTAACATGTGGCTTGCTGAATGTCTTCTGGTTAGAACATAATTTTTGTGGATTTTTTGGTGCCATTTTGGCATTTAGTTGAATGTGATCTTGCTGGTTGTTTGTATGAGACTCCACATTGATTCTTTTGCCTTCTAGGTTGCATAATTTGAAATGTGTGCATAGTTTGAACATGGGACCAATTGGGATCCCTTTGTATTTGATATAGCTTGACTTTAATCATGAATTGGTTGCTGTTTTAATATTTTTCCATCTTTTTGACCCTAGGCTAGTCCTAGTGGTCATGTTACTTACATTTGAAGTTGATTGTGCCTTTTCAGGTTAAGAAGTTAAGGATCAAAGAAATTATTTCATATTTGGGATTGTGTTACTTGACACATATGACTAACCTATTTGTTTTGTAGGATGTTTGGTTCATGTGAGCCTTGTGCTATGCACACTATTGTTTGATTATGATTGAACATTGTTAATTAATTCTTATGTTGTTGTCTGTTTTTGAATGGGATGCTGATTTTATTGATGTTTTCAGGTACCCTTTAGTTGCTCAGTTCTCTTAAGAACTTGCTTTGCTTTGCTTAAATAGCAACTTGCATTGAGGTATAAAACCTTCTTCTTCATGTAGTCTGGAGACCCGGTCCGTTATTTGGCCGGGCAAATTGTCTGAAGTCCTCCTTAAGAGGCAATGATTGTGTATGTTTATATTTGTCCCAAGCAGGAAAAGTCCTCATTTGAGGCAATTGGTGGAAGGTAGAGATAAGTAGCCTATCTCCCACTATTCAGTGAGTCTTCTCCTTGCTCCCATTACATGGTTGTAGCATTGAGATCCATACCCAAGATCTATCGAGTCCAATCGGGGAAAGAGTTCCATCTTTCTGAACTCCCCCACATTCTTATATTTACATGCTCTCTCGGACATGAGATAGAAGCAATGAGGCACACCCCTCATACCCTTTCATCTGCTTCACCTGAGCCCCTCAATGGCCAGGTTAAGAGCGACACTTACCTCTTACAGTGGACTTTCATAGTCAAACCCTTTTGCTTGAGCCTCATGAATGGTTATAGCGTGTGCTACTTGAATTCATGTGATTGATTACTTGATTCATTCATACATGATTACTTGAGTTTGCCATTGTGCATTTTTCATCTTTGTTTGCCATCAGTGCATGATCATTTCTTTGCCCTTGTGGCATTGATGTTTTCCCATTGAGGAACCAGTTATAAGTCCCTGTGAGTTGGCATCTGTTCCCATGACATGGAAGAGATAGAGTGTAAGACCTCATTGGTCACTCATATCTTCTTTGCTCTTTGTTTGAGCATTGTTGTTGTATGTGAGGATTCATTGTAAGTCCCTGTGATGTGGCATTTGTATTCCTAGGATCATACTGTGGAGGTTAACATAAGTCCAGATGGATTGGCAGTTGACTTCCCTGTTTTGTTTTTTTGTTTTATTCTGATGGAGATTAGTGTAAGTCCATAGAGTGGCTTCTGATATCCTTACTTGTTTTAGGAGACAGGTATAAGACCATTGAGTGGCATCCAGTATCCGCTTTTATTTACTTTCATCTGTTACCATGTTCATATTATTGCTCATTTGTAGCCTATTCCAAAGGACGCACTTGAGTCATCTTCTATATGACTTCAAGAGGCGAACCGCTTAAGAAGTTTTACATCCACACCATTCCATTCACCTCATTGTGTCCTACCTTTTCACACATGTTTTAAAACTTGAGATAAGTGTTGTGCAAACATTCTCACCTCTTTCCAAATTAGAAACTTGGACCTTAAGTCCATGGTTTTCAAAACTTCATTTTTGTAAATACTTCTTTGAATTGACTTTAATCATACTTTGACCCCACTTTGTGAATAATTCCAAATCAATTAACTTCACTCATTCAAATGATTTTGTGGCTTTGTCCATGTTTGTTAAGTTTTCATACATTAGCTATAGGTTTGATTTACCCTAGTTGGTTGATATTAATCTCACCTATTTGTCCTTAGTAGATGAATTGTAAGTCTTCCTTGCCTATTATAGGGTTAACCCCTCTCTGGCAAGTGGAAGCTTTTCTCACATGGTGGACTAGTTGTTATACAAGGTTGAGTTTTCTCCCGTGGGTAACGTAAGACCTTTAAGCTTGTGTTTTAAAATTGAATCCACTAACTTTTGGAAGTTTTTAGCCGAACTACGGCGTTTTGATCCTTACCTTTGATGGAAGGTACGTAGGCAACGGGTTCATCCGTTCGAACACAAAAATAACTAACTTGTATATTCTTTTCTCATCATCCCAATCATGTTTGCGCATTACTTATGTCATGACAAATAATAATTTTCAAACAACAAAGTGTGAAAAGGGCTCCCTAGGAGTACCTAGGACGCATTGGGTGCCTAACACCTTCCCATTACGTAATTTACCCCTTACCCAGACTCTCTGATCTTTTCATTAGTTTTCTACGTGTAAAACTTCTTAGGTTTTTGTTCGCTTTTTAACCAGTCCTTAGGATAAATAAAAGTGCGGTGGCGACTCTATATTCATTGTATACATTGCTTATGATTTAATTGATAGATCATATAGTAACGAATACACCGCTACAGTTGCTACTACCAAGGAAGAGAAACATATATGCTGCTACTGCAAAGACTGCCATGATTACGACGATTACTGCCCCGATTCCGAGTGTTATGAGAACTGGAGTGATTGCCAGAACTGCGGTTGGTGCTCTAGGATGAGTTGTTAGAAGGACACAACTGAGTGGTAAGATAAGCGGCAGAAGACTCAGTGGGAAACATCTTGTCTAAATAAGCTTCTTCAAATGTTAGGATTCAACGAGCCTAATGAAAGAAGGGGAGCGAATTACTCTGTCTAATCAAGGTGGCAACACCCTGATAGGAATCAGTAAGAACGGAGATGAGCTGAAGGACTAGACAACGATTATACATAGGAGAAGTGACATCCCGTAACTGGTCAAAAATCTTCTTCATACATGGACAATATGCATAGACATTTGGAAAAGTCTCCATGTGAACACCAGAGAATTCATGCTCAAGTGTGGCAGCACGTGCGTTCTGATTATCCTGGGAGAGGTTCGTCAAACGCTTCTAGGCATCCAAAGCCGTGAATATAGGTTCCATGATGGTGGTTAACAAGTCAATAAAAATAGTGGAATAGATATAATGAAGCATGATTGCATCCAATGAGGCCCACTGGACATAAGTGGAGTCAGTTATAGACGGTAAAGGCTTCTTATCTAAAGGCATTATATAATGCAGGACCTAGTGAGACCGGGCATGAAGACAAAATAGCTTTACCCATGTGTCGTAACAATCAGGTTCCATGTCAAGAACAATAGGAATATTATTGCTAATGTTGGAAACAACGAGAGTGAGATGAAATTCCGGCTTGGAAGAGGATGATGGAGGTGGTTTTGGGGTTTCCACCTTAGAAGGATGAGTCACCATGTTGCTTTCATCGTTGGATGAGGAAGACATGTTGCAAGCGGGGAGGATGAAAGGTAACAATGGTTGCGGGAGAGACTAGCGGTGGGAGAGGTTGGCATTGATTAAAAACCGGCGATGGGGAAACAAATGCGCACTGGCGACGGGACACAAAGAGGGAGTCTGGTGGTGGTGCAGGCGAAGGGAGGAAGGAAAGAGGCGTGGATGGGAGGGATGGGGTCAAAGAGGCGATATCAGTGTAAAGGGAGGAAGTACAACGACGACAGATTTGGAGGAAAGAAGATGAACGTTAGGGTCTTTTTAGGGTTGATACCATGTAAGACTGTTGAATTTTGTCTGTTGTTTCTCAATACTGGAAAATGGTATATATAGTACATTAGTGTTGACCTAATTTCCTTAATAGCAGCATAATTACAGGTAACTAATAATTACATATTTTTTACAAGAATGATTATATCATAAATTACTAAGGCAATTCACACACTCATCTAAAAGTGTTTTTAACCTCTCTATTTGATAAAACTCCTTAAAACCCTTAGAGGGACCATCAAGGTGTTTGTGTAAAATGATAAAGGATGATCCTAAATATTTAGGAGGCTTATATACATTGTCTAATTGATTAAGACCCTTAGTCAATTGATTATATAAAGGTTTAAAGTTTCCTAATTGATTAAGAACACTTCTAATCAATTGGGAGATCCTAGTTGTTGTAAAGTTTCCTTTTTGGAAATTAAGGTTGTCACTTTTATGAATCACGGAACCGATTAGATGATATGCATAATAGATTATGAGCATTAAAAATCCCATTGATAGTTTTCTATTTTGAGCCAGATTTCTCTCCTATAAATAAAGAGCTCTCCTCACTTTCAAACCACACTGAAAAACATGTTTTAACACTCTTTCTCATATTTTACTTATTTTCTTCTAATTTATTTCATTTCACAAATATTGTCTTAGTGCTTTAAGAGTAAAAATATTAGTGAGGATTTTATTGTGTAATTTGGTGGAAGTGTAATATTGTAATTTATGCAAGATATTTTTATCTCTTGTGGAATATATTTAATGAGAAGTCGTTATTTGGTTTGTGAACTTAGCCAGCAATAGATCTTAGTTGGTTTGTGAGATTATCCATTAAAATATCAGTTTGGTTCGTGAGTTTTGCCCATTATAAAATCTCTCATTTGGTTTGTGAGATTGTTTGTTAAAATATTTGTTTGTTCGTGAGTTACGCTTGGTGTAAAAGCTCTCATTTTATTCGAGATTAGTCTGGTATAAAATCTCGTGTTTGGTTTGGAGGATAGTTAGTGTAAAACTTCAAGTTTGATTGTAAGAAGTTTCATGGACATAACATGTGAAAAGCTCACACATATAGTGGAAACTGCCACAAAGAAATTCTTGGAGATAAGAGTAAGCCAAGTGGTTAGGCTGAAGCTCTATAAATCTATGGTGCAATCTTCTTAACCCTTATCTTTTGTTTTTTCCATTGTTTGCTTATTTTCATTGTGCTCAAATTTATTTTCTACTCTAATTTTGTTGTATTTATTTGTTCCGCTACTTACTCTTTGCAAAATTGTTTTAAACAATTGCTTTTACTATAAAAAATTAATTAGAAATTATTTTTTGAAAGCAATACAATTTACCATCCTCCTTTTGTGCTTTGATTCTCTTGTCTAACAAAGGGTACATCCTTCAGTAGTAGTAAGAGATGACATTAAGTAATCCTCTAATTATTTCACATACACTTGAAATTTCATTAGTATTAAGAAAATGTATTTTTCCTTGCTACTCTAATTTTATATATGTTGGGTTTAAACCATGATAGTTTGTCTACTTACTTTATTTCTTCTTTAGATTCCGTGTCTATCCCCGAGTCTACATGTGTAGCCATCACTTATATCAATCGATATCAAGCAATGATGGAAAAAACACTTGTGATATTGTTATTTTATCTCCTGAAAAAACTATAATTGAACCTAAATGGGTTTACACACATATATTTAGTCTCGATTATGGTACTACATTTTCCCCAATGACCAATAGCAGTTATGTATGTATCTTTCGTCATAGGGTTTCCATTCATCAATTAGACATTTAAAATCTCTTTTTAGATAGTTATAGGAGGAAGTTATATTCATTAGCCTCTATGTTTTATCGTTTGTGGTAATTCTTGACTTATCTAACGACTTCTTCAATCTTGTTGTGGGTTAGAATAGACACATGTTCTTGGTTTTTGCATTTTATCTCTACCGTAATATAGTTTGGTATGTCTAGACATGAATTGGGTCCTTCTATGTTTTCTTTATCCCCCCAATAGTCTTTTTATCTCCTTTGATTGCATCATATTGATACACCTAAAGATCCCAACATTAAGTTCCTTCAACATCTAAGGTGACTATTAAAGATCCGTGAAGAAAATGACTTATTGGATGCCGACTCAATTATCCCAGTCATCAAACTTGATATTACCTTTATAATGAGTATTATAAGTTAATGTTTGAGTACTTGATGTAATCGATTATATATATATATATATATATATATATATATATATATATATATATATATATATATATATATATATATATATATATATATATATATATATATATATATAATCGTGTTAAACTTAGTAACATGACACATCCGATAACTCTTCACCGTATATTTGTATAACAAAATCCACAGTTGGATTGAAAGCTATTATCATATAGATCATGACTATAAAATTTAATATCAATCGAAAATCATTTGACATGTTAACAAGATACATAAAACCGAAAGTCTTACAAAACTTCATGAAAACCGTTAATTTTTATCATTCTCTTTAACATATCAAATGATTTTTTATTGTTGTGATATTTTTATAGGCGTGATCTATATGATAATAACTTTCAATTCAACAGTGTATTTTGTTATACGGACATAGGGTGAAGAGTTATCGGAGGTGTCATTTGACCCCGACCCATATGTATATATATATATATATATATATATATATATATATATATATATATATATATATATATATATATATATATATATATATATATTATTCATTCTTGTGCATCAACAATTGATATCTAGAGCTCTAGTTCTGATTTAGGAACGGGAAACATGATTATAAGTGAGGTGTGTGTGATTGATTCAGATATTCAATTCACTGTGAATTGAATATCTGAATCAAAAACAGAGTCACATTTCTTGATTCTGAGGGATTGGGAAACACGATTATTCTTCACTTTGACTTTGACATTTCCCATTCATTCAATATTAAGGTACTTATGATCAAAACATTTGATCTCTGTCCTCTTTCTAGAGTCAAAATTAATTAGTCATTGTTTGTTTCCAGTTAGGTGATATGAGTACCAGTCTATCAAATATCCACATCAGATTCAGAAGGTTCTGTGAAGAGAATGGAGTTGAACATGAGGTGAATGCTCCATATACTCCATAATACAATGGTCTTGTTGAAAGAAGAAATAAAATTTTGTTTGATATGACAAGGAGCATGATGAAGGAGAAGAAGCTCCCTCACACCTTGTGGGGAGAAGTTGTTGCCACTGCAACATATATGCTAGACAGGTGTCCAACCAAGAAGCTGAAGGAAATTGTTCAATTTGAGACGTGGACTGGAGATTAGCAAAGTCTGAGTCATTTCAGAGTATTTGGTTTTGTTTGTTACAAACATGTTACAGGTTCTACTAGAAATAAGTTGGATGATAGAAGCAAATTAATGTTCCTTATTGGGTATCATAGTACAGGTTCTTATAAGCTTTATTGTCCAGTCATAAACAAGGTGGAAGTCAGACAAGATGTCATTATGAAGGAAACAAAAGTATGGGATCAAAGCAAGTCTCAATCCAACTCTGGTGTAGTGTTAACATCTAAGTTAACTTCTGCAAATATTTCATACTTTGAAAGAGAATCTGTCTCTGAAGGAAATTATGCCTCTGAAGGTGAGTTATAGTTCAAAGGTGACTCTGATATGAAGTAGAGTCTGAAGGTGAATATGAATCTGAAGATGAATTTGATTATGATCTAGATTTTGATGATGATCCAGACTCTGAAGGTAATCATGCCTTTGAAGGTGGTCAGGCCTTTGAAGGTAGTCCAACCTCTGAAGGTAGTCTAACATCTAATATTGTTCCAGCATCTGAAGAAGATTTTGAACAAGTTTAGAGGCCACAAAAAATCAGACAAATACCTAGAAGATTTTAGAGTTTGACATATTGCAAGATACTGAGATAAAATCTGAAAGGGAAGTCATTTAGTGTGCCATGTTGGTATTAAAGGTGTGAAAAACACAAGAAATAGGGGGTTTGAATTAGGTTTTACAAGCAAAAGCTTTTTCCAAAACAAAAACACCACTAACAAGTTAATAACAAAGAGATAAAAACACAAGTATTTTTATCCTGGTTCGCTTGAACTCAATGTTAATCCAGTTCACCCGCCAAGATGATTTTGCCTTATACACAAGGACTTAATCCATTATAATCAACAGATTACAACAAACACAAAGAATAACCTTCTTTGTCTTCTTTAGGATCCAACTAAACCTTAGTCTCCTCAAGGATTCACAAAAAACAACTTTCTTTGGTTTCTCAAGGATAACCTTCTTAAGGACTCAAACAAATAGTTTGAAGAATATTTAGTGTGTTATAAGATGCTTCTACATAAGCAGATTTTACACAAATGAATAACAAATACTTAAAGAAAACTGTATACAAAGAATGATAGTTTTTCACAAAGAAAAAATAGCTTGTCAAAATACTTGTGCAACCAACATTTTCTTCAAGTCTCCAATGCATGCTTATATAGCATAAGCATGTGACCGTTGGAGGGAAAAATAGGGAAAACTCCTTTGAGCGGTTGTCCACTGTTGGATGGGAAAGGAATGATACTGCGTACTGTCCTTTCGCCCATAAATTTAGTGACAGGTGTGATGTATAGTACTGTCTTTGCCCACGAAATCAGGTAGTGAAGAGGTTGTTCATTTTGTACCATATTTGATCACGTTCCCATTTTGATCTTATCTTCAAATTCATTGGTTTCTGATGAAAGTTGTTTGAAGCTGGAAATGAAGAAATAGAGAGTTGGATTCAGAAACTTCAGAACCTTGACAATGTTAGTAGTCTGACTTGAGGTTTTCAGTATCTTCAGAATCTTCAGCTTCATAACACAACTTTAGAAGCTTGCCATTCTTCAAAAGTTTGGTTATCATAGTCTCGTCCAGAAGAACGAACTGAGAGAACATTGCAGCAGTAACATAGAGTCTCCTCAGAAGCTTCTAATGAGTGAAATAACTCAGAAGCAGAAAGAACATTACAACAACAATATTGACGTCTTTTAGAATTTCTAATAACTTGCGCAGAAGCGGATTTTTGGAATACATGGTTCAAAAATTGATGATGTTGCACATCATATATTTAGAATCAAAACTGGTTGTTAAAGCTACACAATAACAAACCGTTAGGATACCAAAATTGTTCTCACACAAATACAAATTTGTTATCATCAAAACTCAAGGTATAGATGTAGAACCAAATCTTGTTCTAACAGGTAGACTCTAAACCAGTTAGTACTGAAGAAGCTCTCAAGAAGAAAGTGTGGCTAAAGCCCTGAAAGAAGAACTTGAGACTATAGAAAGAAACAAGACTTGGGAGTTGACTGAGCTTCCAAAAAATAAGAAAGTCATCAACGTGAGATGGGTTTACAATTTGAAACTAAAGCCAGATGGGTCAATTGGAAAACACAAAGCAAGGTTAGTAGCTAGAGGATTTCTACAGAAATTTGGATTTGATTACTTTGAGGTGTTTGCACATGTAGCTAGGCATGACACAATCAGATTGGTGATTGTTATAGTTGCTAATAGAAATTGGCCTCTGATGCATTTAGATGTGAAATCTGCATTTTTGAATGGTCCTTTACAAGAGGAAGTTTATGTGTCACAACCTCTTGGATTTGTGAAAAATAATCAGGAAGGGATGGTGTACAAGTTGCATAAAGCTTTATATGAACTGAAATAAGCTCCTAGAGCTTGAAATCTGAAAATTGATTCATTTTTTAAGCTTCAAGGATTCAGAATATGTGAGATTGAGTATGGTGTTTATGTTCAACATACATCTGATAGCAATATAATTTTGGTATGTCTATATGTTGATGATATATTGCTAACAGGGAGTTGTTCATATGAGATAGCTAAGTTCAAGAAGGTGTTGATGAATGAGTTTGAGATGACTGATCTAGGAAATATGGTATATTTTCTAGGGATAGAGTTTTTATACTCTAATAAGGGTATAATTTTGCATCAACGGAAGTATGAACTTGAGCTTCTGAAGAGATTTGATCTTATAAACTGCAAGTCTGCAGTTACACCTTCTGAGACAAACCATAAGTTGGACTCTGATTCTAAAGGCGATGATGTAGATACTATAATTTTCAAACAGTTGGTTGGCTCATTGAGATATCTCTCTAACACCAGACCTGACATCTCCTATGCAGTTGGAATGGTGAGTAGGTTTATGAATAAATCAAAATGGTCACATTACCAAGCTACTATTATGATATTGAGGTATATTAAGGGGACTCTGAGGTATGAAGTTTTGTTCCCTTCTGGTGTTAAATCTGATTCAGAGCTGATATGATATTCAGACTCTGATTGGTGTGGAGACAGTTTTATCAGTTTGGATTATGAACTTTTGGAAGATCTAAAGATCAAGGTAAGCAAGTCTGTGAGATTGATGATTGACAATAAATTAGTTATGAGTCTTGCCAAGAATCCAATGCTGCATGAAATGAGCAAGCACATTGACACGAAGTTTCATTTTCTGCGCAATTAGGTTCAGAATGGAGTACTTGAAGTTATTCATTGTAGAACTCAGAAGCAAGTTGCAGATGTGTTAACTAAAGTTATTCAAACTGGACACTTTATCCATTTGAGTTATAGAATTGATGTTGTTGATTTTAGTCTTGAATGTGGATTAAAGGATGGTGTTGAAGTGTAATCCAAATTCAAATTAGTTGCATTTAGAGTTAATTTGAGTTTCATTTAATTTTTAAGAGGTGGTATAAATGTTAATTTAAAGTTAGTTAGATCTCTCTCTATCTTTCTCTCTCTCTATCTCTCTATCTATCTATCTATCTATATATATATATATATATATATATATATATATATATATATATATATATATATATATATGAACAATTGTATTAATTACATCAAATATTCAAAAATTAAATTGTTATTCAGATGCCGACTTATTAAGGGAAATATGATTTCATGAAAGAAGAAGAAATAATACATAAGTGTTGTATCTAATGCGGAAGTTGAATATCACGTTATAAGAACAACTTCAAAAAGCTTTTGTTACTAGAGCTAAAACTTAGAGATCTTCAATCTACAAAACTCATGCAACAATTAAGATGCCCTCTATATTGCATTTAATCCAATTTTTCTTAAATGAACCAAGCACGTAAAAATTGAGTGTCATTATAGAATGGATAAAGTATGGAAAAATCACCATATGTTTTGTCAAGTTTGAAGACCGAGTGGTCCGTTGCAGCAGATGTGTTCATTGAGTCTATTAAAGACTCTCAAATTGTCTGTTGAGAGTGGTGCGAATATGTTACTGTTGAAAATACATTACTTACTTCATACAGATTTGATTAGCATTGATATTATATTTATTCTTTCCATCTCACACCATTTAAATAGATATTACTAGTGGTCTCATTTGGCACACAACATAACCATATATTTCATACAATCTAAGTTAATGGAATCCCAAATCAATGGAATCCTAAATTGTCTGTCCTGCAGATGCTATGATGCCATGTTTTACTCTTTTTTCCAATCCCAATCCTGTAGTACATTCCATATATAGAAAATGTCAAGTCCAACAATTCTTTGATTCCACAAGCTCCTCTTTTCTAAATTCCATTCATTTGTTTAACATAAACAAAAACAAATTATATTACAAGCACAACCTATGGCAAATGAAAGAGGTTTTGCATATGAGAACATTCCTTTTTCATTTACTAATATTTTCTGTCAACAAGTCCATATACAATGGAAGGAAAGCAAATATAAATGCTTTGATATTGAAAAAGAACGGTTCTCATTATCCAATGTACTAAAATAGTACATAAAAGCTTGACGAAGGAACCTACTAAGAAAAGCCAAGGACATTAAGAGTTGACATATTATTCATGTTATCCTATGCTTGAGTTCTATAATATAATATGCTATAGAATTTGTGCCATTGATTAGTTTCATGTCAATCCATCATCTTTTGCATCTAATCCGCCAAGACTACTTTAGTTGACATTAAGTTTATAAACTTGCACAGTCAAAGAATATATCATCACATATTTAAATATGTTAGGAAATAAAGTTACATTTTTAACATCTGCAAATTCTAACTCAACCAACAAAAATGTCGATATTGTTAAATATAGTCAATATTAAAATTCAAACTCTAACTCTCATGGTCGTGTGTATGCGAGCTTCTAATGGTTATTCCCACTTTATCAGCCGACTCAAAAAAAAAGTTACATCTATAAGGTATTTTCTCCTTCAACTTCCCTGTGAGGACTTAAAGTATTGGAAAAGAATTAATTGAGGGGAATGTGATGTTTTAAAAGTGAATGTTTTATATCGGTTGATGAAAACTTTATAGATATTGTCTTGAAGACAATCTAGTTGGTATTATCTTTTACAGTTATAATTCAACTAAAAGACTCATAAAGTAATTGGATTTATGAATTAAGAAAGTTATAATAATATATTAAATTTTTTGAAAACTAACATTTGATTTACAAATTTACCTTTTTGGTGATATGATTAATTTATGTTTTCATCACAATAATATTTACTATAGATTATAAAATTAATAAATGCAATTGAATTTTTTTAAAAATATCTATGAAAGAGAGATGACTAGAAATCTCAAGAAATTGATATATTTAACGACAAAAGTAGTATTAATTTGGTAATATAGATTTAATTTTGTTCATACATTATGATTGACATCAAAATTGTCTTTAAGGACATGTATTTTTAAAGACATGTAAGGTAGATTATTATATTAGACTTTAAATTTTGTCACGATTAAATAAATGTTAAATAATGTCTTATAAAACTTTTGTTTGCTATGGTTGAACCGTAGCTAAACTATATTGAGTCTACAAAATTTAATGGTTTTGTACATGAATTTTATCCTTAATTACTTGATTTCTAGTTTGACTGGTGTTTGTTTGAGACAATATTTGGCTATAAAGATGGAAATTTCACAATATTTTTATATAAAGACTTTACAACAAATTTTGAAAGTCCTTCTTTTACAAAAATTAAAGCAAAAACTACTTTTAAAAAGTTCAATATTTGAGATTTCACCTATGGCATGTCACAGCCACATGAGGATTTTGAACTTCATTTTCATTGATGCTTAGTGTCCAATGTCGTAAAATTTTCCCCTTCTCTGTGCACCACTATATTCTTTTGTTTTTATAAAGTGATTAAATTGCTTTAAGATTTGACAGCTTGTTCTTACTTTCCATTTTTTTAAGGTGGGGGTTATTGCTCATTCAATTTCAAAAAAAGATATAAAAAAGTATTAGATGCTATCAAAGACGCATGATTTCTCAGTTATTTGAACATCAAAGTACATACGTCATGAACATTTATCTTCAAAAGAGGAAAAGACGATAATAAATCTTATTTTTGTTTATACAGTTTGACTAAACATGTTTATATCTGCGACTATAGAGTAATTTTAGTTCAATAATTATTACTTGAACGAAGTTCACCACATTCGCTCCTTTGATACTGCCTATAAAACAATACTAAGAAGCAAGAAATAAAAAACATAAGCACCATATCGACATCAATATTTCGAAACATCATTCTTCTTTCTTGTATTGCATTCCCACCAAAAAGATGCTTGTCATTGTTGATAGAATAGAAGGTTCAATTGTCCACCAAGAGAAAAAATAAAGGACAAACATAAAGAACATAAGTGACTTCTAACCTAAAAGTAATATGTAAATGAAAAACTCATGTCCTATATTAAGCTAAAAATATCTTAACCATACATAATGAATCAACCTATAATATTTTGTACTAGCCATTAAAATGATTCTGGAATAATTTTCTTTCTATTGAAGAAGATCAGTCAAAAGAAAGCAAAAGGAATAGCTTAGAGCATAAATAGTAAACTAAAGTGTTTGATGTGATGTGACTTCAGAATTTAATCTTGCTTTGTTATCACTTATTCTTGAATATTAGTATTTTATATAAATCAACAGTACTATAAACTCAAGCTTATATTGCATAGCAATTAAGTTGCATTGTTGTGGAATAGAATTGCATTGGTGAAAATGAAGAGTTGTGAAGAATGGAAACCTTTTATGATAATGATAGCAATTGATGTTTCTTTTGCTGTTGTGAATATTCTTCTCAAGAAAGTCCTTGAAGAAGGAATGAACCATTTGGTTTTTATCACGTATCGTCTCTCGATTGCTACCGTTTTTGTCGGCTCAATCGGTTACTTTAAGGAAAGGTATGTGTACCTTCTTCAATCCCTCATTCAATGTTTTTCTTTTTCTTCCTTTTTTGTGTGTGTACAAGTGTTTGATATTGTTAGCATGCACTCTTGATCTTTTGATCTTGAAGGTGTATGATAGAATAAGTAAGCTTTTGATTAACTTTCAATGAAATTGATTTGATTATAACTTATAACTGAAATTGATGTTAAATTCAGTTTACAGATTTTCAACTCCATTTTAAATGTTACTTTTTACAGCTTATAGTGAAATCAAAGTTTGAAGACAGAACCAATTTTTGCATGACATAAAAGTATGTTTGTTTCTGCGTCCAAAATAACATTTGAATGAAGAAAAATCAATTACGAATTCATGATGCGCTCGACGAAGAAACCAAACACATGCTAAATCTACATCTATATATACAATGAAGGAAATCTCTAATCATTTGATTATGATCATATTTTTATTGCAGAAATAGCAGGCCGCGACTCACATTTCGAATTTTATGCTACCTCTTTTTCAGTGCCATTGTTGGGTTAGTCATCAAAATTAACTATTATAACTTATAACCATAGTCGTAGTGAGACGCTTATCGAATACTTTGTTTATAGAGCATCAGTCACACAATACTTCTTCCTCCTGGGGATCCAATATACTTCAGCTACATTTGCTTGCGCTTTTGTCAACATGGTGCCCGTGGTCACATTCCTATTGGCATTGCCATTTGGGTACGAATCGTCAAACCTGATGTGTCTGTTGTCTGACACGTGTCACTGTTAGTCACAGAACATGTTTGTTCATCAATTATTTTCATTTTTATCAGTATCCGTGTCGTGTCTGTATCTGTTTCTTCTTCGTGAATACTTCAAGAGTAATAGTAAAAATGAATTGATATAGGCTCTTGTGTGTTTCTACTGCAGATTAGAGACGGTGAACATCAAATGCAACAGTGGAAGAGCCAAGATTCTTGGTACATTGGTGTGTATAGTTGGAGCATTGATGTTGACACTTTTCAAAGGAAAGGGTCTGTTTAATTTTTCTCACTCCGAGTCATCATTGAAGCTACTAGCATCTACAAGAACACAAGAGAAATGGACTATTGGTGTCATAGCTTTGATTTTGGGAACAGTCTTTTGGTCTTCTTGGTTCATTTTACAATCTAAAATAAGTAAAAGATATCCATGCCAGTATTCTAGCACCGCAATCATGAGCTTCTTTGGAGCCATTCAATCGGCTGTCATTTGCTTGTTCATTGATCATAACTTGTCTATATGGGCTCTTAGAGGAAAGATACAAATAATTGCTATTTTGTATGCCGTAAGTTCGATTTCCTTTTCACTCGTTAGCATAATACGAAACTGCATTTTCTCTGTAGTCGCAGATGTAGGCACATAAGACTAAGTAGTTAGTGTTCTAACAATTGTGTTTGCAGGGAATAGTTGGATCAGGTTTGTGCTTTGTGGGCATGTCATGGTGTGTCAAGAAGAGAGGTCCGGTCTTTACGGCAGCATTCAGTCCATTTGTTCAGATAATGGCAGCCATGATTGATATTCCTGTCTTGCATGAACAACTCTATCTTGGAAGGTGAGCAATACTTGATTATATGGTTATAATTATGAAACACACAAATTGACACAAAACCGACACTCACATGTCAATATAGATAATAATTTGAAAAGATAAATAAATAAATGTAATCATATGTGTCAGTGTCAGTGTAAGTGTCCGTTATTGATCACGTTTCAGACACCTGATTCAGAGGTGTCGGTGTTTCAGAGTGTAATCTAGATGTTAATGCATATTTTTGAATGTTTAGTGTGGTGGGATCAATCTTGGTGATGATTGGATTATATATTCTTCTATGGGGTAAGAGCAAGGAAGTTCAGAAACGTTTGATTAAGCTAGCAGAGGAAGCTGAAAAAACCAAAGAACAGGAGCCACAACAACCTCAAATACAGCTCTTAACAGTGTCTTGTGACTCACGGTGTCAATAACACTACATCAAATAGCATTTGGATTTGTTTATGTTAAGGAGTTGCGAAACATTATTCTGGTGAAAATCTCAATTAAGTTTGTATTAACTATAATTACTTAAAAGGATACACCAGAAAAATGTGTAAAATAACATGTTATATCTCGAAAAAAAAGCTAGTATACTTTTTTTGTATTAGTTATAAGTGAAACACTGAAAGCAAGCGGAAATTGTTTGTCACCTATTTAGTGATTCATTATTACTCTGCCCTTTTGGATATTGAAAGTGAAGGAGAGGATTCAATTTCATATAGATCAAACTCTCTCTAGCTATACATACAATTGAGAAAATAAAGATATAATTTTTTTCACGATCTAATGTTAATTTGATCTAGTGTTAATTTATGTTTGATCAATTTAAATGTTGCAACTTTAGAAAAAATATATATTCCAGCGTTACAGAGAAGCTTGTTAAACTGATATAAAACTTTCATATCATTTCAATCGTATATTACAAGGAGGGAATAGGTTATATTTATATACACAGAAAACCTATTTCTAATTATAACTAAATCAGAATAATTATAACCAAATCATGGTAATTAACAATTAATAACTATATTCCTATTATAGTTCCTAAAATCTTGTTGACAGCTAAAACACTCCCCCTCAAGTTGGTGCATAGAGATCTCGAATGGCCAACTTGTCAAGTGCGTTATAGAAGTCTCTGCTACATACAACTTTTGTGAGTATATCTGCTAATTGATCTTCAGATTTAACAAACGGGAATTGAATTATCTTGGTCTCCAAATTTTACTTAATGAAGTGTCGATCTATTTCCACGTGTTTTGTCCGATCATGTTGAATCGGATTATGAGCAATTTCAATTGCAGACTTGTTGTCACAAAAAAGGTTCATCGCATTGTTCGGAGCAAAGCCAATTTCAATTAACAATCTTCGAAGCCAAAGAAGCTCACAAAGACCTTTAGCCATCCCTCGAAACTCTGCTTCAGCACTTGATAATGCTACAACCTTTTGTTTCTTACTTTTCCATGTAACCAAATTTCCTCCAACAAAGATAAAATAGCCTGAGGTGGATTTTCTGTTGGTAATATCTCCTGCCCAGTCAGCGTTTATATAACCTTCAACTTGTACATGATTATTCTTTGTGAACATCAAGCCTTTTCCAGGCGAGGACTTCAAGTACCGCATGATTCGAATTACCGCCTCCATGTGATCTTTACTCGGGTTGTGCATAAATTGACTTACTACACTTACCGCATACGCTATATCAGGTCGTGTATGAGATAAGTAAATAAGTTTGCCAACCAATCTCTGGTACCTTCCTTTGTTTGTTAGCACTTGGTCTGGATATTCTCCAAGTTGGTGGTTCTGGACAATTGGAGTATCTACATGTTTACAGTCTAGTAGCCCAACTTCTGATAAAAGATCTAGGATATATTTTCGTTGAGATAAAAAGATGCCTTTCTTCGACCTAGCAACTTCAATACCTAGAAAATATTTGAGCCCACCTAGATTTTTCATCTCAAATTCGGTTGCAAGTTGTTTTTGAAGTTTTGCTATTTCCTCATAGTCATCTCCTGTTATAATCATATCATATACATACACAATCAAAGTTGTGACCTTACCTTGACGATGTTTCAGAAACAACGTATGATCTGCGTTGCTTTGTTGGAAGCCATATTTTTCATTGCCAGGTTCAATCTCCCAAACCACGCTCTAGGAGATTGCTTCAAGCCGTACAAACTGCGTTGCAATTTACACACCACCTTAGTCTCATAATTTGTCATGTATCCCGGAGGGATATCCATATATATTTCTTCTTTCAAGTGCCCATGGAGAAATGCATTTTTCACGTCTAACTGATGCAATGGCCAATCCAGATTTACTGCAAGAGATAAAAGAACTCTGACAGTGCTCAACTTGGCAACAGGTGAAAAGGTTTCTTGATAGTATACGCTATATGTTTGTGTAAAGCCTTTAGCCACTAATCTTGCTTTGTACCTTTCAATAGACCCATCAGCTTTGTACTTGATAGAGAAAACCCACTTACACCCTACTGGTTTCTTTCCTTTTGGTAAAGGGACAAGAGTCCATGTCACATTCTTGTTTAATGCCTCCATTTCTTCATTCATAGCTTGAACCCATCTAGGGTCTTCAATGGTCTCTTCAACATTGCTAGTTACACTGTATGAAGACAACTCATTTGCAAATTTCTTAAGGGGTTCAGACAAGTCCTTCATAGAGACATAACTAGCATTTGGATACCTTGATCTATGATCCTCTTCTTCAGGAGAGTAACACTTCGGTGGTTTTCCCCGATTATGCATGTGAGGTAATTCATAGCTAACAGAGATATCACCATTATTATTATTATTATTATGAGAGATATAGGAGAGTTTACCTCAATGATATTCTCAGGAGATGGATCGTTGAGTACTGGAGAGGGGGGAATTCCGATACTTCAACTTCAGGACTCATATGGTATGTTTGTGTTTGACAAGGATCACCAAAAACTTCAGTTGAAGGTATATCAATATCTTTGAACCAGACAAATGTCGACCAATTCGACTCTTCTTCTGGTGTCTCCCCCTGAAGAGAAGAATTGGGTGATACAGATGAGTAGAAGTGGTCAAATTCCAAGAATGTAACATCCATAGTTACATAAATGCGTCGAGTAATAGGGTCATAGCAACAATACCCTTTCTGATGTACACCATATCCCAAAAACAGGCAGCGAATGGCACACGGATCAAGCTTTGTACGCTGGTTTTTATGTAGGTGAACAAACGCAACACACCCAAAGACTCAAGGTGGCAGCATTTGTATTGTAGGCAGCGGTACAAATGTGGACAAGGTCTGCAGCGGAGTTTTAAATTCAAGGACCTTCGATGGCATCCGATTGATGAGATATACTGTTGTAGTAACATCGTCAGTCCAATGGTGGTGAGGCACATGTGCTCCGTGTAAAAGAGCGCGAGCAGTTTCAAGAATATGGCGATTTTTTCATTCAGCAACACCATTTTGTTGTGGGGTTTGTGGACACGTGGTTTCGTGAATAAGTCTGTATTTTTTGAAATACTCATGAGATTGATGATTTACAAACTCCCCACCATTATCAGAGCGAAGGATCTTAATTTTCTTTGAATATTGAGTTTGAATCATTTTATGGAATTGTTGAAATATGTGTATCACTTCATTTTTTTGTTTCAACAAATAAATCCAAGTCATTCGAGTGCAATCATCAACAAATATCACAAACCACCGATAACCAGAGATAGAAGATTTTGGGGATGAACCCCATACATCAGAATGGATTAAAGCAAACGGAGCATTACTTTTATTCATACTTGATGGAAAAGTAACTCGATGACTCTTGGCTAAAATACAAGTTTCACATTTGAAGTTCAACAAAGATGTATATGAAAATAAGCTTGGGAACACATGTTTCAGGTAGCCAAACGAAGGATGGCCTAATCGGCGATGCCAAAGTAAGACTTGCTCCATTTTATTGTTTCTTGGATAATGCATGTGATGCGCTCACCCTACACTAAAATCCTCCATATAGTAAAGTCCCCCTCTCTTAGTACCACGCCCAATGATCTCCTTCGTGAGAATATCCTGAAGGAAACAAAAAAATGGATAAATCAGCACAACACAGTTCAAGTCTTTTGTAACTTGACTCACAGACAGCAACTTATGAGATAGAGAGGGAACAAGTAGTGTATTTGAAAGCGAAAGGGCTGGTGATAACATCACAGTTCCATCCCCTGTTACCGCCGATAAACCACCATTTACGTTGGCAATACTTGAGCGTCGAGGGGTTGAACGTTCAGAAAAATCAGCAGCATCGAACGTCATATGATCGGTAGCTCCGGAATCAAGTATCCATGCATTAGAGTCATCATCATGATTAGAGCAAATCAGAACATTACCTTCAGTGGTGTGGGAACTTGATTATGGAATGAGGGAAAGATGGGGTTCGACAGTAGCTACTGCAGCTTTTCCCGGGTTGCTATCAGTTGTATCGCAACACTTTCGAGCCTGAAAATCTGTCCACCAGTCTGGATATCCATGAAGCTTAAAACAGGTCTCGCTAGTATGTTTGTTACCTCCACAATGAAAGCACTTAGTGCCATTAAATGGTTCTTTATGTTTGGATTGAGAAAGTATCTTACTGCTATGTAATTTGAGACCCTTAGATGCAAGAACTGCTCCAGATAATTCATTAAATCAAGAGCGAAGCAGTCTCCGATTGCTACGTTTTCCACGAGTTCACTTTTGTTTTCTATCTCCACCGTTCACCGCTTAATCAAATCTCAAAATTGAGAAATGTTTGGTACCAAACACAAAGGTCTGTTGTAATCAAATAAACCCACCATTGTTTCCGTTACAGCTCCTCGGAATCCAAATCTTAGATTCCCTTGAGAACTTTGTATAAAAGCAAAGGAAAGGTCACATGTCCATATCTAAGGTTACAATGAGGTCTAAAGGCGATTTGCGTGAAGGTCGAGTCAAGGATTCATAGTTCACCATCCGACCTAGATGTGTACATACTTCTTGCCGCTCTCGGGGTGGTTATCAGGGCAACATCAGAAGATACCATAATTTCATAGTTAATGAAACTCGAATACTGAAAGTTCATAGTTAACATCGGGAGCCAATCCAACACTAGGGTAAATCATAGGGGTGCCACAAGATTTCCACTTGATGCACCAGGGTCTCCTAAGACAAGATCGCATGGCATAGGTCCGTCAAGAGTGTCAGAAGAAAGATATCTTGGATTCCAATTGCTAGGTGTCTGGTCGGTAACAACATCCAATTGTCGCTCTGCATCCCCTTTCCAAAGGAAAGACTAGACGAGCTTGTCAAGAAACACCTTCCACGTACGACCATAATCCCAGGGACCGAGGAAAGCTGACCAGTAAGCCAAATTCACCACAGGAGGACCCTGGATCTACTTGAAGTAGATATCCGCTTCGAAATAGGAAGGAAGGCGAGGGAATCTCTACCCCGATGATTAAAAAGCATTTTGCCAAAGCATTGGACGGAGCAATTCAAAAGGCTCAAGATATCAATGGTTATCTTCAAACTATTCCCGAGAACAGACAACCTTTCAAACATATAACAAAAATTAAGTGTGAGCCGAGATATCTCGATACCCCGTCCAACCAAGAAAGGCGCTTTGAAGAGTGAAGTACACTCAACCCATGTCCCAGTCTAAAGCCAACAACCAAAGACCCCATACACCGTTTATCCATGCCAAAGTTGACGATTGAAGGATATATACCTCACCATTCTGTTATTTATTTGTAACAAATTCAACTCATTATTAACATGAAAATGTGTGTGTGTGTGTGTGTATGTGTGTTTGTGTGCGTGTGTGTGTTTGTGTGTATGTGCATGGAAAATCATTATATTAAGATTTTTCAGTGATTTTGTCTGAAAATCAATTTCCTCTATTTTGAGTGCTCAAAGTCTTGCTACGAATTTATCACATCTTCAACCTCAATTGAGTTCAAATCTTGATAACGAGAGATCTAAGATTGATTGAAGGAGTCACGTACTTGAAACTAACCGTTCTTGGAGATCTTGTTAAGTTTTCAGGTTGTTAGCAAGATTGAGGGATTGTCAATGGTGGTGACAAATTCTATTGAAAAGAAGGAGGTTCTTCTCTCCAGCATTGCCTTAGTAGTAATTGTGTAGAAGGCTATAGATAAAGCAAAGTTCTTCTCGGATCTTCGGAAAATTTCACCGCTCAAGGAATCAATAGGATCAAGAGATTGATAGCTACACACAAAGGCTTGGAGCATAATTGATGTTATTGGAAGGTTCAAGAAATGTATTCGACTAAAGATTACGTAGAAGAGTTTGACAAGTTTGTTGTATACAAGTGAAAATCCAAATTAGGAGATTTATTTTCTCAGTTGTAATTGTTGGTGATTGTATGAACTCTTTGAAATATTAGTCAAATAATAAGGAACTATGCAGGTTTCAATGGGAAACTATTGAAGAGTGCACGCAGGTCAAGCGATGACGAACGTCGAAACACTATAAATCTCGTTGTCATCTCTCTAACCTTTACTCTTGCATTTATATTCATAGTGATTGCATGATAGGTTTTTCAATTTCATTGTATTGTTTCGTTTTATTCTTGATAGCGATTAATTACGTAAAGTTTTAGATTTTGTTGGAATTGAACAACTAGTCAAGCTAGTATTGTGATTGATAAATCTGAAAATAAATTGAATTTAGGATTCCACATATTGAATTAATTGTGTACACTTCTCGTGACTACACGAACTGAATCAATTCATATCAAGTGTTTCATTATTATAATTTTGGATATTTGCAAAACGATTTGTGTTGGCTTGATCATATTCAACTGTATAACTTTCATTTTCGTTTCAAACCTTCCACTCACAATTCATTTTTGAAAACACTATGATTTTGGAAAAGGATAGTTACATTTTTTTATTTGGATCTATCCACCTCCCTCTAGATCGTTTTTCTACTTCTATATTCACACTCAACCGATAATATCCATATTTTGAAGAGGGCGTATTTAGACCATAGAGACGAGAGATTCAAAGTAGAAATTATTCTAATAATTACTAGAGGCAAAACATTGAAAGTTGGGGCTATTATAAGAATTGCTAAAGACAAGCATTCAAACTTAATTGTAAATGATTATAGAGAATCAAGGAGAGTAACGAAGGGAACACAAAATTGCACATATCATGTAGTATATATATACTGCACTATTTTTCCTTGTGAATAAAATAAGAAAACATTTGTTCAATATAACCCCATTTTTGTACTAACCATTATAATTGAGTAAATTATTCCACCAAACAAAATTATCATAATAGAAAATAGAATTAGCAAACTTAACCACGCAAACATTTCCTTCGTATACATATATGAGAGAAGTTTTAAAATTAAAATTTGAAATTTAGTAAAGACACTTAAGTTTTGTGTAGATTAATATAATCGAATGAAACGGAATGGTACAATATAAAATGAAACGGTATTTTATTGTTTGAATCATTTAAAATTTGATGGAGTAAAGTGGAATGTAATAGCATGAATTTTATTTTATTTAATTATTTATTATCATATTTCTCTCTTTTATTTGGGTGGAACGAAGAACATGCGTGTTTTGTTTTAAAACTTCTAAAAGATGGAATGGAATATTCATTTTGATCCGCTCAATTCCGATCATTTTTTACACGCTTTTGGATATATGATTGACTATAATAGAAATATCCGACTTAGTTACGATGTCAATGATTATAAGTCGTTCAATATAGATATGATGAATTAGATTTAATCTCATTATTAATTTAGTCATGCATTATTTTAAACCATTAAATTGAGATTAGATAATCATAAATGCTCTGTCGGTAGTAAAAAATGACTTCCCAAAGATAAATTTAAACCATCTATTATAAAACTTTCAATACAACTTTTTTAATGAGTGAAAGTTTGATAGCATGAGTGATTTTAATGGGTAAGAAGATAATCACCGATCCACCATTAAAAAAGCGAGTCGTTAGCGTTTTTTGGTTTTCATCTTTGTATTTTTTTTGGGAGGAAAATCCTTAAATATCAATATCCATTTGGTTTTAATCTCCTGAAATTAACATTTTGTTGGAAAAAAAAAGGCAAAAAAAAAGGCAACATGGCAAATGTTGCTGATGTGGCACTAGTGACAAGGCATGATGATGAAATTCAAAAAATTAAGGTTTAAATATAATTTTGGTCTCTCTACTTTGATATTTTTTACTTTTTAATCCTTCCGTCTAGAAAATCAATTTTTTTATCCCTGAATTTTACATCACTTAAAATTTTAATGCTCTAATTTTTCATACGTGATAATGATGATTGAGACAAAAAATATATTTTTGATGAGTTTACGATGATGACTATGACTATTTATTATTTTTTAATTAATTAATTAATCATTTTATTTGAATTTTTTAGAAGTTTATTCAAAAATTATTTATTAATATAAATATTAATTAATATTTTTATAGAACAAATAAATTAGTTATTTTAATTAAATATTTTAAAAAATTATTAATTAAAATGTTGAAATGATTTCTAGACCCTAAAACCTATATCAAAATAACATCACTCAAACACTCAAGAAGACATTATGCTATGTATTGTTGAGCTTTATACACAATAATAATGTTTCTTAAAAAAAGATATAGGACTTCAATAATATACAAAACCAATATAGAGTCATATAAGATTGTCTTGTTTCTCTTTCATTTTCAATAAATCCATGGTGAAATGAATATTATTTGACCCTATTTTACTGTAGGTTTCATTTTGTAGTGGTATTTTTGTGGCTACTTAAAATTTGTAAGAAACTATCATTTATTCATTGTTTAATCCGGCAGGAAATATCAAACACTACTTCATTTTGGCTAGAGTATCAAGAAAGGTATTTGTTTTTTCATGGATTTATTGAAAATGGAAGATAAGTAAGGAATGCATGTGCAAAACAATCTTATTTGTTGGTTTTGTATATTATTGAAGTCCCATAAACAATGTTACTGTTTAATAAACCTCAACAATGCATAGCATATTATCTTCTTGGGTGGTTGAGTGATGCTACTATAATATACTTTTGGGCCAAAAATATTTTCAACATTTTAATTAATAAATTTCTAAAATAGCTAATTAAAATAACTAATTTATTATTCTATAAAAATATTAATTAATATACTTCTAAAAAATTCAAATAAAATGATTCAATTAATTAATTAAAAAATAATAAATAATCATAGTCATCATTGTCAACTCATCAAAAATATTTTTTTTTTTCCAATCATCATTTTCACGTATGAAAATCTGGAGGGGACTCATCAAAATCTCAAGTAATGTAAAGTTCAAGGATAAAAAAACTGAATTTTTAAATGAAGGAACTAAAAGCTAATAAATATCAAAGTAGAGGGATCAAAACTGCATTTAAGCTTAAAAATTAATTTTACAAATTCACCTTCTTCTTCCTAAATCCATCTTCAATTTCCAACCTCCATTTTTTCTCATTTCCAATCTCCAACCTCTATTTTTCATCTCCAACCTTTATTTTTTCCTCATCTCCAACCTCCAACCTCAATTTTTTCATTTTCATCCTCCATTTTTTCTTCATCTTCAACCTCTAACCTCCATTTTTTCATTTCCAATATCTATTTTTTCTTCATCTCCAACCTCCAACCTCCATTTTTTCATCTCCAACCTTCGTTTTTTCATCTTCTATCTCTATATTCAACCTTCATTTTTTCATCTTCAACCTTATTTTTTTTCATCAAATACCTCTATCTCCAACCTTTTTTTCTACACATTGAAGCATGTCTTCAATAATGACCATGGTATTTTCTTCTTCAAGAGCAACATGATAAATGGACGAAAAAGATACAAGGACGAAAAACAAGATATAGGGAGGATGGAGATAGAAGGACGGAAAAAAACTCGCCAACTTATACGGACGAGAAATAAAAACTCGTCAACTTATAGGGACGAAAAATAAAAATTCGCCAACTTATAGAGAGAAATTAACTATTTTAACTTAATTGGATACATAAGCTTAAATGCATTATATTTGGATTGGATTCTATTTGAAGTGTTTTATCTTTAATATTGTATATCATAGCAAAGTATCATAGTTATATTGCGGTTAGTTGAAAATATACATGTCGAAGAAATTCCACACCCCTTAATTTTGTGAATGAAGTGAGAGTCCAATGCTATATATATATGATGCAAGTTCTTTGAAGTCTTACATCACTTAGTTTTGTGAAGGAAAAGTGAGTCCAAAGCTATATATAGGATTCAAGTTCTTCATTCTAAAATGCATTAGTCAAGTATTAGAGTGTTGTAAGATATAGATAAATATATTATGTGTTGTAATAATTTTTACACCGTGTTATTTTCTGGTTGTCTACTAAAACCAACGACCGTGCTTTTTTCTTCGATTTTGGAGTTTTCACATTATGTTCTTGTGTTGTGATTGTATTCTCAATATGCTTTGTGGTTGTAGTTTTGTTTGGTCATCCACATCAGAAAAGAAGGATAGTGTTGTGAAAGAGTTGTTGAGTTGATGTAAAAATTTTTGCAGTGCAGTCTAGGCTTGAGAATATTGATGGAATTTTTTTTTTGACTTATGGAAAGCTCAAGTAAAAAATATGTTGATACAATCAAGATTACGGAAGGTGCAAGATTATGTTGGTGGTTAAAGAACTTTCCGCCAACAAGGATGTTGCACCGTTAGGGGTGTTCAAAACCAAACCAACCCAATAGAAAACCGCAAACCAAACCAAACCAAACCGAAACCGCAAAAAACCGCATTTGGTTCGGATTCGTTTGGGTCATTTTTTAATAAAACCGCACGGTTTGGTTTGGTTTGCGGTTTGTATTTTGCAAACCGAACTAAACCAAACCAAACCGCATTATGTTACAACCCAAAGTTCACTTATCCCACATCCAACCCAAACCTCAAACCTAGTATGCCTTAACCTTACATTTACAAACGATTTTCTCTTAATCACACTTAGGGTTTCAATTTCAACCTTCTTAAATCTCTCATAGTAGTATCACACATTCTTCTCATCTTCTTTTCCATGTAGGTCTCGCCTATTCTACTCTAATAAGTCCTCTATTATGTTCTTTCTTTTTTATCTTTTATGTTACTATTTTCTCTTCCAATTACGTTTTTATTGCACTTTTCTTCTCAATCTCGCGTCTCTTATGTTATTTTTTTCATCTTCTCTAATCTCTCATCTCATATGTTTTTTTTATGTTTTATTATAATGTCTTTGATATTATATTATGATACTATTTATATTTGTCTTTTATTCCACTTTTGTCTAATATGGTTTTTTTATATATTGAATGAAACGTTTTTGTCTAAATATGATGAATTTGGATGTTATTTGGTAATATATAAATGACTAAACACAAAGTTATGTCGTTATTTGTAGGAGTATATATGGCTCTATAAAAATATTATAAAAAACCGAACCAACCGAACCAACCCAAACCGCATTGATTTGGTTTGGTTTTATTTCTAAAAGTCAACCGAACCAAACCGAACCGCATACTTTTTTCTCTTGCGGTTCGGGTGATTTTTATCGCAAAAACCGCTCAAACCGCACCGCGAACACCCTTATGCACCGTAGTGTTTCAAACTGGTTTTCGACATGTGAAAATTCTTGAAGTGGTTTAGGTTCAAGTGAAATATACTATTCTTTAAGGAGAGTATGATAGTTTTTTAAAATTATGATTGTCAGTGAAGACAATGTGAAATTCTTTGAGTGATTTTACTTCAAGTGAAATTATTATTCATGATAAAGTATTTGATTGTCAGTGATGACAATGTGAATTTTTTGAAGTGGTTTATCTTTAAGTGAAATATATTCTTCATGAGAGAGTATGATAGTTTTTAAAACTATGATTGTCGATGAGGACAATGTGAAATTTTTTGGAGTGGTGTAGCTTCAAGTGACTATACACTTTATGGTGGAGTATGACTGTCAATGAAGACAATGAAAATTGATGTATTATTTTCAATCAAGGTGAAAATTATTGAGATTGGTTGAAAATATATATGTTGATACTCTTTATGGTGGAGTATAATCATCAACGAAGACAATGAAAACTTATGTATTATTTTCAATCAAGGTGGAAATTGTTGGGGTTAGTTGAAAATATACATATTGAAGAAGTCTCATATCGCTTAATTTTATGAATGAAGAAACCGTCAAATGTTATATATATAATACAAATTTTTTGAAGTCACACATCACTTAATTTTATGTAGGAAGAGGGAGTGTAATGTTATATTATATGTTGTAACAATTTTCATATATAATTTAAGATAAATTTAAACTTTTTTTATAAATTTCATCCTCCAAAATCACGTCAGCAAAAAATTTACCATTAAACGTTTTATAATAGAAAATTGACTTCAAAGATTGAAAACCAAATTGATATAAATTAAAACTTTTTCCAAAAATATAATAAAGGGAAGCCAAACATACTTTAACCATTTTTTAGAGAACCAAAGTGTAGTTTACTTTTTAAAGAAAAAAATGTTTTCTTAACAGAAAAATATTAAACGGCGCTTTTTAGATCGCTGAGTCATGAAAATTCCTGAATTGACTTGTACGGCTTTATTTTGACACCGTCGTTAGCGGCGGTAGAATTTCCCGGAGACCGCGACCTCCTCCTCGCGATTCTCTCGCTTTTCCATCACCACCAAGGTAATTTCCATTCTCTCATTTCCAAAACCATTCTATCACACTTTCTGTACAATACGTTATTTCTTCATTGAAATTTAATTTCAGTTGATTCTGATCGATTGAATCATATTAGGTTTTCTGTTGATAGATAAATGTATATTGATAGTAGAAGAAAAAGAAGAAGATTTTTGTTATAGGATGAGTCAACCATCAGTGATACTCGCCACTGCCAGCTATGACCACACCATTCGATTTTGGGAAGCCAAGAGTGGTCGATGTTATCGCACCATCCAATATCCTGATTCGGTTTGGTTCATTTCTTGTGATTCCTTTTTATTTGTGCAGCTATTAGATAAACCAATCTAGGTTTGCATTTGTTTAGGGTTTAGGGATGATTTCATGTTTTATGTATTTTTTTAATTCCTGAAACCGAATCTGTAATTGATAAGCTTTATGTGAAATTTGAGGATCAAATTTGCTTGCATGAACTTTTTGATAAGTTTTGATTAGATTTTAGCTGATTTGCTCAGCTGTTTTAGTGTTTCTAGATTTGTGTTTTATTAGATGGTGGTTGCTTTGGGAGTACTAATTTATCATAGAGAATGGCTTCTTGTGATTTTAGGTTTCATATGTGATACTGATTTTGCTGTATCTAATTTGTATAGCAAGTAAACCGGTTGGAGATAACCCCGGATAAACGCTTCTTAGCTGCAGCTGGTAATCCTCACATACGGTTGTTTGATGTTAACTCAAATAGCCCTCAGCCGGTACGTCTTTTCAACTGATATACTTACAAAGTGAGATCAGTTACATTGATCAACTTTTGCCATAATGTTCTATCCAGGACCATCCTTTTATCCAAATCGTTAATCTCAAGATCTTTCTTATCACCCGAAGCACTTACCTTAAAAAAATATTCATTTTTTGGTTCCAAACATTTTATGTTCCTCATTGTGTGGCAGGTAATGAGCTATGATTCACATACCAATAATGTAATGGCGGTTGGGTTTCAATGTGATGGGAACTGGATGTATTCTGGTTCAGAGGACGGCACAGTTAAGATCTGGGATTTGAGGTGAAGTAGATGTTATGCTGCATAACAATTTTATCTTATGACACTAGTCAGTCCTAAAACTTTGGTCAAATAAATAGACTTTCCTTATTTGATGATAAAAATGCAGGGCACCAGGTTGTCAAAGGGAATATGAAAGTCGTGCAGCAGTTAACAGTGTTGTGTTGCACCCAAATCAGGTTATGCTTCACTATTTGTTGGCAGCTATACAATTTATCCCTGAGTTATGGTTTCATTAATTAAAACTGTATTAAAAATTATGAAGAGATAACTTGGACTGAATGGTCTTACAGCACGCTTTTAGCTTTCCATTATTATGTTATTTCTTTCAATTACTTGTCACTTTTATGAGATTCATTTAACTATTGGTTTATTGATTGGTGTTTAGATCTGGATTATCACATAGCTCAATATTAAGGGCATGTTTCTTTTATATATGTTTCATTTGAAGCATCAAACATGCCTCTTTGATACTCTTTCTTCGTTCACTACGGTTCCTTAGTTCTTAAAATATCCAAGTACATGAGATATATGTACATATAGGTTCTTGCTTTGTGGTTCTCACTGATTTTGCATGTGATCCAACAGACTGAACTAATATCTGGTGATCAAAATGGCAATATTCGTGTGTGGGATTTGACAGCAAATTCATGCAGCTGTGAATTGGTATGAGTTATGACCTCTTTTTACTGTGTATGGTATCAGTTTGGAATAGATTTCTAAATGTTCTCTATAAAAAGATTAAATAAATCCAAAATAATATTGAAAAATAATGAAATATTTGAATTATATAAGTAATGTAGTTGTAAATTGTAACACTCTAGTCACTCATCGGGCTAACACATGCTATGCTTCTTTCTCTTTTACATCCCACATGCACTCTTAATTCCATTATACACCCAATAGCCATGCATCTCCTACATGTATATGCTTTTTCTTATCTATGTCCTTTGGACAACTGTCCACTATTTCCTTAGGCTAAGATTGATCGGTACTTCTATTATGTCTTCCCTCTTTCTCTCTCACCAATGACAAAAATTATTGGCATAACATTATTTTCAATTTGTGGAAGAAATGTAGGTGCCAGAGGTGGATACGGCTGTACGCTCTCTGACAGTGATGTGGGATGGCAGCTTGGTAGTAGCAGCAAATAATAATGGGACATGTTATGTGTGGCGTCTGTTGCGTGGGACTCAGGTTGTGCCTTGATAGAAATATCACGATAATGTCATCGTCATGTCAATCTTTACTTATCTGTACCAATTGAATGTATTTTTGTGCAGACAATGACAAACTTTGAGCCACTTCATAAGCTGCAAGCACACAATGGCTACATCCTCAAATGTCTTTTATCACCTGAGTTTTGTGATCCCCACAGGTCAATAAGAATGTGCCTATGTTTTGTCTTTTTTTATTTTTTTTCCTTATTCTAATTAAGTTTGAAGATGGAAAAGGTTGTGGCCAAGTTACTGGCCAGTTGTTAAGCTTTTGGATAATCAGTTGTGTTAATTATAACAAAAATGGAATTATTAAATATTTACAAACAAGGGTGAAATGTTAAAGATCTATTTGCCACAGCTGAATTCTCAGAGGTCAGGAATTGAAGAAAAAAACTAGGGATAAAAAATTAAGTATTTAATATATGTTGCATAAAGTTCTATCGTTTAAGAGTTGAAATCTCATTAAATCTAAAACAGAGTGGGAGCTATTTTCATTGGATTTGGGCAAAATGCAAGAAACGAAATCCCATGTGCTCCAATATTTCCAAAACATTTTTACTTGGTTTGATTGTTACCATGCATCAAGCAAACTAGACCACGTCCTCTAAACAAATTTCCGTAATTAATCTTATCATTTCAGCAAGCAATCTTAGCATGTGTGGTTGGGTTTAACTCATTTCTACAAAACTGACTTGCATGGTGACATTGCCTCCACTTATAAATAATTTTTTCAGGTCAAATATTGTCCGATTTGAGACTCTTAACACCCCCCCTCATGCTATGTACTATTATTAGGCTTGATGTGTGTATAGAAATAATGGCTGACAAATCTGATTGCAGGTAGCCCAACATATTTAAAATTAGGCTCTGATATCATCTTAGAATGTATGGTTAGGTCTAACTCATCACTACAAAACTGGCTTATAAGGTGAGAATTACCCCTATAAAACCGGCTTATAAGGTGAGGATTGCCCCTACTTACAACATATTTTTCAGACCACATATTATTTGATTTGAGATTCTTAACACACCCCTCACGCCTGGGACTATTGGACTTGGTGCGTGAATATAAATAGTGGGTGATCCGATAATGGAAATTTGATTGCCGGTAGCCCAATAGATCTTAAACTAGGATATGATACCATCTTAGAATGTGTACTTGGACATAACTCTTCCCTACAAAATCGGCTTGTAAAGTGAGGATTATCCTCACTTATAAACATATTTTTAAGCCATATTGTCCGATGTAAACTCTTAACAAGCAGGTTACTGAATTTCCAAACGAGCCCCAAGTAAGTTGTGTAATTTTACTAGTGTTAGTATATATAATGAATATGCATTCTATTATAATACAACTTTTTAAATTTTTCTTGGGAACTGCCTAGATTCTTCAATGAATGTGAACAGCTACAAAAAGTATATTTGAGATTCCTTTTATAAAAAGTGCATGATTTAAATGGCATATTTTTCTTTCACTGAAACAAGTTTTGATTAGAGTTGATTATTGTGAGCAACAGTGGCCAAGGTATCTGAATTCATTGCAAGCAACTCAAAAACTTAAGATAAAATTTATTCTTAATTGGTTTTACTTGAATTTGCACATATGCGTCTCAGATATGCACACACATGCTATGTTACTGTTATGAATATAAGCTGCGGGAGTATATGCTGCCTTTTTTCATAATCAAAATAAAATCAGTTTCCTATGTGCTGTGTGCTTCTACAGTCATATTCATCTCTCTTGCTATGAAGATGGAGCTGCACTTTATTTTCTTGTTCAATATGGTTTATAATATTTAAATTCATATTATTGTTTGAGTTAGCAATATGCAAGTTGTGTAAAAAAACTGTTTGAACTGGAAGCATCAACAATCTAATAGAGAACCTTCCCAAGTCTTTATATTTATCTAAAACTGTTTTGACCGGATTGTAACATCTAGTAATTTAATGATGGTATACCAGCTGGTTTGGGACCACTTTAGTTATTCCAGGACTGTCAATCTCTATGTCTCTATTTCTATCTTTAACTTCCTAATGTACCTCTAGCTTATTTAAGATGTTAATATTTCTTGGTGATATTTTTAGATACTTGGCAACTGCATCTTCTGATAATACTGTCAAGATATGGAATGTTGATGGTTTTACATTAGAGAAGACTTTGATAGGTATTTCATGAAATAATGTGATAATGTAGTGTTTTTTCACTCCCTGCACTTTTCTTCCCAAAATTTCCTAAACCTGAGACGAGGTTGGTTGTACATCTCAGGTCATACACGTTGGGTGTGGGACTGTGTCTTCTCAGTGGATGGTGCCTACCTTATTACAGGTACTAACTTGCTATTTTTTTTGGTATCTGTCTTCGTATACACATCCAGGAACTGGATATATAAATGGGTTTCCTTTGGAACTCTTGTTGTCACATCAGTATTTTGACTTTTTAGGTGATAATAATTATGGTTGCTAACTTCTGCAATGATTTAATGATAACTGTGTAAAAAAGTTTAAAAACACATTTGTAGTGTAGTTGTTACTTAGATACAGGCCTTTATCTTCTGCATTGCCCAGAATTGGATCCTTCAGTTCACAGGAAATGTTAAGCATGGATAAGGTTGATTCATAAAATTGCAAATTTGTGTAATTCTTGATGGCTGATTGGTCTTTCATTTTATTTACCAATTGCTAACTATGATTGTTTATCTTTCTTTAAAGAAAATTTAATTTCTTATGAGCTGCTTAAAAAACATGATCTAAAAAATGCTGGACAATGTAATTTTAGTTGGAAGGTTAAATTTAAATTAGCCCTCCAGAGCCCAGATTTTAAAAAATGCTGGACAATGTAATTTTAGTTGGAAGGTTAAATTTAAATTAGCTATTAATATATAATTTATAATTGTTCTTAGAATTTTTTAATACCCTATACTAAAAGTTGTGTTTTAATTGTACTCTATCAGACCAACTTTTTATTTAAAAGATTAAAAGTGATTAGTGGAAGTTGTAAAAGTTGAAACAGTGGTGGAGAGTGGTGACTTTGAGCGACCTGCTCAAACTACCACTGTTTTTAAAACTAGTGGTGATTTTGCAGTTGCATAATGAGCTGTAATTAAACTACATTTGCCCGATTGCAAAATAGACCTTGCATTATCAATTGTGAATTTGAATGGACACCACTATTCAATTGTTGTTTCATCCAAATTTTTACCCCCAATACATTTTGTCATTGCAGCTTCCTCTGATTCAACTGCTAGGCTTTGGTCTATGTCAACTGGTGAAGATATTAAAGTTTACGGAGGGCACCATAAAGCTACAATTTGCTGTGCTTTACATGATGGAGCTGAACCTGCAACTTGTTGACAGAGTTACCAGATTTCATCAGATACATCCTATTGTGTAAATATTAATACGCATAGTTGGTCTATGAAGTTTATTGCAGTTGTTTGAGGATTTGCACAACTAATTGATGGCCCTCCACTAATACTGTAAATCCTCGTCGGGGACGAAAGACATTATTAATGCTTGTAATGCTATTTGTTGATAGATTTGCAACTAGAGTAGTCTTTTCAAATAATGGATTGAAACGCAAGGATTGAAATTTTATGATATCATGATGATACATATCATTTTTTAAAGACTGTCCAGTTTTGAAATGCAACACATTCATTACATTATGGCTGAGTATTTATAATGACCTACTTAACTAAGAACCCAACAGCCGGTGTTTATATAATTTTTTTCAGCATGGAAATGGTAACTTTCTTTTCCTCAATTGATGATTAATAACCCACAAACAAATGAAGAACAAGCACAAAAATAAAATAAAAATATGTCATTTGAATCACACATTAACCAGGGGTTTAACGTTTGGCACAGAAGTCCTAGTTCCAAAAAAGTGCAAGTTGCAATTATTCTTTGACATCCCATAATCTCTATAAAGCTTTACTAATCAGAGTGTTCACTTTTGGAACTTTCTTTCCCTTTCTTCTTTTCCTTTTCCCTTTTTTCCTTCTTGCCATGCTTCTCAGTCTTATGGTGATTTTGAGGATTCTCAGTGAAGTCTTCAATATCCATGTGTACACCAGGATCATTGGCATGGTAGCTACCGCCAAGCATGATTGAATTGTTGATGGCCTGGAAGTTGCTGTTAACATAAGTACTCAATAATTCAGGCTCTTCATGAGAAAAATATTTACCTGATTTTTCGTCCATTTCACTCCGCAGAGTAGCTCCTTCGTTGGTTCCTGCTAGGGTGATAATCCTAGTGCCATTTTCATCCTCATTGTCCAAATGGTGGGTGGAGCCTGGTTTATGAAAATTAGTGACACGGCCAGTGATGGCAGAAACCATCTCCCTAATTTCTCTATCCAGATTCTTATGCTTCTCAGCTTCAGCAGGAGGAGACTGACTTGATTTCACTGATTCAGAATGCATGTTTGTAAGGCCCTTGAATGAAACCTTCTCTCTTAATAACTCAAGTGTGTATGGCTTTTGAATGTAATGTGAGTATTTATATTACAAGAGCTGAAGGACATTTAGTTAAATGTTGTCTTGTGGGTGAATAAAGTGAATGGAATGACTTGGAAGGCAATAAGAGAATCTTAAATGTACTTCATATAAGCAGAAAAAAGCTAAAGGAGGAATTAAGGATTGCTTCATAATGGGTTAATATCTTATTCTTTTGTGACTCCTATACTTCTTTACTGACAACCATTTTCAAGGAAAAGAATCACTGCCTTCGCTGTGCTTGGAGACTTGAACAGCAATCTGTTTTATCATAGCTTTTGATGATTTTGCTATTTTGAAAATTTATTAATAATATTTACTTGGTGCTCAAACAAATTTAATATTATGTGCTGTATTTGGTAATCTTATTAACTAATATTTTAATCTGTTAAATAATTTTGTTTGTAATATTTTATAAAAAAAATTTATAAATGAAAAAGGGAAAAGAAAAAATAAAAAATCATCTAAAAAATAAAGGTCCATTAACATCCGCTAGTAAGAGACAGCTAGCAGGAGAGTGATGACTCCTATAAGAGGCACTTTAAAAGATCGGTGTACTGCATCATGTTTTGCTAGATAGTCAACACAAGCATTCTCCTTTCTAAGAGGATGACTAGAAAAACTCTTTAATGTTGAGAAAAATCGTGACATAGTGATGTTAAACATTAACAGACTCTGAGATAAACTTGATAGCAGATTTGAAGTCAAAATAACACATAAGGTCTTTGATGTCAAGTTCTCATGTTATACGCAAACCATGATTTATCTTCATCAGCTCAACATAAAGGATGTTGGAATAACCAATATTATTCGTAAAATTGTGAACTCATTCTCCATCAACATTTCAAATCAGTCCACAAAAATCCAAGACGCTGAAATTATCAAGATTACTGCCATCAACATTCAAAATCGTATTACTACCTTTGTGTGCATTCTGCGTGATATTTCTCGTTAGATGAGATATATTATGCTTGAGAAAATGTTTAGCTAACAAATTAGATAATTCACTATGACAAGTTTCAAAGTATAGGAAGTTACCACTTCATTCGCAAGACACAATTTATTCATAGCGCACCACAACCACCAGCAAGAAGTCAATGTTGAATGTTGAATGCATAAACCTAAAACTACTAATTTGTTTAAATAGAGAAAGAGAATTTGGACGTGATAGCAACCAACCCTAAAAAAAATATAAAATCGGTCCAAAAACTAAGTATTTTCTTAAGTTTGGAACTAAAATGAAATATTTGACCCTTCTTCACTTCGAATCAGCTTTTGATTTAAATATGAAACTTGTATCTTATCCTCTCATATTTCCAACACATATTAGAATGTGTCAATCTGATTTTCATAGCTCAAGTTATGATCTACACAGCGAGAAGGTGTAAATAATTATTTATTCAGAAAATAAGCACAACTTAACTTCAAAAACCTATTAAAAGCAATTAAAATAATGCGAGAAGTCATATAAAAGTCTTAGCATAAAGTAACAGATAGTGTTTAAAATACACTGATCACAGAGTTGCTGCAATGGCAGAATCACGCTTTCGGTTTCGCAGGTCAGGACGATTTCGCCCAGCGAGCTGTTGTGCTCGCTTGGTGAGGATGACAGTACATGGGTGATATTTCGTGTCAATTTGTTGGTCTGTTTTCTGATTCCAGCGATTGTTGGTTGTTGTTTGGTTATGTCCAATGATATAAACTAATATGTTTGAATGATGTGTGAATGTATGTTCGTTGTGTGAATATATGTATTGAAATGCAAGTTTAACTATGTGAACTATTGTACATGCTTGCTAATGAATTGATGAGATGAGTAGTTCAGAGTGAGAGTTACTGGTGATACATTGAATGCATGATTGTTTGCAGTCATTAGTTTGGTTGTATTCATTATTATGTCATTGTTGTTACATGATTATTTATAATCAGATGTGTGGTTGTATTCATTGTTGTGTTGTTGTCATTGCATTGTCATATTCCATGCATCATATGTTGTCGTTGTTGTGAAAGAGGCGGCTCACGGGTTCATATGTTGGGACCAATGACTTATCCCAAGTTTAGATGTTGGGGCTCAAGGTTCATATGTTGGAACTTGCTTCGTATGAAGAATCATTTGTTGAGTTGGTACCGGATGCATGGGTGAGTCGATGTTGCATTGCATTACATAATTGTTGTGCAGATAAGATGCTTAAGTGTTGTTGAATACTCTTGTATAGAGTTATGTGATTTTGAATGTGATGAATATTATTTTCTTTAATGATTGATTATGGTGTGGGTAAAATATGAATATGTGATATTGTGGTGCATGTTTAATATGTGTATAATTTGCGATGTGTGAATCTGTCCTGATTGTTTTTTACATCGATTATTATTTGAACATATTTTCACCCCTTTTTGTGTTGTTGCGCATGTGCTCCTCTGGAGTACAAACAATCAAATCAGGTACCTCAGTAGGAACTTGCTATTGAGGATGGCGTTGTGCCTCTTTAATTGGAGTCGCTCTAATATGTAACACGAGAGGAACCGATTGTTCTTTTATTCTGATTGTGTTGCATATCTTTTCATTTATTTTGATGTTGAATTATTTTTCAAACTAATAATGCCGTTAATTATTTTATAATTTACGTTGCTTATCAAATGATTTAATTTTCAATCATGTGGTTCATGTATATCTTTTTTTTATGTTTGAGTAACATCCTACTTGAAGGATTTATGTATTATACATGTTTTACGTAATTGTTTGTCGAGTCGGGAAGTAGGATGTTATATTAAGCCTCCATACCCATACCCAAAATGAGACAGCAATTCCTTCTGACGATTCGTTAATAAAATTGATATGTTTCATCATGGATATTAAAGAACTCGTTCCTCTTCAATTAGAGCATGATCTAAATTTAAAGGTTTTATTGATCCTAAAGATATAAAGGATTTTTTGTTTAGAAATGAGTGGTTTGACATAATGATACTACAGTTGTGGTGCACATAACTACAATTTCTATTTTAATTAATGTCAATTTTAAATTTGTGCACATAATTAATTTCAATATTAAGACTCACTTTATTTTTTGAGTTTTATTTAGCCATTTAAGTACATGCGTCATTTTTGTATATAATCAAATCAATCATATATTTATGAATTCTTTGACCCATTTAGTATGCGACTTACATCAAATTCTCAAAAAGTGCGATGAGAATAAAATATGTTATTTAGCACGGTTTATCTTTTTGTGAGTAATTTAAAATTATGGTTTCTCTTATATTTACTTTCTATATTTTACCAATTACTAATTATCCTCGTGTTCATTCAGTGGAAATAAATTATTATATGTCTTAAGTAGAATATAGTAATTATGTTATATTTCTTAGTTAAACCACTTGAACTAAAGATGAAAATATATATTCTACATAAGTTTATATTTTATAAGACTTTTAATAATATTTTCTTTGACTTTATAATTAGCTTAGCCTGTAATGTTTAAATAGCTTTTAATATATAAAGTTCTGTAGAGAATCAATATATTGAACGGAGTTAGAAAAAAAACCCAAATTTTATATGCTCCAGGTTTGTTTAACATTTTGGTGGTACTAGATGGAAGCTATTTTGGTGGTTACATATTAATGTATTGTTTTGTTTAAAAAATGTGCATATGTTGGTTCATATCTTATTGTGGTAGAAAATATGGTATACAATACAAGAATTAAAAAAAAGTGGTACATATGGAAAATTAAAAAATATTTTAAAAAATAATAATTGAATTCACCACGATTTTATCAGCCAATCTTAGTGAAATGTAACACACAAAATATTTCATACTCATAATACAATTAAGAATCGAACCCGTGACCTAGTGACATTTCACCATGGTTGATTATGTCAACTATGATGAAATGTGACGTGGTATCTAGTTTCTCACCACAACCATTCACCCATAATATAAAGTAACACACTTACTATCTTATTTTTCATTAATCTAACTATGGTGAAATATACATTTTATAATAGTGATTATTCTTCCACCAGGTAAAAGAAATGAAGCAAAATCCATGAAATCAACAATCAAAATTATTTTTCACTTTAGAGAATAAGATTGATGCTAACATGTTATGCAAGAAGGCTTACTATGTACCACAAAATAAAAACAAATTTCTAATCCCTCGATAGTAGAATAGAATATTGAAGGTTGACATAGTTTTAAAATTTAAATACAATTTCAATATCTTTACTTTTAAGAAAATAAAATTTTGTTCCATACATTTTAAAACAGTTTTAGTCTTTTAATTTAATTTTTTAATGAATTGTGGTATCTCACCTTATTTTTAGGTCAATTTTATTACGTAACAATGTCTATTGATAAATTAAATATTCACACCATATTTAAGAGAAGTTTTGTTGATGTGTCATCTTAAATTTATCTATATAAATACTTCCATCAAAATTAACCTTAAAATGGAGGAAGAAACCTAGACACAAAAAGAATATTTAAGGACCACAAAATTAGATCTTAAAATTGTTGAATTGTAATTCCTTATGTCGAAGCAGGTTGCTTGATAGAAGCAAGAAAGTGTCGAATTACCTAGTATGTCGAGTTGTATTAGTGTGTCGAAGTGTTGAAGCATGTTTCTTCACACATGATTTCGACTTAGGCCTATTTTTAGTAGTATTAACTATTTTGGCCTTTTATAGTTTTGGGGTTTGGCTTAGTGAGCAAGCTAAGATAAATCTATAAATAGAGAGAATAAATCTTATTCTTGTAATGTTGTATTCATAATATTGTATTCATAAAATTTTGCAATTGCAAAGTGAATAAAGAAATTTTCCACAGGTTGTGGACAGAGAGAAACTCTGCAGAAAATATTATTCTTCTCCATCGTTCTTTCTTTTCTTTCTCAATTGTTCTTCTCTTTTAATTGTTATTGTGTAGGTGATAACAATATTGTTCATCAAGATTGATAGAAATTCTCCATAGGTTGTGGTGGATTTCCAACATCTGGTATCAAGAGCTCCGATTTAAACAATTCGTGGGATGAAAATCATGATGGCAATGAATCATCCAAACAGACATTTTTCAACAAATCTTCTGATTCTCAAGAACAACAATTATGAGAATTGGTGAAGCCGATAAAGGTTGTGTTCTATTATTAAGATCTTTGGGATCTTGTGAAGGAAACAGTAACAACGCTTGCAGAAAACGCGATAGATCAAGAAAAGGCTGCATATACAGAATTGGAGAAGAAAGATTATAAAGCTCTCTTTATAATCCATCAATGTGTTGATGCAGATAACTTTAAAAAGGTTAGTGATATAGAGTCAGCAAAAGAAGCATGGGAAATTTTGGAGAAGTCGTTTGGAGGCGCGGAAAAGGTGAAAAAGGTGAGGTTACAAACTCACAAAAGGACTTATGAATTGCTTCAGATGGAAGACGATGAAAGCATAACTAGTTTCTTCACCAAGGTTACAAAACTGGTGAATCAAATCAAGGTATGTAGAGAAATGTTAACATCAAGACCTATTGTTGGAAAGATCTTGAGGTCGTTGGCTCCAAAGTTCGACCACGTGGTAGTAGCCATAGAAGAGTCGAAAGATTTATCAAAGCTGACAAAGGAAGAGCTTCAATGGACACTTGAACATCATGAACAAAGAATGGTTGAAAGAGTTGCAGAAAAGTCGAAGAGTGATATGGCTTTGTAGGCGCAATCAGCAAAAGAAAGGAAAGGAAAAGGAAGCTGGAATGGCAACAAAAGCAGAGGAGACTACAACAATTCGACTGGTCAAAATCAACAAGAAGGAAACTGGCTGAATCAGAGAAAACCCTGGAATCAAGGAAACCAAAGAGGTGGTGCTGCAGGTAGAGGAAGAGGTGGTGGTCAAAAGTCAGACAAGAGTCACATTCAGTGTTACAATTGTCAAAAGTATGGTCACTATTCTAGTGATTGTCCATAAAAGTATAAGAATCAAGAAACTTATGCAAAGCTGGCGAAACATGAAGAAGAAGAGACGTTGATGGTGGTTATAACAAGAGATGAAAAGAGATTCAAGGACCAGTGGTACTTTGACTCAGGATGCTCATCACACATGTCTAGAAGGAAAGATTGGTTTGTCAATATAAAACCTCCAATGAAGAACATGGTGAAATTTTCAAATGACAACACTCAAGCAGTTGAAGGTGTTGGTGATGTTCTAATTATGAGGAAAGATGGTAAGAGGTCAGTAATTTCAAATGTGTTGTACATACCAGACATGAAGAGTAATTTGCTCAGCATAAGGCAGCTAGTCGAAAAGAACTACAGGGTGTCGATTGAAGACAAGATGATGAGAGTTCTCGACTCAAATGGAAGGTTGATCTTGAAGGCTCCAATATCTTATAATAGAACCTTCAAGATTGAGCTAAATGTGATGGAGCATAAGTGCCTCGCAACAGCAGCCAGCAAAGATGAATGGATATGGAATTATAGACTTGGTCATCATAATTTCAAAGATACCAGAGATTTGAAGAGAAGAAATATGGTTTCAGGATTACCAGAAATCGACATTCCAAACGAAGTGTGTGAAGAATGTGTGTAGGCAAAGCATCACAAGAACAACTTCAGTAAGGATGTATGAAGCAGGTCGAAGGCAATTCTTGAAGTCATATACTCTAATGTATGGGCTCCTATCCAGGTGAATTGATTGGAGGTAACAAATACTTTGTTATATTCATAGATGATTTCAGTTGAAAACTGTGGATTTACCTGATCAAGGAGAAAACTGAAGTGGTTGAGATATTTGCCAAGTTTAAATCTATGGTCGAAAGACAAAGCGATCAAAAGATCAAGATTCTGAGGACTGATGGTGGTGGAGAATGTAACACCCCGATAATAATATGATAATTATTTAAATTAAGTTAATAATATATTTATTAATTTAATTAGATAATTGGATTATTATTATTATTATTTTTGGAGTTATTGAATTATTATTATTTTGGAATAATAATTATTGGAAAATATATAAGTGTGAAATAAGGAAGAAGAATCCCATTTGGTAAAAAAAGAGTTTTACGTGAAACAGAGAAGCGGCTGAAAAGTGGAAAGTGGAGAAAGGGCAAAGAGGAAGAGCAAGGGCAAAGGTTGGAGAAGAGAAAAGCTTGGAGCTCAAAGATTTGCCGGATTAATCAGGTAAAGGGGGTTTATCGTCGTTTAATGGGTATTATGGGTTAGCATGTAATGGGTAGTGATAAGCCGTTGAATTGACCCTAATTGGAATTATGAATGCTGGAAAATTATGTTGGATAAACTGTGTTAGGCTGTAATTGAGTCTGTGTTTGGGTTAGTGGTGAATTTCCGAACGTATAGCTTTTTACGGAATTGGAATCGGAGGTCCGGAAGTCCTCCAACGGCGGAAAATGCGGAGAATTCTGCATTCTGCCTTGTGTTAGCGCAGGAACAGCTTCTGTCTTGCGTTAACCGGTTAACCCAGGGTGTTAACCGGTTAACTCTGTTATGTATTTTGAATAATTGCTGTTTTGTCTGCGTTAACCGGTTAACCCAGGGCGTTAACCGGTTAACACTGTTAAGTTTTGGGCAGGAAGCGTGTTTGTGCTGCGTTAACCGGTTAACCCAGGGCGTTAACCGGTTAACACTGTTGCAGAGTGGAAAAATTGTTAATTAAAATGTTGTGTGCCTAATTGATGGTTGCCTATATCGGTGTGTGATATAGTAGGGATTATTTCCCGCTGTTTTGAACAGTATAGGTATTAGTAGAGTGTGCTAATACTGTGTTTAATTATTTGACATGATATGATGTGTTGATACATGTGTTGATAATGTATGATGGTATGCATAATGTTGTGAATGTGTATGTTATGCATGTGTTGTGAATGGACTGTTTTATGGCTTAGAGAGTGAGCATCGGTCCATTGTGGATTATTGTTGTGATGTTGCATTGCTAGGTGATTAGCGTGCATAATGTGGCCTTTATGGTGGTAGCTAATTCCCATGGTGAGGAATTAGTGATGTTAGTCATTTGGACTGTTTTTGATGTTTGCATGCTAGGTGAATTAGCGTGCATAGCATGGCCCTTGGGGTGGTAGCTAATTCCCATGGTGAGGAATTAGTGATGTGAGTCACTAGGTCTCAAATGAGTGGGACTGGTGAGCTTGGTAGCCGTACCTGGATTTGGTCGGTGAAGTTGAACTATATGTTCACGAATAGTCGGTACCGCATGCATGGAGTCTCATTGCATAATATACGTGTAGTGTATAATATGAATGGATGTATTCCAATGTTATACGTGTGTTGTGTTGGCATTGAGCATGAGTGTGAATTGTGTTGATATTGAGTATGATATTTGAGTTGATGTGCCGTTACTGAATGTGTGATACGATTAGGGTGATTAATGTGTTAAATTACTTAACATGACATTATATTCTATAATGCTTATTATATCGATTGAGGAACTCACCCTTACAACTATTTTTCAGGTAACGAGCAGTGATTGAGTAGAAGCTAATGCTTGGAGTCTAGTGTAGTCTCCTTAGTGGGTCATGCTCTGATAGATGTAACATCGGGAGGGAACATTTTAATTGTGTTGTTGATGTTTGTTGAACCAGTTTACATGTAGTATGTTACATGTTTTGAATGATCGATTTGATCTCTATCCGTTGCGTATTGTGCAATACTTTATGTGTTTGAGTTAAATAATGAGCATGACTAAATAGTATGACGAATGGTGCGAAATAAATGTGTGACACCCTTAATTGCATGACTACTCTGATTTATATGTTGTTATTTTAATTTAATATTTGGGGTATTTTAGAAGGGTGTTACAGAGAACATGTGTCGAAAGACTTCGACACATTATGTGTGAAAGAAGGGATTCTGCATGAGGTGGTGCCACCCTACACTCCACGGTTGAATGGAGTCGCAAAAAGGAAGAATATAACCATCATGAATATGGTGAGAAGTATGTTGAAAGGCAAGCATCTACCCAAAGAATTATGGGGAGAAGTTGTGTCGACTGCAACATATAACAGATGTCCGACGAAGAAGCTAGAAGGAATCACGCCAGAAGAATGTTGGTATGGTGTCAAGCCTGGCATGAGTCATACGAAGGTGTTTAGATCTATATCACATAGACATGTGCCAGATCAGTTGAGAAGAAAACTTGATGACAAGTTGAGTCAGATGATCCTGATAGGATATTATTCGACTGGAGGATACAAGTTATTCGACCTAGTGAACAAGCAATTGATGATCAACAGAGACGTGATCATATATGAGCTTAAGGAATGGGATTGGACAGAGAATGCTAAGAAGGATTCAGTGAGAATCTTATGTGATGAACCAACTAATGAAGTTGAAAGAGAAGTTCGACAAGAAGTTAAAGGTGAAGCAGACCTCAAAGAACAAGACACGTGCCTGCAAGGTGGCAAGAATATATGATTATATTAGATGATATGGTCAATAAAGAAGGTGAGCTGGTACACTATGCTTTCTACACAGATGTCGAACCATTCAATGCAACTGAGGCATTAGAATATTCTAAGTGGGTGAAATCAATGAACGAAGAACTGAAGTCAATCGAAGTCAACAACACTTGGTCACTTGTCGAATTTCGCCAAGATAAGAAGATAATCGATGTAAAGTGGGTATACAAGGTGAAGTTGAATCACAAAGGAGAAGTGACTCGACACAAGGCGAGACTTGTGGCGAAAGGATTTCTTCAGAAAGAAGGAACCGACTTCGAGAAAGTTTTTGCACTTGTTGCTAGGATCAAAATAATCAGGTTGGTTATTGGTCTAGCAAACATGAACAACTGGCAGATGTGTCAGATGGATGAGAAATGTGCATTCCTGAATGGCGCCTTAAAATAAGAAGTTTATGTTGCACAACTAGTTGGGTTTGTGAAACAAGGTGAAGAAAGAAAGGTGTATGGGCTGCATAAAGCCCTGTACGGACTTAAACAAGCTCCAAGAGTTTGGAACAAGAAGATAGATGGCTTTCTAAGGGAGAAGGAATTTATGAAGAGCAAAACTGAACATGGAGTATATGTAAGAAGAAACAAGAGATAATTGCTTATATAATGTCTCTATGTCGATGACTTGTTGATAACAGGTAGCTGCAAGAAGGAGATCGAAGACTTCAAAGGTGATCTCAACAAGGAATTTGAAATGTCATATTTGGGTAACATTTCATATTTCCTTGGCATCGAATTCTACAAGAGTGGTAGAGGTTTGATGATGCATCAAAGAAGGTATGAAGGTGAAATACTCAAGATATTTGAGATGCAAGATTGCAACCCAACTTTGACTCCAGCTGAGCCCAGATTACAACTGTCGAAAGATTCGATACCTTTGTCACACAAGGCTTGACTTGCCATACATTGTAGGTATGGTGAGTAGATTCATGCAGAAGCCAAAGGTACCACATCTAGCAGCGGCAAAGAGGATACTAAGGTATCTGAAAGAAACTCTTGACTATGGAATTTTGTTTCGTGCAGCTGATGGAGGAAAAGAATGCAAACTAGTAGTATACACCGACTCAAGTTGGTGTAGTGATGTTGAGGATCGAAAATCCACAGCTAGCTATCTGTTTATGCTAGGTGGTGCACCAATTGCTTGAAGTTCGAGAAAGGAGTCAGTAGTGGCATTATCATCATGTGAAGCAAAATACATAGCTACTTCCTTTTGTGCATGTCAAGCAACGTGGATGGTGAATCTGGTCGAAGAGATAACATCGAAGAGTCATGGAGCAATTACCATGAAGATCGACAACATGTCAGCTATCAATCTGGCGAAGAATCCGATAACACATGGTCGAAACAAGCACGTCGAGATGAGGTTCCACTATGTACCTCAAAATAAAAACAAATTTCTAATCCCTTCATACATTGATGAACATTCTACTGATAAAACATTGAAGATTGACATAGTTTTAAAGCTTAAATACAATTTCAGTACCTTTACTTTTAAGAAAATAAATATTGTTCCCTACATTTTAAAACAGTTTTAGTCTTTTAATTCAAAAATTTTAAGTTTTGTCGATGTGTCATCTTAAATTTGTCTACATAAACACTTCCATCAAAATTAACCTTAAAATGGAGGAAGAGACTCAAACACAAAAAAAATATTTAAGGACCACAAAATTAGATCTTAAAATTGTTGAATTGTAATTCTTTGTGTCAAAACAGGTTGCTCGACAGAAGTAAGGAAGTGTCGAATCATCTAGTGTGTCGAGTTGTATTAGTGTGTCGAAGTGTCGAAATATGTGGCTTAACTCAGGATTTTGACTTAAGCCCATTTTTAGTATTGTTAACTATTTTGGACTTTTATAGTTTTGGGCTTTGACTTAGTGAGCAAACTAACATAAATCTATAAATAGAGAGAGTAATATTTATTCTTGTAATGTTGTATTTATAACATTGTAGTTGCAAAGTGAATAAAGAAGTTTTTCACAGGTTGTGGGCAGAGAGAAACTCTGCGAAAAATATTCTTCTTCTCCATCGTTATTTCATTTCTTTCTCCATTGTTCTTCTCTTTTCATTGTTATTGTGTGAGTGATAACAATCTTGTTCATCAAGATTGATAGAAAATCACCATAGATTGTGGGCAAATTTACCGAGATAACCCACTTTTTCGAAGAAATTCCCAATATAACCCAGTTTTCAAAAAAATTCCCAATCTACCCCACATTTAGGAGGAGGCGCCAATTGGATTGGCGACCCCTCCTAAAAATTGCAAGGAGGCGCCAATTGGATTGGCTAGGGCACCTGCCCTAGCCAATCCAATTGGCGCCTATGTGTAATTTTTAAGAGGGGGCGCCAATCCAATTGGCGCCTCCCTTAAAAAAGCCTCAAATGAAAAAACTTTCAACATGAAAGTTATAGATCTTTTTAATACAATGAATTTGGATATAAATTTTGCATCATTTGGATTTTTTATGAGAAAGTTATGGGTAGTTGAAGTTGGACTTCTGAGTTTTTTAACTGTTATCTGACCGATAATGTTTTGTATTATTGCATGTGTTTCTTTTAGGAATATGAATTTTTGTCCAACATAACATTTGAAGTAGACATTTTAAATTTTCCAATGCACTTGCGTCCCACCTCAAAATAATTAAAAATGAGTGAGTTAGGTCTTTGCGAACTTCACCCAAAATTAGGGTTTATGTCAAAACAAGTGTATGTGAATTTTGCCAAAAGGGTCCAACTTCAAGCCCTTTAGTTTGAATGATAAAAGCCTAAAATGACAAAACCTTCAATATAAAAGTTGTATATATTTTCAAGATAATGAATTTGGACTAAAGTTTTGCATCATTTGCAATTTTTATGAGAAAGGTATGGGCACCTGAACTTGGACTCTTTGACATTTTATCTGTTATCTGACCTATAATGTTTTGTATTATTGCATGTGTTTGTGTTAGAGTTATGAATTTTTGTCCAACATAACAAGTGAAGTAGACATCTTAAATTTTCCAATGCACTTAGTCCCACCTCAAAATAATTAAAAATGAGTGAGGTAGGTCCTTGCGAACTTGACCCAAAATTAGGGTTTCTGTCAAAACATGTGTATGTGAATTTTGCCAAAAGGGACCAAATTCAAGCCCTTCAACATAACAATAACAAGTCCTTGAATTAGGGTTTCTGACCTATAAATTTTTGTATTATGATATGTGTTTATTTTAGAATTATGAAAGAAACCTAATGTTTGGAGTTTACACAAAGATAAATTTGACATAATACGAATTGATATTAATAAATTTTGGATTTTACACAAACAATCCTAATGGTGATGACCGGGATCACCTAACCGACCTCCGGTCCCACATCCCCTAGCTACCCTAACCCTTGGCCCTAACCCACGTTGACGATTCTGCACCCGTGTTTGTTCATCTGATGGTCCAGGAGCGTCATTACCTCCTACAGGAGAAGATCCGTTGAGGTATTCAGCCAACTCAGCATAGTCTTCAGTATTCAATGATGGTGTACCGGCGTAGCTGAGCTCATGACCCATGCCAGAGAAGTTGGGGTGTGGTTGACTCATGGATGGGCGACCGGGACGGTTGAAGGGAGACATGGGTGACAATGATGGGTCTAGGAACGGTTGGAAAGGTTGTTGGGGTGTTTGGAAAGGGTATGGTTGTGGGATGTTTTGGTATTGTGATGTTTGGGGTTCTTGGCTACGGTAGGAGGAGGGGCGGTTAGTGTTTTGGCTAAGGCGACTTTGGTAGGGTGATGGTGTGGGTGCGAAGCGATGTTCGGTCGAAGGTTGATGGTCCATTTATTGGTGGTGGTATGGGGGATGTTCTTAGTTTTTGGGTTGGGTGAATGGCATGTTTTGGTTGTATGTTTGTGTGTTTGTGGAACGGAAAGTTTGTCGGATAGGTGGTTGTGAGTAACCGGGCTGAGAATGTTGTTGGGGGTTAGATGTTGATCCTTCTTGTGTGTAACTTGTCTGGCGTGGGTCGTAGAGGTACATATCATCGGCGATGAATTGAAATCCAACTGATCTATACCAAGCCATATAAGTACGACTTGGTTTTACCTCATTTGGCATGACTGCGTCAGTTAAGACATGGTCATGACGGTGCTTCCACTTGCGACACTCTGATCTTGCGAAGGTTTGCCAAGGGTTGTAGTTCCATTGGTCGTTCACTTTACGCATATGCCATTCTCCTAGGCTAGCTGGGGGATCTGGGATATTCTGGACCATACCAAACTGCAGCTTCACACGATCGGTGTTGTGCAGCTCCACTGTTGTGAACCGTATTATCGGTGTGCATGTTGTCCATACGGCTGCGTCTTCAGGGTTGATCTGATGCTCATGATCCATATTAAGGTATGGACGCCAAATGAACTGAAATGTTAAAGACGATAGGATTTAAATGAATGTAGAAAAAGTCAACATAATATGAAGAAATAATGAAATTATTTTGCTTACGTCTGCCGGTCGAAGGTGATCCAACAAGTTGCGATATTGAGTAATACAGTGTCTCGGACATCTGCTGTAATTCATACCGCGTGCCGACCATCTACACCAAAAAGTTAAAATAAATTAGTTATGGGTAATAAACTGTAAGGAAGGAAGTAAAGATATAACAATTTAAACAACTTACTTTTTTGCATATGGAAAAGTGAAGGGGTTGTTATTGACCGGTGCTAGAGACGGTAGTCTTGACCATCCCCATGCTTGTAGCAAAACAGCACATCCAGAAAATGTAGAAGTATCTTTGTGGGAGTTTTTGCACAACGAACTATAGAGATAGGCTAGACATGCGGATCCCCAACTATAACTACCTATTCTATCTATATGTCTAAGTAAAGGTAAGTACATAATATGCATGCTAGAACCACTACCTTCGGGAAATAAAAAGGATCCTAGTAACAACATAATGTAACACCTAGTTTTGATGATTCGAGCATCTTCGGTAGAATGCTCATCTAAATAAAAACTATTATAATATGACTTTAGGCGTGAAAGTAGTATACCTTGTCCCCTAGCATTATCATCTAACAAATCAGTGTTTAAAAGCTCCATGCAAATTGAATTTGCATAGTTGGTCTTACCATTAACAGTTTTGCCTTCAATTCGTAGTCCTAAAAGCATGTAGACGTCTTCTAACGTCACGGTACACTCACCGGTTGGAAACCAAAATGTGTGTGTCTCTGGCCTCCATCTTTCGCATAAGGCTAGAATGAACTTGTTATCTATAGACCAAGACATAATTTTGCTAATGTGACCAAAACCGGCGAGTTCAACATAAGGTTGAATCATCGGGTCCATTGGGACAAATTCGTGGACTCGAGTTCGAAACCTTGAGACATCCTATAATAGAAATAATGTAACACTTCACTAAGTCGATATTTCAAAATAAAATGGGGTTGGTGGAGATGAAACATAAAAAATAAGTATAAGAAAAAACTTACGTATGTCGCGATGTTTGCAACTGTTCCTCTGTGTGCTTCGCCCATTGTGAGTAAAGACGTATTGTTGGGGAGTTGGTGTAGATGAAAATAGAAGATTTTGTTGAAGATGAAATTGTAAAAGAAGTAATGTAGATGAAGTAGTGAGAAATGTAGATGAAGTAGTGAGAATGTTGGTGTGGAAGAATTGTTGAAGGAGTGGATGAATTTATAGGCAAATGGAGGAGTGCATAAAAAAATGTGTTTGCATGGTGTCTCCACCTCATTTGGCGACCATGTACAATATTAAAGAGGGGGCGCCATTCAAATTGGTGACACCATAGGGTACATGCATGCAAGGCTAGTTCTGAATGCTTGGTTTCGAGGACTGACTCCATGGGGGCACCATTCAAATTGGCGACCATGTACAAGCCTTAAAGGTAGGCGCCAAACCAATTGGCGCCACCTTCTGCATGTCTGACACGTGGCATTGTTGTCTCCTGCATGCTGAACAACTCACTTATGGATGGCTTGCATGATTGACACATCATCTCTGACCATCTTAGGTGTCCGACACGTGTCTGTCTTGTCTCCTGCATGCTGATGACTACCTTCTTGATAGCTTGCCTGGTTGACACATCAAGTCACACTGTCTTGCAGGACAAGAGCAGTGGACAAGAGCATTTGACGGTGGTTGTCGATGGGGCCACATGACAACAAACATTGTGGAATGCATGAACGGGGTTTTCAAAGGGATTCGAAATCTGCCGATAACCGCCTTGGTAAGATCAACCTATTATAGGTTGGCTTCTATGTTCGCAACCATAGGTGAAAGATGGAGTGCAGTGTTAATGTCCGGACAAGTATTCAGTGAGTGTTGCATGAAGGTCATGAAAGAGGAGAGCATCAAAGCTACGACACACGTTGTAACAGTGTTTGACCGTCATAGACAAAATTTCAGCGTCCAGGAAACAATGGGCAACAACGAGGGGAGACCAAATTTAGCCTACGCTGTTAGACTATACAGAAGTTGGTGCGATTGTGGAAAATTTCAGGCCTTCCGCATACCTTGCTCCCATGTCATTGCAGCATGCGCTTATACTCGTCAAGACGCTTACACCCATTTATCTGATGTGTACAAGGCCAGCACCATCATGAATGTATATAGTCAAAGCTTTTCAGTACTACCAATGGAGGATTACTGGCCTCCATATGAAGGAGATATTGTTTGGCACAATGAAGAGATGCGTAGAAAGAAGAAAGGAAGGCCAAACAGCACACGTATCAGAACAGATATGGATTCCACAGATAAAATGATAAGATTATGTAGTCTTTGTCGTCAACCAGGACACAACAAAAACAACTGTCCCAATCAAGGAGCATCATCTAGATCTTAAGATTTTTGTAACATTTTATCTAGATCTTAAGCTTTTTGTAACATTTTATCTAGATCTTAAGCTTTTTGTAACATTGTATTTCTGTAACAATCAATCATTATATATCATTAAGTTCTTGTTACAACGAGTTTCATAACAAACAACAGTACAAAACATCTGAAAACATAAATAATTCTAACTGATTACAACAATCAAATTAATGTCGTCTGGACCGAACATCATTTCCCTAGCATCCTTATCAGTCTTCATTCGCACCCAACCAAAGATACTGTCAAGTCTCTCAATACTTATGATTTTTTCCCCTTCTGGTATTTTCCCGTCTAACCATCGAACCAGCTCCCTCTTCAGTTGATCTAACGTGGTGATGTTCCAAAACAGCATCAGCACTTGAGGTTTGTCTCTCGCATAAATCACCTTACCGTATCGGCGACGAACACCAAACATGATAGCCAAATGATTATATGAGTTGTGGAACAATAGGTCACACAACGCATCTATTTATAAGACAAAAAAGGCATTTTATGAGGGACTCGCCAATTGAGTTGGCGCCTCCTTTTAAAACCTACACATAGGCGCCAATTGGATTGGCTAAGGCACCTGCCCTAGCCAATCCAATTGGCGCCTCCATTCAAGTTTTAACAACAGTCGCCATATGAACAACTTTCATGTTCATCAAAAATTCATTTGAAACTTGGAAGCTCATCATTCATTTCAAAACATTATAGGTCATTTTGACAGAAACCCTAATTTTGGGTCAACTTCGCAGGGACCTAACTCACTCATTTTTAATTATTTTGAGGTGGGACCAAGTGCATTGGAGAATTTAAGATGTCAACTTCAAATGTTATGTTGGACAAAATTTCATAACTCTAAAATAAACACATGAAATAATGCAAGACATTATAGGTCAGATTACAGTTGAAAAACTCAGAAGTCCAACTTCAATTGCCCATAACTTTCTCATAAAAAATCCAAATGATGCAAAATTTATATCCAAATTCATTGTCTTGAAAATATCTACAACTTTCATGTTGGAAGTTTTTTCATTTGAGGCTTTTTTAAGGGAGGCGCCAATTGGATTGGCGCCCCCTCTTAAAAAATACACATAGGCGCCAATTGGATTGGCTAGGGCAGGTGCCCTAGCCAATCCAATTGGCGCCTCCTTGTAATTTTTAAGATGGGTCGCCAATCCAATTGGCGCCTCCTCCTAAAAGTGGGGTAGATTGGGAATTTTCCTAAAAAGTGGGTTATTTTGGGAATTTTTTCGAAAAAGTGGGTTATCTCGGTAAATTTGCCTAGATTGTGGTGGATTTCCAACAAAATGAAAGAATTAAGATTTCATTTTTAATTTAAAAAATATAAGAAGTAGAAGTACATTTAAACTTAATTTTAAATGTGTTAAATTAAAATCTGAAATTAAATATATTTTACTTTTCCTTGACTATTATGATTATACATTATTACACTCCTTATATTAGTTTAGATTCAAATGAATTCCATTAAATTAGCACGGATTCATAAAATTTAATGAAATTAATTTGACTTTTTTTTTCTACACAAAAATAATTTGACTTTTAACAACTAAAAAAGTCTGTATTTTAAAAGAGAATGTGTTATAATCATTTGCCTTTCAATATTTTCTTAGAAATCATTAAGTATTTTAAAATCTTATAAATTTATAAAGTTATTATAAATCATTTAAAAATTCATATATATAAATAACATTCTCCAATATACAATTTCTTATGCAAAGTTAAATAAATAACTATTTTTGTCTTTCATTATATTTGATTATTTTACACATACTAATAGAAAATGATCGATAAATAAAAAAAAGTTAAAAGTTAAAGGTTGTATTCCCTAATAGAAGGGGTATTACCTAAGATGTAAAAGATGATAATTGATGAAAGACTTCAAATATGTTGGTAGAGGTTTCAGTTTATTAAAGAACATATATATATATATATATATATATATATATATATATATATATATATATATATATATATATATATATATATATATATATATATATATATATATATAAGTTTAAACATTTAAATGTTAATGTAAGTGTTTGAGAAACAAATAGAAGCCTCTCGCTTAATCTAATTTAGGTTGTGAAGAACAATTGAATGTACATCGACATACTCAATATGATGCTCTAAAACGGAAGTACACTTATTCATTTATGAAATGTTTTAGTTAAATTAGACATGTAATTGGGTTGATCTTTTTGAATTTTTTTCAGCCATCCAGAATATTTAGTCCTTTAAAAGCTTAATGAATTTTTTGGTCCTTTAAATTAATTTTAGATATAATCAAAGGGATTGCAGAACAAATCTCTAATTTAAAAAGTGAAGATTTATTTTGCCCTCTCATAAAACTTATAGAACCTAAATTAATCTCGAGAAAAAAAATCTTATTTATCATTTATAAAAAGTAAAATAAATATCATTTATGCTGACGCAACTTTGTGTTATTTTAATTTTGAATTATTTTTAAATTATAACTAATATTCATTTAAATTTTTAATTATTTTAATTTTAACAAAAAAATATTGTAAATTCTACCATAATTGGGATTCAAACCACTGCCTACAAATTCGGCACAAAATAGGTAACCACTGCGCTATTGTGCCTTCTAAGTATATAATTTCCATATTGAATATATATTTAAAGACTAACTTATTTCGTTGAGATATTAGTAAAACATTAATATTAAATTATATTTAGAATTAATTTTTAATTCAACCGGAGTAATTTTTTAATATCATTCAAATATATTATAGTAAATAATGCAATGTAATATTATTTAAACATGTGAATTTGATACGTATAAATATAATGTGATATATATATATATATATATATATATATATATATATATATATATATATATATATATATATGAATTTCATTAAGTGTGTGTGAATAATATCTAAATTTGATTTAAGTGGCTGTAAATTTTATTTAAATATTAGTTTTCGATAATGTTAAGTATTTGAATATATTTAGATAACATTAAAAATCACATTTAAATAAAAATCATCGATAATTCAAATATTTTGAGTTCAAACACATTTTAATAGTATGTAAGAAAGAGATCATAGAAGTGAGATATAACATTTGTTTAAGCTTATAAAGGACACAAGTCATATTTATTGGAGTAAAAAAAGAGATTACTCGAAAGTTGTGATTGATATGTTTTGGACTCATCCATATTCAATTAAGTTGTTGAATATTTTTCAAATTGTATTAGTTATGAACAACACCTACAAGACAAATAAATATAGGCAAAATCTATTTGAAATTCTTGGCATGACATCAACCGAGTTGACATTTTCTATCACATTTGTGTATATGGAGTCCGAGCAGACGAAGAATTTTTGTTAGGTGTTGGATACACTTAAACAATTATTTGTGAAGAAAGATTTGTGTACATAAGTGACTTTGACATATAGAGATATTGCTTTGATGAAATCAATTGAAATTGTGTTTTCAAGGACGATTAATTTTCTATGTCAATTTTATATTAACAAAAATATTGGTGCAAAATGCAAGCAATATGTGGTGAATGACATGCAAAAGACGATCAACACATTATGGACGAGCAACAACTTGAGCAAGCATGTGTTGATTGTAGTCAATTTATTGATTATGTGAAAGACGTGTGGTTGACTCCATATAGACAGAGATTCGTAGGAGCATGGATTAATTGAGTGCTACATTTGGATAACACCGCGACTAATTGATATGTATTTTTCTTTTATTATTTTTACTATGTATTTTTTTAGTATCAATACTATGTATTATTTTTACTATATTTAATATGTATTATTTTCAAGGTTGAGTCTGCTCATTGGAAGTTAAATCACATGTTAGGGAACATTATAGGTGACATGGATAAATGTTGGGAGGCTATGAATAACAACTTGAAGTTACAGTTGGGCAACATCAGAGCTTCTTTTTCTTAAAAAAATTATTAAGTTAAACACACACACATAAGTCTATTTTATGGTAATCTGTGTGGTTCAGTGTCTCAAGCTGCTTTGAGACACATTATTGAAGAGTTATTGAGAGTTGATTATGTTGGAACTAACAGGAAAATATATGGTTGTACTCTTAGAACATCTTATTGGTAGGGGTGACAAAACGGGCCCGGCCCGTTTGGCATGCCCATTTTGTCCGCACTTTAGTACGGGGAGGGCCAAGGGTTTATGCCCTCACCCTCTAATATATCCTCCCCGCACCGTCCCGTTTTCTTCGTGGCCTTTTTCGGCCACGAGCATTTACATGAATTTTTGCATTTTTAGGCATAAAAAGTGTAGTGCTCGCGAGCTTTCTCTGCCCCGCCCTCACTTTTTTGCGGGGCGGGCCTAAATTTTAAGTTCACATTCTCAACTATGATTGCCCCGCCCCGTCCCGTTTTTTATAGCCTTTTGCAAGGCGGGCCTAAACGGGGCGGGCATGCCCGTTTGCCAAACCTACTTATGGGTTACCTTGTGCTTGTGAGTTAGGAAGATACACACTTGGTGGCATACCAATACTAATAGACGTTGTTCATGTTCATTAAAGGAAACTAAGTATGGAAGTTGAGTTAAAGGTAGATGTACGTGATAAATCAGAGGTGGATATGAGTACTGCAATGGATGAATTGTGAAAAAGGTTTAGGTCACTAGATATTGTTGGAAAAATGACATTAAAAAGTATGGTTTATGAACTTGCCTACCCGACAATGTCTTCATTGTGTCCACCACCTGAAAAATTAAAAACCAAAGTAGGAGTGAAGAAGAAAGGGAAAAAAACTAGTTGAATATGATGTTTATAGGAACCCTTCATATCATGAGTATGTTTATCAAGAATCTCAATATTCACATAGGAAATCTCAACCATCACAGGCTTCGAAGAAGTTGAAATTATCAAATAATTAGTTCACTCTTCAATTTCCTAATCATATCAGGTCATATATTGAACATGTAGTTAATGTTGTATCAGATGGTAATTGTGGAGTCGTTGCATCATTGCATGGATATGGTGAAGATGGTTGGCCAATGGTGTAGGTGTTTAATTGGCTGCATTGTATGGTAAAACACTAGTTGGATTCTAATGTCTTGACTGATGTCATGACATGGTGTGAAGGTGTGACTGCATTGTAGGTTAGAATATCTAACTGTACTCTGATGTCATGAATGATGTCATGACACACTTGAGTAGTTTACTGCAGGATTAGCTAATACAGGATTTGTTGAATGTCAAATTGGATGTGGTGTCATTCATCCCTGTCAGCAAATACTGAGGAATAGAACAGTTGGTGTTCTGTTAGAACTCAGTGTTTATTTCCAGTCTGGTTATCAAGGAAATACAAGACCTGGAATAAGGCCTACTGTCTGAATGTCAAACTGGATGTTATGACATTCATCATTGACAGCATATACTGAACAATAAACAGAGTGGAGTTCTGCTACACTTCAGTATGTTTCTGAGTCTGTTCTTCAAGAGGAAAACAGAACTGACTTAAGGCTAAATGTGTAAATGTCAAATTGGATGCCTTGACATTTATTATTGTAAGCTGCTACTGTAGAATGGACAGGTTGGTCCTGTACAGTTCAGCAAATTATGTACAGTCTGTTTTCAGGAAAAACAGACTTAGCATATGGTCCTTGATGTCAAGCTGAATGTTGTGACATTCATTCCTGACAGCATATGCTATATTGTAGGTTGTTTAGTTTTTCTGTTTCAGCTTTTTTCTCAGGCTAAAATCCAGGAAACCAACAATCAAGCTACAATTAAGGAACCTAACAAATAGCCTATTTGTTAGCACACTAATATCTGGAAATTAGTTAGAATCCTATGTGGCATTATTTGTGGAGGTCTTGGAATATATATAGGCTTAAAATAAGGCGATATATATGGAGAGATTTTAGGATTGAAGACCTTGTTTGTAGCAGAAAGTTTTTGCTGACTTTGTAACAGCAAAGAACAAGTTGCTGCGATTTTCTGAAGGCCCAAATCCAGTTGGGTGATTAGGTTATAAATAGCACTTTGTAACCTAGTATTTGTAAGCCTCTTAGAATGAATTTTTAGGGGTGTGTGTAAGGTAAACCTCCCAATCTGTGGGAAGGTTACCATATGTTTCTCAGTGTTCAAAGCTGAGAGTATTTGTAACTCAAAGTCTGTAGGCAAGAGTGATTATGGTCTTGAATGAAGCTGTGAAGCAAGTTCAAGTCGTTTACCATTACATTGTGATTGTAGTGATAGGAATGGAAACTGGAGGTTTCTATCTAGGAGTTCCTAGGTATAGATTGCATTGGGTAGGGATTAAGTGAAGAGTTGTAAACGGGTGAGTTTAGCTTTGAATTAATACTACTGATAGTGGATCTTCTTCCTGGCTTGGTAGCCCCCAGACGTAGGTGATGTTGCACCGAACTGGGTTAACAATTACTTGTGTTTTTACCTTCTGCACGTTATAACTCTGTCGGTTATAAAATAAGGTCAAACTGTAATGCTGTAACAGCTGATGTTCAAATCAATGTTGAGACATCATGCTGATAACTATGCAGGCTCAACAGAAGTAAGTGCTATGTTTGATCTCTGCTGTGCCTTTGTACCAGATGGACAGAACTGGGTGTTCTTCCACTCTATGGTGATATAGTAGCAGATGTCGGGACATCTGTGAATGTGTGCATATCAGTACTAGATTTTAATTTGTATAACCGTCTTGCTATATTAGTAACAATGTTAGATCAGATGTCATTACTTGGAGTAGAACATCTAAACTCTGACTACACCAGAATTTCAATTGGTATCAGAGCAGGCATCCTGTTCTGCTTCTGGATGAGATCCATGGGTGATACTTTCTGGTATCTTGCAAGGAGTTATGTTAGTACTGATGCTGGAACCTATGAAAGGTTCTGTAATTTCCCTGAATGGTCCCTTGAAGTCGGTGGATGGACTGTTCATGACAGGAATGGTGTGTACCTGTCTCTGGAGGGTGGCAATTGGCCTGTGTGTGGGACAACTGTGCCAGTATTGAATCACATTCAAACTTGGTATGGTCTTGGAGGCTGATCTGGTGAAGTGTGTGTTCATAGGTTGAGTTGTATTATGATTTCCGCTGCATAATACCTGGCAAAACTCAAACTCTGATGTTGTTTCCCCTCATGTGGATGAAAGGCTGCTGTATTCAAGATCTCATCATAATCTACTGAAGATGTCAAAGATACTTGAGTCTCCTCAAGTCCACTCATCATGACGTTCTCACTTCATGATGGTAAGAATCACTTAATCACTGATTCTTTTACTCACTTGAGTAGGGTGTATGAAGACCTTGAAGACCTTCAAGGAAGGTTTGTTCCAAGGAGGTGGAACTAATGTTCTATGCGATGTTAGAACATGTTGTTCAACAAGTATGCAGCTACTGGTTGAAGAGCAGATGTTTTTAGGTATCAAACAAAGGGATACTTCTGTTTGGAACCTACTCCTGACCTGGAAGAGGAGACATCTGTGTGTGCTAAGTTGACAAGGGTAGGGTCAACTGTGTGTGTGCTCAAGAAGGTCACCTTTAGAAGTCTGATCTCTAGAAGTTGAGCTGGTTGAGATGTGACATTGTGCAATCTCCTGCTGTTTGGCATATTCCTGTTGATTGATCAGGGTTGGATAGCTGTTCCCTGAAGTACTATGTTGTGTTGGAAGACAAGTCCCCTGGATGTTAGTAGTCAATAATGGGATAACCTGATTGCTATACCATTTAAGAGGATTGGAACCATGAATCTTGTTATTCAAACACCACGTTTCAGAAGTGGCAGTTCTTTCGAGGAGTGAGAATATGAAGATTCAGAGGTTAGTTGAGGTAGTATGCTCTAGCAATGCATATTTACCATTGACTGGTGCTGTTTTGTATCACTAGTACTTATGGTCTGCTGGAGTCTGATTGGTGTGATTGGAGTATGTATAGGTATAACTCATAGAGTTAGTTGCCACTGGTAGGGATGGTGTATGTCAGGTTGAGACATTTATATACAATGCATGGTTATTGGTGTGGAGTTTCCATGATTGTTAAGTTGAGGGGGAGTTTTGGTTAACCTCCTCAAGTCTGGTCAACCTAGGGTCTGGTTGGCTGTTGACCTGTGTCACATGGGTTCTGGTGGTAGCGTGACACATTTGCAAGGAAGAATTCATCTCTCTTATTCCTAAGGGTGAATTTAATCTGGGAAGACTTTCAAAATTGTCGAGGTGCTTGCAAGCAGAAGATGTTGACACAAGAAGAGTACTTTCAAAGTAGTCTTATGGTGGAAGTATCTGAAAGGATAATTGGAAAGGATTTAAGATCAATGTCTACTTGTGCCAAGTACAAGTGTTTAATTGATTATCCTTGGAGCTCAAGATAACTGATGTTCTTAAAGATGTTGGAACATCACTTCTTCAAGACCCTGTGCAGAATCACAGGAAGGATAGTACATTGGCTTATGATCTATCTCTTTGGTGGCAGCAAAAGCATATGATCTCTGAAAAGGTTTCCTGGCAAGAAACATGTTCAGCCTTGGTATGTACAAGAAGAAGAAGACATCATAGTCTTGATGGTGGTTACTTGGATCAGTTTATTTCTGATCTAGGTAAGGAAGTGCATTAGCTTATGCACACTGTGGAGTCAAGAACAAGTGGCAGCATTCTTGACATCATGGAAACAGCCTTGCCTTAGGACGTGGAATCCTTGGTATAGCTGAAGGGTTAGTCTCTAACTGGTCCTTCTAAAGACTCATGCACCAGAGTGTCTGATGTCTTTGGAGAAGAAGCAGGGATTCATCAAGGTGTGAACTTGGATGACTTAACTGCAAACCTGCAGGATGGAGGTTGTTTACTCAAACTTGGTTCCACAATCAAGTCTATGAGAACATTGAACTCTTGTTCTGTGAAGGGAGGAAGTTCTTTCAAGTGGCAGAAGAAGGAGCTGAATTCAACAGCTGGATGTCAAAACACAATGTTGTGACATTTGGTTCAACATCAGGTTCTTAGTTGGTGAAGTGGCACATCAACTTGAGATAGAAGGGTCTACAGGGTTGTAGATTGGACACTTCAAAAAGCTTGAAGTTCAAATCTCACTTGGAAGGTCAGAACATCTTTGGGAGAAGTCTGATAAACTTGGAGAGGTCAAAAAGTGGCATTTGACTTTTTCATATGAGGACTCATGAAGGAGGTAATCAACCAGTGGCATTTGGTCTATCTCAGAAGTGAGTTCGAAGGATCAAGATAATCAACATATGGCAGCTGATTATTCTTGAGGAAAGTCTGAGACAAATTACTTTTGAGCAGAAAAGTAGTAAGTTGAAGACAAAAGGAGATGTCTCTCTATTCATCTCTTGGAGCTTGTGGTAGGAGTTCTAAGCTATCTATGGAAGATTATCTCTTGTAATGGGATGAGAATGTATGTGTCCCAATTTGTGTCTGACTCTTTTGGACTAAGCTGGTGTGCCCTGTTATGTTGTGAGGATGTCCTAACTAATGTTAGAACATTTTGTGAAGTGGTTTTCAGTTTTGGTTAGAAGAGAGATTGACACAGAGTGTGGATGTGTTCAGCCAAGAGGGTTGAACAGAGGGTGTGCTCTTGAAGACATGAAGATGCGTCTTATGTTTTCCATTCATCAAGTGGTCTGGGTTCTCTTTGAATCAGGAAGTATGTGAAGGTCCAACCTTGGGATGTTGGATATGATCATGTGTGATCTCCCAGTTTCAAGAGGAGAGTAGGTTGTTCATGACAGGGGGAGTTCTGTCCTTGCACTGCAAGTAATCATCAAGCTTGTGGTCTATGTGTTCTCAGATAACAAGGTTTGGAAACCTGTTAGCTAGTAGGATGATGTGGTATGTGTCAAGGCTGAGTGAGCAGAAGAATGTCTGACCGGATGTCATGACATTGCCTTGGACAATATTTGTATTTCCTTCTGAAACTTACAGTCATAAGGAAATATGGAGGCAGATGCCAGTAGGACATTCTGGCTGGTACAGGTGCTGGAGTTACAACAACTGTTATTTGATGAATGCACAGATTTAGGGGGAGGAGAAGTACCCTTGTGCATGTGTGTATTACTAGTAGCCATAACTAGTAATTGTTTTTGCGCCTGCTGCTGATTAAACTACTATTATATGGTTTAAACTGCTGATAGTTTGCCTTGTTAACAAAAAGGACAGAGTATTCACAAGATGTCATATGTGATGTCTTAACATAAGATATCTTATGTGCCTGCTGGAGTTCAAGAAAGTGTTCATGCAGGAGTGGATCAAGATGTCAGACTCAAAGTCTTGGAATCTGATATGGCTGTACCTACTGTAAAGCAAAAGTGGGTGATTACTTGATCAAAGCTGTGAAGCAAGATCAAGTGGATGCTAACTTGGTTGAAACTGTGGCGTAAAACCAAGTGGATGTTGTCATTGTTCTCTGGTTTTGTTGTTGGCTTTGGCAACATTTTTGACAAAAAGGGGGAGTAATAACCACCACCCCTGACAAACAGAGTGGGTCTCTACAACAGACTCTCGTGACAGATTCCCTCCCCTGCAGCTGCTGTGTGTTGAAGTTTAGATTTTAGATTTAACTTCTGTATGTGTGCTGCTTTGTGAAGTTTTTTTTAACTCCCATGTATGCGAGTGTGCTGCCACTCTGAGTGTATTAGCTAGGTTTATTTCCTGCTAGATGTGTGATTCCGCTGCTATGAACTCTGTTATGGGGATCAAAGTGTTTTAGCCAAAAATTTGCGAAAGGGGGAGTTTGTAGGTGTTTAATTGGCTGCATTGTATGGTAAAACACTAGCTGAATTCTAATGTCTTGACTGATGTCATGACATGGTGTGAAGGTGTGACTGCATTGTAGGTTAGAATATCTAACTGTACTCTGATGTCATGACTGATGTCATGACACACTTGAGTAGTTTACTGCAGGATTAGCTAATACAGGATTTGTTGAATGTCAAATTGGATGTGGTGACATTCATCCCTGTCAGCAAATACTGAGGAATAGAACAGTTGGTGTTCTGTTAGAACTCAGTGTTTATTTCCAGTCTGGTTATCAAGGAAATACCAGACCTGGCATAAGGCCTACTGTCTGAATGTCAAACTGGATGTTATGACATTCATCATTGACAGCATATACTGAACAATAAATAGAGTGGAGTTCTGCTACACTTCAGTATGTTTCTGAGTCTGTTCTTCAAGAGGAAAACAGAACTGACTTAAGGCTAAATGTGTAAATGTCAAATTGGATGCCTTGACATTTATTATTGTAAGCTGCTACTGTAGAATGGACAGGTTGGTCCTGTACAGTTCAGCAAATTATGTACAGTCTGTTTTCAGGAAAAACAGACTTAGCATATGGTCCTTGATGTCAAGCTGAATGTTGTGACATTCATTCCTGACAGCATATGCTATATTGTAGGTTGTTTAATTTTTCTGTTTCAGGTTTTTTCTCAGGCTAAAATCCAGGAAACCAACAACCAAGCTACAATTAAGGAACCTAACAAATAGCCTATTTGTTAGCACACTAATATTTGGAAATTAGTTAGAATCCTATGTGGCATTATTTGTGGAGGTCTTGGAATATATATATAGGCTCAAAATAAGGAGATATATATGGAGAGATTTTAGGATTGAAGACCTTGTTTGTAGCAGAAAGTTTCTGCTGACTTTGTAACAGCAAAGAACAAGTTGCTGCGATTTTCTGAAGGCCCAAATCCAGTTGGGTGATTAGGTTATAAATAGCACTTTGTAACCTAGTATTTGTAAGCCTCTTAGAATGAATTTTTAGGGGTGTGTGTAAGGTAAACCTCCCAATCTGTGGGAAGGTTACCATATGTTTCTCAGTGTTCAAAGCTGAGAGTATTTGTAACTCAAAGCCTGTAGGCAAGAGTGATTATGGTCTTGAATGAAGATGTGAAGCAAGTTCAAGTCGTTTACCATTACATTGTGATTGTAGTGATAGGAATGGAAACTGGAGGTTTCTATCTAGGAGTTCCTAGGTATAGATTGCATTGGGTAGGGATTAAGTGAAGAGTTGTAAACGGGTGAGTTTAGCTTTGAATTAATACTACTGATAGTGGATCTTCTTCCTGGCTTGGTAGCCCCCAGACGTAGGTGATGTTGCACCGAACTGGGTTAACAATTACTTGTGTTTTTACCTTCTGCACGTTATAACTCTGTCGGTTATAAAATAAGGTCAAACTGTAATGCTGTAACAGCTGATGTTCAAATCAATATTGAGACATCATGCTGATAACTATGCAGGCTCAACAGAAGTAAGTGCTATGTTTGATCTCTGCTGTGCCTTTGTACCAGATGGACAGAACTGGGTGTTCTTCCACTCTATGGTGATATAGTAGCAGATGTCGGGACATCTGTGAATGTGTGCATATCAGTACTAGATTTTAATTTGTATAACCGTCTTGCTATATTAGTAACAATGTTAGATCAGATGTCATTACTTGGAGTAGAACATCTAAACTCTGACTACACCAGAATTTCAAATGGTTCGTTGAGACTTGGAGTTGGAAATAATAAATGAGGAAATATCAAGTTTATATGATAGGTTATTTGGTAATCGGATAGCAGAAGTGGGAGAATCTTGGATGATAGAGTCCTTTGGTCCTAAAACACCATATAAATGATTGACTCTATCAGATATGGGTTACTTGATAGTGAATCAATATAATGTCGTACTTGTATGTTTAGGAAATTTGTGCATGACTTTATTTTCCTATGACAAGTTCACATTCACCAAATGTCTCCACTTATTACATTTGTTTTGTAAACCAAAATAATTGAGTTCATGTACTTAGTTTACTTTATTTAATATACGACTTGCTTTACTTTTTTAAATATATAATTTAATATTTGAATTATTTTTCTAATCAAATAAACATGAAAGAGGGGTTTCGTTGCCACCAGTCACCTTAGATTGGAAGAAGTTTCGTTCTCCAGCAGCAACATCTTGGATGTTAGGAATTGCATGACGTCTACAATATTGACAACTACTTACGTCTATATTACCATCTTAGTGTACTATGTCATTGTGTATTTAAATATGTAATCAGAACACGAATATTAATTTATGTCATTGAGTTTTAATTTCATATGTCTCAAAATCACATAACTGATGACAAATTAAACATGAGTCTAAAAGTTAATACATGTGAAAAGTATAAATATAAATCAATGTGAACGAGAAATACGCAAAGCTTCAAATAAATCAACAAACTATGGGTCATCCTCGTCAACATCAATTTGTCGGAGATAACAATTAATCAAAGTAGAAACACGAGCCCAACTAGGATCATATGGTCCTACTTTGTAAACAAGAACTAACACCTCTCTTGGCGCATCACAAAGAGGCGGTACCAAACGAGGATGTGAAACATGATAATACCACTCCATGTATCCAACATTTGCATCAGATGGAATGGTGACCAATATTGTCGGGAGAATCATATTAACGACACTCCGATGGTAACCAATCCATTTAACATCAATATCATCTTCCATCATATAATCAAGAGGTGGAGGTGGAATATACTGCCTGTATCCAAATTGACATATACATCTGTCAAGCAATTATTGAACAACTATGTCACTCAACTTTAGACACCCATATACAAACATAACTAATCAAATTTGCACCATACTATATGATCCTCGAATGTGCGTCATATGACGTCGGTAGGTGTCAGCTCGTCCAAAATATGTCACAACTCATCCACCTTCAGGACTCTTTGCTTGTAGGACCATCTCATTGCTCAAGGAAGACCATAATTATCAACTGGTTTCCAATTCTCTCCTCTTTTTCCAAGTGTTAGAAAATACTCACGAATCCAGCATTGTTACAAAATTAATACTATTAATAAACTAAATAAAGTAAATTAATAAACTAAATAAAATTAATTAAAACATAATAAACTAAATTAAATAAATACTTGTAGGAGAGTAGGATATCCACTGAGCTGCTTGCAACTGAACATGAAAGCATCTCTGAAATATCTATAAAGGGTAACTAACGCAGTTGCTCCCCAACTATATCTCAAACATCTCTCCAAGTCTGTAAATAGTAAGAGATATCATGTCTCGACAAACGTAGAGGTCATGTTGGCAAAAACTGTGGAACCCACCAACATCAGCATATACGTTCTAGTCGCACAATCCCATATAGAAGTAACTATATGATCTTTGAATAAATCGTATAACCACTTTAACTTATAAAAAGAACCCATGCAGCTACTGAGATATCCTAGTGCCTCACTCTGTGACACTCCTAAGTAATCAACAACAATTTCAACAACAACCTCTTCAGTGACATCTTGAGACTCCAAAACACTCTTCTTACGGGTAAGTGAAACAAACAAGAGACGTCGCCCAAAGCAATACTCATCTCACCAAACGACATGTGAAATGTGAATACCATGTTCGTGTCTATCTTCGTCAAACTGGTTCTCTGAAGTGAAAATATACCATACATATAAATTTAACTCTCCATTTGTGGTGGAAGAGCTTGTGGAATCCTCGCTGTAAGCTTCAGCCCATGTCCAGCAACCTTCAACTCTTTCTTTGGACCTCTCTCCTGAAAATAATTTAAAATACACATATTATAAAACAAAACATTAAAAATTCAAATATTATTCAATATAAAATAAATGTTATTTACTTACGTCACCGGACCATAAATCTCGAACAACATGATGCTCGTACTTTACCAAAAGATATGTATCGTACGAACCTCTTGGAAAGCCAACCGATTGTGATGCGGATGCAGATGCACCAATATGCTCTTCCTCACATGTCAACATCGATGGAGTGCCTCGTCCTAAATCGCAGTATGAAGTCTTACCGTCATTGCCTCGTGTTCGTGCCACGGTCAAAATAACAAAAAAAAATACAATTCGGAACACCTTTTAAAAGAATTTCGGTTAAAAACTATCCAAAAAAAGAACACATTTTGAAAGACTTTCAATGAAAATTCGGTCAAATCGAAAGACAACTCAAATGAATTTCGATGTATAGCCTAAAAACCTGATGACTTTTGCATAGAGTTCTGGTGAACATGTAAAATCAAAATACTTACTAGATTTACTAGATTTGTGCCAGTTTGTAAAATGTGAATCAAAATAGTTTAAAAATATGTTTAAGCTTGTATAGCGTTATTTCCGATTATTGAAGACTTGGGACAAGACTAAAGTGAAAGTGAAATTTTTTAAAATATAATTTATGATGATATTTTGGTTCAAAAATTATAACGTAGAAATAGATGGATAATTGATGAGATATGGAATAAAATTTTTAAAAATGTTCCATGAATCTAAATGTCTTGGGCCGACCTGATGAAGAGAAATAAAATTGAATGAATCATTTAACAAACTCAAATAAATATGATGGACCTGGATGCTCTTAACGTGGCACAACTACCAATCATACTAGTTAAATTAAAATTAACTTCCAATAATATCATGCCATGCCATCTTCATCACATGAGTGTCTATTTCTCTTTATATTGAAATGAAAGTGATATAGGAGTAAAAGTAATCCGCAAAACGATGAATATATAAATAAATAAAGTTATGGAAGAGGATAAGATCGGGAACCACAATAACTAAAGAGCACAGCACACCGAAAACCTAATACCGGAAACCGGTTCCTCACTTTCCAATATCGGTGGCGCCGCTGTTGAAATATTCGAAACTAAACCGCCAAATATTACCAGCTACACAGGTCACCCACTACCATTCCCCTTAACTTATTAGTACTCTTCATAAATAAATATTCAAAACCCAAACGTAGTATTAATAACCCATCCGAATTCATATTCAACCCGACCCGACTCAATTTCAGTGTGAGCGAAGAGAAATCGAGAAAGATGATACTGGTGGCGATCGTGGCGGAGGTGCTGGAGGAGTACACGGCGTTATTAGCAAGGGCGGTGGAGCAGGTGTTCCGTACTGCCCCTGTTCCTCGACGGGTTCGTTTTCTGATCCTCCATAATCTTCCATTTGTTTCATCTCATCAACACAGGAGGATTCAAATTCAATCACATTAGCTTCCATTTTTCTTCATTTTCTTCAAAGAATTGTGTTTTTGTTTTGTGTGACATTCTGGCCTACCCTACCTGTAAATTTTGAGGGCTCTTTTTCTATAATAGCAGTTTTGACTTAGCATCTGACGAATTTTACATTTTTTTTTTCATTTTTAGTGGGAATTTGAGGTTTCTTCTGCAATGTAAATAATTATCTTAGTACTTCACGGTGATTGTTCGTGAATTTCCGTTTGCGTGTAAAGAACGATGAGTTGTGTCCTGAAACTTCTTGATAATGATTTTCACTCTAGTCTGTAGCTGCACGAACAATTGTGTAGAAACTTCTAAATCGGATTCCCTTTATTAAATTCTCCCGTTATTTAATTTTCTACCATCAAACATAAAAGGTGAATTTTTTTTTTAAAATTTAAAAACAAGAGAGTGGTTTTGATGATTGAGATGCCTTTATTCGTATGATTTTTTAATTATTATTAGTTTCATGTAATCCAACAACAATGAGCACGATGAGTGATGATAATAACCTTTTCGCGAGGTTCAATACATTATTTCTTAAAGTAATTTAGTTTTCAATAAAAAATAGTTTTAATTGTTGGATCCTATTCATATCTATTTTTTTACAAAGTGAAAAAACCCCTTAAATCTACACCGTTAAAAAATTTACAAGAGGAAGTTTACTACAACCACTTGGACTTATGCATCAAGACCAAACTCTAACGTGCAAGTTGAATAAAGCACTTTATAGACTCGGATAAGCCTTATGCGTATAGTATGAGAAATTTTGAACCAATAGTATGAGAAAGTTGTATATTTCACATGAGACTTTGGATGTGTAATTCGAATCACAGATATCCATGAGTCAAATCAACCAAGGTAGAGAGGAATATAAATTTGTTGGAGGTTGTGAGTCGAATTATAATCTGTTCTTGAGTTGAATCACAAATCTTTCTCTAGTCATTTTTTCAACCATGGTCAAGTTTGACTCGAATCATGAGCATGCCCTAACTTGAATCATGGTCTGTTTGAGTTGAATCATGAATTAGTCTTGAGTCGAATCATAGAAAAATGAGTCTCTCTTTGAGTGTTGATTTTTTTCCACATTATTTTGTCATCCAACTCAAATCACCAATTGCTCTTGATTCAAATCAAACATGATTTATTCAATTCTTTTTGTGCTTCATCTCTAGCATATATAAATCATTTTTATCTCTCAATATTTCATAATGTTATAAACCACTTGTTGATTCATTTTCACCAATTTCATTATTGATGATTTGAAAATTCACAAACCACTTGTTTTTACATTTTCAAAAGGATTTTGAATCTTTTTTAACACTTGCAAATGATTTCTTTCATCTTCTATCTCATTCTTTTTTCATTGTTGCTTGCATGAATTCGAATCTTATCTTGATAGGTTTGTGATAGATTTAGGATATTTGTTTTTGGATTTAACGTTTCTTTGAAGATTTGCTTAAAATTTTAGAGGTTTGCAAGATCGTGTGGTGTTGTGACAATTTCAGTGGAAAAGATAAAGATTCTTCTATCAAGATTGATCTTGGTAGTGTTGCGTGGAAGCATATGAACATGGTAAGAGATCTTTTGATCTTCGGGCATACCAACACTCAAGATACTGACAAAATTGTGTAGAAACTGTTGCAGACGAAGACTTAAGAGCAAGTTGTTGGGACTGAAAGATTCAAGAAGCGATCTCGAGTAAAGGTTTCACATAGAGTTCAGTTTGTGGAGTTGTGTACAAGTCAAGATCCAAAATAAAAGAAATTTTATTTTCAACATTTTATTTGTGGACTAGTGATTGCACAAACTATAGTAATTTGTTGCAAATCATAGTGGAAGACCACCGATTTTTTTATGGACAACCATTGGATAGTGGATTAAGCATAAATCAAAGACGAACATCTCAAACCATTATAAATTTTGGTGTTCATCTCTATCTCTCTCTCATTTAATTTTTTAGTTGATCACATGATTAGGTTCTTATTGCTTTCTAGAATCGCATGTTGATAGATTTATCCGCTAGTAGAATTTGAAACTCAACCTTGTCTGATTGTGGATTAAGTCAGAAAACATTGATAATGAAATCTTATTTGTATTGAAAGTTATCCAATACCACATCTTGTGAAATTGAGTGACTGTGTAATACAACTAGTTTGCAAATTTTGGTATAACTTAATAGTTCAACTTGATTATTGTGGATTAAGTCTCTAATTGATAAGCATATTCACTTTTTGCGCAAACTTTGCTTCCGTAACGCAAAACATATTAGTTTCAACACTGATAAAAATATTTTTCAAACGAAAGATTTATTTTGGATGGTCTATTTACCCTCTAAACTGTTATTAGTCTTATTCTCACCCAAAAATTGGTCTCAGAGCTGGTCTTTTGATCACGTCTAAGTCATTCAAAAGTTTCAGAATATGGGTGACGACGATCAGAATGGAGCGTACACTAGAGCACCACTTTCAAAGGAGAAATGATGCTTATTGGAAGGATAACATGTATGTATACTTAATGTCAGTTGACAAGAATCTATGGGTAGCAATCATCAGCGAGCCTTTTATCCCTAAAAATGAAGTCGATGATTCTAATAAAACCCTAAAAGATTGGATTGATGATGAAACCAAAAAGGTTTCATATGATTTGAAGGCGAGGAATATATTTTTATCCATATTAAACGCTAAAGTATATTACTCTATCTCATATCATAAAAGTGCACAAACTATGTGAAACGCTCTTCAAACCCTTTACAAAGGTACTGAAGACGTCAAAAATTCTAAAATTAATATGGGATAGAGGAGTATAAACTTTTTCGTAAGGAACTCGGAGAGTCTGTGGAATCCATGCAATTTCATTTTGTTCATTTAATCAACAAACTAGACAATCCGGGAAATAAGATTTCTAACAAAGGTTATGCTAATAAGATTATGAGATCTATGTGTATGGAATGACAATCAAAAGTAACCGCCATCAAAAAGTCAAATGATCATAGTTCTTTGGATATCACAAAAGTGTATGGAAAGCTCATCGAACATGAGAATGAACTGAAATGACTTATAGAAAACGAAGTAAACTCGAAGAAGAAAGAGAAGGTAAAAGAAAAAGAGATGAGTTTATTTGTCAAACACTACAATCAATATATAAGGAAGCATAAGCTCAAGCATTCTAACAAAAAATTAATTAACTTCAAAAAGTCTCATCCGCACAAGAAGGAACATAAGAGAAAATAAAAAGATGTCACATGCTTCGAATGTGGAAAATTGGGTCACTATACAACCACGTGTCCAAGTCTCACAAACATCATAAGAAAAATGATAAGGAATTCGACAAGATGAAGGGCAATCATGCTAAAGGTTATAGAGCCTACATTGCTTTGAAAGAAGAGGATGAGAGTTTATCTTCATATTCCTATTCAAGTTCTTATGAGGAATGTGTTAACCTATACATGATGCAACAAAAAAAGAGAAGACTCTGAGGTATACACTTTTAATCCTGAATTTTTTTTGTGAAATACATGCAGATACTCTAGATGCTTTTAAGAAAATTTATCTCCAACGAAAACTTATTTTAAAACTTGAAAAGAAGATAAATAATCTTAATATTGCTTTGGATTCCTTGAAAGAAGAGTATACATATCTCGTAGATGAGTGTTTTAATACTTATAATACTTTAGTTGAAAAGAGAGTAAAGATAAATTGCGTTACTTGTCCAATTTTAAAACTTGAAAATGAAAATCTCAAAGAACAGTTGGCACAATCTATTTCTCTATCTACTACTAGTTCTATATCTTCAAGTGAAAGAGAGACAAATTTTGAGAAAACCCTCAATTTGCTAGAAGAAATAGAAAGAGTATTTCATCTACATCTATATGTCATTATTGTGGTAATAATGGTCACATTAGGGCTCTTTGCCATGTTAGGAATGTTAAAGTTCCTAAAGGTACCATGGCTTGGATACCTTAGTTTTCTTTAACTAACCCTAAAGGATCCAACTAAAATTGGGTACTTAGTTCTATCTATTGATATTTTTGGAGAAGTGTCTAGGAATCTTAATGGATTCTCAAGACAAGTGAAGGAAGATATATTGAATCATATTTTTTATCATATTATGAACTTGTTGTATTAATTTTGTTATTTTCTAACTTTTCTTATGTAGCAACTTAAGTCCTAGATCATTGTAAATGGCATGATTGTTCTTTTCTTCTCTATCTCTTGTAGTTGCACTTAATTTATCTTATTTGTTTTATTTGCATCGTGGTCATTCATCTATTTTTCATTTGCATTAAAATTATTTTTCACATGCATCAAACTAATGTTTTAGTTGCATTAAAATATTTTTTTGCATTACACAATTTTTTCGCACTAATTTGTTTTTTGCATAAGAAGTTGTGTATTCATATTTGTTCAGATTTACATTAATGATATCACATTTGCAACCACTGATGAATCTCTTTGCAAGATTTTTGCTAGTATATTGCATGGGTGAATTTGAGATGTCTCTAATGGGAGAGCTTACATATTTTCTTGGATTGCAAATTAAGCAAGCAAAAGTTGGAACTTTCATAAGCCAAAACAAAGTACTCCATTGTTTGGAGCTTCTCAAAAAGTTTGATATGCAAAATTCGAAGAGAATTTCAACCCTCATGGCATCAAATATGCTGATAGACAAATATGAAAGTGGAATAGAGATTGATATTACCAAATATCAAGGTATAATATGATCCTTACTCTATTTAACGGCGAGCAGACCATATATTATGTTTAGTGTATGTATGTGTACTAGATCTCAGGCGTGTCCTAGGGAATCTCAACGTAAGACCGTAAAAATAATTTTGAGGTATCTGGAACCTCGCATCATGGTCTTTGGTTTTCCAAAGGAAGCAAATGTATATTAGTAGGTTTTCCTGACTCTGATTTTTTCAATTGTAAATCGGACAGGAAAAGCACTAGTGTGACTTATAATTATTTGGAAATTATTTAGTTTCTTGGAACAGTAAGAAGTAACATAGGGTTGCTCTGTTTGACACAAATGCTGAATAGGTAGCCGCTGGTAATTTTTATGCACAAGTATCATGGCTAAAGCAATAATTATTGTATTATGATTTAAAACTAGGTTACATTTAAATAAAATGCTATAACACTAGTTTAATAAGCCTAACTAAGAATCATGTACTTTATTCACGTACTAAACATATAAATCAAGAACCATTTTATTAGGTATCATGTTGAAAAGGGATATGTTATTTTTAAATGTGTGGGTACAAAAAATTGACTTGTTGTTATCTTTACAAAACCGTTATCCTCCTAAACTTTTCACAAGATACATAAGGAATTAGGAATCCTAGATTCATCGTGCTTTAAATAGAATTGGTTTCCTATTTCATTTCATTTACTATATATTTATATTGTACAATAACATTTCCTTATTGTAATTTATTCTAACTAAAGCTATTGATATATTTCTTTAACTCTTACATTCTTTATATCATTGTTTGCATTTTGTTCTCATATGTTCATTTACTTACTTCTTACTTTTATTATTTCATTGATTCATTCATAATTTTTTGTTTTGATTGTTCACATGTTGCATTTTAATATCTTTTTAAATGTGTGTTGTTAATTATGTACATTTGAGTATTATTATGTTTTTTCGTGCATTATTTAAATCTTCCACTCACTTAAGTTTTGATATGTTATTGTGTTGTTGTATAGTTGCATGTCTATTTGCTTATTTGTTTCATTTAGTATGTCAATCTTCATATTCTATATTTGATCTTTGTTATATATTCTTCTTCTTAACTATGTTTAGCTCATTTGTTTTTTCTGGAATATCGTATGCGTTGTTGGTTTTGTTTATGTTTAGACTTATTAAACATCTATCTCTTTTTGATCTTGTCAAAGGGGAAAAAGTTGTAATGTGAGTCTAGATTTGTTTTATGTGTTTTATGTTGTTGTGTAATGTGCAATGTTTCATAGGGGGAACACAAACAGTTGAAGGAAATCATATATCACACTTTTCTTTTGCTTAAAGTCGACTCAATTCCAATTGAAAACTTGTTAAGCGTCAAAAAGGGGAAGACTTGAGTTATGTATCTCATACATTAAGGGGGAGAAACCCATGTGGTTTTGTTGCTTGTTTTTTAAGCTTTACTTTGAATTTAGTTTATATTTGAGTTTCCTCTTTAATTGCATATATTTTAGGATCGAGTTTTGGATTTGTTTTTTAGCATGCATCATTCAAAGTGTTTGTGTTCGAGTTTGAACATTATGCTTTAAGTCAATTAGTCGAGTTTTTGGAACAAGAAGCATAATTGAGATTGATTAAAGACATGTCAAAGGTAGAATCTCAAAACATAGTTGAAAACTTGGATTTTTGAGATTTTGGATGTGTGATTTGAATCACACACATCCATGAGTCGAATCAAACAAGGAAGAGAGGAATACGATTTTGTTGGAGCTTGTGAGTCTAACCACAACTAGCTCTTGATTCGAATTATGCAGTTGTGAGTTGAATCATTATGTGTGCTTTAGTCAAATCGTAGATCCTTCTCCAGCCACTGTCAAGTTTGAGCCAAATTATGACCATGCCCTAACTTGAATCATGACTTGTGTGAGTCAAATCATGCCTTAGTATTGAGTCGAATCACAAAAAATGGGTCTCTCTTTAAGTGTTGATCTTGTTCCACATTACTTTACTACTTAACTCAAATCACCAAATGCTCTTGACTTAAATCAAACATGATTTTTTCACTTCTTTTTGTGCTTCTTCTCCAACACCTATAAATCATTTTCATCTTTCAACCTTTCGTAATGTTAGAAAACACATTCTTTCATTGTTGATTTGAAAAATCACAAACCACTTGTTCTTGTATTTTCAAAAGGATTTTGAATCTTTCTTGAACACATGCAAACAATTTCTTTCATATTCTATCTCATTATTTTTCCATTGCAGCATGGATCCAAATCTTATCTTGATAGATTTGTGATTTTTTTAGCATATTTATTTTTGGATTTAACGTTTCTTTGAAGATTTGTTTAAAATTTCTTAGGCTTGCAAGATTGTGTGGTGTTGTGACTGGTTGTGACAATTCTATTGGAAAGGAATAAAATTCTTCTCTCCAGCTTGACCTTGTTAGTGTTGTGTGAAACCCTACTGATAGAGTATGATTTCTTTTGATCTTCGGACAAACCAACACTCAAGTTACTGACGGAATTGTATGGAAATTTATGTAGACATAGAATTAGGAGTAGCTTGTTGGGATTGGAAGATTCAATAAGCGATCTCGGTGGAACTATGTACAAGGTAAGATCCAGAATAGAGGAAACTTTATTTTTCATCATTTTATTTTTGGATTAGAGATTGTACGAACTCTTGTAATCTGTTGCAAATCATAGTGAAAGACAAATGAATTTTCAATAGGCAGCCATTGGAGAATGGATTAAGCACAATGCGAGGACAAACATGTCAAACCACTATAAATCGTGGTGTACATTTCTCTCTCTCTCTCTCTCTCTCTCTCTCTCACACACACACACTCACTCACACACACACACACACACACACACACACACACACACACACCATACACACACACACACACACTTAATTTCATAGTTGATCGCATGATCAGGTTGGTGTTATTGCCTTATAGAATCACATGTTGATAGGCTTATCCGTTGGTAGTGATTTGTTGTACAAGTTGTAGGTTTTGGTAGGATTGGAAAGTCAACCTTGTCTGATTGTGGAAAAAGTCTGAAAACATTGATAATGGAATCTTACTTGTATTGAAAGGTATTCAGTATCACATTTTGTGAAATTGAGTGATTATGTAATACAATTAGTTTGCAGTTTTTGGTGTAATTCAATAGTTCATTCTACGCAAACTTTGCTTCATCCATGCAAAACAATTGTTTTTGAAAACATTGATAAAAATCTTTTTCAAACGAAAGTTTTAGTTTGGGAGGTCTATTCAACCCATCTAAATCGTTATTATTCCATACTCTTACCCAATAAAGCATACATGATTCCAACTCTTTCTTTGATCCTCAATTGTATATGTCCATGGTTGGTGTTAGGGATTACAATAGGTAGAGTTTGGATATGGTACTATAATACTCGTCCTCGTACTCGCAGTTTGAAAAATACCCATGTAACTAAGCTCATATCCACGTGGTCACCAACTTTTATACTCGTACTTGTACCATATAAATACCCAAGTATCCATATTTGTGCCTGTTGTCCGCAGTTCTAGTAAAAATAAATCGATAAATTAAAAAATATCATATTATTTTATATTTTTAACAATCGAACATTTGTATCAAAATATGTAATAGTATAATAGTGATGTATTTTTTAAAAGTGATATATATATATATATATATATATATATATATATATATATATATATATATATATATATATATATATATATATATATATATATATATATATATATATATATATATATATATATATATATTATGCGGGTATGGTGGGTACTAAGGTATCTGTACCCGCATCCATATCTGCTTATTTTAGTGGGTAATTACATGTCCTCATGTCCGTATCCATTTTGTAGGGACACATGTGAAACACGATGTTCTAACATGTATGTTGCAACATCTGATCTCTGACAATAGACAAATGAAATTGCAGTTTTTGTTTGGAATTATTCTATCCAAGATGTACTCTACAAAAAAAGATATACAAGTTATAAAGAAGAGTTAATTTTGATGTACAGGTGTAACATATGAAACACAATATTTAAAAAAAAAATAATATTCTTTTTGAAAGATAATTTTTAATTATAAATAAAGTTAAATATTCCAAAATTTTATCTTCAAATAATAAATCTCATATCAATGTTAATAAAGTATCAAATAATTCTTTCAAATTTAACATATAATTTTCAAATAGATATCTCAAATTGTTTCTAAAATATTATTTTGAATTACAAACCGCAGATACATATTATAAAGTTAAATGGTAAATTTTTAACATTCATTTATAATTCATTACATGAAAATGTCCAATAATGTATTGTTAAATTGTAAATAGTTAAAATTAATGTGCTAATTCAATTGAATTAGATCTATGATAATTATTGCAAATGAATCATATTCAACATTCATCCTCACTTCTTTTCTAGACTACAAATTCAATATAAAATAGAGTTTTATCTAGGATTTTAATGTTACCTTCATGAATGTTTACATAGAGTGTAAGTAATTTAAAATTAAATTGTGATGTCTTATTTGCATATCTCTGATTCAAATATATTTTTTTCACTTAAACTTTTACTCCACCATTTTATCACATTTATCTCGTCTCGATTACAATTTTTTCCATTATTCTTATAATCAAAATCTATATTTTATAATATTATTTAAAAAATTCATCTCATCCTCGCGCATCGCGGCTGTCTCTATCTAATAATATATTAAATCTAAACCACAATTTATTTTATTAACAAATCATCATTTAACTTCCCAAATCAATTTAAGTCTGATGTGACTTTCTTTATAATATGATCATCTAAATTTTTTAATATTCATTTCACTATAATATGTATGTTTCATTCATAAAATTTTAAAAAAATAACATTTTTATATTTCACTAAAATTTTAAATAAAATATTTTTATTGAAAGAATAATAAAATAGAATTTTATCTAGGATTTTAATGTTGGCCTTCATGAATGTTTACATAGAGTGTAAGTAGTTTGAATGTGGAATATTTTTCATCTACAAAATAATAAAAATATATATTCTTAGAGATATTGAAAAAAAGGAAATGAAATACTAAAAGAATTATTGAAACCCTTTACACTTATTATACGTTTTAAAATTAAATTATGATGTTTTATTTGCATATCTATGATTCAAACATATTTCTTTTTACTTAAACTTTTACTCTATCATTTTATCACATTTATCTTATCGTCTCAATTACAATTTTTTCATTATACTTAAAATCAAAATTTATATTTTATAATACAACTTGAAAAATTCATCTCAATTTTAAGCATCGCCCGAATCTCTATTTAGTTATATATAAATACTAGAACAATCATGTCACATAAATAGACTGACATGATAAATTTAATAGATTTTTTTATAAGCCTTAACTCAATCGATTTAAATTAACAGACTTTCTAAAATAATTGAGTTTTTGGCCTTTTTTTTTATCAAACGAGTTAGACCGAACGAGGTTTAAGTAGGCCAGGGCAGAGGCCATGACGAGCGCTTTGTCCTATTCTCACTCTAAATATAGAACAAGACAAAATTTTAAACCAACATCATTTAATATATTTCTCTTTCACTCACGGGCCACCTCTGCCTCGCCCTCATTATTTTGTAAAATGGTTTTAAAAATCTGTGTCATTCACAATATTTGTCTCATTCTATTTTTTACGAGTTTTTGCAGGTTCAGTTTGTCATTCTTAATTATATGTTATTTTTAAAAAAATTGTACTAAACTATAACTCTTTTTAGAAAACTAATAAATTATTATTTTCCAATTCTTTTAATTTATTTTTCTTATATTATTAATGAAGGATAGTCTTTTTCATTTTTATACAGTAAATTTTTTTCTCTAAAAATAAAATGGTAATAAGTTAATAACCACTAAAAATTAAAGTTTTAATAATTGGGTTCAACTATCACTACCAAATTTACTAATTGCGCTAAGATTTGTGGACAAAAACTGAATTACAAATTATTATCAAAAGAAATTGTAACAAATTATGGTTGATCTTATAATTCTATAGTGATATTACACGTCTTTCTTCTAATTTTCTTTTCTTTTCTTCTATGTTATTAATAAAAGCCGGTATTACAGGATCATCAAAACTTCTATTTCTCATATAAAATCAATTATTTTATTAATTTTAAAATTATCAAAGCCACTAAGAAATACTTATTATTTGAATTAAAAATTAAAAATTAAGGATGTTTAATCCTAATCAAACTGAAATTCATATCAAACTATAATTATAATGTTTGGGTTGAATATTTTTTTAAAGAACGAAATTAATAAAATTTAAAATTTAATTGATTAAAATAATAGATTTTTAAAATTTTATCTACTATCCGAACTAATTTATTAATTTATATAATTTATATCATCATCATTACGAAAATTAATATAAAACATTTAATTTCAAAAAATAAAAAAAATAAAACTGAATTTGTTACATTCACAATCTTTATGAAAAAAAGTAAAAAAACAAAAAAAATATTATTATGGAAAATTAATTGGTGGTGTAACTTAGATCCTTTTAAAAATATTTTGCATAATTATTTATTCGATCAATCCAACTAAAATTAACATGATTTTTTATTCTTTTATTTGATTCGATTTATGATTTATAAAAAAAATCTAAAATCTAATCCTATATCAATTCAAATAATTTATAGTCAAATCATATTCTTTTAAAATCGAACTGCAAACACCTCTGTTAAGAATAATTTTTAATCAAATCAGATTCTTTCAAAATAGAACAAACAGCTCTATTAAGAGTAATTATCTAAAAGATATGAAAATTGCATTAAAGAAAACAAATAATGAAAAAATAAAGTTTTGGATGAGGATAAGATGGGGGAACCAGAATAGTAAAATAAAACAAGTACACAGAATGAAAGCCTAATACTGGAAACCGGTTCGTTACTTTCCAATAACGGTGGCGCCGCTGTTAAAATATTCAAACTAAATTGCTAAATACTACCGGCTACACAGGTCACTCACTCCCACTCTCCTTATAAATCAATATTCAACACCCAAACATAGTCATAATAACCCATTCGTTCCATTAACTCTTAACTAAACCGTTTTAATTTCCAATCGGATTCAAATTCAACCCGACCCGATTCAATTTCAGTGTGACCGAAGAGAAAGATGATACTGGTGGCGATCGTGGCGGAGGTGCTGGAGGAGTACACGGCGTTGTTAGCAAGGGTGGTGGAGCAGGTGTTCCGTACTGCCCCTGTCCCTCGACGGTTTCGTTTTCTGATCCTCCATAATCTTCCATTTGTTTCATCTCATCAACACAGGAGGATTCAAATTCAATCACATTAGCTTCCATTTTTCTTCATTTTCTTCAAAGAATTATGTTTTTGTTTTGTGTGCCATTCTGCCCTACCCTACCTGTAATAGCAGATTTGACTTAGCCTCTGACGAATTTTACAATTTTTTTTCTTCATGTTAATGTGAATTTGAAGTTTCTGCAAATTAAATAATTAGTGAAGTAATTCACGGTGATTGTTCGTGATTTACTGGTTGCGTGTAACGAACGACGAGTTGTGTCCAGAATCTTCTTGACGGTGTAGTCTTAGCTGCGCGAACAAGTGTCTAGAAACTTCATAAATGGATTCCGTTTATTGAAATTCTCTGGATATTTCTCTCAAATTTCCACAATAAATTAGGTAGAAAACACATTATCGAACTAACTTTTAAAATAATTTTATATTGTAAATCAATAATAAATGTGTATTTTGTTAAATCACATTTTTATATACAAAACACTGACAGATAAATGTAAGAATTTTATTTGATTATTGATAGTGCTCAGTTTTTAAGGACCGAGCAAACCTCCTCAAGCAGGTATAAAGAGAGAGAAGAGACGTAACAGAATTTCATTCATGATCTGTTCCAAGAGTAATTACAGCATATAAGGAAATGCAATAGAGAATCTAGTGAGAGATCTTACAGCTAAGCAAATCCTAACAAACTTGGCTGAGTCACAGCCTTCTAGAAGCATACTAGGAATAAGGGAATAAAATGCAACTAGAAAAATATAGTATTCATTAATAAAGCAAGTGGTCATTGTACTTAGAAGGAATCCTCTTAGTACGAGTGAGCCTAACTTGTTGCAGTGTTGGGCTGCTCATTACTAATTCCACCACTAGGAGTTGTATCTGTATCAATACCCATCCCTTCAAATTCAACCTTGTCCTCAAGGTTGTAAACTTCTTGCATCGTCTGCCAAGCTTCCCATGATGCCTCCTCTGGTGCTAAACCAGTCCATTGCACCAGAACTTGTTGTTGAGGGCTGCCATCAACTATAACGATCCGCTTATCCAATATAACCAGAGGAGTGAGTATAGGATTATTCCCCAAAGAATCAGCAGGAAGTTGTCCACTCTCAGCAGGTGGTGGACCAACATGAGGTTTCAAAAGCGAACAATGGAAAACATCGTGAATCTTTGAATATGAAGGGAGCTCTAATTTATAAGCTACGGGTCCAATGCGAGCGAACACACGAAAGGGACCATAATACCTCTTATGCAGCTTATTGTATTTGATACCTGAAAGAGAGACATGTCGATATGGCTGCAGTTTGACATGTACCCAGGAATCAACCTCATAAGCAACATCTCTACGTTTACCATCAGCAATGGACTTCATGGTAGACTGAGCTTTAGTCAAATTCTTCTTAAGAAGGTCTAGGATAGCGTCACGTGAGCTCAACAACTCGTCAGAAGCAGCCAAATCAGACGTGCCAGCCACGTAAGAGGGAATAGAGGGGGGTGGCTTACCATAAACCACCTCATATGGTGTCAGACCAGCAGCGGAATGGAAGGAGGTGTTATAGTGCAGTTCTGCCCAAGGAAGGAATCTATGCCAAAGAGGGGGTTTGTGGTGAACAAATGCCCTCAAATATTGCTCAATTGTGTGATTAGTAACCTCCGTTTGTGGATGGTAAGACAAACTCATGCGAAGGAGAGTGCCACTGAACTTAAACACCTCAGTCCAAAATTTGCTAATAAACACCGGATATCTATCCGAAACAATGCTCCTAGGCAACCCATGTAATTTGCAAACAATATTGACAAATAAATCAGCCACCTTATATGCAGTGAAATTAGAAGGCAATGCTCCTAAGTGCACATACTTGGAGAAACGATCCACCATAACAAGCAGAACTGTAAACCCATTAGAAGCAGGTAACCCGGTGACAAAGTCAAGGGAAATGTCTTCCCAAATACGTATCGGAATGGGCAGTGGCTGGAGTAGCCCCCCTAGTTTACTTGTCACATATTTAGTCTGTTGACAAGTGGCACATTCACGCACAAACTGTTTGATGTCTTGGCACATTGCAGGCCAACAAAAATTAGCGGAAAGGCGCTTGAGAGTCTTGACAACCCCTGCATGGCCTCCAATAGGAGTTTCATGGAATTCCTTAAGCAGCGGGGCCTTGAAACGAGATGTAGAAGGGATCCAAATGCGCCCTTTGTGCAACAATAACCCATTAGAAACAGTGTAATCTGGAGCAAGAGAGGGATCAACAACAACTTGCTGACACTTAGTCTGATAGTCAACATCCGAACTTAATTCTTTTCGCAAATCATCGATGAATAAGAACTGAGGGGTGGAGAGCACATTCAACTCAGCAACATGGGGTTCTTGACAGCGAGACAGGGCATCCGCAACAGTATTCGTCTTCCCGGGCTTGTACTGAATGTCATAATGGTACCCCAACAATTTAGATAAATAAAACTGTTGTTCTAGGGTTTGTATCACTTGAGTAAGCAACTCCTTCAAGCTACGGTGATCAGTTTGGATTATAAAGTAATGACCAAGCAAGTATTGACGCCATCTTTTCACGGCACAAGTAATGGCATGAAGCTCTCGGATATAAGTTGAAGCTTTAGAGAGACGAGGACAAAACAACTTACTAAAATAGGCGATAGGGTGTTCATTTTGTAACAAAACAGCCCCCATAGCATACCCAGAAGCATCAGTTTGCACTGTAAAAGGCAATGAGAAATCCGGCAACACAAGAACCGGTGTTGTGGCCAAAGCAACCTTCAACTTATCAAAAGCCTGCTGAGCAAGATCAGACCACTCAAAGGAATTCTTCTTAAGTAATGAAGTTAGAGGGTGAGCCAAAGTAGCATACCCCTGCACAAACTTCCGATAGAAACCAGACAAGCCAAGAAATCCACGCAAACTCTTCACTGATTTAGGAGTTGGCCAATTTACCACTCCGTGTATCTTAAGTGGGTCAGGTGCCACCGTGCCCTCAGAAACAATATGGCCCAAGTAAGCAATATGACTTTGACAAAATGAACATTTTGTGGGTTTCAGGTGAAATTTGTGATTAGCCAAGATAGTAAAGACCTGCGTCAAATGATCCAAATGTGTATCAAGTGAAGAGCTGAAGACCAGGATGTCATCAAAGAAGACGATGACAAATTTACGCAGCAACTCACGAAATATGTCGTTCATCGTAGCCTGGAAGGTTACCGGAGCGTTACACAAGCCAAACGGCATAACACGATACTCATAATGGCCGTCGTGAGTGCGGAAGGCGGTCTTAGGAACGTCACCCGGAGCCAAGCGTATTTGATGGAAACCAGAAGTAAGATCTAACTTGGAAAATATCGTGGCCCCACCCAATTCATCCAATAACTCGTCGATGGTTGGCAAGGGAAAGCGATCCGGGACTGTAATTGCATTCAGGGCACGGTAATCGACGCACATACGCCAAGAACCATCTTTCTTTTTAAGCAGAAGCACTGGAGATGAGAAGGGGCTTGTGCTAGGTTGTATCCACCCTGTCTTCAAAAACTTGGCCACTTGGGATTCAATTTCTAGTTTTTGGGAATGGGGGTAACGGTAGGGTCAGACGTTTACTGGTGTGGATTGAGGTAAGAGGGGGATAGTGTGGTCAGTGGGACGATATGGGGGGAGGGTGGAGGGTTCAGTGAATAGTTGGGAGTGTTTAGAGAGGAGGGAGATGAAATTTGGGTCAAGGTGGTCTGTATCGGGTAAGGAATGTGAGTGCGTGGGTGTGGGTTGAGTAGGTGTATCATATGGACTGGTGATATGAAGGGAGAATAATTGGGCTTCTGGGTCAAGTCTCGTAAGCCTTTGGAAGTGATGTAAGCCTACAGTAGGAGTGGGTGAATCTCCTTTTAACTCGACACAAGTATTGTTGTGAAAAAAGGTCATAGTAAGGGAATTATAATTCATTAAAATTGGGCCTAACCTTTTCAACCATTGGGCTCCCAGCACCACATCAGCACCCCGCAAACCCAAAACAAATAGGTCCATGGAGAATGAGTGGCCTTGCATTACTATTGACACCCCCTGGCAAATATGAGAACACAACAACTCTTGGCCACTACCCACCAAAACCCGGAATGGATCAATTAGGCTCAACTTTAGGCCTAAAGCTGCAGCAATAGTCTCTTTAATGAAATTATGGGTACTACCCCCATCAACAAGAACATCCACTGGTTCCAAAGAGATCCGACCCGAACGTCGAAAAGTGTCAGCAGCTTGGTCGCCAGAAAGAGCGTGCAAGCTCAATTGAGCGGCGTGAATCGAGGTGTCCTCCAGCGTGATGCCGTCGTCAACCAATTCAGCCGCCGCAGCTTCTAAATCACCTGTCACAGAAGAAAAATCATCATCATTAGCTACCATCAAAAAAATACGGGCACCACATTTGTGCTGCTTAGACCAAGGTTGGTCACAATTGAAACATAACCCTCTGCTACGTCTATCATCCAATTCCGCCCCAGAAAGATGCCTAAATCGAGGCTTAGCAGGTGGGGTAGGGAGTAAGGCTTGCGAAGACGTCGCCGTGGAGGGAGGGTCGGAATTAGGTTTTGGTGAAGGACGAGAACCAAACGTAGAATGCCACGGTGGTGGTGATGGCCGTGGACGAGAAGAACGAGCAATGTCCTGCAATTTATCCTCCTGTAATCGTGCGAGACCGGCGGCCTGAGAAATAGTCGTTGGTTGTGTTAGGGACCAATTAGTACTATTTTTATACCATTTTATTGGTCCCTTTTACCAAGTTTTGATTTAATTACACACTTTTATCTTCACTAATTTGTATAAATGCAATTAGGTTTAATTTATTTTGTTTTGAATAGTTATTTCACATTTTTTGTTAGTTGTGTAGAATTATGGATAAGCAAGACCTTGGTTTCAACATGGCATTTTGGAGGAAGCTTGCCAAACAAGGAAGCTGGGGAAGCAACAGTTCGCGCCGCGAACTTCCTTCGCACCGCGAAGGCTGCGAATCCAGCAAGCTGACCAAGGGTCAAAAGTGCTGTTGTGCAGAAAAAGTAATTGCCATTTTGATGTCTGCCTGCGAAGTGCTTTTCTGCTGCAGATGACAATGTCCAATTAGGGAAATGTCAACCTTTTTGGTAGAGACAAAATAGTTTAACCTAGGTATTGAAACATTATTCCATTCATTCACACATTGTGCTGTAGAGCTTTTGTAATAGAGAAAAACAGAGTTTTTCTTCTAAAAACCTTCTGCTTTGTAACAATGGTGATGAGGAGCTAAACTCCCTTTTGTCAAGATTGGAGGTAGTAGCTATTCTCATCTATCTATGTATTCACTTTGATTTATATATGAGATAGAGATTGTTGATGTATTGATTACTGTTTTTGCCTTAAGTTGAAAACCAGATTTGAGTAGTTGTCGAGAGAGATTACTCGAGTTTAGACATAAAACAGATTTTCAAGTAGTGAATAAGTTGTAGAGATAGACTTATTCATTACTATTCGTTGATATTGAACATTAAAGGTTGCTATATTGATAGTTAGGTGGAGAGATCGTCTAAGGATCAATATAGTAATTATCACGATTTCATTTAGACATAAATGACTTTGAGAGGATATTTGAACATCATCAATAATCTTGAATCTAATTATTTATCATAGGGAATCATAGATATTTGAAATAGTGAACTCCAATCTTGCCAAGCTTTTATAATTGTCCAAAACCACTTAATAGTCTTTGTTAACTTTCACTCACAAAATATTTCTCCAAACAAAACAACCCTGTTACTTTCTTAACTTATAACATTTGAATTATAGAACGGCGGTAATATTACCCAATCTCTGTGGATACGATACAAAAATATTTGCCAAAGATATACTCTTTCAACAAATTGGCGCCGTTGCCGGGGATTGGTGTCGATATTACAAGCATTGCAATAATTCATTGTTTTAAGTTTTGTTACATTTATTACTATCCCTCTTTTGTTTCACTTGGTTTGTTAGTTTTGTAGATTCTAGTGCATGCGAGGAAAAGCAACCGAGGAGCAACTTCAATTCGATCCTGAAATTGAAAGAACACTTCGGAAGCTCAATAGCAAAACACGAAGAAGAAGGAAACTAGCCGAAGAGAGGAACCGGAGAGAAGAAGCATCTACTCCCGCACTTGTTCCAATCGAAGAAGTGGTTGTAGAGGCTTGTGAAGGAAACATGGCGGAGGATAATCGTACCGAAATGTCCGCTAATAGTCCAAGAAGGAATGCTCAATTTGCCCGAGGGGGAAGAAATACGGAGATGAAGACCGGAATCCTCCAACTTCTCTATGCAACTCCATTCACCGGAATGGATCACGAAGATCCGTATACCCATCTCATCAAATTCTATGAGATTGCGGGTTCTACGGGAATAGACGAAGCGGGTGAAGAAACGTTATTCAAGAGGATGTTCCCACACTCCTTAGTGGGAAAGGCAAAAGAGTGGTACCTTGATCAAGAATCAAGAGTGATGACGGATTGGAATTTGTTAGAAGAAAAGTTCTTAGAAAGATACTTCCCTCAATCCCGATTCATGGAAGCCAAAACGGCTATAGCGGTATTCACTCAAGGAGGCAACGAATCTCTAAATGAAGCTTGGGAGAGATTCAAATCAATGTTGAGGAAGTGTAAGGGACATGGTTTTGATGAGCTTACTCAAATCCATATTTTTTTGAATGGTCTCCAATCAACTCATAAGACACTTCTGGACGCCACCGCGGGTGGATCGCTTATATCAAAAACTGCGGAAGAAGCTAAAGTCATTATTGAACGGATGGCCCGTAATGATCATCAAGGTCAACATGATCGTAGCCCTTCACAACGTAAGCCTGGAGTTCTAGAGTTGAATACAAATGATGCCGTCCTTGCTCAAAACAAGCTACTCTCTCAACAAGTGGAGCTTCTTACTCAACAAATGGCCAAGCTTCCACAGCAAATAAAAGAGATTCAAGGGTTTCAAGTTCAGCATCAAGTAGCATGTTGCGAGTTGTGTCAAGGGGATCATCCTACTGGTTTTTGTCCTCCACCCCAAGAAGAGGTGAGTTATGTGAACAACCAAAATCAGGGATATCAAAGACAACAGCCTAACAATCAAGGCTATCAACCAAGAAACAATCAAGGCTACCAACCGTCAAGGTTCAACAATCTGAATTATCAACAGCAAAGCCCTTACCAACAATCAAACTCTCAAGGCCAACAGTCGCAAGGAGGAAATTCCAAGCTAGAAGACACTCTTCAACAATTCATGCAAGCTTCCATGGCAAATCAGAAGAGTAACGAGGCGGCAATTAAAAATCTGGAAAATCAAGTAGGCCAACTCGCGAAGCAACTGTCGGAACAAAATGCAGGGCCTTCCTTCTCTGCTAACACTCAACCAAATCCAAAGGAGCATTGCAAAGCAGTCGTCACAAGGAGCGGTAAAGCGTTGGTAAGTGAAAAAGGTGAAGAAATTGTAGAAGAGAACACCACTGATGGGATACCAGAAGAAACAGATATAGTTGGTGAAAGGGAAAATGCTTCTGGAAATGCTCAGTTCGCGCCGCGAACCACCTTCGCGCCGCGAAAAGAGCAGGTTTTGCCCACTGTTGTGCAGACTGATTTAGAAAGGAAAAAAGATGCTGAATCAAAGAAGAAGAAGAAATCTGAGAAGGGAGTGAATGTCATTCCAACACAACATCTACCCTATCCACATGCTCCATCTAGGAAAGACAATGCTAGGCACTATGCACGGTTCATGGACATCTTCAAGCAACTCCAAATCAACATTCCATTTGCTGATGCATTAGAACAAATGCCACGGTATGCTAAATTTATGAAGGACATTCTTACCAAGAAAAGGCGACACGTGGAAGATGAGACCATAATTCTTGATGCACGGTGTAGCGCAATCATCCAGAAGACTTTACCTAGGAAGGAGTCCGACCCGGGCCGGGTTGTTCTACCGGTAACCATTGGAAGCACATACGTTGGGAATGGTTTGATAGATTTGGGCTCTAGTATAAATTTAATTCCCCTTTCTATTGTCAAACGATTGGGAAATGTGGAGATTAAATCAACAAGAATGACCTTACAACTAGCAGACAAGTCTACAACCTCACCATACGGAATTGCCCAAGACATGCTCGTAAAAGTGGACAAATTTTTGTTTCCGGTGGATTTTGTAATAGTAGAGATGGATGAGGACCGCGATGTACCCCTAATCCTTGGAAGACCTTTTATGAAGACCGCTCGGATGATGATCGACATAGATGATGGGCTAATGAAGGTTAGAGTGCAAGATGAAGAGGTGACTTTTAACCTTTTCGAAGCAATGAAACATCCAACTGACAAGAACGATTCTTTTCGAATTGATGCAAGTGAAGAGGAAGTAGTGGAGGTCGTGAATCAAATCCATATTTCTAATCCTTTGGAAAGATCCCTTATCGGAGCATACAATGTGTTAACCGACAATGAGGAACGAGAGATCGAAGCGATGTTGCACGAGCTAGAATCTTGTGGTGAGCTGGCCTATCAAGAAGAATTAGTGGAAGATTTGGATGCAAAGAAGGAAACTGAAGAGCAAAAGTTAGAATTGAAGATGCTTCCGTCACATTTGAAGTATGTGTTTCTTGGAGATGAGTGTACCAAACCAGTGATTATAAGCAACACATTGTCCATGCAAGAGGAAGATAAGTTGATTCAAGTATTGAAAAAGAACCAAGGTGCGATAGGGTGGGTTTTATCCGATTTGAAGGGTATTAGTCCAGCATATTGCATGCACAAGATAATGATGGAGGAAAACTTCAAACCGGTTGCGCAACCTCAGAGGCGTTTGAATCCATCAATGAAAGAGGTGGTTCGGAAAGAAGTTGTCAAACTTTTAGAAGCCGGAATGATTTATCCCATATCTGATAGTGCATGGGTGAGTCCGGTACAAGTGGTCCCCAAGAAAGGCGGAATGACGGTGATTAAAAACGATAAAAATGAGTTGATTCCGACGAGAACAGTGACAGGGTGGAGGATGTGCATCGACTATAGAAGGTTGAACCAAGCCACAAGGAAAGATCATTTCCCACTACCTTTCATGGACCAAATGTTGGAGCGGCTCGCCGGCAAAAATTTCTACTGTTTCTTGGACGGATATTCGGGGTATAATCAAATTTCAGTAAATCCGGCAGACCATGAGAAAACAGCTTTTACATGTCCTTTTGGCATCTTTGCTTACCGAAGAATGCCTTTTGGATTATGTAACGCACCGGCCACATTTCAACGGTGTATGCAAGCTATCTTTTCAGACTTGATAGAAGAATGCATTGAGGTGTTCATGGACGATTTTTCTGTTTATGGATCATCTTTTGAAATGTGCTTAAAGCACCTTGATGTAGTTCTGGAGAGATGCGTGGAGACCAACCTAGTGCTCAACTGGGAAAAATGCAATTTTATGGTCACTGAGGGTATAGTGCTTGGTCACAAGATTTCTTCTGAAGGGCTAGAGGTGGACAAGGCCAAGGTGGAGGTTATTGAAAAACTGCCACCTCCAACTAACATCAAAGGAATAAGAAGCTTTCTAGGACATGTCGGTTTCTACCGGAGATTCATACAAGACTTCTCAAAGATCGCAAAGCCATTGAGTAATTTACTCAACAAAGGTACGCCTTTTCTCTTTGATGAGTCATGTCTTAAAGCCTTCTTAGAGTTGAAAAAAAAGTTGATCACCGCACCAATAATCGTAGCACCAAACTGGAACCTTGATTTTGAACTCATGTGTGATGCTAGCGATTATGCAGTGGGTGCGGTGTTAGGACAAAGAAGCGATAAAGTTTTCCATGCCATACACTATGCTAGTAAGGTGTTGAATGACGCGCAAGTTAATTACGCAACAACTGAAAAAGAATTGCTAGCCATAGTATATGCACTGGAAAAATTTAGAGCTTATTTGATTGGTTCAAGAGTTGTAATCTACACTGACCATTCTGCAATAAAATATCTGCTTACCAAGCCGGATTCAAAACAAAGGCTTATTCGTTGGATCCTTTTATTACAAGAGTTTGATCTAGAGATTCGGGATAAAAAAGGTTCCGAGAACTTGGTAGCAGATCATTTGTCTCGATTGGTCAATGTAGAAATTACAAACAAAGAAGAAGAGGTGAGAGAAGAATTTCCAGATGAAAAACTCTATGCGATTCAAGTGAGGCCTTGGTTTGCTGATTTTGCTAACTACAAAGCAACTGGTTTAACCCCGGAAGACCTCACTTGCAATCAAAGAAGGAAATTCTTAGCTGATGCAAAATATTATGTCTGGGATGACCCTTACCTTTTTAAAGTAGGGGCAGACAATATTTTGAGAAGGTGTGTAACAATGGAAGAATCAAGAGACATTCTGTGGCACTGTCACAACTCTCCGTATGGAGGTCACTATAGTGGTTTGAGAACAGCCACTAAAGTACTCCAATCGGGTTTTTATTGGCCATCTTTATTCAAAGATGCGCACGAACATGCAAAGAGTTGTGATGCATGCCAACGGAGTGGTGGAATAGGAAAACGGGATGAAATGCCTCTAACCAACATGCTAGAAGTAGAAGTTTTTGATTGTTGGGGTATTGATTTCGTTGGCCCATTCCCCTCTTCTTTCTCTAATGAGTACATCTTAGTAGCTGTCGATTATGTTTCGAAGTGGGTGGAAGCAATTGCCTCACCCAAGGCCGATGCCAAAACTGTGATCAAATTTTTAAAGAAGAACATATTCTCACGTTTTGGTGTGCCTCGAGTGTTGGTGAGTGATGGAGGCTCACACTTCTGCAATACACCCTTAGAAAAAGTTCTGCAACATTATGGTGTAAAGCATAAAGTGACCACTCCCTACCACCCACAAGCGAACGGTCAAACTGAGGTTTCAAACCGGGAAATTAAACGGATCCTTGAGAAAACAGTTTCGAACTCAAGAAAGGACTGGTCCTTAAAACTAGATGAGGCTTTGTGGGCGTATCGCACTGCTTACAAAGCACCTATTGGGCTGACTCCGTTTCAACTGGTGTATGGGAAGACTTGTCATCTTCCAGTCGAAATGGAGCATAGAGCATTATGGGCTCTTAAGTTCTTGAACTTCGATTCCACTCTAGCTGGAGAGAGAAGGAAAGGTCAACTCCATGAGTTAGAGGAACTAAGGAACGATGCTTACCATTCTAATAAGCTGTACAAGGAGAAGACAAAAGCATACCATGATGGGAAGGTCCGCCATAAAGAGTTTCATGTTGGACAGATGGTATTGCTTTTTAACTCAAGGTTGAAGTTGTTTCCGGGTAAATTGAAGTCTAAATGGTCAGGACCATTTGTTGTCAAGGAAGTACGGAATTATGGAGCCATTGTGATAGAGGATCCAAAGTCGCAAGAAAGCTGGACTGTCAATGGTCAAAGACTGAAAGTCTATCATAGCGGTGACATAAATCGTGATGTGTGTGTCCTTTCCTTATCTGGATCAAGCTAATTGAGGTACCGTCGAGCTCTTAACGACGTTAAACAAAGCGCTGGTTGGGAGGCAACCCAACGTTGTTAGTGTGCATTTTAAATTTCTCTGTTTTGTGATTTTTAGCTCTGTTGAAGTTTTAAAATTTTGAAGTTCTGTTTTTGGCAGTTCGCGCCGCGACCTCCTGTTCGTGCCGCGAACTGAATGAATAAATTTAAGTGGGTTCTGTTTTTTGCAGTTCGCGCCGCGACCTCTTGTTCGCGCCGCGACCTCTTGTTCGCGCCGCGAACTGAATGAAAATTTTTTAATTGGTTCTGTTTTATGCAGTTCGCGCCGCGACCCCATGTTCGCGCCGCGAACTTTGCGTGACAGAAATCATTTAAATACTATTTAGGTCAATTCCTTTTCATTTCAAACCTTCTTCATTTCAAATCCCTTTGCCGCGCTTTCACCCCAATCTCAAAATCCCACCATTTCTCAACATTTTTCAGTTTTCCACTCTTCCAATCTTCTTCTTTTAGCAAGTGTAGAGATTCAAAAGGTATGTAATCTTCATTTTCTCTTCTCCAATCCCTTTTTGGGTTTTTCAAGTTAGGGTTGGTCAGAAATCGAATTTCTCTGTGAATACTGTTTGGAATCGCTATGCATGTGTGGATTAGAATAGGATTAGGTTAGGATTGAGCATTTTGGCTGGTTGGGTGTGTTTAATCCCTCAATGGTGAAACCCTAGGAAGCTTTGGGGATTTCCTGAATTCGCAGGGTTCGCGCCGCGAACTACCCTTCGCGCCGCGAACTGTGAATTCCAGCAGCCATTTTCTTTTTGTTAATTGTTGACTAATGCTGTCATATGTGTTCTGTGGTTGTGCTGGTTTTGATTGCAGATGTCTAAGAGAACTAAGACCATGGCACCTCCTCAGGCCCGTGCTATCCGAAGGTTCATCAGTGAGGAACACGAAGCCCGATTTGAAAGCCTTGTCAAGAGAACCATTCTACCTGAAAGGTTTATTCGCCTGGCTCCAACTGGGGTGTATCACAGAGTGGTTGAGGCTTTTGAGCAAAGAAAATGGATGAAGTTATGCGAGCCGGAAGCCGCAATCAACTACGACCTTGTCCGAGAATTCTATGCGAATGCGATGCATCGCGAGGAGGGTACAACCTTCATTTACCGGTCCAGGGTAAGGGGAAAGATTGTGTCATTTGGAAGGGATGACATTAATTCTTATCTAGGTCATCCCTTAACTCTTGGAGAGGGTGAGAGTTGTGAGTACAGTGTCATGGAGGTAGCCAACAGGTGGAATCTGGAAGCGGTCAATGCCTGCCTTTGTCTCAGAGGAAAATCTTTTGAAGTGAATGACCAAGGGCATCCAAAATTGTGGAAGAGGGAAAATTTCAATTTGGAAGCTAGGGCTTTTTTGGTGCTACTGTTAACCAATATCAGACCAAGAAGCCACACCACCACAATTCCTATGGATGTCGGGTGTCTTTTGTACTGCATCATGATCGGGAAGACAGTGGATGTTGCAGCCCTCATTTCAGGAGAATTGAGGAAGATAGTGTTAAGCGGAACCAATTTCGGGGGCAAAGCTGGTGTGCTAGCCTATCCAGGACTCATCATGGGACTGTGCCGTAGGGCCAATGTTCACATCCCTGAGGAAGTACACTTCTCGATCACTAGTGTGATCAGTGACGCTTATTTGAACAGGTTTCTGCAAAACCCGAATGAAAAGACCGATGCATCTGGTACTTCTTCCTCTCGAGCCCGATCTAGATCCCGATCTCAACCTCAACCTCAAAGTACCCCAGGTTTTGATCAGATGGCTTTTGCCAACTACTGCTGTGAGAACTTTGAGGCCTCCAGGAGGTCTCAATCATTTCTTTTTGATGCCATGCAGCAGCAGTTCCAGAACACGTTTCTGGCACCAGAGGCCCGAACTTTTCCATCGCAAGCTGATTATGCAGCTTATGCTAATTGGCCTGTGGGCAGGCCAAATTTTATGGGGGGTGCAGGAGGTAGTGCTGATCCAAATGAGGAGATGGAGGATGTTCTCGGAAGTGTAGGTGGTGATGAAGAGGAGGAGGATTGAATTTGTGGAGTTTTGAGAGTATTGTTTGTTTGAGTTTCTTTTTAGAGTATTGTTTGTTTGAGTTTCTTTTTGCTAATTCTGTTTTTATTTTTGGGAATTTTGTAATGTACTTTTTGGTGGCTCTAGTTCACCATGACTTTATTTTAGCACTTTAATTTTTCTTTAGTATTTTTATAATTGCATGAGTACTTTTTGAAATTTAAGTGTGTTTTTAATCAAATTGGTTTACCAACAGTTCTATTTAATTGTTCTTACGCTTAAGTCAAGCCTAAAGCAACCAAGAATTGTTCGCAAAGAAAGAAGCATAAGATACTTCGAGTGGTGATGATAAGAATTAGTGTCGGCATTTCAAGGTACACTTTATCGCTTTCTAGACTTAACATGAGTAGTTTAATGGTGTGTGCAAAATTTCAGTTCATAATTCCATTGAAGTATTATCATTGTGAATCAAAATAGGACTTAACCATTTGTGAGGAAGCTTTCCATTGTACACTAAAAAAGCGGGAAACCGAGCATTATTTTGACTCATTCTTATCATGCTAAATCATGCATCAATCTAATGTTGTGTGAAATTTTTGAATATGATAGAGGCATTGTTTGTGAGAAAAACCACTTGACCAAAAAGCTTAAATCAACTAACCTTGTGAGGAGTAATCCTTAGTTAACCCCCTTTGAGCTTATTTTAGGATTCATTTGATTGATCATTGTAAAATCAATTGAAAATTGTGGAATAAATGAATCCTAAATTCTTTCGTATCAGTTGAAACCTCAAACCGAGTTGTTGCAAAAATTTTGCCTTTTGCTTATGTTTAAGTAGGGAGCATTATTGAATAAATTTGGTTTTGGAATCTAAAGTTGGGGAGAGTAAAGTGAAAAGTTGATTAGAAACTTGGAAAAGTGAGTTTCTATGAAAGGGTAAGAATTTGGAAAGAAACAAGAAAAAGAAATCACCCTTGAAACCATAGAGCATAAAAAAAAAAAAAAAAAAAGAAGTAAATGCTCATGGTTGTGTGGTTTTGAAAAGAAAAAGATAGGGACCAAGGAAAAGGAAATTGTGTAGAGTTGAATCTTTGGAAATGCTCCCTTAGGATAGGCAATTTGGTTGAATTCCTTTAATCTTATCCTTTCTTGTAACCTAAGCCACATTACAACCCTTGAAAGACCTCTTGATTCTCATTTTTCACATAACTTGGTAGTTGTTGTGATAACCGCATGATTTGAGTTGTTGTTGATTTAACTGCTTGGATGAGTGAAAGTAACCCTTCATGTTATTCATCAATATTGATGTGTGTGTAAGTTTGATTCAATTTTGACATGTATGACTTTGAAATCCTTGAAATGATGTTTGCACTTTACCATTTCCCTTATTTATGTTTTGTCTAGAGTTGAGATAAGTGAATTGAGAAAACGCCAAACGCTTTTGAACCATTTGAATGTCCTTGATGAATTCTCGTTTAAATCTTTTGTGTCATGACTTTGGTTGTAAAGGTGGAAACTTTTGTTTAGGGACAAACAAAATGCCAAGTTGGGGAGAGTTGTTAGGGACCAATTAGTACTATTTTTATACCATTTTATTGGTCCCTTTTACCAAGTTTTGATTTAATTACACACTTTTATCTTCACTAATTTGTATAAATGCAATTAGGTTTAATTTATTTTGTTTTGAATAGTTATTTCACATTTTTTGTTAGTTGTGTAGAATTATGGATAAGCAAGACCTTGGTTTCAACATGGCATTTTGGAGGAAGCTTGCCAAACAAGGAAGCTGGGGAAGCAACAGTTCGCGCCGCGAACTTCCTTCGCGCCGCGAAGGCTGCGAATCCAGCAAGCTGACCAAGGGTCAAAAGTGCTGTTGTGCAGAAAAAGTAATTGCCATTTTGATGTCTGCCTGCGAAGTGTTTTTCTGCTGCAGATGACAATGTCCAATTAGGGAAATGTCAACCTTTTTGGTAGAGACAAAATAGTTTAACCTAGGTATTGAAACATTATTCCATTCATTCACACATTGTGCTGTAGAGCTTTTGTAATAGAGAAAAACAGAGTTTTTCTTCTAAAAACCTTCTGCTTTGTAACAATGGTGATGAGGAGCTAAACTCCCTTTTGTCAAGATTGGAGGTAGTAGCTATTCTCATCTATCTATGTATTCACTTTGATTTATATATGAGATAGAGATTGTTGATGTATTGATTACTGTTTTTGCCTTAAGTTGAAAACCAGATTTGAGTAGTTGTCGAGAGAGATTACTCGAGTTTAGACATAAAACAGATTTTCAAGTAGTGAATAAGTTGTAGAGATAGACTTATTCATTACTATTCGTTGATATTGAACATTAAAGGTTGCTATATTGATAGTTAGGTGGAGAGATCGTCTAAGGATCAATATAGTAATTATCACGATTTCATTTAGACATAAATGACTTTGAGAGGATATTTGAACATCATCAATAATCTTGAATCTAATTATTTATCATAGGGAATCATAGATATTTGAAATAGTGAACTCCAATCTTGCCAAGCTTTTATAATTGTCCAAAACCACTTAATAGTCTTTGTTAACTTTCACTCACAAAATATTTCTCCAAACAAAACAACCCTGTTACTTTCTTAACTTATAACATTTGAATTATAGAACGGCGGTAATATTACCCAATCTCTGTGGATACGATACAAAAATATTTGCCAAAGATATACTCTTTCAACAGGTTGTTGAGCCAACACTTCACGGCGAACCTCAATCTTCAACCCAGAAATGAAACAACTGAGTAAATCAGCCTCAGATAAACCCTCAAAACGGTTAGCAAGAGCTTCGAACTCGGTGAGATACGCCGTCACTGACGACGATTGGGTGAGCTTGAACAGTTTGCCACGAGGATCATCAAATGCCGTTGGAGCGAAACGAATCTCCAATTTCTTCAGAAATTGATCCCACGACGCGATCTGGCGATTCCGGTACATCCACTGGTACCACGCCAACGCCGGACCATCAAGGTAAAAGGATGCAATGATGAGGCGTTCCTCATCTGGAGTTTGATGGTAGGTGAAAAACTGAGAAATCTTAAAAATCCAGCCATGTGTATCAGTACCATCAAAGCGAGGGACATCGAGTTTGAGACGAGGACGGTGTTGCGAATCGGCGCTGGAACGAGAACCACCGGAAGGAGCGGTGTCGTCGAAGCGTTTACGCATAGCATCAAGCTGAGTGGTGAGTGTGGCAACTTGACGAGTGAGATCAGCGACGGGATCTGGTGGTGGAGTCATGGAAGAAGGATGAATTCAACACAATGAGAGTACCAAATGATAATGCTCAGTTTTTAAGGACTGAGCAAACCTCCTCAAGCAGGTATAAAGAGAGAGAAGAGAGTTTTCTTAACACAATTTCATTCATGATCTGCTCCAAGAGCAATTACAGCATATAAGGAAATGCAATAGAGAATCTAGTGAGAGATCTTACAGCTAAGCAAATCCTAACAAACTTGGCTGAGTCACAGCCTTCTAGAAGCATACTAGGAATAAGGGAATAAAATGAAACTAGGAAAATATAGTATTCATTAATAAAGCAAGTGGTCATTGTACTTAGAAGGAATTCTCTTAGTACGAGTGGGCCTAACTTCAGCAGTGTTGGGCTGCAAAACAGTGGGCTGCTCATTACTAATTCCACCACTAGGAGTTGTATCTGTATCAATTATTATCTTTAAACTTTTAATGTAATAGCTAAAAGGTAAACTGTAATATAATTATTCCTATGATTTTTCTATTATTAATCTGGTTCATGAACCAAAAATTATGACTACTAATAATAACCTAATTACTTGGTCCAACGCAATAACCTAATTAAAAATATAAGGTTTCTATAAGGCATATTCATATTTTTTTTTTATGGAACTCTCTAATCTTCTCCATCTCTTGAATTTGAAAATTATTATTTTGAGTTCTAGAATTTAAAATGTGTTTTGTATGTTAGGATTTTAAAATTTGAACGTCATTTATAAGCAGCATGTCTAGAATTAGATATCTATATGATCAAATCTAGGTATATTGAAAGTACACCAAGTAATATTATAGAATCTAAGTATATTAAAAGTACAACAATTAAGAATATCAAATATAGATTTTTTTTTTAAATAATCATGTTTTTCAAATATATTTTTTATTTTTCAAATATATTTTCAAAATAACCATTATTTTAAATTATTTATTAATATAATTACTTTTCAATTATCCCATTAAAGCATGCGTCATTCCAGTGACGCATGCATGTTGCTATTGAATCAAAATGACAATTGAAATGACGCATAGATGTAGATCAAGTCAATGCTATTGACGCATGCTTTATAACATGAAGAGCATGTGTCATTACAAGTGTTTTGTGAAACTGATGACGACAAACAAGCTGAAGTCGATGCTATTGACGAGGAAAAAGAAGAAGACGAGTTATTGATTGATGAAATGGTGAATGATGAAACTGTCGACCACCAAAAAGAGTCATTATCAACTAGTCATGTATATTGTCCACCTTAACACATGACAAACTTGAATTTGGATGCAGATGAACCTTCGTCGGATATATTTCATAATCCTTATGTGCAAATTCAAGGATTATTGAAAGAAGGAGACAAATTTCACACTAAAGAAGACTGTGCCAGAGTCATTAAAAAGTATCACATGAAATTATCATATGAGTATAGGGTAGATCAAACTAATGCAATGTGGTATAAGATTTATTGTCGTAATGAGTTATACCTGTTTCGGTTGTCAACATCTTATCGGAAGAGGATTTATTCTTGGGAGATAGGTTTTATGGGTCCAATTCACACTTGCTTAATCACGAACCCGATGCAAAACCATCGCAAACTCAACTCTCAGTCAATATCTGGTAAAATTTTGTCTATCATTAGCGATAAACCGTCGTTAAAGGTGAGTATAATAATCTCGCATATCGTTACACAATACAATTATACTCCATCATACAAGAAGGCATGTATAGCTAGGACTAAGACAATTGAAAAAGTGTTCGGCAATTGGGAGGAGTCATACAAAGAACTTCCAAAATACTTGGTGGTACTTAAGCATTATGTTTCAGGGACTATTGTCAATTTGTAAACGATGTCGGCATATACCCCAGATGGGACTTGTGTTAGTGGTAATGTCATATTTCACCAACTCGTTTGGGCATATCAACCATGCATCAAAGGTTTTACTTTTTATAAACCTATTATACAAATTAATGGTACATGGTTGTACGGGAAATATAAAGGAACGTCACTCATGGCAGTGACATAAGATGGAAACAACAACAATTTTCTAATCGTCTTTGCACTAGTTGAAGGGGAGACTATTGGGGGATGGAATTTTTTCCTAAAAAATCTCCGATTGCACGTTGCTCTCCAGCGTAACTTATGTTTGATCTCAGACAGACACCCATCAATTCTGAGTGCCTATAAAAGCATTGATAATGGCTGATAGGATCCTTCTTCGACGCATGTCTACCGCATTATACATATCACTCAAAATTTCATGCGGGAGATCAAAGATAAAATGTTGCGGAAGAAGGTTGTCAATGCAGGGTATGTAGTAAGGTCGATCGACAATATTCCGTTGGAGAAGTGGACTAAGGCATACAAAAACGGTCAATGATGGGGCCACATGACAACAAATCTCGTAGAATCAATGAATTATGTCTTCAAAGACATATGAAACCTATCAATATCCGCTTTAGTGCAAGCAACCTATTTTAGGATAGGGGCGTTGTTTGAGAACAGACATTCCAAATGGAGTTCAATGTTACAATCTGGGTAGTTATTCAGTGATGCTTCAATGAAATTCATTAAAGAGGAATCTGCCAAAGCTAACACACATGTGGTCACAATGTTTGACTGTACTAAAGGTTGGTACAATGTTGTTGAGTCAATGGATCATAATGAAGGCATACTGAGGGGACACTATCGAGTGGAACTAGATAGAGGTTGGTGCGACTGCGGAAAGTTTCAAGCCTTTCATATGCCCTGCTCCCATGTCATAGCGGCATGTTCAATGGTTCGACAGGATCCTTCCAACTTGCTATCTTTCGTTTACAAAGTCATAAACCTATGCAATGTTAACACAAATTAGTTTTTGGATGGTAGCAAACGAGGATTATTGGTCTGCATATCAAGGATACATACTCTGGCACAATGAAATAATACGAAAAAAGAAAAATGTTCGCCCAAACTGCACCCTATTCAAATCGAAATGGACACGACGAACAAAATGGTGAGATTATGTAGTCCATATCGTCAGCCTGATCATAATCGTACAAACTGTCCCAGCTTTGGACCAAACACAACAACATAATTTTAATTGTAACCCTTTTGCTTTATATTGAAAAGAACATTCGTTTCATAAATATCATAAGATTCAGATACAATAACTTCAAAACAACAATTAAACAATAATTTAAACAACAATTAAACAACAACACAAACAACTACAACAATCAAATAACATCACAAACAAATACAATAAATAAATAACATAATTATGCGATTACAACCATCAAAACAATTTTATGAGAAGTATACATCATCATGTGAACGTCTTTGTCAATTTTAACATTCACTCAAAAACGAACTTCTCCATTTTGGTTGAACGTGGTATCAAGCCATTGAATTCTCCTAATTTTTTCATCCTCTGCAATTTCTCCATCTAACCAACGGTTCGAGGTCCTGTTAAGATGTTCAAACGTATCTACATTCCAAAGTCGGATATTCATCAGAGGCTGCATTGCTAAAAAAAAAATCGACATTTCTCTTGTGAATATGAGGACACATATATGAATACATTTTAAAGAAAAATGGAAGGAGATAGTAAGAAGATCTGTGAAAAATTATGGGAGGGTGATGTTATATTTATAAAAGGAGTGCATATGAGCAGTAGCCACATGCATTGGCGCCTCCACTTAGTGGATTTTGCCATGTTGTGAGATGATATTGATATGGGATGCCCCAATATTTAAGTCTCGAAAGGTCTGCCCCTGATTATTAGGGTCTGAAGGAATGTCTTAAGAAGGAACTTAAATATCGTCGTGTTGTGATATGACCTTGATAAGGACTGCCTCAATATATGAATCTTGAAAGGTCTGCCTCTAATTGATTAACTTTTGGAGTGATTAGATTCACCATGTAGTTGAGGTGTCCTGCCCTAGTATGAGATTCTTGAGTGGTTTTACCCTTGTCATGGAGGTGATTCAACATCGATGGGTCAAATCTTGGGATGTTTTTCCCCCTAGTCAGTAGGATCTTCATATGGTGTTCCCTTGATTATAAGGATCTGACCATGATCAGTAGGATCCTCAGGTGACTTTCCCCTAGTCATAAATGTCTTAAAGTGGTATGCCCCTGATCAGACCATTCTTAATATTTCCTTGATGCTAAGTATTAATTTGCAAGCAAAATTGTTTCCTTTTTTGAAAGGTAATTCTAACGCGATGCACATGCAAGTTTTTGAAATCGAAAATCATAATGGAAAACATATGTGGTATGTAGGTGGATGATATTTGGCCACGAGGTTGACACGAATGGAAGTGTGAAAAAAATGATTTAACAAACATTTAGAGTCAGTTTAACATAAATTTAACTGAGTATGCTTTCGTAGTGAACCTTGCTTCAATTAGGACTTTTAAGGGTTGTAACGTAGCTTGGTTCACGGTTTAAGAAACAAAGGATACAAGGCTCAAAGTTTGAAATTTAACCTACCCCATTGTCCTTGATGTTCTTCATTCCTAAATTCAATTAACTTAACATATGCATTCAGTCAGCAAGAGAGCTTTGGTCGTCATGATGATGAAAGAAGTACAATGGTTTAAGACTTTGATGGGTGTTTTTGAGGTGGAAGTCACCTACTCCCACTTACAAGCTTGTTTCCATTTTTTCTCTTTCTCGTTTTCAATTCATTTTTTGTATGGACCGGTTCTTGAATTTGTAGTCCATCGGGATGGCCTAATTTTTGCCTAAGTGATAACATGAAATTATATCACATTTTAGGACTTAATTCAATTAAATTATATTATTATTTACTTTAATTTATTTCATTTTATCAGATATTACGCGGTATTTCCTTTCTATTTATCTCAAGTAGTCTATTTGAAGCAAAAGCAAAAAAAAGGAAGAAAAGGAGGTGCAAAAAGAAGTTTTTGGAAACAAATAGCAAAAGCCAAGCCTAACCCAAAGAAGGCACAGGCGTTGTGCCTGTGACGAGCGTCACAGAGGCTGTGACGAGCGTCACGCTGTATACACTCCTGTGACGAGCGTCACACATGGTGTGACGGACGTCACACCATTCCCCTACATTTTTGCCTTCAGAGAAGTTGAGTCCTATTTGCACGCTGAATCCTATTTCCACGCCTATACCTTCGATACGTGAAGACCCTTTGACGCGGACTACTTCTGAAGACCGTTACGGAAAGTGCCAATATAAATACCAGCTTTGCAAACCCTTCCTCGGGTCCACGCTCCCAGACAGTTTTCCAGTTTTAGTTTTTCTTTGCATTTTTCTTTTTCCAGCAGCTTAAGCATATTCCTTATAGTACTTCTTTTATAATTGTTATATTGTTTCTTTAGCAATTCTATTTTCTTTTCTAGCACTTAATTAATTTTTCGCACAATAGTTTCTACACCGGGAACTATTGTGTACCTTTTACCGGATCTAACCTTACGTTAGAATCTAGTTTTTTTTATTCCTTCGTTTTATTTTTCTGCCTGATTGAAGAACTCAAGAACAAATCCAACCGGTCTGTGGTGGAGTGTTCAAGACTGCTATTTAATTATTCAGGTTCTATATTTATTTGTTGAATTTATATATGCTTGTTTTTACTATTAATTTATACTGCTTGCCTGCGATGAATCTGTTTATGCATGCTGAATATTTGGATCTGTTGAGTATGTCTGGCTAATTTATTTAGGTATCGGTATGTAAAGTAAGCAGAATGAAGGAATCAAAACTAAGTTGGTTTAGTTAAGTTTAAAATTAAAATCACTCTTTTTACGGTCTCAATTTACAGGTTTAATAACAAAGTTTTTGTACGAAAGTAAAAGACATAAAGAAGTTAAAATCAATAGAGCGAGAGTTTGAGGTTTTGACTGGACAGTGTAAATTGGACATTAATTCTAAATCAGGGCGAGAGCAATTTTTAGAGTTAATTAAATTCTAACCTTTTTCAAAAAGTATTTTTAAAGATTGAATGTGAGGACGAGAGTTAACCATTTGAATTTAATTATATAACCTAAGTCAACAGAGCGAGAGTTTGAGATAAGGGTGTTTAAACGATTAGTGTTTTCTTAAAAAGAGTTTCTACGGATTCTATTGTTTTCAAAAAGTGGTTTTTGACTTAACTATAAGTGACAGCTACGTTAATATAAAATCATAGTTTATTCAACAGAGCGAGAGTTTGAGATAAAACTTTTAACCAATAGTGTCATACCCCAAAATTTGCCCATTAATATTACAAGGCATTTCTTAGGCACTCCAACTTATTTTTCAAGGCATTGATCCCAAAAGAACAAAGGCCCAGCTCACAGATGGCCAAATCCAGAAAATGGCCCAAACTGGCATGCTCGCTAGGCGAGCAATTCCTTCGCCTAGCGAACCCTTCGCTATACAGCTCGCCTAGCGAAGCTTGCGAATACCAGAAAATTCTGGGCTTCATTCTGAGCCCATTAGGTCACGAAAAAGCATTATAAATACTAAGGACTTCATTCAGAAGGAGGACGAAAACGGGGGGAACGAAAACGAGGAGAACGAAAACGGAGAGAGGAGAACCCTAACAAGCAAACCCTAACACTCACGGGAGGCAAAACCCTGAAGGAACTCGGCGGCATCCAGGTTTACCTCTTCAATCCGATTGCCGATTCAAAGTCACAATTCAATTGCAAACAGGTTTACATTGCTATTACTGCCTTGTGTTCTTAATTTGCATATGGCATTATGATTAAATTTATGAAGATATCTTAAGTTTGGCATGTGAATTTTAATGTGTACTTGAATACCTTGAATGATTAACCATATAATTGCTGTAATGAAAGCCATAAGGCATAAAATTGGTTGAAATTGTACTGATATCAAAACCAGAATCCGCAGCCGCTCGCTAGCACATCGCTAAGCGAGCATGCAGCGAGTATTCGCTAAGCCTTCGCTAGGCGAGGCAGGAGCGAACGTGACAGTAGCTGACTTTTCTGTTCTGATTTTTCACTCATGTTTTATCATAACCATGCATCATTTATCCGACCCTATTTACTGTTGTGATCTTTTTTTTTTGTGGTGTAATCCTCGATTGCACCCTGATTTGGTGTTCTGACATGTTTTGTTGAGTTTTGTAAAGGTTCACATATCCCAGGAAAGGATTGCTTGTTAGGTATTCCACTCTATTTGTGGGATACCCTTGTGGAGATTCACCCTGAAGTACTCAATTGATTTTAATGTATTAATTTTATGGCAAAGATCCACCCTAAATTGCTTAATTGATCTTAATGTATTAATTTTAATGTGGGGATTCCTCCCAATCACCTAATTGATTGTAAAATACGGCCTTTGGATATGTGATCTTGGACCTCTCTTTGTTGCTTTACGGTATTACGGTATTATGGTCATGTCCCGCGAATGTGGGGATACACTTAGCAAAGACCCTTCGATTAAATCATCATGTCCCTATAAAATGAATCATAGTCCCTCGGATGTTGCCTTCGAATATATGATTTTGTCCCTCGATGACCCTTCGGTGTAGCTTACGGTTAAATGATGATCGTCCCTCCGCATGCTAAGGTATCCTTACAAATGTTGCCTTCAATGACCAATCGATGACCCTACGATGACCCTTTTACATCCAAAGGATAAAACTACTTACTTCTCAATAGTAAGGACAATTTTACCCTCCTAAGGACAGGAAATACCCATAACGACCTTGGGTAGGTATAACTCTTAATTGCTGACTCACATTCTAAAACATGTTTCACACTTCACACTTTTCAAAACCTATAATAGAAAATCACCACTTCGTATACATTCATACTAGAATCATTGCCAAGTTATATTTTTCTAAACCACTTTCAAATTTAAACGAGATAAATACTTTGTATACATTTGCACAAGAATCATTACAAAGTTAAACTCTCTTTTCAAAAACATTTTTAAACAATCCACCAACACCTTTTCAGACAAAAACATAAGTGATCCAGCAATTAAGAGCCCATGGATAACCATGGATACAAAGGGTGCTAACACCTTCCCTTTGTATAATGTACCTCCCGAACCCAAAATCTAAATTAAGGTCTTTCCTGTTCTTTTCCACCTTTCCTTATTGGATAAAAGAAAAGTCGGTGGCGACTCTTGCTATCCGCGACATTGCGATTAAAAGCAAAACACACAAAGTCAGTTCACCGTATGACAGAACTGGCGACTCTGCTGGTGATACTTAAAAAGAGAGGTTACCTTAAAAACAAGATCACTTATTCAAATTGTCTGATTTAATTTTAAGGGATTGCTTGGGTATTTTTGAGCGAAAGATCCTACACCCGGATCTAGTGTACCTTAGGCAAGTAGCAATAGATCATCGCGACTATCCGGCGTATACTGGAATGGTTAAAATGATGGCTACGATTAATGTGGCACTTTGGATGTCCTGATGTTCCTCATGTTTACTTGAGGAAAAATTTGGCATTCGCGTGGTGTCATCAAAACATTAACCGGATCTTTAGAACCCTAATTGACTCATCCTAGCCATTAGAAAGTAGTGAGATAACCAACTTCGGTTCCGACTGGGGTTGGTTGAGACTCGATACTACACTCTTTGAGATTGGACTTTAGGGAAGCTTCGGTCAACCACTTGGTGTTGCACTGAAGTGGACTTAAAGGAAGGTCGATGATTTGAGATCCTTCTAGAACCCGGTTACTATTCTAGGACAGGTTGAACCAACCAAACTTCAGTGGGGAGGGTACTTACCTATGGAACTCATGCAAGCCTTAAAACCTAGGAATGTTTGTGATTTATATAACATCATAACATCATAACATCATAACATCATAACATCATAACATCATAACATCATGACATTGTGCTAACCATTTCAAGGACTTAGGGATTTAGCTTTGCTCCGTTAAACAGGTTATGGCTTCCAGGAAGACTATCCGGGTCAATTTTGTAGCAGTCTCTCCTCAACTCAGGGATTTAGTGTCAGAACTTCCCGATCATGCTCAGTTCACCAAGAAACATGGATCTCTCCTCAATTTGGTTACCACTGGTTTCAAAGAAGATATGATGAGAGTCTTATTCCAGTTCTTCGACCCTAAACATCATTGCTTCACCTTCCCGGATTATCAGTTGGTACCCACATTAGAAGAATTCTCCAGGCTGCTTGGGATACCTATCCTTGATCAAATACCTTTCAGTGGTTTAGAAAAGATTCCAAAGTCTGAAGAAGTTGCCGCAGCTTTACACATGACAAAGTCCGACATTGAAACTAATTGGGTAACAAGAAGTGGAGTTAAAGGTTTACTTGCCAAATTTCTGATAAATAAGGCCCGAGAATTCCTAAAAGTTATGGATGTCCATGCTTTCAAGGATGTCCTAGCATTACTAATCTATGGTTTGGTGTTATTCCCTAATCCAGACAAATTCATAGACATGAATGCTATTAAGATATTTCTCACTCATAACCCTGTGCCTACCTTGCTTGGAGATATTTTGCATTCCCTTCACACTCGTACTATGAAAAGGCAAGGGACTCTCATGTGCTGCGTACCTTTGTTGTCTAGGTGGTTTATTTCGCACCTTCCGCAATCAGTCTTGAAGAATGATCAAAATCTGAAATGGTCTCAAAGGATAATGGCACTCTCCCATTCAGACATCCGTTGGTGTTCTAATCTCAGAGAAAATGTTATCCTCATCGACTGTTGTGGAGGATTCCCTAATGTACCACTCATGGGGATAAGGGGAGGTATTACTTATAATCCTGCCTTAGCCTTACGTCAGTTTGGTTGTGCTCGAAGAGATGGTCCACATGAAGTAATCCTTCAAAGCACTGTGTTTGACTATGACAACGACTCTCAAGGTCTCCGTCAAAGGTTTGTACGAGCTTGGGGCATGGTGAAAAGAAGTACTTTAGGACAGAAAAACTCCATTCCTATGGAACCTTATCTCAGATGGGTACGCACCAGAGCTCGTGAACTTGTCATGCCATATCTTGCGGTCGGACCATTGATCGTTGAACCAGAAGTTGAAGGAGGTACTCCTCAGATCATTCCATATCCAGATATGCCTACCGATGTTGAAGAATTGAAGAGATCCTGGACCCAGTTGAGAGAGGAAAGGGATACTTTTGAAGCCCAGTTCTGTGCTGAAAGGAAGAAAGTGCTAGAACTTACCAGCCAGCTTAATGAGGAACGAAGACTCAATGCATATCTTCGCCCAAAAAGAAGCCGTCCCTGGGAGACTTGAGTTTTCATTGTATTTTTATTATTATTTTTGTAATGAACATTGATTAAGAAATTAGTAATAAAAGTTCCCCTCTTTTTGGTAGTTTACGCAAAGTTAAATTCCAAAAGTCCTTGAAAACATTTCATACATTGCATTGCATAACATAACATTGCATAACAGGTACTTTAAAGGACCATATTCTCACGGTCTTCCTCTTAAACAGAAACATGGCCCTCGAACAAACTGTCAAGGATCTCCAGGCTCAGAACGCTCAATTCCAGGAGATGATCTTGAGCTTATCCAAGGGGCAAGAGGAACTGAAGGCTCTCTTGCTCGAGCAGAAGAAAGACAAGAAAGTTGTGAGTTACATTAACACGGGAAGAAGGCTTAAAAGACAGGCCGCGGGAGTCAAGTTTGGAATTCCGAATGGTCCAGAAGAGGAGACGGAGAATGATTCAGAGGAGGAGAATGTTGATTTCTCCAACCCTGAGGATGACGATGAAGATTATGAAAATGAACAGTACTCTCCAAGAGATGATAAGTACAAGTTGCTGGAAGAACGTATGCTAGCTATGGAGGGTCAGAAGGCGCCCGGTCTGGATTTCGAAAGTTTGGGTCTGGTCTCCGATGTGACCATTCCTCGCAAATTCAAGATCCCCACTTTCACTAAGTACGATGGTGCGTCTTGTCCTCAGATGCATCTGAGAGCTTATGTGAGAAAGATTCAGCCGCATACCACTGATAGGAAGCTATGGATCCATTTCTTCCAAGAGAGTCTATCTGGCACACAGTTGGAATGGTATTATCAGCTCGAGAGCTCTGACATCCGCACCTGGACTGATTTAGCAACAGCTTTCTATAAACAGTACCAGTATAACTCTGAACTAGCACCTACTCGGCTACAGTTGCAGAATATGACTATGGGATCCAAAGAAAGCTTCAAAGAATATGCTCAGAAATGGGGAGATTTGGCGGGCAGAGTCAAACCCCCCATGACTGACCGAGAATTAGTGGACATGTTCATGGGCACACTGACTGGCCCATTCTACAGCCATCTACTGGGAAGTTCTTCATCAGGTTTCACTGAACTTATATTGACAGGTGAACGTGTTGAAAGCGGCATCCGAAGTGGAAAGATACAGGCGGCTACCTCTGCAAGCACCAAAAGGTCCTATCAGGGGAGGAATGAATCGAATGTTGTGTACGGTCAAAAGGGTCGTAACAAGAAGAATCGTGACCATACCATTGGAGCGGTTACGATTGCAGCACCGCCATCTCAAAACTTCCAGCCCAAACAAGACAAGCCAAGAAGGGCGTTTACCAGGATCAATATGACCTTGGCACAGGCACTGCAGGGAATGCTAAAGGCAAATTTGATCACCCTCAGAGATCCTCCTACGAAACCCAACACTACTTCTTCTCGTTATAATCCCAATGCCAGGTGTGCATATCACTCCGATAGCCCCGGGCATGATACAAACGATTGCTGGTCATTGAAGAATAAGGTTCAGGATATGATCGAAGCTGGAGAAATTGAATTTGAGCCTCCGGAGACTCCTAACGTCATCACTGCACCTATGCCTAATCATGACAAAACTGTTAATGCTGTGGATGACTATTCTCACATTTCTAATGTAGCTGACTTAGCATCTCCTCTCCTGATCATCAAGAAGAATTTAGTGCAAGCTGGTTTATTTCCAGGTTGTGCTGAAAATTGCGATCTCTGCATACTCCGACCCAATGATTGTTTGGAGTTGAAGAAGGGCATTCAACAGCTGATGGATGATCGTACAATTCTCTTTGAAAAGGTTCCTAAGGCGGAGAACCCTATTGAAGAAATATTTGTGATTGCCAGGTCCAAAGTTCCAGGGAAGATTACCGCTACTAGGGCGCCTGTGAAGATTACTGCTGAGCCCAGGGTAGCTCCCCTAATCATTACTGCACCTGGCCCAGTACCGTATTCCTCAAACAAAGCCATTCCATGGAATTATGGGGGTGATGTTTACGTCCATGGCGTGAAGCAAGTGGATAATGCTGCTAATCCTAGTGGCATTGTTGGGACTAGTAAAATTACTCGAAGTGGAAGGATCTTCTCTCCAGAAATCTCACCTCCTGTCCTTGAAACTCGAGGGAAGGAACCAGTCCACCCTTCTCAGTCAGAGACCCCGGTCGAAGTTACTACCGAAGATGTTGCCAAACAAGAAATGGAAGAAGTGCTGAAAATCATCCGCAAGAGTGATTTTGATGTGGTAGAACAGTTGGGGCATACTCCGCCTAAGATCTCGATGTTATCCTTGCTGTTATCTTCTAAATCTCATGCCAATGCATTGATAAAATTCTTGAAGACCGCCCATGTACCTCAGGAGACATTTGTCGACCAGTTCGAAAATTATGTCGCTAACTTGGCTGTTGACAATGGCCTAGGCTTTTCCGATGCTGACCTGACACCATCAGGAAAGAATCACAATAAAGCTCTGCATATCTCCATTGAGTGTAAGGGGATCACTTTGTCTCATGTGCTGATCGATAACAGCTCTTCTTTGAATGTGCTACCGAAAGCCGTGCTCGATAAACTTGACTGCAAGAGCATTGAATTGAAGCCTAGTGACATTGTGGTGCGTGCTTACGATGGTGCGAAGAGTGTTGTCTGTGGCGAAGTAGTGCTCCCTATCAAAATAGGACCTCAAGTCTTTAACACTACCTTTCACGTAATGAACATTCGTCCTGCCTATTCCTGCTTGCTGGGACGCCCTTGGATTCATGGGGCAAGTGCTGTAGCTTCGTCCCTCCATCAAAAGCTGAGGTATCCCATAGAAGGCAAGATTGTCACCGTGTGTGGAGAAGAAGAATACATTGTCAGTAGTGTGCATGCCTTCAGATACGTCGAGATGGATGGTGAATTCTTTGAGACTCCTTCTCAATCATTTGAAGTAGTTCCTCCGACTAGTCCTGTCCTTAAGCCAACTTCCTGTGTGCCCAAGGTTATTCGTGCTCCTCCTGCTATGATTTCTCTGAAGGACGCTCAAGCCGTGGTTGAAGATGGTAGTCGTACTGGCTGGGGCCAACTGATCAACGTGCCATACAAGTCTGATAAATTTGGCCTGGGGTTTAACTCTGAGAAAATAGTCAAAGATCAGGTTAATGCTATAGAAGATGCTGACAGCGATTGCGACCTGGATAACTGGGTCTACCCAACAATTGGTGACGGGCTCAATAATTGGAAGGCTGAAGACACTATCCCGATTTCTTTTAGTCAGGAGTAATTGTTATTGTCTATTTTAGTGTTGCAATTTTTAATTTTTACAATTGAACTTCTTAAAGCATTGTGCCTATGCCCGGGGCACAGTAGCTAATTTGTTAACGGTTTTGTCATGTTCATAAGCATATTCACATTCAATAAATCAATGGACTTTTTGCATTCAAATGTTGCGCTCTTTATCTTTCCTGTCATCTTCCAAACAAGCTATGTTTTCTTACACACACTCACGTAACGAATTGCATATCCATACCCACTCTGGATCCTGTTGATAATAGTTCTACTACTGTTCATTATGACTTTGAAAATCCGATCTACCAAGCCGAGGATGGAAGTGAGGAAGATTGTGAAGTACCTGGAGAACTTGCCAGACTGCTACTACAAGAAGAAAGAACTATACAGCCGCATGAAGAGTCAATCGAAATTGTAAACCTGGGTACTGAAGTGGACAAGAAAGAAGTCAAAATAGGAGCAGGCTTGGAAAACAGTGTCAAAGGAAGATTGATTCAGATGTTACATGACTATATAGAGATTTTTGCTTGGTCCTACGAAGACATGCCAGGACTGGATACTGACATAGTAGTGCATCGTTTGCCGACGAAGGAAGATTGTCGTCCCGTCAAGCAAAAGGTTCGGCGCATGCGTCCTGAAATGTCTGAGAAAATCAAAGCCGAGGTTATGAAACAATTTAATGCAGGTTTTCTGGCTGTTACTTCTTATCCGCAATGGGTTGCTAATGTGGTACCAGTGCCAAAGAAGGATGGTAAGGTGCGAATGTGTGTAGATTACAGAGATCTGAATAAAGCTAGTCCCAAAGACGACTTTCCACTCCCGCACATTGATGTTCTGGTAGACAACACCGCTCAACACAAAGTATTCTCCTTCATGGATGGATTCTCGGGTTATAACCAGATTAAGATGGCACCTGAAGACATGGAGAAAACTACGTTTGTGACGCAATGGGGCACTTTCTGTTATAAAGTAATGCCCTTCGGTTTAAAAAACGCTGGGGCAACGTACCAGCGTGCTATGGTGGTTTTGTTCCATGATATGATTCATCATGAAATAGAGGTATATGTGGATGACATGATAGCCAGATCTCATACTGAAGAAGAACATCTCGATCATTTATACAAACTGTTTGAGAGGTTGAAGAAATACAAGTTGAGATTGAACCCGAACAAATGCACCTTTGGAGTAAGATCCGGTAAACTCTTGGGATTTATAGTCAGTGGCAGAGGAATCGAGGTTGACCCGGCTAAGGTGAGAGCTATCCAAGAAATGCCAGTTCCTCGCACAGATAAAGAAGTCAGAGGTTTCTTGGGACGTTTGAATTACATTGCCTAGTTTATTTCCCATTTGGCCGCTACCTGCAAACCCATCTTCAAGTTACTGAGAAAAAGTCAAGAGATGATATGGAATGATGAATGTCAAGAAGCTTTTGACAAAATCAAGAAGTACCTCCAAGAACCTCCGATTCTGATGCCACCAGTTGAAGGAAGACCTCTAATTATGTATTTAACCGTGTTAGAAAATTCAATGGGGTGTGTGTTGGGGCAACATGACGAGTCTGGTTGAAAATAGCATGCCATATACTACCTTAGCAAAAAGTTTACCGACTGTGAAACAAGATACTCACTGCTCGAGAAAACTTGCTGTGCTTTGGCCTGGGCTGCTCGTCGACTAAGACAGTATATGTTGAATCACACCACTTTATTGATTTCTAAGATGGATCCTATCAAATACATATTTGAGAAACCCGCCCTCCCCGGAAGAATAGCAAGATGGCAGATGATTTTAACAGAGTATGATATCCAATACACTACTCAGAAAGCAATCAAAGGAAGCGTGCTAGCTGATCATTTGGCGCATCAAGCGGTGGACGACTACCAATCTATGAATTTTGAGTTCCCAGATGAGGATGTCATGCTTGTCACTGATTATGAAGAACCTGGACCGGATGAAGGACCCGAACCGGGATCCCGATGGACTATGGTTTTCGATGGATCTTCTAATGCATTGGGCAATGGTGTTGGTGTTGTAATCATTTCCCCCAAGGGTTGCCATACGCCTTTCACTGCTAGACTATGTTTTGATTGTACCAATAATATGGCTGAGTATGAAGCATGCATTTTGGGACTCAGAGCTGCTATAGACCTAAGAATCAAGCTTTTGAGTGTATACGGAGACTCAGCGTTAGTGATCAGTCAGATCAAAGGAGAATGGGACACTAGACATCCGAATCTCATCCCTTATCGAGAGCAGGTGTTAACATTAATCCCGTACTTTGAAGAGATTACATTCGAACATATTCCACGAGAAGAGAATCAGTTGGCAGATGCATTGGCTACCATGTCCTCTATGTTCAGAGTCAGATGGGACAATGAAGCTCCCATGATCACCATTGAACGATTAGATGAACCAGCATATTGTTATGAACTTAATACCGAGGGGGAAGAGAAGAAACCTTGGTTCCACGAAGTAAAAAGATATTTAGAAACTCGGGAATACCCTGAAGGGGCATCCGTCAATGACAGAAAATTTCTGAGGAAGTTCTCCGCTAAATTCTTTTTGAGTAATGGAGTATTATACAAACGTAATCATGATTCGACTCTGCTTCGCTGTATGGATAAAAAGGAAGCAGAAAAGATCATGGAAGACATGCATGACGGTATTTTTGGGACTCATTCTAGTGGACATACGATGGCCAAGAAGATTCTGAGATCAGGGTATTATTGGTCTACCATGGAAGCTGATTGCCACCATCACTCCAGAACCTGTCACAAGTGCCAGATCTATGCGGACAAAGTACATGTGCCTCCTGCTCCATTAAACGTGTTGACAGCTCCTTGGCCCTTTGCAATGTGGGGCATTGATATGATTGGAGAGATTAAACCTACTGCTTCTAATGGACATCGTTTCATTCTTGTTGCTATTGATTACTTTACAAAGTGGGTAGAGGCAACCTCATTTGCTTCCGTCACCAAGAATGTGGTGGCACGATTCATCAAGAATAGTCTCATTTGTCGGTATGGCATCCCTGAAAGAATTATCACTGACAATGGTACTAATTTGAACAACAAGATGATTACTGAACTCTGCACGCAGTTTAACATAAAACACCATAACTCTTCTCCGTACCGGCCAAAGATGAATGGCGCCATAGAAGCGGCTAATAAGAATATTAAGAAGATTATACAAAAGATGACAGTAACATACAAAGATTGGCATGAGATGTTACCGTTTGCTCTTCACGGTTATCGCACTTCAGTGCGCACTTCGACAGGGGGAACTCTGTTCTCTTTGGTCTACGGAATGGAAGCCGTCTTACCAGTGGAAGTTCAGGTTCCCTCTCTAAGAATCATGAAAGAGGCAGGATTAGATGAAGACGAATGGATTCAAACTCGACTCGATCAGATAAATTTGATTGATGAGAAGAGACTTGCGGCTGTTTGTCATGGGCAGATATATCAGAAGCGCATGACCCAGGCATTTAACAAAAAGGTCAAGAGACAGGTGTATCAAATTGGCGACTTGGTGATCAAGCGTATCATTCTATCACAAGGTGATCCCAGAGGCAAATGGACTCCCACATACGAAGGGCCATTTGTAGTTAAGAAGGTATTCTCTGGTGGAGCCATGATACTTGCTACAATGGATGGCGAAGACTTCCCGCATCCCGTGAACGCAGACATAGTCAAAAAATACTACGCATAAAAGAGACCCGCTAGGTCGATGTACCTAGGCAAAAGTAAGGGCATCCCGGCGAACCAAAAGGGTTCGGGCAAAAATTAGGGATAAACATATAAAAATGTAGACCTGGCAAGTCGAAAACCTGAAAAGGCGGATTGGGCAAAAAAAGGGTATCCTGGTGGACTGAAAACCTGAAAAGGCGGTCCAGGCAAAAATTAGGGATTAAAAGCGTATGACTATGTCCCGTTCTCAGACAGCTTCATCCAAGTTCAAGGGACTGAACAAGCCAATCACTTCTATCCGACAGTAGGAGATGAGATACTTGAAGACATAATGACAGTGGCAGAATTAAAATCAATAGGACTTTTTCTTCATAGCTTTCCTTTGTTTTCTTGACGATTTCCTCTTACTAGGATTTCTGTCTCCTTGTACACAAATTGCCTGTTTATAGGCCCTCTTTCAAAATCAATACAATGTTATGTCAAAAGATGCTTTTGTTTTACTTTTTTCTGTTTTGTGTCCATAAACGTCCATTGATTTAATTCGAATTAATATGTGCATTTGAATATGATCAATGTTTACCAAGAATGTGCGCATAAAATAGAAATAACGATTACTACGAGGATTCAGGATCGAGGAAAAGGTCTAACCATGCGTTCCAATGAATCCGGGTGCTAATTCTATTCCTCAACCAAACCAGTTACTCCCCAGAAGAAATTGGTATCACTAGACAGACTGGTCATCTCTTCCATCCCCAGCCAGGCTCTGTCGAATATTTCTACCATCAGACAAGAATCAAGTATCCCCAGCTAAGAAAGGATCACCGATACCAGTATCTCCGACCAGAAGACTGAGATTTATTTCCCCAGTAGAGTCCTCGGGAAGAACTTTTCAGATGCATAATTCATTCATTGCATCATTTCACAGCATACGCATGCATATATTGTTCGCATTTATTGTCAAAAGTATAAAACATCTCATGCATCATGACATGGCATGAAGCTAACTTTATTTTTCAGGTTAATTATCCTCCTAAGGATGGTATCTTTAAGCCCATCCCGGCCATTTATTGCAAATACAGCATCTACAAATACGATCAGATACAGTCTAACGTACGGTTCATTATAATTCAGCTCAACATATGACTCCTTCCACTCAGATACGATCTAACGGACGATCCATTCTGACCTTCAACTACTCCAATACGGTCTAATTTACGACCCAGTTGGACCTTTCATTTCTCAGGGACTACCTAGCGTACGGTACATTCTGACGTGTAGCCTAGCATACGACTACCCCTCTCAGATACTGCCTAATGGACGGCCCATTCTGCAGCTCGGATACAGTCTAGCGTACGATCCAGTCTGGTATTTCATCCCCAGTGGAGTCACCGGCCTGATGGACGGCTCATTCTGCAACTCGGATACGATCTAGCGTACGATCCATTCTGATATTTCATCCTCAATAAAGTCACCCGCCTAATGGACAACTCATTCTGCTACTCAGATACGATCTAGCGTACGACCCATTCTGACATTTATCTCTCCAGATACAGCCTAAGGGACGGTTCACGCTGCTATCCAGATACGATCTAGCGTATGATCCATTCTGATCCCCAGCAGTGTATGACACATTCGGACTCCCCAGCAAAGTCGACAGCCGAATGGATGACTCATCATACGGTCTAGCGTACGACCCGATATGACACCCATGTCTTCAGATATCGTCTAATGTACGACGCACTCTGAAGCTCTCATCATCAAACTACCTGGATGGCATCTTTAAGCCCATCTCCATTAACAGGTGCAAAATTTTGGGCGTTCTAATGTTCAATAATCTTCCACCTCCAGACCACGAATGGCGCACTTACCATTCTAACTCTCTCGGTTCAAGAATCTTGAACAGGGGCAGCTGTCATACCCCAAAATTTGCCCATTAATATTACAAGGCATTTCTTAGGCACTCCAACTTATTTTTCAAGGCATTGATCCCAAAAGAACAAAGGCCCAGCTCACAGATGGCCAAATCTAGAAAATGGCCCAAACTGGCATGCTCGCTAGGCGAGCAATTCCTTCGCCTAGCGAACCCTTCGCTATACAGCTCGCCTAGCGAAGCTTGCGAATACCAGAAAATTTTGGGCTTCATTCTGAGCCCATTAGGTCACGAAAAAGCATTATAAATACTAAGGACTTCATTCAGAAGGAGGACGAAAACGGGGGGAACGAAAACGAGGAGAACGAAAACGGAGAGAGGAGAACCCTAGCAAGCAAACCCTAACACTCACGGGAGGCAAAACCCTGAAGGAACTCGGCGGCATCCAGGTTTACCTCTTCAATCCGATTGCCGATTCAAAGTCACAATTCAATTGCAAACAGGTTTACATTGCTATTACTGCCTTGTGTTCTTAATTTGCATATGGCATTATGATTAAATTTATGAAGATATCTTAAGTTTGGCATGTGAATTTTAATGTGTACTTGAATACCTTGAATGATTAACCATATAATTGCTGTAATGAAAGCCATAAGGCATAAAATTGGTTGAAATTATACTGATATCAAAACCAGAATCCGCAGCCGCTCGCTAGCACATCGCTAAGCGAGCATGCAGCGAGTATTCGCTAAGCCTTCGCTAGGCGAGGCAGGAGCGAACGTGACAGTAGCTGACTTTTCTGTTCTGATTTTTCACTCATGTTTTATCATAACCATGCATCATTTATCCGACCCTATTTACTGTTGTGATCTTTTTTTTTTGTGGTGTAATCCTCGATTGCACCCTGATTTGGTGTTCTGACATGTTTTTTTGAGTTTTGTAAAGGTTCACATATCCCAGGAAAGGATTGCTTGTTAGGTATTCCACTCTATTTGTGGGATACCCTTGTGGAGATTCACCCTGAAGTACTCAATTGATTTTAATGTATTAATTTTATGGCAAAGATCCACCCTAAATTGCTTAATTGATCTTAATGTATTAATTTTAATGTGGGGATTCCTCCCAATCACCTAATTGATTGTAAAATACGGCCTTTGGATATGTGATCTTGGACCTCTCTTTGTTGCTTTACGGTATTACGGTATTATGGTCATGTCCCGCGAATGTGGGGATACACTTAGCAAAGACCCTTCGATTAAATCATCATGTCCCTATAAAATGAATCATAGTCCCTCGGATGTTGCCTTCGAATATATGATTTTGTCCCTCGATGACCCTTCGGTGTAGCTTACGGTTAAATGATGATCGTCCCTCCGCATGCTAAGGTATCCTTACAAATGTTGCCTTCAATGACCAATCGATGACCCTACGATGACCCTTTTACATCCAAAGGATAAAACTACTTACTTCTCAATAGTAAGGACAGTTTTACCCTCCTAAGGACAGGAAATACCCATAACGACCTTGGGTAGGTATAACTCTTAATTGCTGACTCACATTCTAAAACATGTTTCACACTTCACACTTTTCAAAACCTATAATAGAAAATCACCACTTCGTATACATTCATACTAGAATCATTGCCAAGTTATATTTTTCTAAACCACTTTCAAATTTAAACGAGATAAATACTTTGTATACATTTGCACAAGAATCATTACAAAGTTAAACTCTCTTTTCAAAAACATTTTTAAACAATCCACCAACACCTTTTCAGACAAAAACATAAGTGATCCAGCAATTAAGAGCCCATGGATAACCATGGATACAAAGGGTGCTAACACCTTCCCTTTGTATAATGTACCTCCCGAACCCAAAATCTAAATTAAGGTCTTTCCTGTTCTTTTCCACCTTTCCTTAGTGGATAAAAGAAAAGTCGGTGGCGACTCTTGCTATCCGCGACATTGCGATTAAAAGCAAAACACACAAAGTCAGTTCACCGTATGACAAATAGTGTCAACTGAAAAGATTTATTTTTAAAACCAAGAAACCAATAAAGAATTGATTCCCTAATTACGACGAATTACATACCGATATCCGCTTTATTGATATTTAATCTAGATTTTATTTTAGTTTTAACTTTTGCCCCCAAAAAATCAAAGTATTACCTGCCTTAGCTTTACGAAGTAACCTTAGATAACGGTATATTGATTCATAAGTCCCTGTGGGATCGATATCTTTTAAAACTACGCGATAGAACTGTGCACTTGCAGTTTGTACCCCAATTCGACTCATAAAGTCGAGCGATCAAGTTTTTGGCGCTGTTGCCGGGGACTTTTATTTAGTCGATATCGTAATTCTTCTGTTACGCTGTAGAGACTAAGGCTTTTCTTTCTCTTTTCTTTCTTTCGTTGATTTGTATGCCACGCACTCGCTCACAAGGCGAGCCGTTCTACTTACGAATCAACGATATCGAACTATATCTCCGAGTCTTACAACGAATTCGGGAATATCGTGCTGCAAACAATCTCCCTCCTGTAGAACTTCCTGATTTCAAAAATATTTTCCCTTCGATACCCGAGATGGCAGAACCAGCTCGTGCTCTTAGAGATTACGCCGCTCCATCGCAAGATGAACCGCATTCAAGTATTGCTCCACCCGCAATCGAAGCAAACAACTTTGAACTCAAACCTTCATTGTTGCAGGCAGTGCAACAGAACCAATTCTCTGGAAATCCTACCGAGGATCCTAACCTTCATTTATCCGTATTTGTCCAATACGTTGATACTGTTAAAGCTAATGGTGTCACTTCAGAGGCAATTCGACTTCGTCTTTTTCCTTTCTCACTAAGAGATAGCGCTAGAAGATGGCTTCAATCTCTTCCTTCCAACTCAGTCACCACATGGAACGAGTTGAAGAAAGTTTTTCTTGCTCGATATTTTCCGCCAAGCAAAACAGCTATGTTAAGAGCCCAAATAAATGGATTTAAACAGAAAGATAACGAGTCTCTTTTCAAAGCATGGGAAAGATACAAAGACATGATGAGACTTTGTCCACATCATGGTTTAGAAGACTAGTTAGTAATTCATACATTCTATAATGGTCTCCTGTACAACACGAGGTTAACAATAGATGCCGCCGCAGGTGGTGCACTAATGAACAAACCTTATGCTGACGCTTACCAACTTATCGAAAGCATGGCTCAAAACCACTATCAGTGGGGAACCGAACGAACAATGATGGAAAAACCTCAAACGAAAACTGGCAAGTACGAGATAAGTAACCTTGATCATGTTAATGCAAAAGTGGATGCTCTGGTCCAGAAAATTGAAAGTTTAAATGTATCACCTCCAGCCACTGTAGTTGCCATAACTCAAAATTGCGAAGTCTGTGGAATCCAAGGTCACACCCCTGCAGATTGTCAACTCCTAACAGGAATCCAAGCGGAGCAAGTAAACTATGCTCAAGGAAGCCCCTATTCGCACACCTATAACTCAAATTGGAAGAATCATCCAAATTTTTCATATAAAAGTAATAATGCTCTATACGCACCTAGACAATCTCCAAATCAAGCCCCAGCTATACCTCCGGGATATCAGAAGCCGACCCCATCTACATCTAACAATAACGCCCCTAGGAAATCCAACTTGGAAATCATGATGGAAAACTTTATAGCTTCTCAACAGCAAACCAATAAAGATTTCTTAAACCAGAATGTACACACTGGCGAACAAATTAAACAACTAGCAAGTAAAGTAGATGCCCTGGCTACTCATAACAAAATGCTGGAAACGCAAATATCACAAGTAGCTCAACAACAAGCGCCTACTGCTGCCCCAACTGGTACATTTCCTGGCCAACCCCAACCTAACCCAAGAAGCCACGCTCATGCAATTATACTGAGAAGTGGAACGGAAGTGGAAGGACCGTCTGACCCAAGGATAGAAAACCAAAACTCTAAAAGGTCAACTGAGGAAGTAAGTGAACCTAAGGAAAAGGCAGAGAGTAATAAGGAAATCGTAGAAAAGAAGGAACCTTATGTACCTCCACCACCTTATAAACCACCTATCCCTTACCCTCAAAGGCTTATTAAAACCAAAGATGCGGGCCAATTTAAAAAATTTGTCGACCTACTAAAACAATTAAACGTCACAATTCCGTTTACAGAAGCTATTACGCAGATGCCCTCATATGCCAAGTTTTTAAAAGAAATTATTTCTAATAAAAGGAAACTTGAAGATAGCGAAACCGTTACACTTACTGCTGAATGTAGCGCTATAATACAGAATATGCCTCCTAAACTTAAAGACCCAGGTAGTTTCTCTATACCCTGTCACATAGAAAAATTTGTCATTGACAAAGCCTTATGCGATTTAGGAGCCGGTATTAGTGTTATGCCTTTATCCATATGCAAGAGACTTGAAATGGGAGAATTAAGACCAACTAAAATGTCTGTGCAACTAGCAGATCGTTCCGTAAAATATCCTGTAGGAATTCTTGAAAACGTTCCAGTGCGCATAGGTCAATTCTACATTCCAACTGATTTTATAATTATGGATATTAGAGAAGATGAAGTTACACCCATTATACTGGGAAGACCGTTCTTAGCAACTGCCGATGCAATCATAGACGTAAAACGAGGACGACTCACTTTCGAAGTAGGAGAAGAGAAAATTGAGTTCATTCTTTCCCAATTTTTGAAAGCACCTGCAATAGAAGATACATGTTACTTCATGGATATCCTCGATGAATGCATAAAAGAAACGGAGTTAGAAAAAGACAAATCATCTGACTATCTTGTAGAAGATAAACTTAACCAATGTTTAGCAATAACACCGGACCCTACGCAATGCCTTAAGAAACCAACCTTAGACCTGAAAACACTTCCCAAGAATCTGAGATATGAATTCCTAGACTTAGAGCTTGAACGACCAGTGATAGTTAATGCTGACCTAGGAAGGCTCGAAACAGAAAAACTCCTGCATATCTTAAGAAAATATCCAACCGCACTAGGTTACAACATCACCGATCTTAAAGGAATAAGTCCTTCTATTTGTATGCACCACATCATGCTAGAAGAAGACTGTAAAACTTCTAGGGAACACCAGAGGAGACTAAACCCGATCCTGAGTGAGGTAGTGAAGAAGGAAATAACCAAGTTATTAGAGGCAGGTATCATATATCCTATATCTGATAGCAAATGGGTTAGTCCTGTACACGTAGTACCAAAGAAAGGAGGTATAACAGTCATTGAAAATGAAAAAGGAGAAACTATAACCAAACGAATCGAATCGGGATGGAGAATATGCATTGACTATAGGAAACTAAACAAAGCAACCCGAAAAGATCATTTCCCTTTACCATTCATTGACCAGATGTTAGAACGATTAGCAAAACATTCACATTTCTGCTATCTAGACGGTTACTCAGGTTTCTTTCAAATACCAATTCACCCTGATGACCAAGAAAAGACAACGTTCACGTGCCCTTTTGGTACCTTCGCTTATAGACGAATGTCGTTTGGCTTGTGTAATGCTCCTGCAACTTTCCAAAGATGCATGATGGCAATATTCGCCGATTTTATAGAAAACATCATGGAAGTATTTATGGATGACTTTTCCGTATGCGGACAAAGCTTTGAAGAATGTCTTGAAAACCTAGAGAAAGTTCTAGAGCGATGTGTAAAAGTAAACCTAGTACTTAATTGGGAAAAATGCAACTTTATGGTACAAGAAGGAATTGTTTTAGGATACATCATCTCAAATAGAGGAATTGAAGTAGACAAGGCCAAAATAGAGGTAATTGAAAACCTTCAACCTCCGAAGACTGTGAGAGAAGTACGAAGCTTCTTAGGACATGCCGGTTTTTACCAACGATTCATTAAAGACTTCTCTAAAATAACTAAACCGTTGACCGGATTATTGATGAAAGATGCTGAATTCATATTCGACAATAAATGTTTAGAAGCATTTCAAACGCTTAAACAAGCACTGATCTCCGCACCCATAATGCAGACACCAGATTGGAATGAACCATTTGAAATAATGTGTGATGCCAGCGATTACGCTGTAGGTGCTGTTTTAGGACAACGAAAAGATAAAAAGTGTCATACCCCAAAATTTGTCCACTAATCTTACAAAACATTTCTCGAAGCATTCCGACTTATTCTGCAAGGCACTGACCTTAAAGGAACAAAAGGTCAGCTCACAACGAACCCACTCCAGAAAAAGGCCCAAACTAGCTTACTCGCTAGGCGAGCAATTCCTTCGCCTAGCGAACCCTTCGTTATGCCACTCGCCCAGCGAAGCACCCGATCCAGAAAAAAGCCCAAACTAGCTTGCTCGCTAGGAGAGCAACTCCTTCGCCTAGCGAAGCTTGCGATATATCAGAATTTTCGGGCTTCATTCTGAGCCCATTAGGTCATCACAATCACTATAAATAGCCAAGTTTCAGTCACGAGGGGGAACGAAAAACGGAGAAAGGAGAGCCCTAGCAAGCAAACCCTAACACTCACGGGAGGCAAACCCTGAAGGAACTCGGCGGCACCAAGGCCTACCTCTTCCCAGTTTAATCCGATTTGCCGATTCGAAGTCGCAATTCAGTTGCAAACAGGTTTACATTGCTATTACTGCCTTATGCTCTTAATTTGCATATGGCATTATGATTAAATTTATGAAAATATCTTAAGTTTGGCATGTGAACTTTAGTATGTACCTGAATACCCTAAATGATTAACCATATAATTGCGGTAATGAAAGCCATAAGGCATAAAGTTGGTTGAAATTGTACTGATATCAAAACCAGAATCCGCAGCCGCTCGCTAGCACATCGCTAAGCGAGCATGCAGCGAATATTCGCTAAGCCTTCGCTAGGCGAGGCAGGAGCGAACGTGACAGTAGCTGACTTTTCTGTTCTGATTTTTCACTCATGTTTTATCATAGCCATGCATCATTTATCCGACCCTATTTACTGTTGTGATCTTTTTCCTTGTGGTGTAATCCTCGATTGCACCCTGATTTGGTGTTCTGACATGTTTTGTTGAGTTTTGTAAAGGTTCACATACCCCAGGAAAGGATTGCTTGTTAGGTATCCCACTTTATTTGTGGGGTACCCTTATGGAGATTCACCCTGAATTACTCAATTGATTTTAATGTATTAATTTTATGGCGAAGATCCACCCTAATGGCTTAATTGATCTTAATGTATTAATTTAATGTGGACCTAATTACCTAATTGATTACGGTTACCTAATTAATTGTAAAACTTTGCCTTTAAATAAGTGATCTCGGACCTCTCTTTGTTACCCCACGATTACGGTATTATGGTCATGTCCCGCGAATGTGGGGATGCACTTAGCAAAGACCCTTCGGTTAAATCATCATAGTCCCTCGAATGTTGCCTTTGTCCCTCGATGACCCTTCGGTGTAGCCTACGGTTAAATGATGATAGTCCCTTCGAATGCTAAGGTATCCTCCCAACTGTTGCCTTCAATGACCAATCGATGACCCTACGATGACCCTTTTGCATCCAAAGGACAAAACTACTTACTTCTCAATAGTAAGACAGTTTTACCCTCATAAGGATAGGAAATACCCGTAAAGACCTCGGATAGGTATAACTCTTAATTGCTTATTCATAACCTAAAATATTTTTCGCACCTCACACATTTCAAAACATCCTTTTTAGAAAATCACCACTTGGCATACATCCGTACTAGGATCATTGCCGAGTTATATTTTTCTAAACGACTTTCAAAATTAAATGAGATAACCACTTTGTATACATTCATGCAAGAATCATTACAAAGTTAAATTCTCCTTTTCAAAACATTTCCTACACATTTCTCAAACACTTTTTCAAGCTAGAAAAAAAAACATAAATGATTGAGCAATTAAGAGCCCATGGATAACCATGGATACAAAGGGTGCTAACACCTTCCCTTTGTATAATGTACCTCCCGAACCTAAGAATCTAAATTAAGGTCTTTCCTGTTCTTTTCCACCTTTCCTTATTGGATAAAAGAAAAGTCGATGGCGACTCTTGCTAACCGCGACATTGCGATTAAAAAACACATTAAAGTCAGTTCACCGTATGACAGAACTGGCGACTCTGCTGGGGACATACAAAGAGAGGTCACCTTAAAAAATAATTTATGTTTTCAAATTGTTCCTTCTTTTAAGGGAATTTTTGAGTGAAAGATCCTACACCCGGATCTAGTGTACCTTAGGTAAGTAGCAATAGATCATCGCGACTATCCGGCGTATACTGGAATGGTTAAAATGATGGCTACGGTTAATGTGATACTTTGGATGTCCTGATGTTCCTCATGTTGACTTGAGGAAAAATTTGGCATTCGCGTGGTGTCATCAAAGCATTAACCAGACCTTTAGAACCCTAATTGACTCATCCTAGCCATTAGAAAGTAGTGAGATAACTGACTTCGGTTCCGAGTGGGGTTGGTTGATACTCGATACTACACTCTTTGAGATTGGACTTTAGGGAAGCTTTGGTCAACCATTTGGTGTTGCACTGAAGTGGACTTGAGGAAAGGTCGATGATTTGAGATCCTTCTAGAACCCGGTTACTATTCTAGGACAGGTTGAACCAACCAAACTTCAGTGGGGAGGGTACTTACCTATGGAACTCATGCAAGCCTTAAAACTTAGGAATGATTGTTGTGTGACTTGCTTGTGCTTGCTATTTACATAACATCATAACATCATAACATCATAACATCATGACATTGTACTAAACATTTCAAGGACTTAGGGATTTAGCTTTGCTCTGTTAAACAGGTTATGGCTTCCAGGAAGACTATCCGGATCAATCTTGTAACGATCCCTCCTCAACTCAAGGATTTAGTGTCAGAACTTCCCGATCATGCTCAGTTCATCAAGAAACATGGTTCTATCCTCAATTTGGTTACCACTGGTTTCAAGGAAGATATGATGAGAGTTCTATTCCAGTTCTTCGATCCTAAACATCATTGCTTCACCTTCCCAGATTATTAGTTGGTACCCACATTAGAAGAATTCTCCAAGTTGCTGGGGATACCTATTCTTGACCAAACACCTTTCAGTGGTTTAGAAAAGGTTCCGAAGTCTGAAGAAGTTGCCGCAGCTTTACACATGACAAAGTCCGACATTGAAATTAATTGGGTAACAAGAAGTGGAGTTAAGGGTTTACTTGCCAAATTTCTGATAAGTAAGGCCCGAGAATTCCTAAAAGTTATGAATGTCCATGCTTTCGAAGATGTCCTAGCATTACTAATCTATGGTTTGGTGTTATTCCCTAATCCAGACCAATTCATAGACGTGAATGCTATTAAGATATTCCTCACTCATAACCCTGTGCCTACCTTGCTCGGAGATATTTTGCATTCCCTTCACACCCGTACTATGAAGAGACAAGGGACTCTCATGTGCTGCATACCTTTATTGTCTAAGTGGTTTATTTCGCACCTTCCTCAGTCAGTCTTGAAGAATGATCAAAATCTGAAATGGTCTCAAAGGATAATGGCACTCTCCCATTCAGACATCAGTTGGTGTTCTAATCTCAGAGAAAATGTTATCCTCATCGACCGTTGTGGAGAATTCCCTAATGTACCACTCATGGGGATAAGAGGAGGCATTACTTATAATCCTGCCTTGGCCTTACGTCAGTTTGGTTGTGCTCGAAGAGATGGTCCACATGAAATGATTATTCAAGGTACAGTGTTCGACTATGACAATGACTCTCAAGGTCTCTGTCAAAGGTTCGCACGAGCTTGGGGCATGGTGAAAAGAAGCACCTTAGGACAGAAAAACTCTATTCCTATGGAACCTTATCTCAGATGGGTACGCGCAAGAGCTCGTGAACTTGTCATGCCATATCTCGCAGTCAGGCCATTGATTGTTGAACCAGGAGTTGAAGGAGGTACTTCTCAGATCATTCCTTATCCAGATATGCCTACCGATGTTGAGGAATTGAAGAGATCATGGACCCAGTTGAGAGAAGAAAGGGATACTTTCGAAGCTCAGTTCAATGCAGAAAAGAAGAAAGTACTAGAGCTCACCAGCCAGCTTAATGAGGAACGAAGACTCAATGTGTATCTTCGCCCAAAAAGAAGCCGCCCCTGGGAGACTTAAGCTTTCATTGTATTTTTATTATTATTTTTGTAATGAACATTGATTAAAAAAAATTAGTAATAAAAGTTCCTCTCTTTTTGGTAGTTTACGCAAAGTTAAATTCCAAAAGTCCTTGAAAACATTTCATACATTGCATTGCATAACATTGCATAACAGGTATTCCAAAAGACCATATTCTCACGGTCTTCCTCTTAAACAGAAAAATGGCTCTCGAACAAACTGTCAAAGATCTCCAGGCTCAGAATGCTCAATTCCAGGAGATGATGCTGAGCTTATCCAAGGGGCAGGAAGAACTGAAGGCTCTCTTGCTCGAGCAGAAGAAAGACCCGAAACTTGTGAGTTACATTAACCCGGGAAGGAGGCGTAAAGAACAGCCTGCAGGAGTCAAGATTAGGCTTCCGAAAGATCAAGAAGAGGAAACAGAGAATGATTCAGAAGAGGAGGATGTTGATCTCTTCAACTCTGAGGACGATGATGAAGATTATGAGAAGGAACAGTACTCTCCAAGAGATGGCAAGTACAAGTTGCTGGAAGAACGTATGCTAGCTATGGAGGGTCAGAAGGCGCCCGGTCTGGATTTCGAAAGCTTGGGACTGGTCTCTGATGTGGTCATTCCCCGCAAATTCAAGATCCCCACTTTCACCAAGTACGACGGTGCGTCTTGTCCTCAGATGCATCTGAGAGCTTATGTGAGAAAGATTCAGCCGTATACCACTGATAGGAAGCTTTGGATCCATTTCTTCCAAGAGAGTCTGTCCGGCACACAGTTAGAGTGGTATTATCAGCTCGAAAGCTCTAACATCCGCACCTGGACTGATTTAGCAACAGCTTTCTACAAGCAGTACCAGTATAATTCTGAACTAGCGCCTACTCGGCTACAGTTGCAGAGTATGACTATGGGATCTAAAGAAAGCTTTAAAGAATATGCCCAAAAATGGAGAGATTTGGCTGGCAGAGTCAAACCCCCTATGACTGATCGGGAATTAGTAGACATGTTCATGGGTACACTGACTGGCCCATTCTACAGCCATCTACTGGGAAGTTCTTCATCGGGTTTCACTGAACTTATATTGACAGGTGAACGGGTGGAGAGCGGCATTCGAAGTGGAAAGATACAGGCGACTACCTCTGCAAGCACCAAAAGGTCCTATCAGGGGAGGAACGAATCAAATGCTGTGTACGGTCAAAGGGGTCGTAACAAGAAAACTAGTGACCATACCATTGGAGCAGTTACGATTGCAGCACCGCCACCTCAAAACTTCCAGCACAGACAAGACAGGCCGAGAAGGCAGTTTACCAAGATCAATATGACTTTAGCACAGGCACTGCAGGGTATGCTAAAAGCAAATTTGATCATCCTCAAAGATCCTCCTACGAATCCCAACACTACTTCTCCTCGTTATAATCCCAATGCCAGGTGTGCGTATCACTCCGATAGCCCCGGGCATGATACAAACGATTGTTGGTCGTTGAAGAATAAAATCCAGGATATGATCGACGCTGGGGAAATTGAATTTGAGCCTCCGGAGACTCCCAATGTCATCACTGCACCTATGCCTAATCATGACAAGGCTGTTAATGCTATAGATGACAACTCTCACATTTCTGAGGTAGCTGACTTAGCATCTCCTCTCCTGGCAGTCAAGAAGAAGTTGTTGCAGGCTGGTTTATTTCCAGGTTGTGCTGAAAATTGCGATCTCTGTATACTCCGACCCAATGATTGCCTGAAATTGAGGAATGGTATTCGACGGCTGATAGATGATCGTACAATTCTCTTTGAAAGGATTCCTAAGGTGGGAAACATTGTTGAAGAAATATCTGTGATTGCAAGGTCCAAGGTTCCAGTGAAGATTACTGCTCCCAGGGTACCTGTGAAGATTACTGCTGAGCCCAAGGTAGCTCCCCTAATCATTACTTCACCTGGCCCAGTACCGTATTCTTCAAGCAAAGCCATTCCGTGGAATTATGGAGGTGATGTTTACATCCATGGCGTAAAGCAAGTTGATAATTCTGCTAATCCTAATGACATTGTTGGGACTAGCAAAGTTACTCGAAGCGGAAGGATCTTCTCTCCAGAAATCTCACCTCCCGCCCCTGAAACTCGAGGGAAGGAACCAGTCAACCCTTCTCAGTCAGAGACATCGGTCAAAGTTGCTACTGAAGATGTTGCCAAACAGGAAATGGAAGAAGTGTTGAGAATCATCCGCAAGAGTGATTTTGATGTGGTAGAACAGTTGGGGCACACCCCGTCTAAGATCTCGATGTTATCCTTGTTGTTATCTTCTGAATCTCATGCCAATGCCTTGATAAAATTCTTGAAGACTGCCCATGTACCTCAGAAGACCTCCGTCGATCAGTTCGAAAACTATGTTGCTAACCTGGCTGTTGACAATGGCCTAGGTTTTTCCAATGCTGACCTGACACCAGCAGGAAAAAATCACAATAAAGCTCTGTATATCTCCATTGAGTGTAAGGGGATCACCTTGTCTCATGTGTTGATTGATAATGGCTCTTCTTTGAATGTGCTACCGAAAGCCGTGCTCGATAAACTTGACTGCAAGAGCATTGAACTGAAGCCTAGTGACATTGTGGTGCGTGCTTACGATGGTGAGAAGAGTGTTGTCCATGGTGAAGTGGTTCTCCCTATCAAGATAGGGCCTCAAGTCTTCAACACTACCTTTCATGTAATGAACATTCGTCCTGCCTATTCCTGCTTGCTGGGACGCCCTTGGATTCATGGGGCAAGTGTTGTAGCTTCGTCTCTCCATCAAAAGCTGAGGTATCCAATAGAGGGTAAGATCGTCACTGTGTGTGGGGAAGAAGAGTATATTGTCAGTAGTGTGCATACCTTCAGATACGTCGAGATGGATGGTGAATTCTTTGAGACTCCGTCTCAGTCATTTGAAGTAGTTCCTCCGACTAATCCTGTCCTTAAGCCGACTTCCCGTGTGCCCAAGGTTATTCGTGCTCCTCCTGCTATGATCTCCCTGAAGGACGCTCAAGCCGTGGTTGAAGATAGTGGGCGTACTGGCTGGGGTCAACTGATCGATGTACCGTACAAGTCTGATAGATTTGGCCTGGGGTTTAACTCTAAAAAGACAGTCAAAGACCAGATTAATGCTGTAGAGGATGCTGACAGCGATTGCGACCTGGATAGCTGGATTTACCCAACAATTGGTGACGGACTCAATAATTGGAAGGCTGAAGACACTATCCCGATTTCCTTTAGTCAGGAGTAATTGTTATTGTCTATTTTAGTGTTGCAATTTTTTTAATGTTTACAATTGAACTTCTTAAAGCATTGTGTCTATGCCCGGGGCACAATAGCTAATTTGTTAAGGGTTTGTCATTTCATAAGCATATTCATATTCAATAAATCAATGGACCTTTTTGCATTCAAATATTGCGCTCTTTATCTTTCCTGTCATCTTTTAAACAAGCTATGCCCTCTTACACACACTCACGTAATAAATTGCAGATCCATACCCACTCTGGATCCTGTTGATAATAGTTCCACTACTGTTCACTATGACTTTGAAAATCCGATCTACCAAGCCGAGGAGGGAAGTGAGGAAGAGTGTGAAGTCCCTGGTGAACTTGCCAGACTGTTACTGCAAGAGGAAAAGACCATACAGCCGCATGAAGAATCCATTGAAATTGTAAATCTGGGTACTGAAGTAGACAGGAAAGAAGTCAAAATAGGAGCAGGCTTGGAAAACAGTGTCAAAGAAAGATTGATCCAGATGTTAGATGACTATGTAGAAATTTTTTCTTGGTCTTATGAAGACATGCCAGGATTGGATACGGATATAGTAGTACATCGGCTGCCGATGAAGGAAGATTGTCGTCCTGTTAAGCAGAGGGTTCGTCGCATGCGTCCTGAAATGTCTGAGAAAATCAAAGCCGAAGTTATGAAACAATTCAACGCCGGTTTCCTAGCCGTTACTTCTTATCCTCAATGGGTTGCTAATGTGGTACCAGTGCCGAAGAAGGATGGTAAGGTGCGAATGTGTGTAGATTACAGAGATTTGAATAAGGCGAGTCCCAAGGATGACTTTCCACTTCCGCACATCGATGTTCTGGTAGATAACACCGCTAAACACAAAGTATTCTCCTTCATGGATGGATTCTCGGGTTATAACCAGATTAAAATGGCACCTGAGGACATGGAGAAAACTACGTTTGTGACACAATGGGGCACTTTCTGTTACAAGGTAATGCCATTCGGTTTGAAGAATGCAGGAGCAACATACCAGCGTGCTATGGTAGTTTTGTTCCACGATATGATCCATCATGAGATAGAAGTATATGTGGATGACATGATAGCCAGATCTCATACTGAAGAAGAACATCTCGATCATTTATACAAGCTGTTTGAGAGGTTGAAGAAATACAAGTTGAGATTGAACCCGAACAAATGCACCTTTGGAGTAAGATCCGGTAAACTCTTGGGCTTTATTGTCAGCGATAAAGGAATTGAGATTGACCCGGCTAAGGTGAGAGCTATTCAAGAAATGCCCGTTCCCCGTACGGATAAAGAAGTCCGAGGTTTCTTGGGACGGTTGAACTACATTGCCCGATTTATCTCCCATTTGACCGCTACCTGCAAACCCATCTTCAAATTACTGAGGAAAAATCAAGAGATGATATGGAATGATGAATGTCAAGAAGCTTTTGACAAAATCAAGAAATATCTCCAGGAACCACCAATTCTGGTACCACTCGTTGAAGGAAGACCTCTAATCATGTATTTGACCGTGTTAGAAAATTCGATGGGGTGTGTATTGGGGCAACATGACGAGTCTGGTCGAAAAGAGCATGCCATATACTACCTTAGCAAAAAGTTTACCAACTGTGAAACAAGATACTCACTGCTCGAGAAAACTTGCTGTGCTTTGGCCTGGGCTGCTCGCCGATTAAGACAGTATATGTTGAATCATACCACTTTATTGATTTCTAAGATGGATCCTATCAAATATATATTTGAGAAACCTGCTCTCTCCGGAAGAATAGCAAGATGGCAGATGACTTTAACGGAATATGATATCCAGTATACTACCCAGAAAGCAATCAAAGGAAGCGTGCTAGCTGATCATTTGGCTCATCAAGCGGTGGACGATTACCAATCTATGAATTTTGAGTTCCAGATGAGGATGTCATGCTTGTTACTGATTATGAAAAACCTGGACCGGATGAAGGACCCGAACTGGGATCCCGATGGACTATGGTGTTTGATGGATCTTCTAATGCATTGGGCCATGGTGTTGGGGTTGTAATTATTTCTCCCGGGGGTTACCATACACCTTTCACTGCTAGACTATGTTTTCATTGTACCAATAATATGGCTGAGTATGAAGCATGTATTTTGGGACTCAAGGCTGCTATAGACCTGCGAATCAAGTTTTTGAGTGTGTACGGAGACTCAGCATTAGTAATCAGTCAGATCAAAGGAGAATGGGATACTAAACATCCGAATCTCATCCCTTATCGAGAGCGGGTATTGACGTTAATCCCATACTTTGAAGAGATTACATTTGAACATATTCCACGGGAAGAGAATCAGTTGGCGGACGCATTGGCTACCATGTCATCTATGTTCAGAGTCAGATGGGACAGTGAAGCTCCCAGGATCGCTATTGAACGATTAGATGAACCAGCATATTGTTATGAGCTTAATACTGAGGGAGTAGAGGAGAAACCTTGGTTCCACGAAGTAAAAAGATATTTAGAAACTCAGGAATACCCTGAAGGGGCATCCATCAATGACAGAAAATTCCTGAGGAAATTCTCCGCTAAATTCTTTCTGAGTAATGGAGCATTATACAAACGTAATCATGATTCGACTTTGCTTCGCTGTGTGGATAAAAAGGAAGCAGAAAAGATTATGGAAGACATGCACGACGGTATTTTTGGGACTCATTCTAGTGGACATACGATGGCCAAGAAGATTCTGAGATCAGGTTATTATTGGTCTACTATGGAAGCTGATTGCCACCATTACTCCAGAACCTGTCACAAGTGCCAGATCTATGCGGATAAGGTACATGTGCCTCCTGCTCCTTTAAACGTGTTGACAGCCCCTTGGCCCTTTGCAATGTGGGGCATCGATATGATTGGAGAGATTAAACCTACTGCTTCCAATGGACATCGTTTCATCCTCGTCGCTGTTGATTACTTTACAAAGTGGGTAGAGGCAACCTCATTTGCTTCTGTTACCAAGAATGTGGTGGCACGATTCATCAAGAATAGTCTTATTTGTCGATACGGCATCCCTGAAAGAATTATCACTGACAATGGTACTAATTTGAACAACAAGCTGATTACCGAACTCTGCACGCAGTTCAAAATAAAACACCATAACTCTTCCCCGTACCGGCCAAAGATGAACGGCGCCGTGGAGGCTGCTAATAAGAATATCAAGAAGATCATACAAAAGATGACAGTAACGTACAAAGACTAGCACGAGATGTTATCATTTGCTCTCCATGGTTATCGCACTTCAGTGCGCACTTCGACAGGGGCAACTCCGTTCTCTTTAGTCTACGGAATGGAAGCCGTTTTACCAGTGGAAGTTCAGATTCCCTCTCTAAGAATCATGAAAGAGGCGGGCTTAGATGAAGACGAATGGATTCAAACTCGACTCGATCAAATAAATTTGATTGATGAAAAGAGACTTGCGGTTGTTTGTCATGGGCAGATATATCAGAAGCGCATGACCCAAGCATTTAACAAAAGAGTCAAGAGACGGGTGTATCAAATTGGCGACTTGGTGATCAAGCGTATCATTCTACCACAAGGTGATCCCAGAGGCAAATGGACTCCCACATACGAAGGGCCATTTGTGGTTAAGAAGGTATTCTCTGGTGGAGCCATGGTACTTGCTACAATGGATGGCGAAGACTTCCCGCATCCTGTGAACGCGGACATAGTTAAAAGATACTACGCGTAAAAGAGACCCGCTAGGTCGACGTACCTAGGAAAAAGTAAGGGCATCCCGGCGAACCAAAAGGGTTCGGGCAAAAATTAGGGATGAACATATAAAGACGTACACCCGGCAAGTCGAAAACCTGAAAAGGAGGCTTGGGCAAAAAAGGGTATCCTGGTGGACTGAAAACCTGAAAAGGCGGTCCAGGCAAAAATTAGGGATTAAAGCGTATGGCTATGACCCGTTCTCAGTCCCCTTCAACCAAGTTCAAAGGACCGAACAAGCTAATCACTTCCATCCGACAGCAAGGGAGGAGATTACTTGAAGACATAATGACAGTAGTGGAATTAGAATCGATATGACTTTTTTTGCATAGCTTTCTCTTTGTTTGCCTGACAATTTCCTCTTACTAGGATTTCTGTCTCCCTGTACACGAATTGCCTGTTTACAGGCCCTCTTTCAAAATCAATACAATTTTAGTTCCAAATAAATGATTTCGTTTTTACTTTTCTGTTTTGTTTGCGTAAACGTCCATTGATTTAACTTGAATTGATATGCATTTGAATATGATCAATGTTTACCAAAAATACATGCCTAAAATAGCAATGGCAGTTACTAAAAGACTTCAGGATCGAGGATAAGGTCTAACCAGGCTTTCCAACAAGTCTGGTTACAAATCCATTCCCCAGCAAAAGCCAGTTATTTCCCAGGAGAAATTGGCATCACTAGACAAATTGGTCATCTCTTCTACCCCCGGCCAAGCTCTGCCATCAGATAAAAATCAAATACCCCCAGCTGAGACAGGGTCATCAATACAAATATCTCCGACCAGAAGACTGAGATTTATGTCCCCAGTAGAGTCCCCTGGAAGAACGCTTCAGACGCATAGTGCATTCATTACATTATTCCATATCATATACATGCGTACAATGTTCGCGTTTATTTCAGACGCATAATTCAGTCATTACATCATTTCACAGCATACGCATGCATACATTGCTCGCAATTATTTTCAGAAACATAAAACGTCTCATGCATCATGACATAGCATGAAGCTAACTTTATTTAACAGGTTAATCATCCTCCTGATACAGTCAAAGTAAAGATCTAGTCAAACGGATACTCCTATTGGTTACATTCCAGACATTTGCTGCAAACACAACAAATATTATCGGATACAGCCTAACGTACGGTTCATTCTGATTCAGCCCAACATATGATTCCTTCAATTATTTCAAGACGGTCTAGCGTACGACCCATTCGGATGTTCATCTCCTCCGATGCTACCTAGTGTATGGTACATTCCGACGTGTAGTCTAGCGTACGACTACTGAAGGTGAGAAAAACAAGAAAGGGGGGGTTTGAATTGTTTGGAAAATAAGCGCTTTTTCAAAATGAAAAACACACAAGGATTTTATACTGGTTCGCTTATAACACAAAGCTACTCCAGTCCACCCGGCCAAGGTGATTTCGCCTTCAACAAGGACTTAATCCACTAATCTTGAAAGATTGATTACAAACAACGTCTAAGGGAAAGATCTCTTAGTCCTCTCAAGTATACAGACTACACAGAGTCACTTGAGGAAATAAACAAACAATAGATAAAAGATTTATGTAATCTAAAGTGCTTCTAAGAAAGCAAATATTACAATAGTAAGAACAAAGTGATTCACGTTATAAGCAACAGCTTCGTGAAGATTTAGAGAGCAAGAGTGTTTTCTTGAGTGTTTGACGTTTCAGTATATTTTTCCTTGTATGTGTTGTATGCTGAATGTTGATTTTCAGTCCTTTATATAGATCAGTGAGGTAGTAGTTGAAACTGATGAGTAATAAACTGAATTTACTCCATAACATAAATAGTTTCTGCCAGGATAACTTTCTCTCCTTGAAATGACTACTTACCACATATAGTACCTTCTTTATTGAAATTGGAGATTAACGTCTCTTTCTGTATTAGGAAATCCATTTGCAAAACTTTACTTGACTTTAACGTTACTCTTTCATAATTAGCAATTCCATAATCAGAGTCTTCATGTTTCTGGAGATCTTGGAATCTGCTATCTAGCTTCTGATGTTGATCTTTTGAGTTCTGATGATTTCTTCAGATAGCGCCAAGAACTTCTGAAGTTTGACATACTGTTGTTCAGAATCAGAACTTCTAGAGCGTACTTCTTGTTCAGATGCTTCTGATATTTTGCTGTTTTGCTCAGAGTTAGACTTTCTTGAACGTGTTTCAACTTCAGATGCTTCTGATCATTTGATAATTTGTATTATGTATCTGATGATTTCTTCCTTCTTTCCTTAGAACCCTGCACACTTAGAAACTTTTCGTTAGGGTGCCATTTTTGGTTTCATCCTTTGTTATCATCAAAATCATGGAATCTGTTATAGAACAATTTTTGTTCTTACAACTACCCCCTTCACAATCAGATTCAGCCTAACGGACGGCTCATTCTTCTACTCAGATGCTACCTAGCGTATGGTACATTCTGACATGGTCTAGCATACGACTGCCCTTTCATCCTCAGATACGGCCTCATGGACGGCTCATTCTGCAACTCAGATACGATCTAGCGTACGATTCATTCTGATCTTCCATCCCCAGCGAAGTCATCCGCCTAATGGACGATTCACTCCACTATTCAGATGCGGTCTAGCGTATGATCCATTCTGATCCTTTATCCCCAGCAGCGTATAACACACTCTGACTCCCCAGCGAAGTCGACAGCATAATGGATGACTCACTATACGGTCTAGCGTATGACCCGGTATGACCCCCATGTCTCCAGATATCGTCTAACGTACGACACAATCGGAAGCTCTCATCATCAAACTTCCTGGATGGCATCTTTAAGCCCATCTCCATCAAGACTAATTGACAAGCGCAAATTTTCGGGGCATTCTAGTATTCAATAATCTTTCACCTCCAGACCACGAACGACATACTTGCCATCCTAACTCTCTCGGTTCAAGAATATTGAACAGGGGCAGCTGTCATACCCCAAAATTTGCCCACTAATCTTACAAAACATTTCTCGAAGCATTCCGACTTATTCTGCAAGGCACTGACCTTAAAGGAACAAAAGGCCAGCTCACAACGAACCCACTCCAGAAAAAGGCCCAAACTAGCTTACTCGCTAGGCGAGCAATTCCTTCGCCTAGCGAACCCTTCGTTATGCCACTCGCCCAGCGAAGCACCCGATCCAGAAAAAAGCCCAAACTAGCTTGCTCGCTAGGAGAGCAACTCCTTCGCCTAGCGAAGCTTGCGATATATCAGAATTTTCGGGCTTCATTCTGAGCCCATTAGGTCATCACAATCACTATAAATAGCCAAGTTTCAGTCACGAGGGGGGAACGAAAAACGGAGAAAGGAGAGCCCTAGCAAGCAAACCCTAACACTCACGGGAGGCAAACCCTGAAGGAACTCGGCGGCACCAAGGCCTACCTCTTCCCAGTTTAATCCGATTTGCCGATTCGAAGTCGCAATTCAGTTGCAAACAGGTTTACATTGCTATTACTGCCTTATGCTCTTAATTTGCATATGGCATTATGATTAAATTTATGAAAATATCTTAAGTTTGGCATGTGAACTTTAGTATGTACCTGAATACCCTAAATGATTAACCATATAATTGCGGTAATGAAAGCCATAAGGCATAAAGTTGGTTGAAATTGTACTGATATCAAAACCAGAATCCGCAGCCGCTCGCTAGCACATCGCTAAGCGAGCATGCAGCGAATATTCGCTAAGCCTTCGCTAGGCGAGGCAGGAGCGAACGTGACAGTAGCTGACTTTTCTGTTCTGATTTTTCACTCATGTTTTATCATAGCCATGCATCATTTATCCGACCCTATTTACTGTTGTGATCTTTTTCCTTGTGGTGTAATCCTCGATTGCACCCTGATTTGGTGTTCTGACATGTTTTGTTGAGTTTTGTAAAGGTTCACATACCCCAGGAAAGGATTGCTTGTTAGGTATCCCACTTTATTTGTGGGGTACCCTTATGGAGATTCACCCTGAATTACTCAATTGATTTTAATGTATTAATTTTATGGCGAAGATCCACCCTAATGGCTTAATTGATCTTAATGTATTAATTTAATGTGGACCTAATTACCTAATTGATTACGGTTACCTAATTAATTGTAAAACTTTGCCTTTAAATAAGTGATCTCGGACCTCTCTTTGTTACCCCACGATTACGGTATTATGGTCATGTCCCGCGAATGTGGGGATGCACTTAGCAAAGACCCTTCGGTTAAATCATCATAGTCCCTCGAATGTTGCCTTTGTCCCTCGATGACCCTTCGGTGTAGCCTACGGTTAAATGATGATAGTCCCTTCGAATGCTAAGGTATCCTCCCAACTGTTGCCTTCAATGACCAATCGATGACCCTACGATGACCCTTTTGCATCCAAAGGACAAAACTACTTACTTCTCAATAGTAAGACAGTTTTACCCTCATAAGGATAGGAAATACCCGTAAAGACCTCAGATAGGTATAACTCTTAATTGCTTATTCATAACCTAAAATATTTTTCGCACCTCACACATTTCAAAACATCCTTTTTAGAAAATCACCACTTGGCATACATCCGTACTAGGATCATTGCCGAGTTATATTTTTCTAAACGACTTTCAAAATTAAATGAGATAACCACTTTGTATACATTCATGCAAGAATCATTACAAAGTTAAATTCTCCTTTTCAAAACATTTCCTACACATTTCTCAAACAATTTTTCAAGCTAGAAAAAAAAAACATAAATGATTGAGCAATTAAGAGCCCATGGATAACCATGGATACAAAGGGTGCTAACACCTTCCCTTTGTATAATGTACCTCCCGAACCTAAGAATCTAAATTAAGGTCTTTCCTGTTCTTTTCCACCTTTCCTTATTGGATAAAAGAAAAGTCGGTGGCGACTCTTACTAACCGCGACATTGCGATTAAAAAACACATTAAAGTCAGTTCACCGTATGACAAAAAGCTTCATGTTATATATTACGCAAGTAGAACTCTAGATGAAGCACAAATGAATTACGCCACAACCGAGAAAGAACTTCTAGCAGTAGTGTTTGCGCTAGATAAATTTCGTTCTTACTTAGTCGGAGCCAAAATAATCATCTACACTGACCACGCTGCTATCAAATACCTCTTAACTAAAAAGGATGCAAAACCTAGACTCCTAAGGTGGATCCTGTTACTACAAGAGTTCAATTTGGAAATCAAAGACAAGAAAGGAACTGAAAACGTAGTAGCAGATCACCTCTCTAGACTTGAGAACCTTGAACCGGAAAGAACAGAAATTAACGATGATTTCTCGTACGATAAGCTTATAGCTACTTTAGAAGAAAATAACGCTGATAAACAGGTAGAAACTATCTTAGCCATATCTGTTACACCGTGGTACGCTGACCTCGTCAACTATTTAGCTGCCGGAATAGTTCCATCTACCTTATCCTACCAACAGAAGAAACGATTCTTCTACGACATAAAACATTATTACTGGGATAACCCCTTACTTTTTAAAAGAGGCCCCGATGGTATTTTCCGTCGGTGTATACCCGAAGAAGAGGTAGAAAGTATAATCCAACACTGTCACTCCGCTCCTTATGGTGGACACGCAAGTACATCCAAGACCTGCTCTAAAATCCTACAAGCCGGTTTTTATTGGCCAAGTATATGGAAGGATGTACATGCAGCTATTAAGAAATGTGACAGATGTCAACGCACAGGAAACATATCTAGACGTGACGAGATGCCACAAAAGGGCGTTTTGGAAGTAGAGATTTTCGACGTGTGGGGAATAGACTTCATGGGACCTTTTCCATCCTCTTTCGGCAACAAATACATACTCGTGGCAGTTGACTACGTATCAAAGTGGATTGAAGCTATAGCTTCCCCAACTAACGACACACGAGTAGTAACTAGACTCTTTAAGAATATAATATTTCCAAGGTTTGGTGTCCCAAGAATAGTTGTCAGTAATGGTGGATTGCATTTCATATCCAAAGTACTCGAAAAACTACTGCTTAAGTATGGCATAAGACATAGAGTAGCGACACCTTACCACCCTCAAACCAGTGGGCAAGTGGAAGTATCTAACAGAGAAATCAAACAGATACTAGAAAAAACAGTCGCCACTTCAAGGAAAGACTGGTCATTGAAATTACCATAAGCTTTATGGGCATACCGAACTGCTTACAAAACACCCATAGGAACAACCCCATTTAAGCTAATTTATGGAAAATCCTGTCACCTCCCGGTAGAATTAGAACATAAAGCCTATTGGGCTATTAAAAATCTAAATTTAAACTATAAAGCCGCCGGTGAAAAGAGAATCCTTGATATAAGCGAATTAGAGGAACTCAAAAGAGACGCTTACGAAAATGCCAGAATCTACAAAGAAAGAACAAAACAATGGCATGACAAGCGCATATCAAGGAAAATCTTCAAACAAGGCGATACAGTCCTTTTATTTAACTCCAGACTAAAGTTATTTCTGGGAAAACTACGATCTAGATGGTCAGGTCCTTTTCAAATCACCAATGTTTTTCCCAGTGGAGCAGTAGAAATTAAAGGTAAATCTATGGAACCATTTACCGTAAACGGGCAACGTCTAAAACATTATCACTAACCAGAAAACAATGAAGATTCGCAAGTCTTGCACTTAGACGAAATGCCTCCAGAAATTATAGATTGTAATTGATTGTTTTTATGTCGAGCTTGCGACATTAAACAAAGCGCTTAGTGGGAGACAACCCACAAATATTTTATTATTTCCTTATTCTATTATTATTTTTCTATTTCTTCCTTAATTATTCTTTTAATTTCTGTTTAGTATTCATTCTTAATTTATTTTAATTTATTAAAAACTTTTCTCTTCTTTCGGCATTTGGCCAAATCATGACTAAAACTCTTGTTTTTCTTTTCTCTAGCTAACACTAACCTGATGGGACATATTGATCGTATGGGTATCAAATTCAGAGGAACAGCTCAGAAACAAAAGTTTGAGGAACTAGCCACGAGAGAGATGCTACCTAGCCTGTATGCTGATGACTGGGCAATGATTGCCCTTGGACTAAGACAAAGTGTCCTGTATTTGCTGAATCAGATAGGGTGGGAAACCGCTCCTATCCGTAGACAATTTGTCACTTACCGGAGACTGACTCTAGAATTCCTTAGTTCTCTGATCTATCTACCCAACCATGGAAAAGGAATAAGCAGAGGTTTTATACAGTTCAGAATGTTTAACATGGAGTACCAATTTAATATTCAAGATTTTACCAACCTTTTAGGCTTCCCTACATCCTTTGACACATTCACAGTGAGCCAAGAGGAACTTTTCGAATATAGAGAACTTGAACACTTTTGGGGTAACTTGACTGGAAATGACGATCCCGAGGAACATGAGTTTCTCTCTGGAAACATACATAACCCGGCCTTCCGTTATTTCCATAAGATCCTGACCCACACCTTATTTGGGAAGAAGCCAAACAGTCCCACAGTTTCACGTGATGAACTCTTCATCATATTTTGTGCTTCCCAGAACCGTCCAGTAAACGGTGCCACTTTTATGTTAGCAAATTTGGATCACCTTATCCAAGATGAGCGAGCACCAATTCGAATAGGCGGTTTGATAACTATGATAGGTAATGCTATTGGATTACGTCAGCCTATGCTTGACTTAAGCCCTTTTTGTGGCATTACTACTATGAGTATACCCTTCCTCTTCAACACTTTGTTTATAGCAAACCTAGGGTCTGATGAGTTTGAGCTTATTATTGATAACCAAGTTCTTTGCCTATTCACCATGCCCGATCCTAGAACTAGTGTTCATAACCGCAACAACTGGCTCTACAATCTGAACGAAACCCCCTCTCCTGCTAGATCCACTGAATCCATCCAGGACTATGAGATTTGTGATGACTATGAGATTTATGATGACCAGATTCCTTATGCTGAATCAGATCCTCAGACACCATCTGGTTATTATGATATTGATCCTCCTCCTCAACCTGCTCAGACCGAAGAATCGACAATACCCGACCTTAGACATCATATGCCCGAAACTGATTATAACACTGCCATGGAAGCTTTGATGTCAGAACAAGATGCCCTCAGAGAAGAGTTCACTAGCCTGAGGCACGAATTTCTGGGATACATGAACAGTATGACAAACCAGTTTCACGAGTTGCTATACCGTGTTAACTCCTTTGCTCCTCCGGCCAGAGATCGTGCAGATGGATAGAAATTGTTTTTCTTAGTTAGTTCTAGTTAGATTATTCATTAATGTTATTTCAAGTTATGTTACTATTTGTTTCTTTTTCACAATCTTTTGTTTTCTTTTTTTTCTTTTCTCCAAATGTTACATTATGATTAATTTATGAAGTTATTGAATTATTTTGCATTATGCAGTATCTATCAAAAATGCTCTCTACTGTTGCTACCTACATGACTTATTAAAATATATATGCACTATGATACAAAGTAGAATAGCATGCAGGAGAAATTAAATAGCAGAATAAATTAATCCGTAACAAAATAAAATAAATAAATTACCAAGTCACTCTGAAGGACGCTAGCTGAAACCATGCCAAACAGACAGTGTGACGAGCGTCACACAATCTGTCACGGACGTCACGCTAAGTACTTGTGACGCCCGTCATGCACCTGTAACGAGCGTAACGCCCTTCAGACTAGGTGAACGTTACAGAGCCGTTGGAGACGAACGTTACACCCTTTCAACTTTTTACCTTCCCCATTTATTCACATTTACCCACATTTATTCACTTTTCAACCACCTATTTTCCAACTTCCAAAATTTTTCCTATAAATACCCACCAAACCTTCCTTCATTCACCACAAACCACTTTCTTCTATCAAATACATTTCATTTTCTTTCCAAATTACCCCTTTATATTCATTCATCAGTATGGCGGGTAACCAGAATTTCGGAAATATCATCTTCCGATCCGAAGATGAAAATTATCAAAGGGAGCAATTCGAGCGTTTCCAACAGCGAGGCGTCATCTCTACCAGGTATCCTGATTCAACTTGTTTACAACAATTAGGATTACTTCAAGGTATCGAGTGGATGCTCCGCCTTGCCGATCTAACCTTTCTATGTACGCATAATCAACCCACCTACCCATCCCTAACCTTAGAATTCTTAAGTTCATACGCGTACAACACTCCAGCCGGTGAGGACGAATTCTTAACCGGTACCGCAACCTTCCGTATGTTCAACACTGAGTACTCCTTAACCCAAAACCAATTGAGTACCATGTTACAATTCCCCACAGAAGGTCAAGTCTACCCCAGAATCCCTCCAAACCTAAACTGGAGCACAGTTGCCGTTTTCGACCTTTTTAAGAAAATATCCGGTGTAGATGCCTACAACTGGGAAGAACTCCTTCTTTCCCACATACATAACCCAACCATCCGGTACTTTATCTGCATCCTACAAAACACAGTTTTTGGAAGACCAAACAACAGCAAGGTCAACGCAAAGGAACTATTCTTCCTCGAATGCGTCTTCGAACCGCAGGCTAAGGTAAACTCCGCCTCCTTTCTATTTCATCATATCCGCACCTTATGTGCTAGAGGCCGTCAACCTTTTGTAATTGGTGGATTAATCACCACCATAGCACTTGGCTTAAACTTAGGGGACCGACTCCAAACCTTAGAATCTCTACCTCCCCTATTTATGGACATCAGCTACTGTCGATCCAGCCGCCTGATTAAGAACAGAGTAGGCAGAGGATATTACCTTATGGTGAATAACCAGGCTGTCCCAAGCGTTGTTCTCCCCAACATTTCCCTAACAGATGTCACAAATCCCAACCGCCACCTCTATGATCTGAATGCTCCTGAAGCTACCGAGCCTTTGCATACAAACCCGCCTGCAGACGAGTTCGAAGAAATGGAGCAAGGTGATAACGCTCCTGAACAACAATCAGTCCCGCTCAACCCTTCCGATACTGCAGTTGGCCCATCCTCCCGACGTCGTCGACGAAGAAGGCCTGCAACCAACGACGACATCATGGATGCTATTGATGGTATGCAAGCACAGAATCTCGAAATGATGCAAATGATGCGCCAAATGCAACAACAACAGGAAGAGAGAAATACCATAACCGATCAGCGGTTCACTGAGTTGTTTAGCAGGTTCGACAACTTAGACTTACGTCAGCGATCACCAGGCCCAAGAACAAGAGGCGGAAGGCAACCTTAACTTTTCTTTTTCCTTTCTTTTTTGTATTTCATTTCTTTTCCTTCAAACATTGAGGACTATGTTTTATTCAAGTATGGGGGGGAAAACCATGTTCTTTCTATCCTCCATTTTCCTTTTCAAGTATGTACCTTTCTTTTCATTGTTATTTCCCTTATAAAAATAAAATAAAAAAAATAAAATAAAATAAAATATTATTATAAGATAGATTTATTTTAAGTTAAGTCCCTAGCGTGAAAACTTTCTATTATCTATTTCCCCTCAAATTTTCATGAGCCATAATAACAGAAATTTAACACACCCAGTAAGTATAAAGGTTGCTTATTTTATAAAACTTGAGTGAAATCAAGACAAAAATTATTACCATAACAACGCTCTAAGAACCTCAACATGTCAGATCAGAATGAGTACCTATTATACCAATCCCTTGAACTTTTAGTTTTATAGTAACCCCGAGTAGTTTATACGAGAAGTCAGCACCATCTTAATAGCGAACTACGTGGAGAGCCGATGAATATAAGTGAATGATTCCCAAAGTAACATAAAAAATATATATATATCAGGAAATGCACTAATTAAGTTAGGTGATCCTTACCAGATCATTTAATCTAAAGGTTGCAGATCAAACAAAAGCATAATACGAGAGATCCATTATGAGTTGGTTCAGTAGGTATCTGGTATTGAACTTGGTAGGGCGGACTACGGTCCGATCCCCCGCAATTTGCAATGGACTGAATAACGAAGTTATCCGACTTATGTACCAGAACTTCTAGCTAAAAGGGGATCAGAATCACTAACCGGTTACTCCACTATGTGCGCGAAAAGATAAAGGGCTTAATGTGATTTCGCTAGAATGAAAACGGGTGAAATAAGAGTAAAGGAACTAGGACAGCTATAATGGCATTACTTGAACTGGTTTGCATAAGGTGAGGTTATCTGAGGTTGTGACGGTGGTTGTCGATGTCAAGATTAAACTCAAGTTACTTCTAAACAAGGTTTACATGTGTCATACGGTGAACTGACTTTAGTGTGTTTTGCTTTTAATCGCAATGTCGCGGATAGCAAGAGTCACCACCGACTTTTCTTTTATCCAATAAGGAAAGGTAGAAAAGAACAGGAAAGACCTTAATTAGATTTTGGGTTCGGGAGGTACATTATACAAAGGGAAGGTGTTAGCACCCTTTGTATCCATGGTTATCCATGGGCTCTTAATTGCTCGATCACTTATGTTTGTCTGGAAAAAGTGGTTGTGAATTGTTTAGAAAATGTTTTGAAAAGAGAATTTAACTTTGTAATGATTCTTGTATGAATGTATACAAAGTGGTTATCTCGTTTAGTTTTGAAAGTTGTTTAGAAAAATATAACTCGGTAATGATTCTAGTATGAATGTATACCAAGTGATGATTTTCTAAAAGATGTTTTGAAAGGTGTGGGGTGTGAAAAGTATTTTAAGTTGTGAATAAGCAATTAAGAGTTTTACCTACCCAAAGTCTTTGTGGGCATTTCCTATCCTTATGAGGGTAAAACTGTCCTTACTATTGAGAAGTAAGTAGTTCTATCCTTTGGATGTAAAAGGGTCATCGTAGGGTCATCGATTGGTCATTGAAGGCAACAATTGTGAGGATACCTTAGCATTCGAAGGGACTATCATCATTTAACCGTAGGCTATACCGAAGGGTCATCGAGGGACGAAATCATATATTCGAAGGCAACATCCGAGGGACTATGATTTATTTTGTAGGGACATGATGATTTAACCGAAGGGTCTTTGCTAAGTGTATCCCCACATTCGCGGGACATGACCGTCATACCGTAATCGTAGGGTAACAAAAGAGAGGTCCAAGATCACTTATTTAAAGGCAAAGTTTTACAATTAATTAGATAGCCGTAATCAATTAGGTATTTAGGATCACATTAAAATCGATTACATAATTAGGATGAATCTCCATAAGGGTATCCCACAAATAAAATGGAATACCCAGCCAGCTACTTGTTCCTGGGAATAGGCGAACCTTTACAACATTCAACACACAGGTCAGGATACCAAATCAGGGTGTAATCGAAGATTACACCGCAAAAAGAAACACAGCTGTAAGAATGTCAGGCAAAATAGCGCAAGATTAACATAGAACAGATCAAATAAGCATAGAACAGAACAACCAAAATATTAGCGACTGTCACGTTCGCTTCTGCCTCGCCTAGCGAAGGCCTAGCGAATACTCGCTACATGCTCGCTTAGCGATGTGCTAGCGAGCGACTGCGGGTTTTGAATTTGATAGCAGCATGATCTCCGGAACCCTGAACTTTATGGCATTTAATTACAGGAATAGCATGGACAAACATTCAGGATATTCAGGCATACTTAAATTCACATGTGAAATCAAATTACATATCCGAAAATTTAATCATGATGCCTTATGTATGTAGAGATTACCAATTAAAAGCATAAAACAGTAGTGATGCGCAAACCTGTTTACAACTGAATTGCAACCTTGAATTGGCAAGTCGGATTGAGTTGGACGGAGGTAACCTTGATGCAGATGAGTTTCCTTCAGGGTTTCCTTTAGGATTGCTCTGAATTCTCTAGGTTAGCCTCTAGGGTTTGCTGTGCCTTCTTTCTATCTCCTCTTTTCGTTCCGTTTTCCTTCCCTTTTCGTGACTGAAGTGTCGGTATTTATAGTGATTGTGGTGACCTAATGGGCTCAGAATGAAGCCCGAAAATTCTGATATATCACAAGCTTCGCTAGGCGAAGGAGTTGCTCGCCTAGCGAGCAAGCTAGTTTGGGCCTTTTTCTGGATTGGGTATGTTGTGAGTTGGGCTTTTGTTCTTTTGGGATCAATGCTTTGAAAAATAAGTTGCAGTGCCTAAGAAATGCCTTGTAATATTAATGGGCAAATTTTGGGGTATGACAGCTGCCCCTGTTCAATATTCTTGAACCGAGAGAGTTAGAATGGTATGTACGTCATTCGTGGTCTGGAGGTGGAAGATTATTGAACACTTAGAATGCCCCAAAAATTTGCACTTGTCAATTAGTCTTGACGGAGACGGGCTTAAAGATGTCATCCATGAGGTTTGATGAGGAGATTTTCAGAGTGCGTCGTACATCAGACGATTTCTAAAGACATGGGTGTCATATCGGGTCGTACGCTAGACCGTATGGTGAGTCATCCATTCGGCTGTCGACTTCGCTGGGGAGTCAGAATGTGTCATACACTGCTGGGGATAAGGGATCAGAATGGATCATACACTAGATCGTATCTGAATAGCAGAGTGAACCATCCCTTAGGCTGCATCTGGGTAGGTAAAGGTCAGAATGGATCGTACACTAGATCGTGTCTGAGTAGCAGAATGAGTTGTCCATTAGGCGGGTGACTTTATTGAGGATGAAATATCAGAATGGATCGTACGCTAGATCGTATCCGAGTTGCAGAATGAGCCATCCATCAGGCCGGTGACTCCGCTGGGGATGAAATACCAGACTGGATCGTACGCTAGACTGTATCCGAGCTGCAGAATGGGCCGTCCGTTAGGCAGTATCTGAGAGGGGTAGTCGTATGCTAGGCTACACGTCAGAATGTACCGTACGCTAGGTAGTCTCTGAGAAATGAAAGGTCCAACTGGGTCGTAAATTAGACCGTATTGGAGTAGTTGAAGGTCAGAATGGATCGTCCGTTAGATCGTATCTGAGTGGAAGGAGTCATATGTTGAGCTGAATCAGAATGAACCGTATGTTAGACTGTATCTGATCGTATTTGTAGATGCTGTATTTGCAATAAATGGCCGGGCTGGGCTTAAAGATACCATACTTAGGAGGATAATTAACCTGAAAAATAAAGTTAGCTTCATGCCATGTCATGATGCATGAGATGTTTTATGCTTTTGACGATAAATGCGAACAATGTACGCATGCGTATGTTGTGAAATGATGTAATGATGAATTATGCGTCTGAAATAAATGCGAACATTGTATGCATGTATATGATGCGAAATGATGCATGAATGGATTATGCATCTGAAAAGTTCTTCCCGAGGACTCTACTGGGGAAATAAATCTCAGTCTTCTGGTTGGAGATACTGGTATCGGTGATCCTTTCTTAGCTGGGGATACTTGATTCTTGTCTGATGGTAGAAATATTCGACAGAGCCTGGCTGGGGATGGAAGAGATGACCAGTCTGTCTAGTGATACCAATTTCTTCTGGGGAATAACTGGTTTTGTTGAGGAATAGAATTAGCACCCGGATTCATTGGAACGCATGGTTAGACCTTCTCCTCGATCCTGAAGTCTCGTAGTAATCGTTATTTCTATTTTATGCGCACATTTTTGGTAAACGTTGATCATATTCAAATGCACATATTAATTCGAATTAAATCAATGGACGTTTATGCAAACAAAACAGAAAAAAGTAAAACAAAAGCATCTTTTGAAATAACATTGTATTGATTTTGAAAGAGGGCCTATAAACAGGCAATTTGTGTACAAGGAGACATAAATCCTAGTAAGAGGAAATCGTCAAGAAAACAAAGAGAAAGCTATGCAGAAAAAGTCCTATCGATTTCAGTTCCACCACTGTCATTATATCTTCAAGCCCCTCATCTCCTGCTGTCGGATAAAAGTGATTGGCTTGTTCATTCCCTTCGACTTGGGTAAAGCTGTCTGAGAACGGGACATAGTCATACGCTTTTAATCCCTAATTTTTGCCTGGACCGCCTTTTCAGGTTTTCAGTCCACCAGGATACCCCTTTTTGCCCAAGCCGCCTTTTCAGGTTTTCGACTTGCCGGGTGTACGTTTTTATATGTTAATCCCTAATTTTTGCCCGAACCCTTTTAGTTCGCCGGGATGCCCTTACTTTTGCCCAGATACGTCGACCTAGCGGGTCTCTTTTATGCGTAGTATTTTTTGACTATGTCTGCATTCACGGGATGCGGGAAGTCTTCGCCATCCATTGTAGTAAGCATCATGGCTCCACCCGAGAATGCCTTCTTAACTACAAATGACCCTTCGTATGTGGGAGTCCATTTGCCTCTGGGGTCACCTTGTGGTAGAATGATACGCTTGATCACTAAGTCGCCAATTTGATACACATGTCTCTTGACCCTTTTGTTAAATGCCTGGGTCATATGTAACACCCTTCTAAAATACCCCGAGTATATAATTAAAATAACAACATATCAATCAGAGTAAATATGCAATCAAGGGTGTCACATGACTACTTCACACCATAATAATTGTCATGCTCTTTATTTAATCAAAATAACATTTTTGCATAATTCGCAGCGGATAGAAATCAAATCAACCAATCAAAACATATAATATATTACATGTAAATTGGTTCACAACCAACAATAAAACAATTAAAGACATCCCGTCCCGATGTTACATCTATCAGAGCATGACCCACTAAGGAGACTACACTAGACTCCAAGCACTAGCTTCTACTCAATCACTGCTCGTTACCTGAAAAATAGTTGTAAGGGTGAGTTCCTCAATTGATATAATAAGCATTATAAAATATCATGCAATGTTAAGTAATTTAACACGTTTCATCACCCAAATCAGATTACACATTCAGCAACGGCAATATCAACTCAATCATACTCAACATCAACACAACACACAACACACAACACACATATAATACTGGAATACATCCATTCATATTATATTCCATACAACAAACCAACAGAATGCAACTCTAATGAGACTCGACTCGTCATGCATGTGGTACCATTCGGAGTAAAACTCCCAACTTAAAATTTGCCAATTTAACGAGGCATCAAGGCATAAGCCTTCAACTTTCAACTTTTGCCAATCCAGGCCAACGTGGTGTGAGCAAAGCTCCGACTTAATGCATATGGATTTACATGACATACACGACTTAAAATTTCGACAACATGATAATGATAGCAACACAACAATGGTTTCAACATAAGCAACTTATAATCAACTTTGGCTCACCAAGCCTACAACTCAGTATCCTTAACAACTTTCCGTACACGGAACAACTCAGCAACATACTTGTATCGACACTTCATAACATAAACTCAACAAAATTACTCATCACAATTAACGATAATATCACCCGACTCACCCCGACGAATTCCATTAAATTCTGAGCAAAATTCGATTTATCACTTTTCCAACAGTGTTAACCGGTTAACGGCCTGGGTTAACCGGTTAACGCAGGACAAAACACGTTTTCTGGCCATTTACAACAGTGTTAACCGGTTAACGCCCTGGTTTAACCGGTTAACGCAGACAGAACAACAATTTTCACAAATTACAACAGTGTTAACCGGTTAACACCCTGGGTTAACCGGTTAACGCAAGACAGAAAGCTGTTCCTGCGCTAACACGAAGCAGAATGCAGAATTCTCCGCATTTTCCGCCGTTGGAGGACTTCCGGACCTCCGATTCCAATTCCGTAAGAAGCGATACGTTCGGAAAATCACAATACACTCAAATACAGATTTAAGTACAACTTTAACACACTTATCCAACATAATTTCTCAGCATTCAACATCCCCAATTAGGGTCAAATCAACGGTTTATCACTACCCATTACATGTTAATCTATAATACCCATTAAACAATGATAAACCCCCCTTACCTGATTAATCCGGCAAATCTTTGAGCTCCAAGCTTTTCTCTTCTCCAACCTTTGCCCTTGCTCTTCCTCTTTGCCCTTTCTCCACTTTCCACTTTTCAGCCGCTTCTCTGTTTCACGTAGAACTCTTTTTTCCAAATGGGATTCCTTTTCCTTATTTCACACTTATATAATTTTCCAATTTATATTATTATCCCAATAATAATAATTCGATAATTCCAAAAATAATAATAATAATAATAATCCAATTATCTAATTAAATTAATAAATATATTATTAACTTAATTTAATAATTATCGTATTATTATCGGGGTGTTACAACTCTCCCCTACTAAAAGAGTTTTCGTCCTCGAAAACATACCTCAAGCGAACAACTCCGGATAAGACTCCTTCATCTGAGTCTCCAGTTCCCAAGTCACGTTGCCACCTGCTGGTCCTCCCCAAGCTACCTTCACCAAGGCAATCTCTTTACCCCGCAACTGCTTCAACTCTCAATCCTCGATCCTCATAGGTGATGTTTCAACAGTCAGGTTATCTCTCACCTGTACATCATCCATTTGGACTACATGCGACGGATCAGGAATGTACCTTCTCAACTGAGACACATGAAAAACTCCATGCAAATTCGCAAGTGACGGCGGTAAAGCGATACGATGGGCTACCTCTCCTATCCTCTCTAGAATCTGATAAGGACCAATAAATCGAGGTGTCAACTTCCTTGACCTCAAAGCTCGACCAACCCCAGTTATCGGAGTAACACGAAGAAACACATGATCTCCCTCTTGAAACTCAAGTGACTTCCTCCTCTTATCATGATAACTCTTCTGACGACTCTGAGCAACTCTCATCTTCTCCTGAATCATCTTAATCTTTTTCGTAGTTTGTTGAACAATCTCCGGTCCAACCGCAGCACTCTCACCGGACTCATACCAACATAAAGGTGTCCGACATCTTCTACCATACAAAGCTTCAAACGGCGCCATACCAATGCTCGAATGAAAACTATTGTTGTAGGTAAACTCAATCAAAGGTACATAACAATCCCAAGTACCTCCCTTTTCCAAAACACAAGCTCTCAAAAGATCCTCTAATGACTGAATCGTCCTCTCAGTCTGACCATCAGTCTGCGGATGATATGCAGAACTCAATCTCAGCTTAGTTCCCAAAGCCCTCTGCAAACCTTCCCAGAACTTCGATGTAAATCTAGGATCTCTGTCCGAAACAATACTCGACGGAATACCATGCAAACTTACAATCTTCTCAATATACAACTCAGCTAGTCTCTCTAACGGATAATCCATTCTAATCGGAATGAAATGAGCCGATTTCGTCAATCTATCAACAATCACCCAAATAGCTTCAAAACTCTTACTTGTCCTCGGTAAACCAGAAACAAAATCCATACTGATACTATCCCACTTCCACTCTGGAATAGCCAACGGTTGCATTAGCCCAGACGGCTTCTGATGCTCAATCTTTGACTTCTGACAAGTTAGGCACGCATACACAAAACGAGCCACATCTTCTTTCATTCCGGGCCACCAAAATATTTTCTTTAAATCCTGATACATTTTAGTAGCTCCTGGATGAATACTCAAACTGCTTCTATGACCCTCTTCTAGAATGCTTCTTTTCAAAATCGCATCATCAGGAATACAAATTCTTTCCCCCAATTTCAACACACCTCTCGCATCAATCTTAAAGTCACTCTTCTCTGATTGACCACAACGATTAAGGATATCTACTAATTTCACATCCAATTTCTGTGCCTCTCGGATACTATCCATAAAATCATTATTAATCTTTAGCATTCCTAGCATTACACTCTGCGGGGTTACTTCGCAAACCAAACTCATATCACGAAATTGCTCAATTAATTCCAACTCCTTAATCATCATTGCTGACACATGCAAGGTCTTTCTACTTAAGGCATCGGCCACAACATTTGCTTTTCCTGGATGATAATTCAACCCGAAATCATAATCCTTAAGCAATTCTAACCACCTACGTTGTCTCATGTTCAGCTCTTTCTGATCAAATAGATACTTTAAACTTTTATGATCGCTGAAAACTTCAAATCTGGAACCATAAAGGTAATGCCTCCAGATTTTTAGCACAAACACCACAGCAGCAAGTTCAAGATCATGCGTAGGATAGTTCTTTTCATGAATTCTTAACTGTCGCGACGCATAAGCAATTACTTTATTATTTTGCATGAGCACACCTCCTAAACCCATCAATGAAGCATCACAGTAGATTATAAACGGTTCCTCCGGATTTGGCAGAGTCAAAACCGGCGCCGACGTCAATCTCCTTTTTAATTCATTAAAACTTTCTTCGCACTGAACATCCCACACGAAAGCTTTACCTTTACCAGTTAATTTAGTTAACGGAAGTGCTAACTCAGAAAATCCTTCAATAAACCTTCTATAATATCCAGCTAATCCCAAAAAGCTTCTAATTTCGGTAGCCGACTTAGGGGTCTCCCATTGCAAAACAGCTTCGACCTTGGAAGGATCTACAGCAATACCTTTTCCTGAAATTACATGGCCGAGAAAACTGACTTCTCTTAACCAAAACTCACACTTGGACAGCTTCGCATACAATTTCTTATCTTTCAAAACATCCAACACTAATCTCAAATGTTCCTTGTGCTCTTCTTCGGACTTAGAGTAAATCAAAATATCATCAATAAATACTACCACAAAATGATCCAGATAAGTATGGAAAATACGATTCATGTATTCCATAAATACTCCCGGCGCATTAGTCACACCGAAAGGCATCACAGAATACTCATAATGTCCATACCGAGTTCTGAACGCTGTCTTCTGGATGTCTTCATCTTTCACCTTGATCTGATGATAGCCCGATCTCAAATCAATTTTACTGAACACACAAGCACCCACTAATTGATCCATCAAATCATCTATTCTCGGTAGTGGATACTTATTCTTGATCGTTACTTTATTCAATTGTTTATAATCAATACAAAGCCTCATACTACCATCTTTCTTCTTTACTAGCAACACTGGAGCTCCCCACGGTGACACACTTGGTCTTATAAACTTCTTCTCAAGTAAGTCTTCCAATTGCTTCTTTAATTCATACAATTCCGATGCCGACATTCTATACGGTGCCATCGAAATAGGCCTAGTACCAGGTACCAGATCAATAGTAAATTCAACTTCCCTCTCTGGCGGCACACTAGGAATTTCATCAGGAAAAACTTCAGGGAATTCTTTCACCATTAACAGTTCCTCAATCTTAGCTTTACTCTCAACCGACAACGTCGCCATCAAAGAAAGCATCTGAGCTCCCTCTTTCATCAATTTTCGCAATTCTCCGAAAGGTAATAAGTCAACTCCTTCCTCTTCAGGAGTGGAAAACCTTACCGACTTATGATGACAATTTATATGAACATAATTATACTCTAACCAGTTCATACCAAGAATTACATCCATCCCATCCAACGGCAAACATACTAAATCAACATAGAAATCTCTATCGAAGATCGACAAAGGACATTTTAAACATACCAAAGAAGTAGTTATTGATCCCTTAGCTGGGGTCTCAACAATCAATTCACCATCCAAAGCGGACAATTTTAAACCCAGTCTTCGAGCACAGTTAGCAGAAATAAAACAGTGTGTAGCACCGGTATCAATAATAGTAATTAAAGGAGTACCATTTATGAAACATGTACCTCGGATAAGTCTGTCCTCACTGGAGGTTTGAGTTCCGGTCAATGCGAACACCTTTCCAGTTTGAGATTTCTTTGGCTTCTGACACTGACTTCCAATATGCCCTTCTTCGCCACAATTAAAACAAATTATTTCCTTGTGCTTGCAATCAGCTATTGCATGGCCAGTCTTACCACAGCGAAAACACCTCTTTACTTCAACAGTGCATACATTACTCTTATGACCAGCCTGACCACATTTGAAACAAACTATACCAGCAGGATCACCTCCCCTACTAGTCCTCTGAGCCGGAGCAGCTCCTTGTTTCCCTTTTCCCACTGGAGCATCATACGGCTTGCCACGATTTTGATGTTGCTTGCCCCTGCGGTCACTGACAATCTTGTAATGAGCATTATTGTCTTCTTCAAATATCCTGCAGCTATCAACCAATTCAGTAAAAATGCGTATCTTCTGATACCCAACAGCCTTCTTAATTTCAGAGCGCAGTCCGTTCTCAAACTTGATGCACTTTGAAAATTCAGCACCAGCACCGGTGTAATGAGGATAAAATTTGGACAGCTCCACAAATTTTGCAGCATAATCAGTGACAGACATGTTTCCTTGCTTCAGTTCAAGGAACTCAATTTCTTTCTTACCACGGACATCCTCCGGATAATACTTTCTCATGAATTCCCTACGGAATACATCCCAAGTAATGACTTCACCTGCCACGGTCAACCTCTCGTGAGTCTCTAGCCACCAGTCATCAGCTTCGATTGCTAGCATGTGAGTACCATACCGAACCTTCTGAGCTGGAGTGCAATCCATAACACGGAAGATTCTCTCGATCTCTTTCAACCATCCCAAGGCTGCATCTGGATCATGCTTCCCTTTAAACACCGGCGGATTCTCTCTTTGAAAAGTCGCCAAGCTACGTGATCCAGCATCTCCACCAGCATTTGGCAAGTGCTGCACAGCTTGTGCCATCGCTTGCATTGCGGCAGCCATTGCAGCGTCATTCCTTCCAGCCATTTCAACTTATCACCACAACACAACTTAAAAGTTAGATTAGTAACAATACACAATTGTTAGACAGTAACGACACGACAACTGGCCGGACAGACCAACCTGCTCTGATACCACTAATGTAACACCCTTCTAAAATACCCCGAGTATATAATTAAAATAACAACATATCAATCAGAGTAAATATGCAATCAAGGGTGTCACATGACTACTTCACACCATAATAATTGTCATGCTCTTTATTTAATCAAAATAACATTTTTGCATAATTCGCAGCGGATAGAAATCAAATCAACCAATCAAAACATATAATATATTACATGTAAATTGGTTCACAACCAACAATAAAACAATTAAAGACATCCCGTCCCGATGTTACATCTATCAGAGCATGACCCACTAAGGAGACTACACTAGACTCCAAGCACTAGCTTCTACTCAATCACTGCTCGTTACCTGAAAAATAGTTGTAAGGGTGAGTTCCTCAATTGATATAATAAGCATTATAAAATATCATGCAATGTTAAGTAATTTAACACGTTTCATCACCCAAATCAGATTACACATTCAGCAACGGCAATATCAACTCAATCATACTCAACATCAACACAACACACAACACACAACACACATATAATACTGGAATACATCCATTCATATTATATTCCATACAACAAACCAACAGAATGCAACTCTAATGAGACTCGACTCGTCATGCATGTGGTACCATTCGGAGTAAAACTCCCAACTTAAAATTTGCCAATTTAACGAGGCATCAAGGCATAAGCCTTCAACTTTCAACTTTTGCCAATCCAGGCCAACGTGGTGTGAGCAAAGCTCCGACTTAATGCATATGGATTTACATGACATACACGACTTAAAATTTCGACAACATGATAATGATAGCAACACAACAATGGTTTCAACATAAGCAACTTATAATCAACTTTGGCTCACCAAGCCTACAACTCAGTATCCTTAACAACTTTCCGTACACGGAACAACTCAGCAACATACTTGTATCGACACTTCATAACATAAACTCAACAAAATTACTCATCACAATTAACGATAATATCACCCGACTCACCCCGACGAATTCCATTAAATTCTGAGCAAAATTCGATTTATCACTTTTCCAACAGTGTTAACCGGTTAACGGCCTGGGTTAACCGGTTAACGCAGGACAAAACACGCTTTCTGGCCATTTACAACAGTGTTAACCGGTTAACGCCCTGGGTTAACCGGTTAACGCAGACAGAACAACAATTTTCACAAATTACAACAGTGTTAACCGGTTAACACCCTGGGTTAACCGGTTAACGCAAGACAGAAAGCTGTTCCTGCGCTAACACGAAGCAGAATGCAGAATTCTCCGCATTTTCCGCCGTTGGAGGACTTCCGGACCTCCGATTCCAATTCCGTAAGAAGCGATACGTTCGGAAAATCACAATACACTCAAATACAGATTTAAGTACAACTTTAACACACTTATCCAACATAATTTCTCAGCATTCAACATCCCCAATTAGGGTCAAATCAACGGTTTATCACTACCCATTACATGTTAATCTATAATACCCATTAAACGACGATAAACCCCCCTTACCTGATTAATCCGGCAAATCTTTGAGCTCCAAGCTTTTCTCTTCTCCAACCTTTGCCCTTGCTCTTCCTCTTTGCCCTTTCTCCACTTTCCACTTTTCAGCCGCTTCTCTGTTTCACGTAGAACTCTTTTTTCCAAATGGGATTCCTTTTCCTTATTTCACACTTATATAATTTTCCAATTTATATTATTATCCCAATAATAATAATTCGATAATTCCAAAAATAATAATAATAATAATAATCCAATTATCTAATTAAATTAATAAATATATTATTAACTTAATTTAATAATTATCGTATTATTATCGGGGTGTTACATCATACGCTTCTGATATATCTGCCCATGACAAACAGCCGCCAGTCTCTTCTCATCAATCAAATTTATCTGATCGAGTCGAGTCTGAATCCATTCATCCTCATTCAAGTCTGCCTCCTTCATGATTCTTAGAGAGGGAATCTGAACTTCCACTGGTAAAACGGCTTCCATCCCGTAGACTAAAGAGAAAGGAGTTGCCCCTGTCGAAGTTCGTACTGAAGTGCGATAACCATGAAGAGCAAGTGGTAACATCTCATGCCAGTCTTTGTATGTTACTGTCATCTTTTGTATAATCTTCTTAATATTCTTATTAGCAGCCTCCACGGCGCCGTTCATCTTTGGCCAGTACGGAGAAGAGTTATGGTGTTTTATTTTGAACTGCGTGCAGAGTTCAGTAATCATCTTGTTGTTCAAATTAGTGCCATTATCAGTGATAACTCTTTCAGGGATGCCGTATCGACAGATGAGATTATTCTTGATGAATCGTGCCACCACATTCCTGGTAACAGAAGCGAATGAGGATGCTTCTACCCACTTTGTAAAGTAATCAATAGCAACAAGGATGAAACGATGTCCGTTAGAAGCGGTAGGTTTAATCTCTCCAATCATATCAATGCCCCACATTGCAAAGGGCCAAGGGGCTGTCAACACGTTTAATGGAGCAGGAGGCACATGTACTTTATCCGCATAGATCTGGCACTTGTGACACGTTCTGGCATGATGGTGGCAATCAGCTTCCATGGTAGACCAATAATACCCTGATCTCAGAATCTTCTTGGCCATCGTATGTCCGCTAGCATGAGTCCCAAAAATACCGTCGTGTATGTCTTCCATAATCTTTTCCGCTTCCTTTTTGTCCACACAGCGAAGCAAAGTTGAATCATGATTACGTTTATATAATACTCCATTACTCAAAAAGAATTTAGCGGAGAACTTCCTCAGAAATTTTCTGTCATTGACGGATGCCCCTTCAGGGTATTCCCGAGTTTCTAAATATCTTTTTACTTCGTGGAACCAAGGTTTCTCCTCTGCCCCCTCGGTATTAAGTTCATAACAATATGCTGGTTCATCTAATCGTTCAATGGTGATCATGGGAGCCTCATTGTCCCATCTGACTCTGAACATAGAGGACATGGTAGCCAATGCATCTGTCAACTGATTCTCTTCTCGTGGAATATGTTCGAATGTAATCTCTTCAAAGTACGGGATTAATGTTAGCACCCGCTCTCGATAAGGGATGAGATTCGGATGTCTAGTGTCCCATTCTCCTTTGATCTGACTGATCACTAATGCTGAGTCTCCGTATACACTCAAAAGCTTGATTCTTAGGTCTATAGCAGCTCTGAGTCCCAAAATACATGCTTCATACTCAGCCATATTATTGGTGCAATCAAAACATAGTCTAGCGGTGAAAGGCGTATGGCAACCCTTGGGAGAGATGATTACAACACCAACATCATTGCCCAATGCATTAGAAGATCCGTCAAAAACCATAGTCCACCGGGATCCCAGTTCGGGTCCTTCATCCGGTCCGGGTTCTTCATAATCAGTAACAAGCATGACATCCTCATCTGGGAACTCAAAATTCATAGATTGATAATCATCTACTGCTTGATGAGCCAAATGATCAGCTAGCACGCTTCCTTTGATTGCTTTCTGGGTAGTATACTGGATATCATACTCTGTTAAAATCATCTGCCATCTTGCTATTCTTCCGGAGAGGGCAGGATTCTCAAATATGTATTTGATAGGGTCCATCCTAGAAATCAATAAAGTGGTATGATTCAACATATACTGTCTTAGTCGGCGAGCAGCCCAGGCCAAAGCACAACAAGTTCTCTCGAGCAGTGAGTATCTTGTTTCACCGTCGGTAAACTTTTTGCTAAGGTAGTATATGGCATGCTCTTTTCGACCAGACTCGTCATGTTGCCCCAGCACACACCCCATTGAATTTTCTAACATGGTTAAATACATAATTAGAGGTCTTCCTTCAACTGGTGGCATCAGAATTGGAGGTTCTTGGAGGTACTTCTTGATTTTGTCAAAAGCTTCTTGACATTCATCATTCCATATCATCTCTTGATTTTTCCTCAGTAACTTGAAGATGGGTTTGCAGGTAGCGGTCAAATGGGAGATAAACCGGGCAATGTAATTCAAACGTCCCAAGAAACCTCTGACTTCTTTATCTGTACGGGGAACTGGCATTTCCTGAATAGCTCTCACCTTAGCCGGGTCAACCTCAATTCCCTTACCACTGACAATAAATCCCAAGAGTTTACCGGATCTTACTCCAAAGGTGCATTTGTTCGGGTTCAATCTCAACTTGTACCTCTTCAACCTCTCAAACAGTTTGTATAAATGATCGAGATGTTCTTCTTCAGTATGAGATCTGGCTATCATGTCATCCACATATACCTCTATTTCATGATGGATCATATCATGGAACAAAACCACCATAGCACGCTGGTACGTTGCCCCTGCATTCTTTAGACCGAATGGCATTACTTTGTAACAGAAAGTGCCCCATTGCGTCACGAACGTAGTTTTCTCCCTGTCCTCAGGCGCCATCTTAATCTGGTTATAACCTGAGAATCCATCCATGAACGAGAATACCTTGTGTTGAGCGGTGTTATCTACCAGAACATCAATGTGCGGGAGTGGAAAGTCGTCTTTGGGACTCGCTTTATTCAAATCTCTGTAATCTACACACATTCGCACCTTACCATCCTTCTTTGGCACTGGCACCACATTAGTAACCCATTGAGGATAAGAAGTAACAGCCAGAAAACCTGCATCAAATTGTTTCATAACCTCGGCTTTGATTTTCTCAGACATTTCAGGACGCATGCGACGAACCTTTTGCTTAACAGGACGACAATCTTCCTTCATTGACAGACGATGCACTACTATATTAGTATCCAGTCCTGGCATGTCTTCATAAGACCAAGCGAAAATCTCTACATAGTCATGTAACATCTGAATCAATCTTCCTTTGACACTGTTTTCCAAGCCTGCTCCTATTTTGACTTCTTTCTTGTCCACTTCGGTACCCAGATTTACAGTTTCAATTGGTTCTTCATGCGGCTGTATAGTCTTTTCTTCTTGCAGTAACAGTCTAGCAAGTTCTCCAGGTACTTCACAATCTTCCTCACTTCCATCCTCAGCTTGGTAGATCGGATTTTCAAAGTCATAATGAACAGTAGTAGAACTATTATCAACAGGATCCAGAGTGGGTATGGATCTGCAATTTGTTACGTGAGTGTGTGTAAGAAAACATAGCTTGTTTGGAAGATGACAGGAAAGATAAAGAGCGCAACATTTGAATGCAAAAAGTCCATTGATTTATTGAATGCGAATATGCTTATGAAAATGACAAGACCCTTAACAAATTAGCTATTGTGCCCCGGGCATAGACACAACGCCTTAAGAAGTTCAATTGTAAAAATTAAAAATTGCAACACTAAAATAGACAATAACAATTACTCCTGACTAAAAGAAATCGGGATAGTGTCTTCAGCCTTCCAATTATTGAGCCCGTCACCAATTGTTGGGTAGACCCAGCTATCCAGGTCGCAATCGCTGTCAGCATCCTCTATAGCATTAACCTGATCTTTGACTATCTTCTCAGAGTTAAACCCCAGGCCAAATTTATCAGACTTGTATGGCACGTTGATTAGTTGACCCCAGCCAGTACGACTACCATCTTCAACCACGGCTTGAGCGTCCTTCAGAGAAATCATAGCAGGAGGAGCACGAATAACCTTGGGCACACAGGAAGTTGGCTTAAGGACAGGACTAGTCGGAGGAACTACTTCAAATGATTGAGAAGGAGTCTCAAAGAATTCACCATCCATCTCGATGTATCTGAAGGCATGCACAGTACTGACAATGTATTCTTCTTCTCCACACACGGTGACAATCTTGCCTTCTATTGGATACCTCAGCTTTTGATGGAGGGACGAAGCTACAGCACTTGCCCCATGAATCCAAGGGCGTCCCAGCAAGCAGGAATAGGCAGGACGAATGTTCATTACGTGAAAGGTAGTGTTAAAGACTTGAGGTCCTATTTTGATAGGGAGCACTACTTCGCCACAGACAACACTTTTCGCACCATCGTAAGCACGCACCACAATGTCACTAGGCTTCAGTTCAATGCTCTTGCAGTCAAGTTTATCGAGCACGACTTTCGGTAGCACATTCAAAGAAGAGCCGTTATCGATCAGCACATGAGACAGAGTGATCCCCTTACACTCAACGGAGATATGCAGAGCTTTATTGTGATTCTTTCCGACTGGTGTCAGGTCAGTATCAGAAAAGCCTAGGCCATTGTCAACAGTCAGGTTGGTAACATAGTTTTCAAACTGATCGGCGGATGTCTCCTGGGGTACATGAGCGGTCTTCAGGAATTTTATCAATGCATTGGCATGAGATTCAGAAGATAACAATAAGGATAACATTGAAATTTTAGACGGAGTATGCCCCAGTTGTTCTACCACGTCAAAATCGCTCTTACGGATGATTTTCAGCACTTCTTCCATTTCTTGTTTGGCAACATCTTCGGTAGTAACTTCGACCGGTGTCTCTGACTGAGAAGGGTTGATTGGTTCCTTTCCTCGGGTTTCAAGGACGGGAGGTGAGATTTCTGGAGAGAAGATCCTTCCACTTCGAGTAATTTTACTAGTCCCAACAATGCCACTAGGATTAACAGCATTATCCACTTGCTTCACGCCATGGACGTAAACATCACCTCCATAATTCCACGGAATGGCTTTGTTTGAGGAATACGGTACTGGGCCAGGTGCAATAATGATTAAGGGAGCTACCTTGGGCTCAGCGGTAATCTTCACAGGTGCCCTAGTAGCGGTAATCTTCACTGGAACTTTGGACCTAGCAATCACAGATATCTCTTCAATAGGGTTCTCCGCCTTGGAAATCTTTTCGAAGAGAATTGTACGATCATCCATCAGCCGTTGAATACCCTTCCTCAACTTCAAGCAATCATTGGGTCGGAGTATGCAGAGATCGCAATTTTCAGGACAACCTGGAAATAAACCAGCTTGTACTAAATTCTTCTTGATGATCAGGAGAGGAGATGCTAAGTCAGTTACATTAGAAATGTGAGAATAGTCATCCACAGCATTAACAATTTTGTCATGATTAGGCATAGGTGCAGTGATGACGTTAGGAGTCTCCGGAGGCTCAAATTCAATTTCTCCAGCTTCGATCATATCCTGCACCTTATTCTTCAATGACCAGCAATCGTTTGTATCATGCCCGGGGCTATCGGAGTGATATGCACACCTGGCATTGGGATTATAACGAGAAGAAGTAGTGTTGGGTTTCGTAGGAGGATCTCTGAGGGTGATCAAATTTGCCTTTAGCATTCCCTGCAGTGCCTGTGCCAAGGTCATATTGATCCTGGTAAACTGCCTTCTTGGCTTGTCTTGTTTGGGCTGGAAGTTTTGAGATGGCGGTGCTACAATCGTAACCGCTCCAATGGTATGATCACGATTCTTCTTGTTACGACCCTTTTGACCGTACACAGCATTTGATTCATTCCTCCCCTGATAGGACCTTTTGGTGCTTGCAGAGGTAGCCGCCTGTATCTTTCCACTTCGGATGCCGCTTTCAACACGTTCACCTGTCAATATAAGTTCAGTGAAACCTGATGAAGAACTTCCCAGTAGATGGCTGTAGAATGGGCCAGTCAGTGTGCCCATGAACATGTCCACTAATTCTCGGTCAGCCATAGGGGGTTTGACTCTGCCAGCCAAATCTCTCCATTTTTGAGCGTATTCTTTGAAGCTTTCTTTGGATCCCATAGTCATATTCTGCAACTGTAGCCGAGTAGGCGCTAGTTCAGAGTTGTACTGGTACTGTTTATAGAAAGCTGTTGCTATATCAGTCCAGGTGTGGATGTCAGAGCTCTCAAGCTGATAATACCATTCCAACTGTGTGCCAGACAGACTCTCTTGGAAGAAATGGATCCATAGCTTTCTATCAGTGGTATGCGGCTGAATCTTTCTCACATAAGCTCTCAGATGCATCTGAGGACAAGACGCACCATCGTACTTAGTGAAAGTGGGGATCTTGAATTTGCGAGGAATGGTCACATCGGAGACCAGACCCAAACTTTCGAAATCCAGACCGGGCGCCTTCTGACCCTCCATAGCTAGCATACGTTCTTCCAGCAACTTGTACTTATCATCTCTTGGAGAGTACTGTTCATTTCCATAATCTTCATTGTCATCCTCAGGGTTGGAGAAATCAACATCCTCCTCCTCTGAATCATTCTCCGTCTCCTCTTCTGGACCATTCGGAATTCCAAACTTGACTCCCGCGGCCTGTCTTTTAAGCCTTCTTCCCGTGTTAATGTAACTCACAGCTTTCTTGTCTTTCTTCTTTTCGAACAAAAGAGCCTTCAGTTCCTCCTGCCCTTTGGATAAGCTCAAGATCAACTCCTGGAATTGAGCATTCTGAGTCTGGAGATCTTTGACAGTTTGTTCGAGGTCCATTTTTCTGTTTAAGAGGAAGATCGTGAGAATATGATCCTTTAGAGTACCTGTTATGCAATGTTATGTTATGCAATGCAATGTATGAAATGTTTTCAAGGACTTTTGGAATTTAACTTTGCGTAAACTACCAAAAAGAGAGGAACTTTTATTACTAATTTCTTAATCAATGTTCATTACAAAAAAAATAAATAATAAAAATACAATGAAAACTCAAGTCTCCCAGGGACGGCTTCTTTTTGGGCGAAGATATGCATTGAGTTTTCGTTCCTCATTAAGCTGGCTGGTAAGTTCTAGCACTTTCTTCTTTTCAGCACAGAACTGGGCTTCAAAAGTATCCCTTTCCTCTCTCAACTGGGTCCAGGATCTCTTCAATTCTTCAACATCGGTAGGCATATCTGGATAAGGAATGATCTGAGGAGTACCTCCTTCAACTTCTGGTTCAACGATCAATGGTCCGACCGCAAGATATGGCATGACAAGTTCACGAGCTCTGGTGCGTACCCATCTGAGATAAGGTTCCATAGGAATGGAGTTTTTCTGTCCTAAAGTACTTCTTTTCACCATGCCCCAAGCTCGTACAAACCTTTGACGGAGACCTTGAGAGTCGTTGTCATAGTCAAACACAGTGCTTTGAAGGATTACTTCATGTGGACCATCTCTTCGAGCATAACCAAACTGACGTAGGGCTAAAGCTGGGTTATAAGTAATACCCCCTCTTATCCCCAGGAGTGGTACGTTAGAGAATTCTCCACAACGGTCAATGATGATAACATTTTCTTTGAGATGAGGACACCAGCGGATGTCTGAATGGGAGAGCGACATTATCCTTTGAGACCATTTCAAATTTTGATCATTCTTCAAGACTGATTGAGGGAGGTGCGAAATAAACCACCTAGACAAAAAAGGTATGCAGCACATGAGAGTCCCTTGCCTTTTCATAGTACGAGTGTGAAGGGAATGCAAGATGTCTCCAAGCCAGGTAGGCACAGGGTTATGAGTGAGAAATATCTTAATAGCATTCATGTCTATGAATTGGTCTGGATTAGGGAATAGCACCAAACCATAGATTAGTAATGCTAGGACATCCTTGAAAGCATGGACATCCATAACTTTTAGGAATTCTCGGGCCTTATTTATCAGAAATTTGGAAAGTAAACCCTTAACTCCACTTCTTGTTACCCAATTAGTTTCAATGTCGGACTTTGTCATGTGTAAAGTTGCGGCAACTTCTTCAGACCTTGGAATCTTTTCTAAACCACTGAAAGGTATTTGATCAAGGATAGGTATCCCAAGCAGCCTGGAGAATTCTTCTAATGTGGGTACCAACTGATAATCCAGGAAGGTGAAGCAATGATGTTTAGGATCGAAGAACTGGAACAGAACTCTCATCATATCTTCTTTGAGACCAGTGGTAACCAAATTGATGAGGGAACCATGCTTCTTGATGAACTGGGCATGATCGGGAAGTTCTGACACTAAACTCTTGAGTTGAGGAGAGATCCCTACGAAATTAATCTGGATAGTCTTCCTGGAAGCCATAACCTGTTTAACGGAGCAAAGCTAAATCCCTAAGTCCTTGAAATGGTTAGCACAATGTCATGATGTTATGATGTCATGATGTTATGATGTTATGATGTTATGTAAATAACAAGCACAAGCAAGTCACACAACAATCATTCCTAGGTTTTAAGGCTTGCATGAGTTCCATAGGTAAGTACCCTCCCCACTGAAGTTTGGTTGGTTCAACCTGTCCTAGAATAGTAACCGGGTTCTAGAAGGATCTCAAATCATTGACCTTCCTTTAAGTCCACTTCAGTGCAACACCAAGTGGTTGACCGAAGCTTCCCTAAAGTCCAATCTCAAAGAGTGTAGTATCGAGTCTCAACCAACCCCAGTCGGAACCGAAGTCAGTTATCTCACTACTTTCTAATGGCTAGGATGAGTCAATTAGGGTTCTAAAGGTCTGGTTAATGCTTTGATGACACCACGCAGAAGCCAAATTTTTCCTCAAGTAAACATGAGGAACATCAGGACATCCAAAGTGTCACATTAACCGTAGCCATCATTTTAACCATTCCAGTATACGCCGGATAGTCGCGATGATCTATTGCTACTTACCTAAGGTACACTAGATCCGGGTGTAGGATCTTTCACTCAAAAATACCCAAGCAATCCCTTAAAATTAAATCAGACAATTTGAATAAGTGATCTTGTTTTTAAGGTAACCTCTCTTTTTAAGGGTCCCCAGTGGAGTCGCCAGTTCTGTCATACGGTGAACTGACTTTAGTGTGTTTTGCTTTTAATCGCAATGTCGCGGATAGCAAGAGTCGCCACCGACTTTTCTTTTATCCAATAAGGAAAGGTGGAAAAGAACAGGAAAGACCTTAATTAGATTTTGGGTTCGGGAGGTACATTATACAAAGGGAAGGTGTTAGCACCCTTTGTATCCATGGTTATCCATGGGCTCTTAATTGCTCGATCACTTATGTTTGTCTGGAAAAAGTGGTTGTGAATTGTTTAGAAAATGTTTTGAAAAGAGAATTTAACTTTGTAATGATTCTTGTATGAATGTATACAAAGTGGTTATCTCGTTTAGTTTTGAAAGTTGTTTAGAAAAATATAACTCGGTAATGATTCTAGTATGAATGTATACCAAGTGGTGATTTTCTAAAAGATGTTTTGAAAGGTGTGGGGTGTGAAAAGTATTTTAAGTTGTGAATAAGCAATTAAGAGTTTTACCTACCCAAGGTCTTTGTGGGCATTTCCTATCCTTATGAGGGTAAAACTGTCCTTACTATTGAGAAGTAAGTAGTTCTATCCTTTGGATGTAAAAGGGTCATCGTAGGGTCATCGATTGGTCATTGAAGGCAACAGTTGTGAGGATACCTTAGCATTCGAAGGGACTATCATCATTTAACCGTAGGCTATACCGAAGGGTCATCGAGGGACGAAATCATATATTCGAAGGCAACATCCGAGGGACTATGATTTATTTTGTAGGGACATGATGATTTAACCGAAGGGTCTTTGCTAAGTGTATCCCCACATTCGCGGGACATGACCGTCATACCGTAATCGTAGGGTAACAAAAGAGAGGTCCAAGATCACTTATTTAAAGGCAAAGTTTTACAATTAATTAGATAGCCGTAATCAATTAGTTAATTAGGATCACATTAAAATCGATTACATAATTAGGATGAATCTCCACATTAAAATCAATTAGGTAATTTAGGATGAATCTCCATAAGGGTATCCCACAAATAAAATGGAATACCCAGCCAGCTACTTGTTCCTGGGAATAGGCGAACCTTTACAACATTCAACACACAGGTCAGGATACCAAATCAGGGTGTAATCGAAGATTACACCGCAAAAAGAAACACAGCAGTAAGAATGTCAGGCAAAATAGCGCAAGATTAACATATAACAGATCAAATAAGCATAGAACAGAACAACCAAAATATTAGCGACTGTCACGTTCGCTTCTGCCTCGCCTAGCGAAGGCCTAGCGAATATTCGCTACATGCTCGCTTAGCGATGTGCTAGCGAGCGACTGCGGGTTTTGAATTTGATAGCAGCATGATCTCCGGAACCCTGAACTTTATGGCATTTAATTACAGGAATAGCATGGACAAACATTCAGGATATTCAGGCATACTTAAATTCACATGTGAAATCAAATTACATATCCGAAAATTTAATCATGATGCCTTATGTATGTAGAGATTACCAATTAAAAGCATAAAACAGTAGTGATGCGCAAACCTGTTTGCAACTGAATTGCAACCTTGAATTGGAAAGTCGGATTGAGTTGGACGGAGGTAACCTTGATGCAGATGAGTTTCCTTCAGGGTTTCCTTTAGGATTGCTCTGAATTCTCTAGGTTAGCCTCTAGGGTTTGCTGTGCCTTCTTTCTATCTCCTCTTTTCGTTCCGTTTTCGTTCCCTTTTCGTGACTGAAGTGTCGGTATTTATAGTGATTGTGGTGACCTAATGGGCTCAGAATGAAGCCCGAAAATTCTGATATATCGCAAGCTTCGCTAGGCGAAGGAGTTGCTCGCCTAGCGAGCAAGCTAGTTTGGGCCTTTTTCTGGATTGGGTCTGTTGTGAGCTGGGCTTTTGTTCTTTTGGGATCAATGCTTTGAAAAATAAGTTGCAGTGCCTAAGAAATGCCTTGTAATATTAATGGGCAAATTTTGGGGTATGACAACATGCAACCTAGTACGAATTGATGTGTGTTTTGAAATTTCATCTGGCTAAAAATTTTAAAACAAGTTCTATACCGTATTTTGCTTGAGGACAAGCAAAGATCTAAGTATGGGGGAGTTTGATAACATGAAATTATATCACATTTTAGGACTTAATTCAATTAAATTATATTATTATTTACTTTAATTTATTTCATTTTATCAGATATTACGTGGTATTTCCTTTCTATTTATCTCAGGTAGTCTATTTGAAGCAAAAGCAAAAAAAGGAAGAAAAGGAGGTGCAAAAAGAAGTTTTTGGAAACAAATAGCAAAAGCCAAGCCCAGCCCAAAGAAGGCACAGGCGTTGTGCCTGTGACGAGCGTCACAGAGGCTGTGACGAGCGTCACGCTGTATACACTCCTGTGACGAGCGTCACACATGGTGTGACGGACGTCACACCATTCCCCTACATTTTTGCCTTCAGAGAAGTTGAGTCCTATTTGCACGCTGAATCCTATTTCCACGCCTATACCTTCGATACGTGAAGACCCTTTGACGCGGACTACTTCTGAAGACCGTTACGGAAAGTGCCAATATAAATACCAGCTTTGCAAACCCTTCCTCGGGTCCACGCTCCCAGACAGTTTTCCAGTTTTAGTTTTTCTTTGCATTTTTCTTTTTCCAGCATCTTAAGCATATTCCTTATAGTACTTCTTTTATAATTGTTATATTGTTTCTTTAGCAATTCTATTTTCTTTTCTAGCACTTAATTAATTTTTCGCACAATAGTTTCTACACCGGGAACTATTGTGTACCTTTTACCGGATCTAACCTTACGTTAGTATCTAGTTTTTTTTTATTCCTTCGTTTTATTTTTCTGCCTGATTGAAGAACTCAAGAACAAATCCAACCGGTCTGTGGTGGAGTGTTCAAGACTGCTATTTAATTATTCGGGTTCTATATTTATTTGTTGAATTTATATATGCTTGTTTTTACTATTAATTTATACTGCTTGCCTGCGATGAATCTGTTTATGCATGCTGAATATTTGGATCTGTTGAATATGTCTGGCTAATTTATTTAGGTATCGGTATGTAAAGTAAGCGGAATGAAGGAATCAAAACTAAGTTGGTTTAGTTAAGTTTAAAATTAAAATCACTCTTTTTACGGTCTCAGTTTACAGGTTTAATAACAAAGTTTTTGTACGAAAGTAAAAGACATAAAGAAGTTAAAATCAATAGAGCGAGAGTTTGAGGTTTTGACTGGACAGTGTAAATTGGACATTAATTCTAAATCAGGGCGAGAGCAATTTTTAGAGTTAATTAAATTCTAACCTTTTTCAAAAAGTATTTTTAAAGATTGAATGTGAGGACGAGAGTTAAGCATTTGAATTTAATTATATAACCTAAGTCAACAGAGCGAGAGTTTGAGATAAGGGTGTTTAAACGATTAGTGTTTTCTTAAAAAGAGTTTCTACGGATTCTATTGTTTTCAAAAAGTGGTTTTTGACTTAACTATAAGTGACAGCTACGTTAATATAAAATCATAGTTTATTCAACAGAGCGAGAGTTTGAGATAAAACTTTTAACCAATAGCGTCAACTGAAAAGATTTATTTTTAAAACCAAGAAACCAATAAAGAATTGATTCCCTAATTACGACGAATTACATACCGATATCCGCTTTATTGATATTTAATCTAGATTTTATTTTAGTTTTAACTTTTGCCCCCAAAAAATCAAAGTATTACCTGCCTTAGCTTTACGAAGTAACCTTAGATAACGGTATATCGATTCATAAGTCCCTGTGGGATCGATATCTTTTAAAACTACGCGATAGAACTGTGCACTTGCAGTTTGTACCCCAATTCGACTCATAAAGTCGAGCGATCACTAAGTCAACTTGCTTTTTAGTTTTTGACTTAGCGGACTCTTTTTTTTGGGAACAAATTTTTTGCGAGATTTTGCATTTGATTCAAAAAGTTTACGACTGCCGTGTTAACTATTGTAGGCTTTATCTTTTCAATGCTTCCTTGATGTTGGATGATGTGTGTGAGGAAGAGGATGTGCTTGAACCTCTTATTGATGTGATTATATGGAATAATTCTCTTGAGATTAGAATGCATCATTGACTAAATTGAAAAAACTACCCTGCCTCTGGTTAAGATTAAGGGTTTTCATGGATAGAAAGAACACCGACTTCTGGCTCGAGGGGGTTGACTATGGATTATATCCTTATTTATCCAGTGTTTGGAGAGTGAAACAATGTCTTACATTGTCAGCTAGGTCTTACCAATAAAAGCATACGTCAGCAAATTCAATTATTTTAATTACATCATTCTCCTCCTAAGTTTGTTAAGAGGTAAAAAGAGAAATGGAAAAGCTTTGATTTTTACATATATGGTAACAAATGGCATAGAAGAGAGTGTAAACGACTAGATTGATGTTAAAAATATGCATGCTTGTTTTATTAAAATCATTTCTCAAAGAGTACAACTTTTAAATACAAATAACACTTAGCAAAAAAGAAATTATAACTAGAAATGATAAAGTCTACTGATCCTAAGGGTGAGTTTCCTTGTTGTACACCGACTTTAGGAGACAATTCTTGAAGTTCTTGCAATTTATCAAAGTAAGGGTGACTGCTCACCAATGAGACTCCTTCTTTGAAAGTCAACTACAGGTCTTGTGCTTTGTGCTCACATATGGCGTTCTTGTCATGATTTGTAGGATATGGATGAGGATGAGGATCAAGTAATTATTGCTTTACTATGGAATCTTAGAGTAAGTCATGAGACATTGGTATATGATCCAATTTATTTCCAAGCTTCCAAGACATCCTGATCTTGTGATCGATGAGGCGCATGAGACTGATGCTGAAGTAGTTACTGTTGCAGACTTTGTTGCGGAGGCATCATCTAAGGTTGTTGTATTTGAGGCTTTAGGTAGGCCTGTGGTTGGCATGGAGAAGGATTAAATTCTCTCTTAAATGGTACTTGCCCTTATTGAGTTCCTCTATAGCGGCTTGAGATATCCTTTGAGTTCGTTTGTGAGTATCAAAAAATCTGCTAACTGGATGCCGATTGGATATGGGTGAAAGCGGAAAGGATATGTAAATGTATGTGTCAGTATGCAAATGCATGTGTATGCAAAAATATTTATCCTTCGTTTTTTAGGTATGCTAAAAGTTTTTTTCATGGTGATGCAATGCAATACAGAGTTAGGATAAAGATAGACCTAAGGAAATCCAAACGGGTTTAGGGATAGTGATGGACATATGGAAACCCCTACTAGTTTAGGATAATGATGGATATAGAACCCACACATGGGTTTAAGGATAATGCCGAATATAAGGACACCTTGTTTAAGAAGGTTCCTTATAGATGGGGGTAATGCTCGCCATGGGAAACTCAAACGGGTTTAGGGATAGGTAAGGGTAATATGCAAGTATGACCTAGTTAAGGGAGCTCTTTATGATAACCTAGCTCTAGGTTTAGACTACCAAATCCTTCCGCTTGTAGGATCTATAATTTTAGGATAATAGGCCTAGAGTCATGGACTATACCCTTTTTTTACCGTGAGAAAGAAAAGTCTTCCTACGATAATCCACTACGCCAAAAACTGGAATAGACAGCGCACCTTAGAGGGCGCTTTATTACAAAAGCGCTCTCTAAAGTGAAGCGAAAAAATAAGGAGCAATAGACAGCGCACTTTAGAGGGCGCTTTTGTAATAAAGCGCCCTCTAAGGTGAAGCGAAAAAATAAGAAGGAGATAGAGGGACAACAATACATGGCGCTTTTTAGAAAGCGCCCTCTAAGGTTACCCTTAGAGGGCGCTTTTAATAAAGCGCTGTTATAAGTCCATGTGCATTTCCAGCTTATAAAGCGCTTCTGGAAAGCCTTAGAGAGCGCTTCCATAAGTGCCCTCTTAGGCCCCCTTTAGAGGGCGCTTTTTTAATAAAGCGCCCTCTAAGGTGAAGCGAAAAAATAAGGAGGAGATACCTTAGAGGGCACTTTTAATAAAACGCTGTTATAAGTCCATGTGCATTTCCAGCTTATAAAGCGCTTCTGGAAAGCCTTAGAGAGCGCTTCCATAAGCGCCCTCTTAGGCCCCCTTTAGAGGGCGCTTTTTTTCCACAAGCGCCCTCTAAGGTCCCCTTTAGTAAACATTAAAATTATAACATACTGCGCGTTTTGTTATTTCACTCTCTGTTATTTTCGTTCTTTTTCACGTTAGGGTTCTAAGGCGTTTTCCTTCCACCTCTGTTAGATCTACATTATTACTGCACGTTTCATCCTTCTACCAATCAAAGGTACACGATGCATACATTATTACTTTTACTATTGCTTTGTTTTAGCTTTGCCCAATTTCAGTTTTATGTTATTGTTTTACTATTGCTTTGTTTTAGCTGCGCGTTTACTATTGCTTTGTTTTAGCTTTGTTTTAGCGCATGCAATGGGACTACATTACCCCGTAGTTAGGGTTATACGACCTATGAACATCTGATTTTGTGTCAACACCAGTATCATTAGAAACCTAGGTCCGAATGTGTTTGAACTCTTCTGAAATTGTTTTTTATTTATTCTAATTAGTAATGGATAATACATGGATGTCTTCCAATCGATTGTCGAGAGAGTACGAGAATGGGGTATCAGAATTCGTTAAGTTTGCCGTTGCGCACGCCGAAGACCCCAGTAGAATGATATGTCCTTGCTTGGGTTGTTGTTATGGGAAACGGGTTGACGCAGTTCAGTTGACATCGCATCTAATGAGGCATGGAATTGATCGAAGTTATACATGTTGGAATTTGCATGGTGAGAAAAGTAACGAGAATGTTGAACCGGGTGATAGTACGACCTATGCCTCAAACTATAGTGGCGCAGATACATACGATTGTGATCGAGTTGAAGAGATTGCAGAAGCACTTGAAGGAGATCTTAAGGATTGTCCCGAAATGTTTGAGAGGTTGGTAAGTGATGCAGAGAAACCTTTGTATGATGGTTGCACTAAATTCACAAGATTGTCTGCGGTATTAAAGTTGTACAACTTAAAGGCGGGCAATGGATGGTCGGATAAAAGTTTCACAGAGTTATTAGCCCTTTTGAAAGATATGCTTCCTGAGGATAATGTTCTTCTCAATCGAACATATGAGACCAAAAAGATGTTGTGCTCTATTGGCATGAGCTATGATAAGATACATGCATGTCCAAACGATTGCGTTTTGTTTCGAAATGAGTATGCATCGTTAAATGAGTGTCCTAAATGCGGTGTCTCGCGATTTAAGAACAAGTTGTCTCCAGCAAAAGTCTTGTGGTATTTTCCTGTTATTCCGAGATTTAGACGCATGTTTCGTAGTGAAACCGATTCAAGTCACTTGACCTGGCATGCAGATGAAAGAATTATAGATGGAAAGTATCGACATCCGGCAGATTCACCACAGTGGTTGAAAATTGATAATGATTATCCTGAATTTGGAGAAGAATCAAGAAACCTTCGCTTGGCATTATCTACTGATGGAATGAACCCACACGGTATCCAGAGTATCTCACACAGTACATGGCCTGTGATTATTATGATTTATAACCTACCTCCATGGCTATGTATGAAGCGTAAGTACATGATGTTGTCTATGTTGATTTCTGGACCTAAACAACCAGGGAATGACATAGACGTGTACTTGAAGCCCTTAATCGAAGATTTAAAGATTTTGTGGGAGACCGGTGTGGAGGTTTATGATGGATATAGGAAAGAAAGTTTCAACTTGAGGGCGATGTTGTTTGGCACAATTAATGATTTTCCAGCATACGGAAATCTATCAGGGTATAGCATAAAAGGTCAATGTGCGTGTCCTATTTGTGAAGATAAAATAGATTGGAAGCGCTTGGAGTTTGGTCAGAAGAATGTCTTTCTCGGTCATCGGAGATTCTTAAATTCAAATCATCACTACCGTGGATGGAGAAAGGCGTTCAATGGAGAGACAGAACAAGGCAGAGCTCCACCTATATTGACGGGTGATCAAATTTTTGAAAAGGTGAAAGATTTGGATACTCAGTTTGGCAAGCCTTTTGCCCACACACTTGTCAAAAGTGGGTGGAAGAAGAGGTCAGTTTTTTTTGAATTGCCGTATTGGAAGTCCTTGTATGTGAGACATTTTCTTGATGTTATGCATATTGAAAAAAATGTATTTGAAAGTGTTATTGGCACGTTACTCAATATACAAGGAAAGTCTAAGGATGGTCTTAAGGCAAGAAAGGACTTGATAGCGATGGGAATAAGAACTGAATTAGGACCCTTGAAGAAAGGAAAACGAACATATCTACCGCCTGCTGCTTATACTCTATCTAGAAAGGAGAAAAAAACATTGTGTAAGTTTCTAAGTGAAGTTAAAGTTCCAGAAGGGTACTCTTCAGATATTAGAAGACTTGTGTCTATGAAAGACCTCAAGTTAAAGAGTTTAAAGGCCCATGATTGCCATGTTATAATGGAACATTTTCTCCCAATAGGTATACGTTCTATTCTTCCAGAAAAAGTAAGAAGCTCTATAACTAAGTTGTGTTCTTTCTTCAAGTCAATTTGCAGTAAGGTGATCAATCCTGCGATCTTACCAATGTTGCAAAAAGAAATCGTTATTACTTTGTGTGAGCTTGAAATGTTTTTTCCTCCATCATTTTTTGACATAATGGTACATCTAGTTGTTCATCTTGTGAAAGAGACACAATTGTGTGGACCAGCTTATATGAGATGGATGTACCCTGTTGAACGTTATATGAAAATATTAAAAGGGTACGTGAAGAACCGAAGTCGACCAGAAGGTTGTATGGTTGAAAGATACATTGTTGAAGAAGCGATTGAGTTTTGTACTGAATATTTGTCTAATGTTCAGTCAATCGGACTCCCCAAGTCTCAGCTTGTCGAAAAGAAAGAAGGAAAAAATCTAATTGGAAATAAAATCGTGGCAGTATCAAGGGTCGAACGGGATCAAGTGCATTTGTATGTTCTGCACAATGAGAATGAGGTTGAGCCGTATGTTGAAATTCACAAGGATGTTCTCCGAGGTTTAAATCCCAATAGAAATGAAAATTGGATAGTACGAGAGCACAATCGATGTTTTATACCTTGGTTTAAGGATCATATTTATTCAAAGTATTATTCAGATCCCGCTTCAATAACAAAAAGGTTGAGATGCTTAGCATATGGTCCAAGTTTCCATGTTTTTTCTTATAGCGCATACGCGATTAATGGATACACATTTTATACCAAAGAACAAGATGATAAAAGTACTATGCATAATAGTGGTGTCACCGTGGTAGCTGAAGCAATGCACATATCAAGTGTGAAGGACTTAAACCCCAAATTTGCAAATCTGTCGTATTTTGGTGTTATCGAGCGCATTTGGGTGTTTGATTATGAGAAGTTTCAGATTCCTATATTTGGTTGCAAGTGGGTTGAAAATAATAACGGCATTCGAATGGATAAGTCAGGATTTTTGCAAGTGGATCTTAATAGGGTGGGATACAAAGATGAGTCTTTTATTCTAGCCTCTCAAGCTAGACAAGTGTTCTATGTCAATGATCCGAAAAGTACGAAATGGTCTATAGTTCTTTTTTCCAACAAAGTAATTGATGAAAACACTGGAGATCAAGGTGATATTGATGTTGAGATTGAATCGTTTACCAGAAATGATCAAGATGAGAATATTATATTAAATGATTCATATATTAGAAATGATCATAATGAGGGTATTTGGATCAATCCAACCGTCCGTGTTGTTAAGAGACATGTAGAACATATTCCAACCAAGAAAAGAAAGAGAACTTAGTGAAAAAGGTACAGGTCAAATGATTTTAATTGTGCTCTTTATTACAGGTAAAATGACTTTTATGATTTTAATTGTTTTTACATTTGTCATATGATTTTAATTGTTTTCTTTATTACAGGTAAAATGGCTATTATGAAGTCAATCATTCGTGCAAGGGGCAAGGGATACTCGAAAGTATCAATTGATATTTGTTTAGATGGAGATGTTCCATTGTCGTCAAGCCTCATTCGCGTAGATGATGATGCTGGATATTTGAAAGTATCCCTCTATGACAATGGAACATGTCCATCTAAACAAATATCAATTCTATCTTCAAAAGATAAGAGACAAAAAATATAAGGGGATTACGCAGCAAATCGAGTCAGTTGCATCAAAAAAAAAGGTATAAACACAATTATATGATATTTATGCATAGAAAATGTTAATTCTTGATCTTATACATCACCTAACTAATTTTATGATATTTTAGGTTCATGCTATTGATATTGAACAAAAAGAGGTTGTTGCTAAGAAGACTGCTGCTAGCAAAAAAAACATACATCTCAGAGATGCTTTTGCTACTTAGTTTTATTTCTTTTTAAGTTATGAATTGGTTATATATAGAATCTTTAGAAGTTAAACGATTATATATCAGTGGATTGTTGTATATGTATGGATTGTTGTATATAAGGCTTGTTGAATGCAATGTGTGAAAAAGGGCTTCAAATTATATAGTTTTGGGTGTACTGCTTCAATATACAGGTTGTCTAAAATAAATAAATAAATATAGCGCTTTTTTAAAAAAAAAATTTAAATAACCACCCATTTTAGAGGGCGCTTTTTAAAAAAAGCGCCCTCTAAAGTGGAAACATTTAAGGGTTTAGAGGGCGCTTTTACTGGAAAGCGCCCTCTAAACCCTTAAAAGTTTCCACTTTAGAGGGCGCTTTCCAGTAAAAGCGCCCTCTAAACCCTTAAATGTTTCCACTTTAGAGGGCGCTTTTTTTAAAAAGCGCCCTCTAAAGTGGCCCTTAAAAGGCTTAAAGAGCCACTTTAGACAGCGCTTTCACTAGGAAAAAAGTGATGTCTTTACCTATGCCAGCGCCAGATTAGAGGGCGCTTTAAAGCGCTGTTATAGGCCAAAAAAAGCGCCCTCTTTTCCCTTATTTGGCGTAGTGATATCCTTCGGGATAAGTCTTATCTAGGTGGAACCTTAGTAACGACCATTGCGAATTGATAATGTAAGGTCACCATGGGTGAAATAGGTTATCGACAATGGTTCCCAAAATCATGGACCACATCCAAACCATCAACATAGTATGGGGCTAGCCCTACTATGAAGAGAACCTTAAGGGGTCTATTCTGAGTGTAGCTTTCATGCCCCTTTGAGATGTGACATCTCACCGGTTAACACTAGTTCTACTTCTTAACTCATATTTTTTTCTCAAGCTTGGGTTTTCAGCTTCTCACATATAACAATCCCAACCAGTTGATATGTAGATATAATAATAAAATAAAATAAAATAAAAAGTATACAATAAAAAAGAAAAAGCAAAAAAATAAGTAAAAGAAGCCAAAAAAATAAATAACAACAACCAAAGAAACACACAAAACCCTAGTATTATAAGTTACGATGGACTCTCTTTAGGGAAAGTTAGAGACTCCCCAATGAAGTTAACAGTTGTCGCGACTGGAAATTACAGAGTCTACATCATCTTTTATTTGTTCCTAAGGAACATGGAAATAATGATAAAACCTAAGGTTAAAGGTGAAATCTAGGATTCGAGAGACAATTAAGCAAGAGGAAGATGTTAGACACCCCTCACTTCTATTGTATTCAATGGGAGACTTCTTTAGTTTTAGGATTACTATGGGATGTCTGTTTGCTAAGGTTGATTATTCTTTGCTTAATTACTTATTTATTTATTTATAAGAGAATTATTTTATTATTTTCAAGAAAATATTATTTAATTACAATAAGGACAAAAAAAGTTATTTTTAAAGTTGTACTCGCTAGAGTATTTCAACTTTATGCCTACGTACCTTCAAGCAATATGAAGGATCAGAGTACTGTAGTTCGACTAAAAAATATTTGCTTGTTTGTTGTTTTTAGATCATGAAAGTTCTCAACGCATTGGAGGCAAAGAAATATTTGATTTGAAGGACAGAGGACATGAGGTTGAAATATGTTGATTAGTAAGGTGTGACATCAACCAATCAATTTGATATTGCAAAAATAGTATAATTAATTTGATTTCGAAAATTAGTATATATATATATATATATATATATATATATATATATATATATATATATATATATATATATATTTAAATAAGAGAATTGAACAAATTATCATGAGATATATAAAAAGGGTATTAGTCAATGCTATGTTTTATGTTTGTTTAATTATTTAATCCTAATTAGCACAATGTATAAAAAATAAAAGTTATTACTTAATAATTTTATCCCCTAAAAGAGAATTTATAGTCTAATAAAAGAACTTTTATATATATATATATATATATATATATATATATATATATATATATATATATATATATATATATATATATATATATATATATATATATATATATATATATATATATATATATATATATATATATATATATATATATATATATATATATATATATATATATATAATTTTGGATTATTTATCTTTATACTTTTAGTTAAATTATTTAATAAGTTAATCAAATAAAAAAAATATGTTTCTTATGTTTTGTTGATTTTAAAGTTTTTTAAGTTAACTTATTGATCGATAAGGCGTGACGCCAGCCAATCAATTTAATTTTTAAAAATATGATTTTTATTTAATTAGAAAATAGAGTATATACATGATTATTATTTCTATTAGTTTTATGAACATTAAATTATAAAGAGATAAATCTATTTTTCATGATTTTAGAAATAAAATTATATTTAGAGAAACAAACATTTTCCTAAAGAATTGAACTAAAGAAAAGAGATATTTTGATTTTTTTATAAAGTAAATAACTTAAATTAAATTTAATAATTAAATCTGATAAATTAAATTTATCACACTAAAACTAATAGATGAAGTTTATATATTTTATTATATCTTTTTTTATGATGATTAAAATGAATTGAGAACAAAAATCAATGAGGTAATGGAAAGTAATAAATAAAAAAAGAGGTTGCTAAGAGATATGTGAAATGTGAATACTTCGATTTAATCAAGAATCTTAAAATTATGTACAAAGTAATAACTAAGTTAAGCTTAATTGAATAAATAAATAAAAAATGCATGTTTTTGTACTTTTTTATATTGGTTAATGACTAAGAAAATATCTAATATCAGATTAAAACTAACCTAAATAAAATAAAGAAAGAAATCATTGTTATTTTTTTTTTGTAATTACCTATAAAATGGGTTGTTATCAGGATTAGTTTTTAAAATAAAACTTTAACTCATATTATTTGTTTGTTAAAAAATATTAACTTACAATAATTGTTTAAAAATTGATTGATTTTAGTTATATTAGTAATTATTAAGTTTAATTATAAAATCTTTGTTTTTTTAAAAAGAAAACTTAATTAAAAATATCTATATACAAAAAAAATCTTCTAATTGAAAATACTTACTTCAAAAAACTTAATTTAAAACTTAATTATGAACAAACACCCGATTGATGAATTATATACATACATACAAAATTTTAGTTAATTGTTTATATATAAAGTTTTGAAATAACACACAAAAACAAATACTTAAAAGCAATGTCAAATCAGACAAATACAAACATATACATACTAAAATCAGATCACATGTTCGAGATTTGAGTTTTTCAACCTGAAATGTCGTGGCCCTAGTAAGTTGTTGCTTCCTCCATTCTTTTCTTTGCGCTCTTCACATTTTCCTTTTTCTTCTTCGATATTTCTTGATCATCTGATGATGGAGGATATGATTGTTGTTGTTCTTCGGTGTAAAGAATTACAAATCTAAGGTAGGATTTGTAAATTGTGGATATGTGGAATTGTTGTTGTTGAAGTTTGATGATTTTATTGATAGTGTATGTGAGTGTTAGTAAGGATTAATTGGTAAGTGTTAGTGGATTTTAATGAAAAATACATGTCATATCTATATTTTTATAAATTAGATTTTACTTTAAAAGGTGCATAAAATAAAATCCGACAAGAATAATCAAAACTCATAAACCAAATTTATTTGATTTTCGATTTATACCTATTTTAATCAATCTTATTGATTTTGTTCTAAAATTAAAAAAAAAGCTATCCTAAAATGAAAAAAAAATCATTTTTAAATAGTTTTATTATGTTTTAAATTAAAATCAAATTAACTTAAATTACTATTCCTAAAATAAAATGAAAACAAAATCTTTTCAAATATTTTTTATTTTGTGATTTTTCAGATTTTTTAGAATAAAAAGTGGAAAAAAGTAAAACATAATTATTTTAAAAAATAAATAATAATAAATAAAACAAAAATTAATTAAATATATATAAAAAACACTTTTGTGAAAAAAATAGGAATAAAGGTAAAAAAAGAAGACAAAAAGCACTAAAAATGAAAAATATGAGACTCAAACTCAGGACCTCTCCCTTTTAACTCCTTATCCTTATACTTATTTTTCTATCAATTGTGTCACTTCACTTATTCGAAATAAAGTGGCACTAGAAAACATATGAAGGGTGGACAAATTTGGGGTACGACAAAACTAATAGAAATTTCACCAAAAGAAATATGTCCTTAAGAAGCCTAGGTCCTTCCTTGAGTCTCGGTCTAAAATATTTTGTCCTTTATCAAAAGGCATAGTACTTGAGGTATTATGTAGTGTTATATTCATAAATGGACTCCACTAGGGTAATGGTTATGAGACCCTCAAGGACAGGCGATAACATGTTGCCCAAAAGGGAGGTATCGCCTCACCCCAAAGTCTTCCTATCACCCAGACATGGGATACGTGGGAAAAGGTGTTTCTAGGGTAGAGAGAAGTTATGGTCATTAACTAACTCACATTCTCATTGGAAATGGGGATTCAACAGTCCACCATTGACTGAGTGGCGGTAACCCTTCCCAAGAGAACCCCAAACCTTGAAGACCTTTATAAATACACTTTCTTCAATGGAGGAGGGGACAAATCATTATATCCTAAGCATAACACTTAAACTGATCATAACTCATATTGATCACACCTTCATATACGCTTACACTTAAACACACCATTCATCCACATAACATATCACCTCACGCGAGCAGGACTCCTAAAACCATTGTAAAATACCACCGTACAAGACTTATCACAGCAATGGGCAAGCCCTAACCACCATACATTGTAATATACATACTAAGTCCCTTGAGTCCCCCTGTCCTCGGAGGAGGAATACACACCTGTATTTTTAACCATTGCAAATATTGAGGATGAATTGTCAATCTTCATTTTTCCAATAGTGAGTTTTCATTTATTCTAATGTTAGTCTTCGTTATTAAGTTTGGTGGCAATGTTAAGGTTTGCTTAGTTAATGTCTTTTGAATGTTTACCAAATAATAATAAGCTAAGAAAGCGAAAAATCCAGATTAAAATTAATCTTTAATTATTGATAATCGATAATGAGGATTTTTTTTATCTAAATAACCCATTTTAAAAAAATAAATATCCAAATTAACCCACTTTTCCATCTATTTCCCAAAATAATCCACTTTCAAATAAAAAATATTTTAATATAAAAGTGACGTCAATCCAATTGGCGTCTGTGTACGACACATAAAGGAGACGACAATTCAATTGGTGGCCGTGTACAAACATATAAGAGAGAATACTCTCTCTCCTATAAATTTTTACATTGTCACTAATTTTATTGATGTCTACTCTTATGTGTTGTACACATAAATCAATTGGATTGATGCCTTATTTGTTTTGATGTTTGAAAGTGGGTTACTTTAGAAAATATGTGAAAAGGTGGGTTATTTATAAATATTTATTTAAAAAAATGGATTATTTAGATACAAATTCTGATAAAGAGAGTAAATATGCTAATTTAACTTCAAATATTATATATATATATATATAAAAGTCTTTTGAAATTTATGTCCAACATTGATATTATACAGTATTATTTTCCAAAATTTTCATATTTCCTTACCATTTAGTTAAAATTATTTTGTAATATAAAAATAGATAAAATAGGAAATGCACGGTTTCATTTCCCATTAATGGTTTAAAATAGACCCAACCCTATTCAATTTCACTCTGAGCGAACAGAGAACGAGAAGATGATACTGGTGGCTCTCATGGCGGAGGTGCTGAAGGAATACACGGCGTTGCTAGCAAGGGTGGTAGAGCAGCTGTTCCGTTCCGCCCCGATCCCTCAACGCCTTCGTATTCTCATCCTCCGTAGTCTTCACTTTGTTTCTTCTCGACCTAGGAGGGTTCAATTTCAATCACATTAGTTTCCATTTTTGTCCCTTTCCTTCTTCCATTTGTTTTTATTTAGATTTTTGTTTTTGTCTTGTGACATTGTACCCTACCCTACGTGTAACTTTTGGGCCTTTTTTTTTCTTTCTATTACAATAGATTTGCCTTATTCTCTCAGAAATTTTGCAATTTTTTTCTTTTAGTGTGAATGAGGTTTCTGCCATGAGAATAGTAATACTTGATCGTGATTTCTTGGTTTCTTTATAGAAACTGCAGAAATTGATTCTCATTATTGAAATTCACTCGATTTTCTTTTCCAATTTTTCACATGAAATTATTGGATTGAATTGATTGTGTTGAGAAATTGAGATGCAACAATTGAGGTAATTTCAATGAAGAGAATCTATTTTCAGAAACATTTTGGGTCTGTCCGTCGCGATAATTATTTAATTTTATTGCAAAAATGAAACACTTGATATAATTGTGTACCATTTTTTAATTATTAAACGTTGAATAGTAGTGTCTCAAAATTGTTGAAAATTTACTAAAATTTATGGAGAATTTTGCTGCATAATTGAAAATTGAAGTAAAAAAAAATAAAAGATACAAAATTGGAAAAGAAAAGAAATTAGGGTTTTATCAAAGTAGGGAAAGAAAAAGAGTTTCTACAGAGTAACTATCTGCTCTCAAACTTAGATTTACTCTTTGTAACGACAAGTTATGTGTTATCTTACAATCAATAAGGGTTACTACTTATTTATAGATTTTGGGTTTGCTTGCTCCTCAAATAAAGTCCAAAATACATAATTCTTGTAATACTACAAAATTGGACCTTAATAAAAAAATCCATGTCAAGACTAACTTCTCGATACTTCGAAAACAAGGTGTTTCGACAACAACATGCTTCGACACCATGAATTACAATTCAACACACCACCTAATTCATTGTGTCTAAGTTATCTACATTTATCATAGATCTTAACTTCTTGAATACTTCGACATACACTCCTTTTGTCATGATATTTGCAATATGATTCTCAGTTCTGCAATGTTCAAAGTTCAGCTCCGCTTCTGCTACTTGCTCTCGAAGATAATGGAACCTCATTTCGATGTGTTTGCTTCTTCCATGCGCTATCGGATTCTTCGTCAGATTAATAGCAGACTTGTTGTTGATCTTCATGGTAATCACTCCATGATTATTTCCTGTAATCTCTTCGACCAAATTCACCATCCATGCTGCTTGACATGCACAAAGAAAAGCAATTATGTGCTCTGCTTCACACGACGACAATGCTACTACTGGTTCCTTTATTGAACTCTAAGCAACTGATACACCGTCTAGCATAAACACATAGCCAGTTGTGGATTTTCTATCCTCAACATCATTACACCAACTTGAATATGTGTAACCCACTAGCTTGCATTCTTTTCTTTCATCAACTGTAGGAAATAAAATGCCATAGTCGAAATTTCCTTTCAGATACCTTAGTATCCTCTTTGTCACTGTTAGGTGTGATACCTTTGGTTTCTCCATGAATCTACTCATCATACTTACACTGTATGCTAGATTAGGCCTTTTGTGACAAATGTATCGAAGTGATCCAATGAGTCTTTTATACTGCGTTAGATCGATATCATCTTCATTTGTGTCTTCTGACAGTTGCAATCTGGGCTCAGTTGGAGTCGAAGTTGGGTTGCAATCTTGCATCTTAAATCTCTTGAGTATTTCGCCTGTATATCTTCTTTGGTGCATCATCAAGTCTCTATTACTCTTGTAGAATTTAATGCAAAGGAAATATAAGATATTTCCCAAGTCTAACATTTCAAACTCCTCACTTAGATCATGTTTGAAATCTCTGATCTCCTTCTTGCAACTTCATGTTATAAACAGGTCATCGACATTGAGACATAGTATAAGTAATTCACTATTGCTTATTCTTACATATATTTCATGCTCAGTTGTGCACTTCACGAATTCCTTTTCTCTTAGGAAACTGTCAAACTTCTTATTCCAAGCTCTCGAAGCTTGCTTAAGTCCATACAGGGTTTTATGCAACATATATACCTTGCTTTCTTCGCCATGTTTCACAAACCCAACTGGTTGTGCAACATAAACTTCTTCATCCAATGGGTCAATAAGGAATTCACATTTCACATCCATCTGACATGTGTGCTAGTTGTTCATGTTTGCTAGACCAACAACCAACTTGATTGTTTCGATCATAGCAATAAGTGCAAAAAACTCTTCGAAGTCCATTCCTTCCTTCTGAAGAAATCCTTTCGCCACAAGTCTTACCTTGTGTCAAGTTACCTTACCTTTGGGATTCAACTTTACCTTGTATACCCATTTCACATCGATTGCCTTCTTGTCTTGAGGCAATTCGACAAGTGACTAAGTGTTGTTGTATTTGATGAACTTCAAATCCTCATTCATTGCTTTCACCCACTTTGAATCCTTCAATGCCTCAATTGCATTGAATGGTTTGACATCTACATAGAAAGCATAATGTACCAATTCACCTTCATCGTCGATCATATCATCTGATGTAGTCACACATTTTTGCAACCTTGTCGGCATGTGTCTTGTTCTTTGAGGTCTGCTTGTACTTGCTTGACGTATGACTTCTTCTTGTCGAACTTCTCTTTTAACTTCAATTGTTGGTTCTTCACATAAGATTCTCACTGAATCCTTCTTGACATTTTCAGTCCAATCCTCTTCCTTAAGCTCATTTATGATCATGTCCTGACTGATCACTACTTGCTTGTTCACTAGGTCGAACAACTTGTAACATCCAGTTGAATGATATCCTATTATGATCATCTGACTCGACTTGCATCACGTTTTTTTCTCAACTGATCTGGGACATGTCTATATGCTATAGATCTAAATACTTTCAGATGACTCAAGCTAGGCTTGACATCAGACCAACGTTCTTCTGGCGTAATTCCTGCTAGCTTCTTCGTCGGACATCTGTTCAAAATATATGTAATTGTCGACACTATTTCCCCCCATAATTATTTGGGTAGATGTTTGCCTTTTAATTTACTTCTCACCATGTTCATGATGGTTCTATTCTTTCTTTCTGTCGTTCCATTCTGCTATGGAGTGTAGGGTGGTACCACCTAATGCACAATCCATTCTTTCTCACATAACTTGTCGAAGTCTTTCGACACATACTCTCCACCACCAGAAGTCCTCAGAATCCTAAGCTTTCGACAACTTTGTCTTTTGACCATAAATTTAAACTTGGCAAATACCTCGATCACTTCACTCTTCTTCTTGATCAGGTAAGTCTATAATTTTTGACTGAAATCATCTATGAATGTGATAAAGTATTTGGTACCTCCAATTGAATCCACTTGGATAGGAACAAACACATCAAAGTATATGACTTCCAAAATTACCTCCGACTTACTTTCTACATCCTTGCTGAAGTTGTTCTTGTTCTTATGTTGCTTCGTCTGCACACATTCTTCACGCACTTCATTTGGAATGTCGATTTATGGTAACCCTGAAATCATATTTCTTCTTTTCAAACCTTTGATGTCTTTGAAATTGAGATGGCCAAGTCTATATTGCCATGTCCTTTCATCACTGCTAGCTGCAGTTGCAAGGCATTTGTGCTTCATCATGTTAAGTTCAATCCCTAAGGTTCTATTATAAGACATAAATGCCTTCAATATTAACCTTCCACTTGAGTCGAGAACTCTCATCATCTTGTCTTTGATCGACACTTTGTAGTTCTTTTCGACCAACCGTCCTATGCTAAGCAAATTACTTTTCATGTCTGGTATGTACAGTATATTGGAAGTTACTGACCTTTTGTCATCTTTCCTCATAATCATAATATCACCAATACCTTTCGCTGTTAGAGTATTGTCATTTACAAATTTTACCATGTTCTATATTGAGGGTTTCATGTTAAGAAACCAATCTTTCCTACCAGTCATGTGTGATGAGCATCCTGAGTTCAAGTACCATTGGTCCTTGAATCTTTCTTCATCTCTTGTTGTGACCGTCAACAACATCTCTTCTTCTTCATGCTTTGTAAACTTTGCACCAGTTTCCCGATTCTTCTATTTTTCAGGACAATCACTTAAGTAGTGACCATACTTCTGACAATTGAAACACTGAATGTGACTTTTGTTAAGTTTTCGACCACCATCTCTTCCTCTACCTATAGCACCGCCTCTTTGGTTACTTTGGTATGCAGGTCTTCTTTGATTCAACCAACCTCTTTCTTGCTAATTTCGATCAGTCGAATTGTTGTAGTCTCCTTTACCTTTGTTGTCGAGCCATTTCCCTTTGCCCTTCTTTTCTCTTACTAATTGCGCCTGCAAAGCCATATCACTCTTTGACTTGCATGCAACTCTTTCAGTCATTCTTTGTTCATGAGATTCAAGCGTCCCTTGAAGCTCTTCTTTCGTCAATGCTGACAAATCTTTCGACTTTTCTATGGCTACTACCACGTGGTCGAACTTTGGAGTCAATGACCTCAAGATCTTTGAAACAACTGACATTGATGTTAACACTTCTCCACATACCTTGATTTGATTCACCCGTTTTGTAACCCTAGTGAAAAAATCAGTTATGCTTTCATTGTCTTCCATCTGAAGCAATTGATATGTTCGTTTGTGAGTTTGTAACCTCTTTTCTTTCAGTTTCTCTCCGCCTCCAAACGATTTTTCAAGAATTTCCCATGCTTATTTCGCTGATTCAACATCACTAATATTTTCAAAATTATCAGAATCAACACATTGATGGATTATAAAGAGAGTTTTATAATCTTTCTTCTTCAATTCTTTGTGTGCGGCTTTTTCTTCATCTGTCGCGTTTGTTACAAGCGGTGTCACTCTCTCTTTCACAATATCCTAAAGATCTTGATAGCAAAAGACAACCTTTATCTGCTTGCACCAATTCTCGTATTTTAGATTCTTTAGAATTGAGAGACTCGCTGGAAAATGCTCGTTCGGATGATTCATCATGTTATGCTATCAAGAATCGCTCAGCCAATACTCTAGATAGCAAATGTTGGAAATTCACCAAAACCTACAGAGAATTCTGCTGCACAATTGATAATTGAAGAAAGAAATAAAAGATGAAGAATTGGGGAAGAAGGAGAATTAGAGTTTTATCAAAGTAGGGAAAAAGAAGAAGAGTTTCTGCAGAGTAACTCTCTACTATCAAACTGAGATTTATTCTTTACAACTGCGAGTTATGTGTTATCTTACAATCAATAAGTATTACTCCATATTTATAGATTTTTGGTTTGCTTGCTCCTCAAGTAAAACGCAAAATACTTAATTATACTAATACCACAAAATTATGCCTTATTAAAAAATCCATGTTGAGGCTAATTCCTCGACACTTCAACAACAAAGTGTTTCGACATAAACATACTTCAAAACCATGAATTACGATCCAACAAAATAATTGTCGAAAAATTATGAAATAATTTTGTTTTCATAGAGATTTTTGTAAGGTCTATTAATATGTACAATCTCCGGTTACGAGTCTAAACAAAACATTTTTTTTTTAAATTTCTTAAATAAATAATATATTTGATTATTATTATATATTAGATATATTAATTATTTAATGAATCTAAAATATTTTATTCAATAGTGTGTATTTCGTATTTTTTTGTATGGAAAGAATGTTACGTTAATTTATTATCGAAGCATTGGAAATTCTATCAAATGGTTGGAAAATTGAGAAAATAAAAGACTCTCATAATTTAAAATAATATTTTCAGATTCAATTTATAAAGAAAAAATATTTACGTTGTTTTTGATGTGTTTTTGAATCCAACTAAAAGTGACCTTGGATGCATCTAGACCAATTGCCCATTGAATAACACATTGAGACATAAGACTATTTCCCTTTCATAAATTTAGAGTACTAGTACGAGAATTATATGCGTGCAACGCATGAGAAAAAAATTAGTTTGGATAACAAATTCGTATTACATAATTTAAAGTGACACCTTTAGTTGCCAATTTATGTCTTTTACCGGAAAAAACGAAGTAATGCTAAAGATTGGTTGAGACAGTGGTTCTCAGAGATGAGAAAATGGAGATTAAAAGATATTGGTTATAAAAAAAATAATTTGGTTGAGATGTTTCGGTATCCTTTATCATGCTTGGTCTCTTTTTTTTTCTTCGAGTTTTTGGCTTCAATAATGGTTTAGTACATTTGCAATGAAAATAATATTCTCATTACTACTAATAAGTCACATCGGATTTGAATGAGTTATAACATGGATTATACATGTGAGGTAACGAAGAACGTAATGAAAATTCACCGATTAATCCATTGGTTTTTGAATAATCTCAACATTTGTATTTTTTGGATTTTCAAAACCGCGTTACTTTTAGCTTGATTTTAAACAATAACGAAGTGTAAAGTTCTGTTTATAAAATTTTACTTTTAATATGTCTTTTTTTTCGTTTTAATATGCAAATCATCAAATGTGTTGACAAATTCTAAATCTTCTTCATTATCGTCAACAACAACAACAAAATTAAAATCAATAGAATCCTTAAACATCAAATCTCAACAATAAAAACAACAACAACAACAAAATTCATGGAATCTTTAAACATTAAATCTCAATAACAACAATAACAACAACAAAAATAAAATCAATAGAATCCTTAAACATTAAATCTTAGCAACAACAAAATTCATGGAATCTTTAAACATTAAATCTCAACAACAACAACAATAACTACAACAACATCAATATCATCAACAACACCAACACCAATAACATCAACAACACCAACACCACCACGAACAACAATAACAACAACAAATAAACAAAATCAATAGAATCATTAAATACTAAATTTGAACAACAACATTAAATATTTTACTTGATACAACTACAACTAACATTAACAAGATACTTTCATATTTTCCTAACTAACATTAAATATTTTTAACAAGAATTACAAGAGAAAATATTACGTTAAGAAACTAACCATGAAATATTTTCCTGCTCTTTCTTTCATTATTATTGTTTTTAATATGTTAGGTTTAAATTTCAGCACTTATCATCTAAGATGGATAGTGAAGTCATTCACGTTTTTATTGGCTAGTGAGAGTTTCACGGGGATCACTAATGTTTCATATGGATTGATAATTTGCCAATGTATTGACCACTGTTACTTTATAAATGGACGACAAAGATTCGCTACTTAGTTTTTTCATCAAATTGGTGATAAATAAAAAAAATAAAAAATACTCTACTTTACCCCATGATTTTCAGCAAAATCGAGATAATAGGTAAAAAAAATTAAAAGGTGATAAAATATAGTTGTTGGGATTCGAAGACGTATCCTCTAAATACTTTACCCCTCAGTTTCAGCAAAACCAAAGTAATAAGTCATAAAAAAATCTAAACAAATTAAAAGGTGATAAAATGTAGTTGTTGGGATTCGAAGGTATGTCCTCTGAATACTTTATCCCTCGATTTTAAATCGAGGTAATATGTCATAAATTTGTTTTTTTATAAAAATTAAAATGTGATAAAATGTAGTTGTTGAAATTCGAATGCCGACCTTCAAACACTTTATCCCCCAGTTTCCAGCTAAACCAATAGAATATATGGTATTTAAAATAAATAAATTAAAAAGTGTCGCATTTATGATTTACACCTAGCTTTTTTATGGGGTGATGTGAAAGTTTCTTCATAAAATATATTATTTATAGCAGTGTCTTAACCAAACTAGAATGGATGTGGCTAGCTTCATTGTTAGAATAAGTCGTGGGATGTTGATAAATGAAGTTCTTAATGTTAATATCAACGATGCAATTTTTCGCATAAGAATGGTAGAAGATACGTAGGGGCCAACAAGGACGGTGAGTCGGTCACCACCGCTGAAGGGGGATTCAGACTCTTCCTAAAACTCACATTGGGAAGAAAATGATGAGAAGGAAGAAGGAGTTGGTAGTGAAGAATGTCTCTGGGCTCGAGACATAGAAGATGACGGGACTTGTCAGGAGGACAAAGGAGAAAAGGCGATGGTTATTTATAAAAAAGTTTATTGGAGTAGAAGGTACAACCTATTTTCATGCAAAATCAACTTTTTGTTAGTAACAACGTTAATGGCTGTTCCGATGAATCAAGAGAAAGGAACTTATCTTCTCAAAATGGGCCCAAGAGTATATTGGAAAAGTTAAATAAAGGTATTATTCCCCCGAGGGAGCAGCAATGACAAACTCTCAAGTGGACTATTAAATGGATATAGCCCAATCCGTTTCTTTAGACCCAAACTCCAAGCCCTAACTTGTCCAAGGCCTGGCCAAAACAGATTTTTTTGTAAGAAAAAGACCAAAAGGATTAGAAGAGGGGTGCCTAGAAATTCAGAAATTTATGACTCAAAGTAGTTATACAGCGAAGATGAATCTGGGATAATTCTTCCATCATACTTCTATTCTCAGCCGGAAAAAAATAACTTCATTGGTACTTCAACTACGCAAGACAAGAAGCAACAACGTCAATCTCAAGAACCAATCAATATTATTCAATTGAAAGAGATTTCATCAATCAAGGAAATTACAATTTTACATGAGGAGCAATTCTTGGGAGGATCAATCTTATGTTATGAATCGATAACTGATTCAGCTATGGTTCAGAGGAATAGTCGTTTCTAGGGCGAGATGGAATCTGAAGTACCAAAGAAGGTTTGGGAGATTATTACGAAGTTCTGTATTTCAGAAGAGGGAAGCAAGGAATTTTATGAAGAATAAATTAGGAAGATGTTGGTCAAATATCAAGAAGGCAAGAGCAAGAGGGAGGCAATCAAATTCAACGATCAATGAATATTATGTTTTTCAACATCAGAGGAAAAGGTAATTAAGACAAGAGGAAAATAATTGGCCACATCATTCAATCAGGCAATGTAGATATTTGCTCTCTTCAGGAAACAAAATTAGTTGTTATAAATGGTTGATCAGTCACCATTTCTGCTATAGTTATTGTCATTTTAATATGTGAAAGTATGCGAGTTATTTTCATTTTTCATATAGTTTGAGTCATTTATATGTCAGTTTCTTTAATTTTTTATTTGTATATATTTTAATTATTCCTGGTATTTTTTTTTATCTTTTTGGGAAGGTTAACGTGTTTTGTAGGTTGGAGGAAGTCAGAGATATGGCCAGAAAAGAAACACGATGAATTTTCAGAAGGATTCACAGTCTATTTTTCAGTGTGTTGTACACCATGATAGACATGTGATATTTAGATCATATCTAGATTATCGTAACTCGAAATTATGATAGACGTGTGATATTTTGATCATATCAACATTTAACACTTATGCATATACCTTATTCTGCTAGGTCAAGAGACTGATACCAAAGAAGAAGGTGAAGAATAATGTTGTTTTGGCAGATGATAAAAGGTGGAGTGACAGACTAAGGTCCCTGAAAGCAAGAGACATAGCTGGGTATGATAAAGAATTTGATGATTCATTAGTGATAATTGAAGAGGAAACCACAATAGATGTCCTTGGTGGTGCTAAGATATCAAAAAGCTGGGCAAACATCTGTAAGTGCCTCACACAATAAAAACTATGATGATAATATGAAGATATTTTTATGTACTATCACATGCTAATGTTTTGAAGATATTTGATTGGTGTTGTATACTCACCATGCCATATGTACTGTGATTTATTATGTTTTGTGTTTTGTAATGTACTTCAATAGAACGGATCAACTACCTTGTTTTGTAATGTAATGTCTGGATTAAATACATTCATATGTAATGTTATTATAATGCCTTTATATGTAATGCCAAACTTTGTGATGAATGAGATACTTTGTCAATTTACTGAATTTGGTTTATCATACAATTGTGTTGTTAAATTATGTACGTTAAATTATGGTCTGTTACATTATGGTTAAACTAATAAAAATTATGGCAAAACTAAGGCAAATTACGGTCAATCTACGTTGTTAAATTAAGGCTTGTTACATTATGGCCAAACTAAGGCAAATTATGGCCAAACTATGTTATCATACTGTCATAGCAGGTTCTAATTTAGTCCAAACTAAGGCAAATTATGGCCAAATTGATTTATCTTACTGCAAACTATGTTGTTAAATCATGTCCATTTTAACAACATTTGAACATTTCATAAACAACCGTAACAACATGACATTTCAACATTCTAACAACATTACATTAACAACATTCCAATAACAATGGTACAACATTTCAACAACTGAACATTTCAACAAAATCATCAACATTTACACTTCAATAACAGGTACATATTCAGCATAAATAAGAATACAAGACAAATTGAATCCTTTTTTCTAGAAAAAACCTCATACTTCATCTCCAACTGCATTTTCTTGTTCTTCTTCATTGAAGAAACACACAACTTCTTCAACATTTCATAATAAACTTGTGTGTCCTTCATGTTACTCTCATCTTTGCTCCAACTTTCATCAATAGTTTCATATACCTCTTTTCCTTGGGCTAGGGTTTCATCCCATATGAATAAATTACAAGTTTCTTCACTTTGCCAAAATGGACATCTCCATAAAAGCTTTCATTTATTAGGTCCATTCTTGCAAGGGTATGATATTAAACAAGCATTACAAACACACCTTACATGTACGGTTGCTCGCAGTGGTGTAATGTGAAGTACCTGATTTGCTGCGCCTTGAGGAAGATGACATTGGAGCAGGATTTCAAAACGACTTGCAATGAAGAACGAGATTCGACGGTTGCTCATAACTGCAGTGAAGAAGCAATAGGAGAGTAAGAAGATACAAAGAAATTAGGTTTTCTTCCACATTTCATTAATAAAATCACTATTTAAATAAACAATCCATATCATTATGCCACTTATCACCAAATATATCATTTGACCTTCCACATAGACAACAGTTAAGTCATTTTAACGGGAGAGATTAATTTTATAGACTAAAAAATTTAAGATAATGATTATTTAAAAAAATATTTAAAATAAATTAAAAACAAAGTTAAAAATATTTATGAGAACATCAAACATATTTAATCCTTTTCAAAAACATCCCTTTACTATTAATTCAATTGCTATGCCTATCATAGATCCTTCTCTGGTACTCTCTCCGTTTTTTATTATAAGTCGTTTTTGATATTGAAAAGATAAATTGATATAATCGAAAGAAGAGAGAATAATAAATATTTATATTATAGTACAATATATTTTTCCAAATCAACTTATAATAAAAAAGGAAGATAATAAAAGATTTGATTTATTTCCATCCATAGCTACAATGTACTCTTTCAAACATTATGTTTTTGTTGAACTTGATATAAATTAGATATTTTATGTGCAACTGCGTAAATTAAATCTCTAGACAAAAAAACTAGACAATAAAATTTATTTTCAAGAAGTTTAATACTGCTAGATTCGATGAATGAGTTTGTCTTTGAATAATAATGTTAGAAAAGAAAACTTTAAAATTGAAAAACATTAATAAAATAAAATATTCAAAATCTATTTCCAAGACCAACCCTGGAAGAAACCAGGAAAATAATTATAGCGTTAATTAGCCATGAAACTTCAAAGTCTAGTATAGACCTGGAAGCTCTTTCGTTTTTTACGATGATAAAACCAAGATTCTGAGTGTGGTATTTTCGATTATCACCACAACCATTCATTAAATCACATAACAGAAGAGACAAAACCAAAACAAAAGATGAATCAAAATGAGATTAACCAATTATCTTCATTAACCACTTCTCGTTTGTCAGCACTTGCAAAACCCTTCACTCTCAATCGCTCTTCTTCTTTATCACCTAAACCCTCTATCAATTCCTTCAACCATTGTGATAACGATGATCATGATGATGACCCTTTTAGTTCTTTGCTTGATTCTTTTCGAAAGAGTAACCTCGGTTCAAAGGGTCACTCTGTGTCTTTGAATGGTACTGTCAAAACTACAACTTTGCCAGATGAAGGTGCTGCTTCTCGTGGAATTTCACTTTTTGAAGGGAACCCTTTTCTGGAATTGCCTAAAAATGGTGACTTTGATGTGCTTAATTGGACACAGTTTGAAGTTGGTGATGTGAGCATGCTTCAGAAAGGTAGTTAATTTATGTCTTGCTAATTTTTTCTGCAATTTTAATTTGATATACCTGTCTTGATAGTTCAGCCATGAACTTTTTAGGTCCCTGTCTTTACTCCTTCTTAAAATTGGTTACTATATAAGTTATTTCACCCTATGTTGACATGGACATCTAAGATGAAAATAAAATGGCTCTTTTTATTGGTTTCTATTTGTACCCGCTAGGTACACTGATTTGATAACTCGACTGATGCTAGGACAGTCAGTTGCAATGTTTTTCTGAATGTATATGGCATGAAAAGTATCCATCCTCTATGCTTGATGATTGCTGGTTTTTATAGAGCCCCTGAATTTTTATGCCGGTTTAATTGTCATTATGGTATGTGTTCCCTTGCCTAGCTGAAAGCAATATAGGGGAGTTAAGTCGTCTGTCGCCTTGTCCGAGGTTGGCCTTATAAGGCTAGTCGTCGATGGGTTAAAATGTTCTGTCTATTAGTCTTTCCCTGTGAATGGATCAGGGCGGGGCGGGTTATGTCGCATCCGGGTCTGGGTCCGCCCTTACTCTTTTTGGTGAAATACCAGAATGTACACGGTCCCTCAAGTATGAGGTCTGTAGGGGTGAGATCCGTGAAGCATGATTATTTTTAAAATGGTGAAGTACCGGTACCAGGTACACGTACCGTACTGTGGTACTTCTTTTTTCTCATTATTTGGCTTTGAGTGAAATTTGTGGTTTTCCTATATATAAGTCTAGTACATATAGGTATTTAATTTCTTTGTTATTGTTCTATTATTTTGGTTTTCTGAAATTTTTTATAGTGATGTTTTATTGTGACCGAACAATTTAATTCTTTACTCATACATTTTATTAAAAAAAAATATTTTTTATTAACGTGCCCATACCTTAATTTTTTTTAAAATGTTGTATCTCGTGCTAGTACCTATCCTCGCACTGGGTACTGTACCCGTACCTATGCGTCAATAGGGTGAGATACTAAAGTCTATAGGGGCGAGATGCTTTAGGGGAAATACTGGGATGTACACAGTCTCTTAAGCATGAGGCCTACAGGGTCGAGATGCTTTAGGGGAGAGACCTTAGATGTACACTATTCTTGAAACTATTTTGAAGATTAACTATTCATAATGTGTGTCGGTGTTTGTGTTTGTGCCTATACAGTGGTAAATTGGTAATCCTTTGCATCTATCACATAAAGAAATTTACAGTGTTGATAAATTTTGGAAATGTTTTAGCTACGGCTAAATCATTGTCTTTGTTATTTCAGTTATGCTCCCATATATAGTATTACTGTCATACTGTGAACTGATTCAGTTATGCTGCTGCTGCAGGGCATCAAAAACTTGGCTCCCATTTGGGATCTATCTAGTTTGTTTTTTTTTTGAATTTTTATTTTAGTGGTGTTTGATGACTAGTTTTGACTTCATTCATGTTTCATATAAAATTTTATTTAGAATACAAAATAGGACACACAATTGAGAAAACTATGGAATGGTTTGTACAGTTAAGCCGGCTGTCGACGGGTTGAATCATCATCTAACTGCGTCCGATGACATTTTTGAAAAAAGCACTGGTATAATTGCGGGAAAAGACATTTTATCAAATTCCAAAGGATCAAAACAATCTGCGGATGAGTCTAGCTCCTTTCTTAAGGCACAAAACAAAGTTGCTCCACTCAAGATATCACGTGATATATCTTCTGCTAAAAGCGCTCCTCAAAATCAGTTCTCAAATATTCTCGGTGATAGTGACGCTGATGTGGATTCTCCTTGTTGGAAGGGAAAGGTTTTTAGTTTAATTCCATCACAAATTTCACAATCTGTACAATTTCATCATGTTGAGAAAGCAACAGAAAAACATAACACTTTAAATCCTCGAGCTCCACAGTTCTTTCCTGGTATCAGATATGTTACGGATGATTTTCTGCCTTTAAACTCTGGTGTGCCTGTGACTACTAATTTGTTGTCAGGAGAGGACATACTCATGAAAACTGTTACGGCAGAATCCCTAGTAGAGTTAAATAAGGAAGAGCTTCGGTATTCAACCAACATCAACGGAATAGAAAAGGCGTTTAATATGGTTAATAATCCAGGAAGTAGCTCTATGGATCCTATGCTAAACTCACATTCTACGATGACTCGTCCCTTTTCTAAAAAAGACTTCACGACTTCAAAAGGAAAACATGTAACTATAGGTGATGTCGATGACTCTGTAAAGGGAGGTGAAAATCCCCGGGCTAGTAGGTCAACGATGAGTGAAGTTTTCCCTACAAAGGGCCATTCTTCAGTATCACATACATCATCATCTCAAGGCAATGTTTATACCGATCTTCTAAAAACATTTGAAGGTCTCTCCAAGTCTTTAATCGAATCTCCAAAGCCAGATGTTAAGATAATGGTTGGTGCAATGCATGTTCTTTCAGAATTGCTTGCACAAACCTGTGTGGACGGAGTAAATTCATATAGTGAACATGATCTTAGTATGACTACAATCCCGCAAATAATCAACAATCTGAATGGTTTTCATGCAAAAGTAGGTGGTGAAAGGATTTCAATTTCAACCCTTGATTCAACTCCTGCTAATAGTCCTTTCCGTCTTGATAGCTCATTAAAGCTTACCAAGGTATGTATGAATCTACTTTCATTTTCTGCTCGATATTTATTGTTCTGGAAACTGAGATGCACATGTCTACATTCAAGGGACTTGAAATGGCAAATGTAGAGACCCTTACTGTTCCACACCAGCTCTATCTGCAAAATGATTATGTTGGAAGAAATACTGTTCCTAATGTGATTGGTCAGAGTGAACTGAGTTCTTTTGCTTCTAGCAGCGGAGGAGGCACCAAGAAAAGCAACGAAGTTGGTCAGGTATCGATATGGCTGCAAATTGCAATAGTAACTAGATTCAAATCTGGTTTTATGTATTCTAAAATCCGAAATAAATCTGAGTTCTTGTAGCTTCAGGTCATTCGGAGAAGTCTTGGGAAAAATCTGGATTTTGACAAACAAATGCCCCCAGAGGCTTCGTTGTTTTGGAATTTATGGCTTGATTCAGAAGCAGAGCGTTGCTATAGAAAATTTAAAACTTATCATTGGCTTATGGAAGCTGGTGTGGATGTAAATTGCAAAAATGTCGCGGTATTTCCCTCTGCCTTAAAATACTATAGCTAACAACATTATATATCTTTCTCGGAAATTGTTCAGATTGACTTATTTGAACTTATTATTGACGAAAGCATTTATGAGACTGTTAAGACAACTTATGAAAACAACTTATGACATTCTAACATATTGAGTGATGCGTCAATTGTTTCTTTCTATTTTCAGGAATTGTGGAGGTGACACTTGACAGTGCTTAGTAGTTTGTAGATTTGTGAAGATACATAATAGAAGCTGTACACATCGGAGATATCATACATATTCACGATCGACTAAATCTTGGATGAATTTCGACTTGTACAACAGTGACTGTTGCATGTGAATCCGAAGGATCTGGACTGCGACGAAGAGGAAGACAACATTGTACTACGGTGTCGGTTAATTTATTTTCTTCTTCTGGTTTGTCTTAAATTTGGCAAAAACATCAAATATGTATAAGCAACTAACCAAGTCTAACTATTTAAATGTTAATTCTTGTGTTGGAAGATGGTTATTTCTGTTGTTTATCTCATGAGGTATGAGAAAAAGAAAAATAGGAAATGAATTTTCTCACTTGATTTAATAATATGAAGTGACGTTAGAACAACTTGGGAATAGAAAGGTGTCATTTTGCTGGTTAGCAACATATACTAAAGCATTTGTTATAAATAATAAATGCTAAGATTTAGCTGAATAAGGTAAGAAGAATTAGATACACGAAACCTTGTCAGTAAACTGTCATGTATCATCTTTTATCATTAGTTTGAAGCCTACTCCTCCATTGAAAGCCAAATAAATTCTCTATATATTACGTAATTTAAAAAAAAAATGTATTTAGTGACCTAAATATTTAGGTGTGATTATATTAGCTGCCTTAGTCACATAGTCATAAAAACTAGTTACCGACAGATATTTGAACCATATGTTAAGTTTATACATAGGAAACTGATTTTATGTTTGTTAAAGAGCGTCAACATTAGACTGTGAATAACATATAAGTGAGAGAGACATTACATATTCATCAAAAATCTTAAGGTGATAGGTGTGTGTGAGTTCTCCTATTTATAAATGTTAAAGTTTCCACATTTATAATCATGTGGAACTTCAACTCACATTTAATTTATTATTCATAAAAAAAAATTATTTTTAAACTTTACCGCATCTTATCATATCTAATGTACATCAAAAGATCATTATTTAAGTTTTTTATATGGATTTTTAATCATCCATCTTCGTAACGATGTTTTCATTTTGGTAAATTTATTTTGTCAAATTTAAGTATATAGAATAGATTAAAAACCTCAATATTATCTTCTAGAAAAATCATGTTGGAGGTTTCGAAGAGGGTCTGTGGTTTAGGAGTTGATGTATAAATATGGTAGTGTGAAAGATGAGGGGCAAGATGGTGGGAGAAATGCATCAGGATAGTGGAAAGATTTGATTTTTATTTGGGAGAAGTAGTTGTGTCTAGGAATAAGTGGTTAGAAGAGAAGGTGGAGAAGAACAAAAGGACTTACTTTTAGTACGATCCTTAAATAGATGGAATATTATTGAGAAATAAATTCATTAGGATGCATGGATTTTTTTCATGTTAAAGAGGCGTTTGTGCAGATGCAAGTGGGAGTTGAATGATGTTTTTTTAGGTAGAGACACACTCTATTTGCATGAGAGGTAGAATTACTTTTAAATTTTTATACTCTCTTTGGAGATTTTTTTTATTTTGCAAAGATATTAATGTAGACGAACGGATATAATTGTTTAACTTGGATGATGAATATCATGTCAAAGACATTTATCAAGTGCTTATTCTGGATTTGGAGGTTGATTCTAGAGTCTCAGACAGTGTTTGGAACGAGTTAGTACCGTTGAACGTTTATTGTTTTGCATGGAGAATTAAACTTATGAAGAAAGACAATTTGAACTCACATGACATCATTAACAACAATTATTTAAGATGCTTCCGAGGTTTTGGAGATTCACAAATGCCTTCATGTCCTTTGGTTGACGAGTGCTTGAATTTTATGGAAAGAACGAAATAAAAGGTTATTTGGTGAGAAGGAATTATCAGTTTTAGAAATTTTAGATCAAATAAAAATTATGGCTTGGTTGTGGCTCTAGTAAAGAAAGAAAAACTTTCAACATGTCTTAAATCTTTGGTGGTTCAACTCATTAAGTTGCTTATGGTGCATCTGGGTTGGCAAAATGGCCCAAGTTCACTTAATATGCATGTTTTCCCTGCACTTTAGTGCGGGGCAGACCATGGATTTAGGCATGCACTCTCTAATATGTCTGACCAACCTCACCCTATTTTTTTTGAAGGCACGTGCATTAACATTTTTTTTTGTACTTTTAGGCTTAAAAGATGTCATGCTTGCGGGCCCCTCCGCTCCAATTCATTTTTTTGGAATAGACTAATGTTTTAAACCCACACCCTCAAGTATGTTTTTTTCCAGACTTTTGCAAGACATGTTTAAACTAAGCGGACATGTTCGTTTGCCATCAACTTTTAACATCTTATATTTGTTTCTTTCCTCTGGGTAATACATGTTTTAATCCCTTAATTTAATTTAATATTCCGTTTTAGTCTCTTAACTAAAAAATGTTACAAGTTAATCCCTTAATCTCACTCCCGTTTTTCTATTTGGATCCTTCCGTCAATTTTTTGTCAAAAAACATTGAGTTATGGTAACATGGCGTGATAATAAGGTCATTGGTACAAATCTGAGTCAACATATATAGTTAAAAATCGATACACTGTTTAAATTATATATTTGGTCATTTTCGTCAATTTTTGGAAAAAAAAATTAAGTTATGGTGACACGACATGATAATAAGGCTATTGATACAAATCTGAGTCAGCATATGTAGTTAAAAACTGGTACATTATTTAAACTCCGAAAATAAAACCCTTGCAATCTAAACAGTGTATCAGTTTTTAACTACATATATTCTTATATTTGTACCAATAACCTTGTTATCACATCCTCGTAACTAAATGTTTTTTTGGCAAAAATTTGACAGAAGTGATCAAATAAGGTAACACAACTAAAATTAAAGAACTAATTTGTAATGTTTTTTTAGTTATGAGATCAAAACAAATTATTAAATTAAGTTAAAAGACTTAACGATTAATTATGCATTCTTATTAATAACATTTACCAATTATGTCTAATTTGACTTAAATTAAACTCTAAAATTTCGTAATTAGTTGATTGTTTCTTAATTTTATTTTTCATAAAAAATATTTAAATATTTAAAACAATAAATATTTATTTATTTTTTAATCAAATAATTTATTGACAAGAATCACAAGAAAGAGTTTGATATTGTGATTCTCAATTGTGACTCTACACATAAAAAATGTGCCAAAAACTAGCTGTATTTAAATGCTATTTTAGTAAATATATTTTTAACGTATCAATTTAGCAGTATTTTTGTTTTCTTATATATATATATATATATATATATATATATATATATATATATATATATATATATATTACAAAAAGTCTGAAAATTGATCCTGTAATGCTAAAATATTTATTCTAATTTTTTCATTTACAATTTAATCCTTTGATAAATAAATAAATAAAAACCAGCAACCTTTTAATAAAACTATCATATTTTTCTTCATTGAAAAGCGTCACAATTACAATATGTTGAAATATTAGTTTGGTTAAAGATTTTTGGTCAGTGGTCGTAAACTTGTAGTTGAAGCGTTGTTGTTAGTTAAAAGACGTACACATCCCAACCAAATCCTTCCTTATACTTCCCGCAATAAATTCAAATCTTTAAAACAAAACAACAAAACACACACGTTGTTGCTTCAGATCTCTGACTGTGTCTTTGTGTGTGAGCTAAACAATGAATGAATGACACCAACCACTTAACCTCTGAAAATGAACCCACCATACACTACAATCAACTTCACCAATATTATAATTCAAACTTGACTCAATGCTCTTTTATATAAAACCATGAAAGAGTTTTTAGATTCAGAAATTGAGAAGTTGAGAACATAGAAAATGATGGAATCTGGTGTTAGTTTCTGTAACTCTTGTGGTGAACAAGTTGGAGTTGATGCTAATGGTGAAGCGTTTGTGGCTTGTCATGAATGCTTTTTCCCGATTTGTAAGGCTTGTGTTGATTATGAAATCAGCGAGGGACGTAGCGTTTGTTTGAGATGCGGTAATCCATATGCTGCTGGTATGGTAACACTAGTCCAAATCCAATATCAAATTGTTCATCAAAATACTCTCTGCGTCTCGTAATAAGTGTCGTAATAAGGTTCACCATTTGAGTTTTTGTGTGAAATATCTTGAAGTTTGTTTCCTTTTGCATGTTTTGTAGATAAAATAAGAGGTAAGGATGCTACTAAAGTTCCTGGAAATCAATCAACAATGGCTGCACAAATAAGTACTTCTCAGGTAGTGAATTTACGTTTAACATTACAATTAGCTTTAGTTTTTGAGGTTTGGATTCTCTATCGTCGCGGTTTTGCACTAACGAACTCTGCCTGTATTATGTAGGATGTTGGACTCCATGCTAGGCATATCAGTACTGTGTCAACAGTGGATAGTGGTAAAGAAGAATGACTTTATAGCTTAAATTTCTTGTAACAATATCTTTAGAAATGGATTCTGATCATTATAACTTAAACTTGGTTTGTTTTGTAGAATTAAACGATGAATCCGGGAATCCTATTTGGAAAAATAGAGTGGAAAGTTGGAAGGAAAAGGATAAAAAGAACAAGAAAAAAAAGACAGCTCCTAAGGCTGAAAATGAGGCTCCTGTTCCACAAGAACAGCAAATGGAAGAAATGGAGTAAGTTCAATGTGAAAAGGAAACAATTTTTCTGAAGAAAATTTTGTAAAATGCATACCGAAAATGAGATTTTGTTTTTGTAAAATTATTAATTATGCAAGACCTTAAGTAGGCTAAGTTTAATGGTTGATTCATCAACTTATTATGGATCATATTTTGCAGGCCCTCCTCAGAGGCTGCTGCGGCTGAGCCACTTTCAATCATTATTCCAGTCTCGAAATCGAAACTCGGACCATACAGAACTGTTATAATCATGCGGCTTGTAATCTTGGGTCTGTTTTTCCATTATCGAGTTACACATCCGGTTGATAGTGCTTTTGGTCTGTGGTTGACATCTATCATCTGTGAGATCTGGTTTGCGTTTTCCTGGGTGTTGGATCAGTTCCCTAAATGGTCTCCTATCAATAGGGTTGCTTATACTGATAGGCTATCCGCGAGGTTTGAAAGAGAGGGCGAACCTTCTCAGCTTGCTGCGGTGGATTTCTTTGTTAGTACGGTGGATCCGTTGAAAGAACCGCCGCTCATCACAGCTAACACAGTTCTTTCTATCCTCGCCGTGGACTATCCTGTGGATAAAGTATCATGTTATGTATCAGATGATGGTGCGGCAATGCTTTCATTTGAGTCCCTTGTGGAGACAGCTGATTTTGCAAGGAAGTGGGTTCCATTTTGCAAAAAGTTTTCGATCGAACCACGTGCTCCTGAGTTTTACTTCTCTCAGAAGATTGATTACTTGAAGGACAAGGTTCAGCCTTCTTTTGTGAAGGAACGCAGAGCAATGAAAGTAAGCAACTGAACTTAAAAAGTCTTTTCCACAGTACTGAATTGTATGATCATAAATACAATTGTATAAATATTGTGACACTCTCTTAACGACTGTCTTTCATTTCGGTTAGAGAGACTACGAAGAGTACAAAGTCCGAATTAATGCTTTGGTTGCAAAGGCTCAGAAAACACCAGATGAAGGGTGGACTATGCAAGACGGAACCTCTTGGCCAGGAAATAATTCGCGCGATCATCCTGGCATGATTCAGGTACATCCGTTCACTTTGTGTGTGATCAAATCTCAACGATGAAAGGCATACTCACATTCTGTTTATCCTTATTAGGTTTTTCTTGGACACAGTGGTGCCCATGACATAGAAGGAAATGAACTTCCAAGGTTGGTTTATGTTTCCAGAGAAAAAAGGCCAGGTTACACCCACCACAAAAAGGCTGGTGCTGAAAATGCACTGGTAAGATCAATAGATACTTAAGATTAACAATTTATATAAGCTCATCAAGATTTTGTTGTCTTAATGCTTATTTTGGTTAATATAGGTGAGAGTGTCTGCAGTTCTCACAAATGCTCCCTACATTCTCAATCTTGATTGTGATCATTATGTTAACAATAGCAAGGCTGTTCGAGAAGCGATGTGTTTTCTGATGGATCCAGTAGTCGGTAGAGATCTTTGTTATGTGCAGTTCCCCCAGAGATTTGATGGTATTGATCGCAGTGATCGATATGCCAATCGCAACACAGTTTTCTTTGATGTAAGTTTAAATGAAAATGAAGAGTTTTACAATTATGAGGTGAAAATCATGGACACAATTCTTTATGAAATTCCTAACCTTGATCTCTTTCAGGTTAACATGAAAGGACTTGATGGAATTCAAGGACCTGTGTATGTAGGGACTGGGTGTGTTTTCAACCGACAAGCGCTTTACGGATACAGTCCACCTTCTATGCCAAATTTACCAAAATCTTCATCGTCGTGTTGTTGCTGCCCTTCAAAGAAGCCTACTAAAGATGCCTCAGAGCTTTATAAAGATGCAAAGAGGGAAGAGCTTGATGCTGCCATTTTTAATCTCAGGGAGATTGAGAGTAAGCACAGTAGTTTTTTTGTCAAACAGTTTTACTTGAATATAAAACCAGACTCCTAAAAAAGGAATGTGTTTTGCTTTCTTTTCTTTCTCCTGCAGATTATGACGAGTATGAGAGATCGATGCTTATTTCACAACTTAGCTTTGAAAAAACATTTGGTTTGTCCACTGTTTTCATTGAATCAACATTAATGGAGAATGGTGGTGTGTCTGAATCTGCTGATCCCTCAATGCTGATCAAGGAGGCCATTCATGTAATTGGCTGCGGCTACGAAGAAAAGACAGCATGGGGAAAAGAGGTTAGACATTCATGTTTTTGTATATACATTTTCCGTTCCTTTTTAAGTGTCTTGCAAGATTACTTGTAGCTTAAGCAATCGAATGCTTTCTTGTGTATTCAGATTGGTTGGATATATGGTTCGGTTACAGAGGATATCTTAACGGGGTTCAAGATGCAATGTCGTGGATGGAGATCAGTTTACTGCATGCCCTTAAGGCCTGCATTCAAAGGATCTGCGCCAATCAATCTTTCCGATCGTTTGCATCAAGTTCTCCGATGGGCTCTTGGATCAGTTGAAATTTTCCTTAGTAGACATTGTCCTCTCTGGTACGGTTTCGCTGGAGGTCGTCTCAAAGTTCTGCAAAGACTGGCTTATATCAACACCATTGTTTACCCTTTCACATCCCTTCCTCTCATTGCTTATTGTACTTTGCCTGCAATTTGCCTGCTCACCGGAAAATTCATCATTCCAACGGTAATTTCTTCATCTTTATTTTGGTTTAACACACAAGATTATTAATGGCACTAAGTCCTTACATAAAATTGTTGTTTCTAATTTGACGCAGCTATCAAACCTCGCAAGTGCGCTCTTTCTTGGACTCTTCATCTCCATTATATTGACAAGTGTACTCGAGCTGAGGTGGAGTGGTGTTACTATAGAAGATTTATGGCGTAACGAGCAATTTTGGGTTATTGGAGGTGTTTCAGCTCATCTTTTCGCAGTGTTCCAAGGTTTCCTAAAAATGTTAGCAGGTGTTGATACAAACTTCACAGTCACAGCAAAAGCTGCAGATGATGCAGAGTTTGGTGAACTATATATGATCAAATGGACAACACTCTTGATTCCGCCAACAAGCCTTATCATTATTAACCTTGTTGGCGTCGTTGCTGGATTTTCCGATGCACTTAATGGTGGTTATGAATCTTGGGGACCGCTCATTGGAAAGGTTTTCTTTGCATTTTGGGTGATCTTTCATCTTTATCCATTCCTTAAAGGTCTTATGGGTCGCCAAAACCGCACTCCAACCGTTGTTATTCTTTGGTCAGTGTTGTTGGCTTCTGTCTTTTCACTTGTTTGGGTTCAGATCAATCCATTTGTAAGCAAAGTTGATAGTGCAGCTATCTCTCAGACTTGCATTTCTATTGATTGTTAAGTCTCACATTATCAACAATGTTGCTTGCTATACAAGTTTTGATCATATGTTAAAGATATGGATTACATATGATGATGATGATTCAATATGCAAGGTGTGCAAGTCATTAGCACTAGTTTTTTGTTGAAATGTGTAAGCATTAAGGTTGTGAACTTGTTTTCCATGGTTTGGACAATTTTTATGTGTAAAGAGACCAATAATTTACGGGTTATAGATATCAATGTAAAAGTAGTGTTTTTTTCTTCTTCTCTTTCTTTTGATCTAGAAATGAAATAATAGTGAGAAAATAGATCTTTGTCATACTTATGTTATCTGCTTGTGTTATAGGAATTTGCAATTATAGTAGTTTACTTAAATGTTTCACTTTTCATATAACACCATAATAAATTTAGAAATTTATTGTAATCTTATTCGGTTAGAAAAATTAATCTCTATGTGTAGAAAATATTCAATTTAAAACAATATGTGATAATGTTAAAGTTTGTTTTAGAAAAATTAACAATTCATCTTTTTTTGCTACTATCTCACTCACGAGGTGCTCAGCAGGGGTCGCGAGGCAGGTGGACGATGAGAACTAAGGTATTTTGATTCTGACTCATTTGCGAGACGAATGAAGTAAGACACTAGGTGGTTGGGCGGAAACGTTCGCAAATGTGAAACATGCACATCAATTCTCGTGTCATAGTTAAGGTATTTTATGTCATTTTTGTTGAATAAAAGAGTTTCTAAAGAGAGAAGTTTAGAAAGGCAAGAAGAGAATTCTTATGATTTTTCATTCTAAGGATTTGATTGATCTTTGATTGTAATATTTGAATTGGGAAAGACTTCTCAATACTTTGAGATTGAGTGATTCATATATTGAGACGATGATAGATTAATGTCTCAAATGGATAAAAATTAAAAAGCGTTCTTATGAATTCATGAGGCAATTTATTATAACTGATTTATAATATATTGATTAAGACTTTTGATTGAGAGTGGATCAGAAAATTGTTATCCCCCTATAATAAATCAATTTGAATTGAACATGAAGTGTTTTTATAAACCATTTTTTATGTGTTGATTCTCTACTTTTATCTTTGTTTTTACAGGAATTGAGATTGTCTTACTCAAATCGTTGTTTGATTATTGATATTTTCTTGGTAAAATCTTTGTTTGATTTTTGAGATCAGACAGTAAAATCTCTCTTTGGTTCGTGAGCTCATCTGTCAAAAGCTCCATCAAAATCTTCCATCTTCGTAATAAGGTTCATGGGCATATCCATAAAAGCTCAAGACTTTAGTTTAGTGTAATTCTTAACAAGAAATTCTTGGAGAGAGGAGTATGTCAAGTTGTAGGCCAAACCTCTATAAATCATGCTCCAATATCTCCATTCCTATCTCTTTTATCTCTGCCGACTTATTTTCTTTTCTTCTATTTTCCGTTGTGCTATTTCTGTACTAACATAAATTATTTTCAAAGAAAAAGATGTTTTTTTTTTAAATTAATCATGATTTCAGCATTTCACAATTCACCATCTATTATATTTGGAGTTACTTATTCAACAAGTGGCATTAGAGTCTAACTCATGTTTAAAACTAAACGTACTAGTAGGAAGGAAATAACTTCAAACAATTCATTTGACAAACCACCGTCGTCCTTTAATATAGAAGGATATGTTTTGTAGAAAGTGAAGATGAAAATCTTCATTGAAGGGATGAATTTTGAAATGTGGAAGACTGTGAAAAATGGTCAATTTGTTCCAACACATGAAATCAATAATATTGTGGTAAGCAAAAGAAATATGATGAGTTTCTGCGTATTTCACACCGCGAGACTGCTAAAGAAATGTGGGACATCCTCTAAGTTACCCATGAAGGTACTACCGTGGTAAAAAAAAATGCAAGGATGAACATATTGACTCATGAATACAAACTCTTTAGGATGAAGCATTGAGAAAATATTTATTGATATTAAAAAATACTTTATCCATATAGTTAACCACATGAGAACCCTTGAAAAAGTTTTTCAAAACGAGGACTTAGTTGTAAAAGTCCTTAGATGCCTAAGTTGGAGTTGGAAACCTAAAGTCATTTGGGTTTATGAATCTAGGAATTTGTCATCCATGGACGTGGCTACTCTCTTCCGTAAATTGTAGGAACATAAAAAGAAGACCTTGGCGTTCAAGACTGGAGAAAAAGACTCTGACTCGAGTGATGAGGAAATTACACTAATCATTCATAATTTCAGTAGGTTCATCAAATGAGAAAAACAACAAGAGGAGAAAAAGAACGAAGGAAGATCATTCTTTACTCCGATATGCTTCCTATGTGAAAAGAAAGGGCATATAAGACCAAACTTCCCTTAAAATGAAAAGATGAATCAGAGTCTAGAAAAGTTTAAGAAACCTCAGAAGCATAAAAAGAAAGCTTACATTTTCTGGGATGAAAATGACATGGACTACTCAGATGAAGAAGAAGCCAATATATGTATTATGGCAGATCATGAAGATCACGAGGTAACTTTTCACTTTTCTTATCATGATTTTTTTCATATTTGTAAGCAGTTAAATAAAGAAACAAGTAAGTTGAAACAAGATTACTCTAATTTAAATGTTTTTAGAGATTTGGAATTTGTACATATAAAATAAGATAAGCTTGATGCTAGAGCTCTGGACTGTGTTTTTATTGGTTATCCTGAAGGTGCAAATGGATAAAAGTTATGGAAGATTGGCCTTGGAGGATCAAATTTTATTATAAGTAGAGATGATACTTTTGATGAGAACAATGTGAGGATGATTTGGAAAAATGTAGAAGTGAAAGACTTAGAAACTAAGAAGACCCAATTTAAGGTGGAGGTCCATACTTGTGAGACTAGAGACGTAGATGATGTTTCTCACTTACAGTTCTAGAGAAGTTCAACCTACATTGGATCCATACTATTTATTGACTCGTGATAGAAAAAGGAAGATGATTATACAACCTCGAAGGTATGACTATGTTGATCTTATTTTTTATGCCTTAAATATGGATGAAATGTTGCAAGACTCTGGTTGAAGGATGAATTTAAAATTAAATAGATTCATAAATGGTTGAAGGAACTAAATGATTAAATTTATTCATTAGATAAGAACCGTATTTAGGAATTTATGAGACCCCCTGAAAGGAAAATATATTTCATCGAAAACATGCTTTGCTATCTTCACTAAGATATTTCAAATATTTATGATATTTCAGATGAAATATCTTGTGAGACTACCTAAAAGGCAAAGATATTGCATCCCAAACATGCATTGTTAGCTGAGATGAAATATCTCGGTGAATCTAAAAGGATCATCCCAAACGTGCCTAACCATAATTGGTTCTCCATTCAAAATGTTTGTTTAAGTTCAAGTTCTTCGATGTGATTTTTGTGGAGGGGGTCATGCAAATGACCAATATGTTCCTGAAGGTAGACATGAAGAGGAATCCTACTATATGAGAAATTTCAAAAGAGACAATTTGTACTCCAACACCTATAATCCAAGGTGAAAAGATCATTCAAACTTTATGTGAAACAACAATCAAGGTCAAAACTCAAATAAAAGAGCACAAAAAATCAACACTGTCAAAATCACCACACTCAAAATCAACAATTGAGAAAACCATTTGCGTTAGAAAAAACCCTCACTCAATTTATGAAAGTGACTCAAATAAATTTAAAATCTACTAAGAATAGTATATAAGTTATCAAGATAAATTAAGAAACAACTCATAAGAGCACTATAGTTTTCTTTAGAAACTTGGAAACTTAAATGGGGAAAATGTCAAGACATGTAACCTCTCAGTCCAATGGAGAATTGACTAGAAATAGTGTTGATAATCCAAAGAATGAAAATTTTCATGTTATTGATTTAAGAAGTAGAAGGATACCCACATTATTTGGTACTAAGGTCTAGAAGAAGAAATTATCCAAAAAAATTAAGAAAGATAAGGAATGGCGTAATTGAAAATGTGAGTGAAGAAAAAATTGAGGAAAATAAATGAAGCGAGAATGAGAGTGAAAGTAAATTGAAAAAGAAAAGAATGAATTAAGTGAGAACAATGAGGTGAAGAAAAAGAAGAATGTAGAGAAAATCGTGATTGTGGAGAGAAAAATAAAGAAAAAGAAACTTCTCATTATGCTAAGTTGTCATGCCCTCACTTAAAAAAAAAAGGAAAATTTAGAAAATTCGGGGAGATGCTTACAAAATTGTAGGTCAAACATGTCTTTTATTATAGTCCTAAAATAAATGTCAGTATATTCCAAGTTTATTAGGTATTTGAGACAAAAAAAGAGAAAGCTACTTGACGATGACAATGTGGTGATATAAAAAAAAAATATTCTCATCATCCAAATAAAGCTTAGGAGTAAAATATAATTGGAGATAAAATATTTTGGTGAAGATAAGAGGATCCTAGGGATGTACATCATGAGAAACCGTGAAAAATATGAATTGTTCTTATCTCAATCCAATTAAAAATAAAATCAACAATCCATTGCGACATTATCTAGAACTCAAGGAGAGTACATTACCCTAATGAAACCATTTGGTCAAAAGGTATGATTAGAGAATTATGAATCACTAAAAAATGTGTGAAGATTCATTGTGATAATTAAATTGCATCCATTTGGCTAATTATTAAATGTATCATGAAAGGACAAAGAACAATGACATTCATTTGGGACATGATTGAGTTAAAGGAGTTTGTGAGGAAAAAGTTTGCTCCAGAAGATAATCTATATGGCATGTTCACCAATTCATTACATAGATCAAAGTTTAAGCATTGGTTGAACTTGATCAATTTTGTCGAAGAGAGATTCAAGCTTAAAAAGAACATCAAAGTGGTTGATAGATAAATTGACATCACTATTATTTTAAAGGCAAGGAGGAGATTTGTGAAAGTTTGCCTTAGAAAACTCAACGATTCATTTTTTTCTCTCATACCTTACCCGTAAGTCGTTTGTTTGGACAAAAACATTGACAAACATAAGTCAAGTGACATCAAACATGAGATAGATATTTCGATTCTTGTGTCTAAATATATTTTATATAGTATCAAATAAATTTATCCGTATTAAGGCACGAGTATTTAACATAATATTTTATATTTGGATCCAAATGGAATATTTTATTAAACTATAATTTTCTAATATTTTAACAAGTAAATTTTTCTGCACCCCCAAACCCCCCAAAAAAGGAAAATTTTCTCATAGTATTTAAATCATGATATTTTGTTATTGATAAATATGATGCCTGCTGTCCTTCCATTTGCATGTGCACCCCCATGTACAACTTAATCACCAGTAACATTTAAAAATATTTTATTTCCTTCCCATCGTTTGTAAATAAACAAGAGTGTTTTTATCCTCCTCAATTTCCAACCGTTATTATCATTCTCTAGAAAAAGAAAATACTAAAATGAAATGTCCAATTCTGTAAATATCTCCAAATCAAATGGAACAAACAAGTTCTCTTCCAATCCCCAACTGTGACCAGGTCACTCCTATGATACATACTTAATTAGTAACAACAAACCCAACACAGTACAACATTAATCAACCTCATTTCACTTCTCAATCTCAAACACATTCCTAGATTCATTTGTTTTCATCTCACAAACAACAAACACATGTTCATGTTTCTTAACCATGAAACCACTTCTCTTCATTCTCTCCCTCTTCCTCTTCTCCACAACCACCATTACAACCTCATCATCTCCCTCTCTTCCTCTCCCACCAACCCCTTCTCCCACATCATCACCACCTTCAACCCCTTCATCAAAATCCACTCTTGACCCTAAACAAATCACAGCCCTACAATCCCTCAACATCCCAACCTCAAAAGACCCATGTTCTCAACCTTCCTTCCACAATGCAACCCTCTGTGACTCCTCCAAACCCTTCCGCCACCTCATCTCCCTAACCCTCTCCAACTGTTCCTCCTATGTCTCTCTCTCTTTCACCGCCCTCAAATCACTCTCTACTCTCACCTCTCTCAACCTCATCAACTGTCCCATTTCACCTATCCACTTCCCTCCCCAACTAATTTCATCTCTCAGAACATTCACCTGCATCAACAGCCTCCGCAAAATCTCCGGCGTTTGGCTCTCTCAGCTTCAGAATCTCACCGATCTCACTGTCTCCAATGTCCAAGTCAAAGCTTCTGGTCCTTATGTCATTCTTGGCCACATGAACTACCTCAAAACTTTGACAGTTTCTCATGCGAATCTCACTGGTTTTTTACCTGGTCACATTCATTCAAATCTCACCCATGTTGATTTTTCAGGTAATCAGCTTAAAGGAAATATACCCTCTTCAATTACCATGCTCGATAGTCTTCAAAGTTTGAATCTTTCCTCTAATAAACTTGCCGGTGAAATACCCTCTTCCATTGGTGACTTGATTTCTCTTAAAAATCTCTCTTTGGCTTCAAATTCATTTTCTGGGGCTATCCCAGATTCATTTTCTGCTCTTCCTGATTTGGTTCATTTGGATCTGAGTTCAAACCAACTCAACGGGTCAATCCCAAAATTCATTTCTGAAATGAAGAGTATCAAGTACTTGAATCTAGCTAACAATAACCTCCATGGCGTTGTTCCTTTTAACCTCACTTTCATTAAGGGGTTAGAAGTATTCAAACTTGGTGGGAATAGCAATTTGTGTTACAATCATTCAGTTTTGTCTTCGAAACTGAAACTCGGAGTTTCTCCTTGTGATAAATATGGAAAGCCGGTGTCTCCTCCACCTTCAAAGGATTCTTCTGCAGATGATAGCAGTGATGATGATTATGATGATAGTGATGATGATGGTAGCAAGCACAAGAAGGATAATCATCATGGGCCAAACAAGTTTGTTCTTGGTGTGGCTATTGCACTTTCTTCCATTGTTTTTCTTATTGTGTTTTTAATTGTTTGCTCCAAGTGTTGTCGTTGAAAAAAGTTTTGATTTTGGGTTTTTAGATTAGGAAAATTGATTACTTGTGTTAAGTTGAGAGGGCTTGTTTAATATATTTCATATTTATTTATTATTATACATTGATTACTTAGAACAAAGATGGTAATCATCCAAAAAAAAATGGCATTGTTAGATTTTGATAGGAATTTATGTAAAATGTGTTCACTAAAAGGAGGAGAAAAGAAGTGAAGAACCAAGTCATTGATTCATTTGAGTTTATTTGGAGTCTATTGTTAAATCTTGTTAGGGGTATACTTGTTTTTGAAATTTCTATAATTAGAACTGTTTTAAGTTTTCGAAGGTCATGCGTAGATTAACCACTATTGAAGTGTGGCGAATCAAATATAGATTTTATTCTATTAATCATGGTTTAACCATGATAAATATTTGATAAGGCCATTTTTAATTACGTTTAAATGTGTTAAATTTTTAGTCATGTGCTATCTTGCACACGCTAAAAAAACGGGTCTATCTGAAAGATTGTTTCACATGACATTTTGTATTCATTCTGGGAAGAAAAAATAGGTGGAATGATATGATGACACTGATTTCATGTTGGGCTGCAAATGGCTAAAAATGTGAATCCATTATTTGTGGGTACAACTTTTGGAGAACAAATTTGTTTAGCATGAGTTGGAGATAGATAGCAGTTGAGATGGATGATGATGGATTGTTGAGTGGAGTATATAATGATGTTGAATGATTGTAAATATTTGGCTATGGTTCACTTTGATGGCATGTGCTGCTTTTAGGTGATTGGATTGGATATGTGTTGTCTGTCATACCTTTATCATATGCCAGCTTGGTGCTTGATTGATCCTCTCACAATACATTTTTGTGTGTTTTATAAGGATCAATTTGTTTATGTATAGAGAGATTTGTAGGTTAAGTTATTATCATAGTCAACAGAGTTATTTCATTGAGATTAAATTGTGATCCCTTTTTATTACATTATCATTGTTCCCTGGACTATTTCAACTAGTTTATGGCATAATAGTTGTTGGCTAGTTAGAAATTTAGAACTGAATATTGATGTCAACAAAGCTTTTTATATGATGAAACATAAATGTGATTGGATTTCATAGTCAAAGGCTGGCTTAAAAGATGAGAGCGTTTAAACATATATAGAATTTCTCCTACCACCCTTTAAATTAGACATGTCACCTGTTGGTGCAAAGGTAGAATAAAAGATGAATATTCTATTAAGAATGACGGCTACAAAACATGATTAAAAGTTACAATGATTGACACCCTATTTATAAGCCTCTAACAAACTTAAATATGAATCAAATCTAATATTTAAATCTAATATCTAACAAACTTAAATATGAATCAAATCTAATATTTAAATCTAATATCTAACAAACTTAAATATGAATTAAATCTAATAATTAAATCTAATACCATCCCTTAATTCATATTCCATCAAAACTTGTAACACCAATTCCATCCCTTAATCTGAGAAATTGATCAGTCTTGATAGCTTTCGTCAGAACATCTGCCAACTGCTTCTGAGTGCTGCAGTGTACAACTTCTAACACTCCCCTCTGAACTTGATGTCTCAGAAAATGATACTTGGTCTCAATGTGCTTGCTTCTCCCATGCAACACTGGGTTTCTGGCAAGATTGTTTGCAGACTTGTTGTCAATCATCAGCTTCAGAGGTTTGTTTACTTTAATCTTCAGATCCTGCAATAGATTCAGAATCCACACAGCTTGGCATGCAGTAACAGCAATCTTACAATTCTTCAGATCAAATCTCTTCAGAAGTTCTAATTCATACTTGAGCTGATGCAAAATAATACCTTTCTCAGAGTATCTGAACTCCATCCCTAGAAAGTATGTCATTTTGCCTAGATCAGTCATTTCGAATTCATTCATCAGAACTTTCTTGAACTTGGCTATCTCTTGTTCAGAACTTCCAGTCTAGTTTCTCTCTATAGCATCAAGTTCTTCTTTCATGGCCTTCAGCCAGAGCTTCTGCTTAAGAGCCTCTTCTGTACTTATGAGTTTAGAGTCTACTAACATGGCACACTGAATAACTTCTCCTTCAGAGTCTACTTCAGTGTCTTGCAGCATGTCAAATTCTGCATATCTTCTGGGGATGTTTCTGACTCTTTGTGGTCTCTGAACTTGTTCAGAGTCTTGAGCTTCAGAGTTTCTAGCTTCAGATGGTTGACTTCCTCCAGAGCTTTGACCATCTTCAGGGTCTGGCATATTTCCAGAGTCTGAATTGCCACCAGAATCTGGATTACCATCAGAGTCTGGGTCATCAGAGTCACCTTCATCTTCTGAGTCTTCTCCAGAGTCAGAATCACTATCAGAATCAGAATCAATATCAGAGTTTACTCCAGCCTCAGAAATTCTGAACTCTGACCTTTCTTCAGAGGTTCTAACATCAGAGTCAGATTGAGACTTATCCCAATTCCAAACTTCTGATTCCTTCACAATCACATCTCTGCTGAATTCAATTTTATTGGTTTCTGGACAATAGAGCTTGTATGCACCTGTACTGTGGTACCCTATCAGAATCATCACTTTGCTTCTATCATCCAGCTTCTGTCTTCTGGCTTCTGGAACATGTTTATAGCAAACAGAACCAAACACCTTCAGATGACTAACACTTTGCTTATCTCCAGTCCACTTCTGTATTGGAACTATTTCCTTCAACTTCTTCGTAGGACATCGGTTGAGTACATACGTTGCGGTGGCAACAGCTTCTCCCCAGAGCTTCTGAGGAAGCTTCTTCTCCTTTAGCATGCTTCTCACCATATCAAGCAAAGTTCGGTTTCTTCTTTCAGCAAGACCATTGTGTTGAGGGGTATAAGGAGCAGTAACCTCATGCTCAATTCCATTCTCCTCACAGAATTTCTGGAATTCTTTGGAGTTATACTCACCTCCACCGTCAGTTCTAAGAATCTTCAACTTCTGACCACTCTGATTCTCAGCCTTCATTCTGAACTTCTTGAATTCATCAAACACCTCGTGTTTAAACTTAATAAGGGATACCCATGTCATTCTTGTGAATTCATCAACAAATAACACAAGGTATTTATTCCCTCCAATCGATGCTACTGGAAATGGACCACACACATCAGAATGTACAACTCCCAAGGCATGTTTTGCTCTTGGAGCAGTTTCTGACGCAAATGGCAATCGTGGTTGTTTTCCTTCCATGCAAACTTTGCATGACTTTTCAGGCTTCTTAATTGCAGGAATTCCATGTACCAACTTCTTTGAATTCAGATGTTTTAAGCTTCTGAAATTCAAATGACCAAATCTTCTGTGCCACAGCTCACTCTCCTTCTCAGCACTTGTTGCACTAAGACATTCTGAGTCTACAGTTCTGACATTCACCTTGAATGTTCTATTCCTTCCCTGTTCTGACTCCATAATCAACTTCTGATTGCAGTCATACAACTTCAGAAGATTGTCTTTCATGGTAACTGAAAAACCTTTCTCAATTAATTGTCCCACACTCATCAGATTGCTTCTGATGCCAGGTACATACCACACGTTCTGAATCAATGCTGTTTTCCCATTGTTCAGAATCACTCTGACATTTCCCATACCTTCTGCATTAAGATATTTGTCATCAGCACATCTGATCTTTGTCCTCTTTTCAGAGTCAAAGTCAACCAGCCATTTCTTGTTTCCAGTAAGATGATTTGAACAGCCAGTGTCCATATACCACCAGTCTATCAGATCCATATCATCAGATTCAGAGGCCATCAATAGCACAGATTCGTCATCAGAACTTCTGGCTATATTTGCTTCTTCTGATTTTCTCTCCTTGTTTGACCAACAGTCTCTAGCAAAGTGACCAAACTTCTTACAACAGTAACATTGGATCTTCTTCTTGTCATACTTCTCTTTTCCCTTCTGAGCATTCTTTTGTCTATCAGAGGTTGAGCTTTCTGACTTCTGACCACCATCAGATCTTCTCCTGGCTTCTGACTGCTTCTGATACCTCCTATCAGAAGTTGCTTTCAGAGCCTGCTGCTCTACTTCCCTTTCAGAAGTTCTCTCAGTCAAACGCAACTCTTGCGCTTCTAGACTGCTCTGCAGCTCTTCAATTCTCATGGTGCTCAGATCTTTGGAATGTTCTATTGCTACCACAATGTAATCAAATTGACAGGTAAGGGATCTCAATACCTTCTCCATGATTGTTTCTTCAGAAAGAGTTTCTCCACACGCTTTCATCTCATTAGTGATCAGAATCACTCTGGAGATGTATTCAGAAACTTTCTCATTATTCTTCATGTTGAGATTCTCATATTGCTTTCTCAAGGACTGAAGCTTCACCTTCTTCACTGATGCGTCACCACCATAACATCTAACCAGTGTGTCCCACGCAGCCTTTGCTGTCGTTGAATCTGCAATCTTCTCAAACACATTTACATCAACACATTGATGAATGAAGAACAATGCTTTCTGATCCTTCTTCCTTACTTCCTTCTGCGCGTTTTTCTGTTCATCCGTCGCATCTGCTGCTACCGGAACATAACCATCAGTGACAAGATCTAGAACATCTTGAGCACCGAACAGTACACGCATTTGGATCATCCAACGATTCCAGTTTTTACCGTCAAATACTGGAAGTTTGGTGTTCATGTTGCCGTTTCCGTTCATCTTTCTACCTTGCACAGTACACTCAGATTTCTCACACAGTGTTTCCCAACCCACAGAATTAAAATTCTGATCAGATTTTGTTCAAGATTCAACACGAATCTAAGAATCAAAACCAAACACACAAGACCTCACGTTCACTCGTGTTTCCCGTGTTTCCCAATGAATCCGAACCGGAGCTCTAGATACCAATTGTTGGTGCAAAGGTAGAATAAAAGATGAATATTCTATTAAGAATGACGGCTACAAAACATGATTAAAAGTTACAATGATTGACACCCTATTTATAAGCCTCTAACAAACTTAAATATGAATCAAATCTAATATTTAAATCTAATATCTAACAAACTTAAATATGAATCAAATCTAATATTTAAATCTAATATCTAACAAACTTAAATATGAATTAAATCTAATAATTAAGTCAACAAAGCTTTTTATATGATGAAACATAAATGTGATTGGATTTCATAGTCAAAGGCTGGCTTAAAAGATGAGAGCGTTTAAACATATATAGAATTTCTCCTACCACCCTTTAAATTAGACATGTCACCCTCCAATTATTCGTAATGACTAAAATGTCTTTTATATTTGTTGAAAACTTCTCTCTCGCGTGAAAAATTCGATAGGTCAATTGAAAAATACAGATTTTATCAGAATTTTTAAAAAACCAGGAAAAACCATATTAATTTCAGAATTTAAAAAAAAATCTGATAGTTGATATTGGACAGGCCTATAAAAAATGAAATTAATACCATCAGATTTTTTTTATAAATTCAATATCATTATAATTTTCTGAATTTTAAAAAAATCCTATAGTTCATATTCGATAGACTAATAAAAAAAAGAGATTAATTATTATGCATTGTCAGTGTAAAATATTTTACACAATCGATTTATCACCATCACCCATTTGCATTACTTTATAGATTTTTAAAATAAAAGTCAAACTTGTTTCAACATCCAATGACTATGATTAACGGTACACTGTCAGTGTATTTCAATTAAATCCTAAAAAAAAAGAGGTTAACACTACTGAATTTTTTAATAAATTTGATACATTTAAAAAAATTGATAAAAAAAATTATACTTTATTTTTTAAAAAACTGGTATAAATTATAGATTTTTTATAAAAAAAGGTGTAATATATATATATATATATATATATATATATATATATATATATATATATATATATATATATATATATATATATATATATATATATATATATATATTATATTCTAGTAAAACAAAAAGAAATTAGAAATAATGTTTTTTGTAAAAATCCAATATATAATTCGAAAATTCGAAAATCTACGCATTCTTTTTCAAATATTCAAACACTTTTATGAAGATATTTTAATAAAAATATATATAGTTGGAAGTGCAAGTCAAATAAGAAGGTGGTAGGACAACTACTCAAACATATACATTACAAAGCGCAAGAATCATAGCAATGTGATACTCAAATTTAACCTTAATATCAACCTTTATTTGTAGAAGATTTTATCCCATATGCTCCCTTAATATCAACATTATAAACTTTTTAATTTAAATACCCTAGTATAAATAAAGTTATATTTTTAAAAATTTTATTTTTACTTCACTCTCGTTTGAAGTCTTTCGAAAACACACATTTTATCTTTATAAATTGGAATTCATTTTCCAAGACTTTCAATTCACATTTCTCACACCGGAACAAATCTAGTAAGTATTCTGATTTTCGCAAGTTCACCAGAACTCATTGCAAAAGTCTTCCGATTTTCACATTGCACACCGAAACTCATTTGATATGTCTTCCGATTTTGCACGGAAGTCTTCTCAAAAGTGTTCCAGTTGTTTGAATTTTTTTCCACACCGGAACTCTTTTAAAAAGTGTTCCGATTCATATTTTTTTAATATTTTTACTAAATTTTGATAGTGGCTCGAGCACGAGGCAAGGACGGTAAGATTCCAGATCATGGTTTAAGACGAGGCACTCCATCGACGTTGGATGGTGAGAAAGGAAATATTTGTGCATCTGCATCCGCAGCACAACTGGTTGGCTTTCCAGGAGAGTCGTACGATACGTCTCTTTTGGTAAAGTACGAGCATCATGTTGCTCGACATTTATGGTTCGGCGAGGTAAGTAAACGACGTATATTTGATATTGATAATATTTTAATTTTTTCTGTTGTGTTTTATAATATGTGCTTTAATTGTTTTTAGGAGAGAGGTCCGAAGAAAGAGTTGGAGGTTGTTGAACATGGATTGAAGCTGACATAGAGGATTCCACAAACTCTTCCACCACAGATGGAGAGTTGGATTTCTAGATCTGAATTATCTTCACTTAAGAGAACCAGTTTGACGAAGATGGAAACAAATCTGATATCCGTATTTGTGAAGAGATGACATCTAGAGACATCTTCATTTCACATGTTGTTTGGTGAAATAAGCATTACTCTGTATGACGTCTCTTGTCTACTTCACTTGTCCATCAAGGGAGTGTTCTGGAGCCCTCAAGATGTCACCGGTTGTTGTTGAACTTGTTGTTGATTACTTAGGAGTGTCACAGAGTGAGACACAAATACATGTTCGTAGTTGCAGAGGTTCTTACTATAAGTTGGAGTGGTTATACGATTTATTCACAACGCATAGAGCTCCTTCTAGCTAGACATGTGCGACTAGAGCGTATTTGCTGATGTTTGTGGATTCCATAATATTTGCGTGATCCAAGTGACATTATCTGGATCTCGGTCTTGCAAGGAAACATAATATGTGTCTAGGTGGAACATGTCTCTTTGTCAAATCAACAACACACTACTTTTCATCTGTGGTCAATCTACCAACAAAAGAATCACCTTCTATCTATCAGGTAAACCATGGTTATGAACTCCACATTTTACATCAACCTTCTAGCCAGACCCATCTTTCGTCGGACCTGATTTTAAATGGACATCCACATTTTTTTGTCGTACTTTGGATTCCACTATCAATATCCTTGTATTTCCCCCCCTTTTGCCTGTTTTAGTATCTGAACGAGTGATAATAATTACTTTATTTCGGATCCAACATCTTTGATCCACCTTATCACCCCTTTTCGTATACCAAATCTTTGAGTAGTTGAAAAAACATCAGACATATCTACACATATTTGAGGAAGAATTTCCATATCTGCATCAATAAAAAAATATCAAAAAAATAATATAACAACACAAATCGGAAGTCTTCATAAAAAAGTTCCGGTATATAAAATTAACAAATTGGAAATCTTTATGAAAGAGTTCCGTGACATATGAGTGTGTTAACCAGAACACATTTGTTAAGTGTTCCGGTACTACACTAAATCGAAACTCTTTTAGACAGTGTTCCAGAACACGTTTTATAATAAACCAGATGTCTTTTACGAAGTGTTATGATAATGAAAACAAATATACCAGAAGTCTTTTTTAAAGTGTTTCGGTACGAGTCTGAAGAAGTGTAATTTTCAAAATCTCAAATAAATGGTAAAAAATGAAATGATAAATTGATTAAAAATAAGAAAGGCTAAAATTGATATTTTAAACAAAATATAGGAGTATAAGTATAACGGTAAGATATGAGATAAAATAATTTCACTTGTAATATATGTTATATTTATACTCCTATATTTTATTAAAAATATCAATTTAAAAGTGATATTTTTAACGCAATGTATGAAAAATACTACATTGACCAACTTTTAAATTGATACTTATACTCCTACACAATGTATGAAAATTCAACTTTGATGTTAAAAAGTCAATTTAAATGATGATACTTATACTCCTATATAATTGTATTTTAATAACGTAAGACTCAAATGCAACTCCAATAGTTGAGACCACGACAAGAGAAAGTCCAATAGTTGAGATCACGACAAGAGAATCGAATCGCAACAAGTATTGAAATTGATAAGGATTGAATGTTGTTTCAAAAATTGGAAGTCAAATATCAATAAAAAAACTGATTGCCTAAGGTATCTCCAGTTGGAAGTCAGAGGCTAACTTTTGAAGATACGAAGCTTTGATCTCTCTCCACAAATGTTTTTCTATAAGCACCAAACTAAGACTCCATGCTTAAGGGACTCAATTATCTGTTGTGTCGCACAGTGTCAATGATACTAGTACATTAATAATGTTTTAGACAAAAAAAAATATGAATAATGATGCATCAACTATTTAAAGGTTGAAAACAATAATGTTTAATAAATTACTGATGTTGAAACATGCACTCTCATATCCTTTTATCCGCCTTTTTAATAAAAACATGCGTCAAAATATTAATCAATATTTTTTATTTAATTTTAGTTTTAATTTAAATTATTTATATACGCAAGAAAAAAATTAATATGTACTATTCTCTTATATATCTATTTATCTATTCTTTCTAAAATTATGTAGTTAAAGTTTTCATGTCCAATACATGTTATAATATTAATACACATCATCTAAAATTTATTTTCAACAAAACATTAAAAACCATGAAGATAAACAATATAAGAAAAGATATTTAACAAAAACTAAAGTAGGACACTTTTCGTTTTTTTTAAATAATCAGTTTTTTCAAATTAAATTCTAAAATAATTAATTTTTCAAAAAAATGATCAAAATAACCATTTTCCCTACTGATGCGTTAGTTGAATTGGCGCATCCTATTAACCTTCAAAGGAGGTGCCCTTAACCTTGACGCATGTTTGGAAAGCCAATGCATGTAGGCGTCACATGCATTGGCGCATGCATGTGTGCTTGTGTGTGTGCGCCACATGCATTGACTCATGCATGTGTTATGTGTGTGTGACGCCTAGGACATTCGCGCATGCATGCATGTGTTCATCTATAAATATCCTGCGCATCTCTCATATTTTTCACACAACTTCTTACCCTCCTTCCATTTTCCTTCAATTTCTTCAATCTCCTTCTATTTTATTTTCTTTAACCATGTCTGAATACATTCACAAGAGAAATGCCAATTTAATCTTTTTAGTAGTGCAATCTCCGATAAATATTTGACTTTGGAATATAGAATCGTTCGAACGTCTTAATTGGATGTTGAACCATTGGTTAGATGAAGAAATTGCAGAGGGTGAAAAGATTAGAAGAATTCAATGGCTTGAGTCCATGTTCAACCAAAATGGAGAATTTCGTGTATGGGTGAATATTAAGACTGACCGAGACGTTCACAGGATGACGTATACTATGTTCAAAATTGTTTTGATGGTTGTAATCACATAGTTATAGTAATGGTATTTTATTTGTTGTAGTTTGTTGTGTTGTTGTTTATATGTTGCTTATGTGTTGTATGTGTTGTATTTGTTTGTGATTGTATTTCCTCACAAAGTTATCATATGAAATAAATGTTGTTTTTAATATAAAGTAAAAGAGTTACAATTAAAATTATCTTGTTGTGCTTGTTCCAACACTAGGACAATTAGTACGATTATGACCGGGCCGACGACATGAACTACATAATCGAACCATTTTGTTCGCCGTATCCATTTTGGTTCGAATACGGGTGCTGTTTGGGCGGTCCTTTTTCTTTCTTCGTATTACTTCATTGTGCCAGAGAATGTCCCCTTGATATGCAGGTCAGTAATCCTCTTTTGCTACCACTGAAAAACTAATTTTATAAACATTCGAGAGACTTATGACTTTGTAAACGTCGGGTAGTAAGTAGGATGGATCCCGTCAAACCTTTGAACATGCCGCTATGATATGGGAGTAGGGCATATGAAAGGCTTCGAACTTTCCGTAGTCGCACCAACCTCTATCTAGTTCCACTTTATATTGTCCCCTTGACATGCCTTCAATGTGATCCATGGACTCAACAACACTGTACCAACCTTTAGTACGATCAAACACTGTGACCACATGTGTGTTAGCTTTGGCAGCTTCGTGTCTAATGAATTTCATTGAAGCATCACTGAACAACTGCCCAGATTGTAATACTGAACTCCATTTGGAACGTCTGGTCTCAAACAACGCTCCTAGCCTGAAATAGGCTGCTTGCACTAAAGCGGTTATAGGTAGGTTTCAGATTCCTACCTATTGTTTCCACAAGATTTGTTGTCATGTGATCCCAACGTTGACCGTTGTCGTATGTCCTAGTCCATTTCTCCAATGGAATACTGTCGATCCATCGTACTGCATTGATCACATATTAGCATGCAGTTAAATAGGGGAGACAGTGAAGACAACAGAGGCAAGTGTACTGATCATGCAAATAATCTACAAAGACAAGACAATGTAATGCAAATAATCTGTAGGATTCCATGCAGAGACAAGACAATACAAAGCATGCGCCTGCATGATTCTCTGCCCTAATAAGCCAAAGCATGAGCCTTCAAAGATGCTTCTTCCATAATAATCCAAAGTAGGCGCCCTTATCAGTGGCACATAAAGCAAACCATGCGCCACATGCATTGGCGCCACTTCCTTGCATGCTCAAAAGTAAGACATGCACCATTAGCCTTGGTGCCTACTACCATGCATGTCTATTTACATGCGTGCGCCCTTAGCCTTGACGCCTACCATATTCTTCACATGCATGCACCCTTAGCCTTGCCCCCTACTCCCATGCTTCACATGATGCATATCTCATCTATAAATATTGCAGCAACTCATAACACTCAACATATGCAACACTCAATATCTGTAATAATCAACCTCTGCAACACTCAACCTATACAACACTCAACCTCTACAACACTCGATCTCTCTTCCAATGTCAATCTCTCCATAACATTATGTCTCTATTGACTATGGATGATGAATATCGAGGAACAATCGACAATATTGAGACATTTTTATGTTATCACTTATTCTTATTCTTATTACTTCTTCTTACTTATTTCTTACTTATGTTTCTATTGTTTATTACTTCTTCTTACTTATTTCTTACTTATGTTTTATTAGGACCCAAAGAGATTTCGATGTCTTGTACATGAATATGTACCATACGATCCTTTGATAGAACCATATATTCGAGGATGCGGTTTTGGTAATCTACTCAACATAGTCTCATACTCGGTTGAATACAAATTTATTCTTGGTTTGTTAGAGATACGGAGATCCGAGACCCACACATTTCACCTTCTTTTCGGTGAGTGTATTGTCACACTTGAGGATGTTTACTTGTTGTTAGGTCTACGTATCGATGGTAAGACCGTAAATGGTAGAGTTAACCAAGATAACTCTATATGCAATGAATTATTGGGTTCCCCTTTGTGTGAAGACACAACTATGGGAAAGACTTCTGGTCAAGCTAGGGGGTCAAGGTATTAACTTAAAATATCTTAAACAATATTATGCAAGTATAACATTAACCGAAGAATCTACCGAGTATGAAAAGATAATTAAAGCTCGGTGTTATATTATGATTCTATTTGATAATTTTTTATTTCCTGAAAGTACTTATAATATGGTAAATAGTATGTATTTGCCGTTGTTACGAAACATAAATAAGGTAAGCACATATAGTTGGGGTTCAACTGTTTTGTCCCATCTATATAATGCGTTGTGTAAAAATGCCAAAAAAAAACTTTTACGTTTTATTCATGCGCCTATTTGCTACAAACATGTGGTTGGTCAAGAATTCCATCACTCGCCCCGGTAAACGAGAAGCCATTCATATTCCCCTTTGCAACAAAGTAAGTTTAAAATTTTACCATCTAATTTATTAGACTTTATATTACAACTAACTGTAAATAATATTTTTCAAATCTTTTCGATCTAGGTGGTCAGTTAAATGGATGAACTACAACAAGTGTCCGAAACTCGTTGTAGTAGTCTATCGCAATCTATTAGACCATGTTGGACCAAACGATGTAATACTACTACACAACTCTAGATTTGATTTAAAAAATATTATCCAATTACATATCATCTAATCATGTCATATTCTTGTACAGTTTATCTGGAGGCCATATCTGGGTCTTGATCATCAGGTTAACCATGATGATGCTGCAGTTTGGACAACAAAAACTCAATCATCCGGTTCACTACCGTGGAGATGCACCAGAGTGACCGTGTAAAACTGCAGTTCGGCATGCAACAACAAATTCCAGAACCTCCGACGTGTTTGGGAGATTGACATCAACAAAGAGTCGATGACCAATGAGATTATTCCGATTGGAGAGACTTCACAAAAGAGATGTGTCGTGATTAGAGGAATCGACGACAACACATCTTAAACGAACCAGTCACAATTTGTCGATGATTTAGGTCCGTTACAACGCCACAATTTATGTCTGAGCCAAGGTATTTGATTGATCCATGCCAACGAGCTTCGTCATCATACGCCCAACAACAAATCCCCGTCCAAGAACAATGCCAACCCACCCAAATCCAACGACCAACCTCACACCATCACCGTACCATATACACCCAACAACCAAACACCCAACCTCGCCAATTCATGCCATGCACCCAAACTCAAAACCAAGAATCAAACCCTAATCACCAACAACCATACGCAGCCACCACAACAATCTATAGCCTAGATGATTCATACGATTCAACTTCATGCCATCGTAGCCCCCCACCAATGAACGACCAAACATCCCGTCGCCATAACACTCAACCATTATTTGACTTTGTACACCCCATGAACCATTGCTTCGTTTCCAAACCGATTCAATGTCCCAATTCGGGCAACCATACCGTCCACAGTTCACCCAACCACAACGACCAAACTACGACAACATGGAAACCCAACTCAATTACGGAAGCGCCATTGGCGACAACCTCCCCTAGCTATTAGGGACAAATGATGACAAATCTATCAAATACCGCTGGACTTTCCAGTGGACCTTCACACCAGCCACCATTGGATCATGTCAGCACTCAAAGACCCCAAACACCTTAGGAAAATCGTGGGAGACCTCGAAGACAGGTTAACGCACCTGATGTGGAACATGAGGGAGTTTCAATCGGGCGGGTCATTGAATTTCTTATCAATTCTATGTATTTTTTCTTTATAATAATATAATTTTTAATTTTAGTATTTAATTTTATTAATTATAATTATACAATTTTAAAAAAATAAAATGGAAAGAGCATGCGCCACATCCATTGGCGCATACATTATGTAGTGTATGCATGCACCAATGCATGTGACATCAAGGCATGCATGCGCCAATATATGTTGTGTCTACATGCATTGACTTTGCAAGCATGCGCCAAGGCTAAGGACGACTCCTTTGAAGGTTAATAGGATGCGCCAGTTCAAGTGACGCATCATTAGGAAAAAATGGTTATTTTGATAATTTTTTTTAAAATTGATTATTTTGAGATTTAATTTATTAAAATTGATTTATTTAAAAAAAATTGCACTTTTTCTCTTATTAATGATAAATACATGATTACATTTAAACTAATTAAAAAAAGGTTTTTGAATAAAAAAATAGAGAAAAAAAGAAAAAGACATGATTTGGTAATAGTATAGGTTTCTTTCAAATGAGTGTAAATTTGAAGGTTTTGATCAAAAGAGTAAATTTAACCAATTTATTTAAATGAAGAAGAAAACACGTACCCCCACTCTCTTCTTTTGTCTCTTGTCCTACAATTCGAATTTTTTAATAAGTTTTTTTGCTATAATCATTTTTAAAGATTAAAATAGAATATGAAATGTTCATCCTGGAATATTAAAATAAATAGTTACACAGAATTGCAAAATGTGACATAAATTATTAAACCCCCCTAACAAAATATATAATTATCAATCAATCATAAACCCATAAACTACTTAAACATAGCATGAATAATTGAGAAGTATGTTGTAAATTTCTTCAACTTCAAATAGTACATCTTGAATTAAAAAAAGTCATTTTAAATTGAGTAATTGATGTTAAATAATGTGCTATGGACTTTTATTATAGTTGTGCTAAGTGTATTATGTGTATTATTATCTATTTATATTTTACTATATGTTAGTTTGGCAAATATTATATTTGATACCCGCTTTTTCTTTTCACTATTTCTAATATTTACATGGTATCACAAAGCATGGGTAATTCCGGTTTGATTACGCCATTTTTTTTTGCTTTCACTTCTGTTTGTAATTGTTATTAGGTGATATAAATTTGCATTCGTTTATTTTCTAGTTTGTTGATGTTATTGTGAATGACGCACCAATATTGTTATTGTGTGATAAAGTGTCTTTGTTTCATGTATAGGAAGTGCGTACGATTAGTGTGTGTGATAAAGTGTCTTTGTTTCATGTAGAAAGCGTACTATTGTGTCCGATAAAGTGTATTTTTTCATGTATTGTAAATAGGGTTGAAAATGAATCGAGTCGAGTCGAATTCGCCTCAGCTCAACTCGACTCGATAAAAATTGATTCAACTCAAAACTCGACTCGAGTTCGACCAAAACTATTTTTTAAGCTCAAGTTTGACTCATTTTAAGTTCATGAACAACTTGGTTCAACTTATTAGGTTTATCTCGTTAGATTTAGCTCGCTTACTCCACGGGCTTAAAAGCTATTTTTTTAAAGTCTATTTTTTTTTCATATATTTGATATTTTAAATTAATATTTTTTAAAAGAAAAATATTTTAAATAAAATAAAAGTTATAAGATTGGAATTTAACTTTTTTTCAAAAATCCTTATATTTTTATTTGATATAAGAATTTTATTAAATAAAGAAGTTTAATCTTTAATCACTGTATATAATTTTTTTAATATGATGTTGATTTTATTTGTATAATTATTTTTAAAAATATTTTGCTCACTTAAGAACATAAATGATCAATTAAAACCTCCCTATGAAAAGAAAATAGATGGTTAAAATTTGGAGTAAGTCTTTAAACCTGCTCTAAGAGCCAATATAACTCTTCTCATATATAATCGAGTTGACTCATGAACCTAACGAGTCGAACTATACATAGTTCAAATTCAGGTCATTTTGTTAACAAACTTAGTTTTTTGCTCATATTCAGCCCATTTGGTTCATGAACCTAGTTCAATAACTTAGTTGCCGAATCGAGTTTCGAACTATGTTCGAGTTGGTTCAGTTCATTGTCAGTCCTAATTAGAAGCAATTTCTCTATTGTGCATTGAATTGTTTCAACGATTATCAAGTGCCTTTGTTGATGTTACTAAAGCAGTGAATTGCTATTTCAATAAGAATTCTTATTCTAATTTTTTTTAGAAGTAGTGATATCAATGATAAGAATTATCATTTGGTCATATAATATTGCTCTCCCACAAGTAATTACAATGGCTAGTGATAAACATGTCTCTCTTAAATCTATTAGTGCTCAATTGAATAGAAAAAATTATTCACGTTGGAGTTATGTAATGAAAAATTTATTGAAGGAAAAGAGAATGTGGAGTTATGTTGATGGAACCTCACTTAAGCCTATTGATAAAAAGGATGGAAAATATTAGAAGGATTTGGAAACATGGGAGGTTAATAATTTGAAGATTTTTACTTGGATTAATAATTCAGTTTCTCAGATGATAGATATGCAGATTACAAAATATGATACTTCTAAGTAAGTTTGTGATCATTTGAAACGTTTGTATGTTACATCTAATTTTGCAAAATAATATCAGCTAGAGATTGATATTCGGGTCCTAAAGTAGAAAAATATTACTATTCAGGAATTTTATTCGGCCATGTCAAATTTGCGAGATCAATTGACACTCAATTAATCAAATAAATTACGAGGTTTTAAAGCATATATTGATATTAGAGAAGAGAAATGGTTGGCTCAATTTTTAATGGCTCTTTGAGATGATTTTGAAGGGCTTCGTGAGACTATTTTGCATTGCACTCCTCTTCCTAGTGTTGATTCAATAGCTAATGAGTTATTGGCAGAAGAAATAAGACTCAAGCCTTATTCTCATTCACATCATGAGAGGGGAACTCTCTTGCCTTCTCCATCTATCTTTGTTGCTCCTTTTAACAAAAGGAACACCACAAGGAAGAGTTGATATTGATGAATGTTCTTTTTGTAAGGAAAAAGGGCATTGGAAAGCACATTGTCCAAAATTATTGAACTCGGGGAGAATTTTTTTTAAAACTCCATTGTCTCATGTTGTTGTTACCGCTCCTTCTATAGTTGCTCCTCCTGGTTATGGTATTGGTCATGTATATCCATCTGAGACTACTTCACAAGTATATGATCTTTATATGATATTTATTATATTCCTAACCTCACTTTGAGTCTTGCTTCTATTAGTCAATTATGTGATTCTGATTATTCAATTGTGTTTTCTTCCACATCTTGTTAAGTGCAGGATTTACAATCCCGAAGGAAGATTGGGACAAGCCGTAGACAAGGGGGAACTATATGTTTTTGATGAGCTGAAAGTTCCAGATATTACAGCCTTAACATCCATTGATGATTTATCATCATTTCATTTAAATTCTTCTTCTGCTAGTTTTTATTTATGGCATTCTCAACTTGGACATGTCTCCGTATATAGATTAAAATATTTGGGTTTTTACTGGAGCTTTATTATGGAATTCTCAGCTTGAACATGTCTCTGTCTCTAGTGATATTTCTGATTGTTGTGGTTGCAAACTCGCTAAATTTTTTACTTTGCCATTTAATAAAAGTATTTCTCTTTCAAATGCACATTTTAATCTAATTCATTCTTATGTGTGGAATCTATCACTTGTTCTTACCAAAGGTGGATCTATATATTATGTCTCTTTTATTAATGATTATACTCGTTATTGATGGGTCTATCTTATGAAAAATATTTTTGAAGTTTTTGATATCTATCGTATTTTTTGGGCTATGATTAAAAATCAACATAATATTGTTATAAAGTGTTTTCGTTGTGATTTTGGTGGTGAATATACCTCTAATAAATTCTCTGAGTTACTTGCTAGTGATGGTAATATTAATCTGAGTTCTTGTACCGATACTCCTTAACAAAACAGTGTTGCTGAAAGAAAGCATCGTCATATTATTGAAACTGCTCGTTCTCTTTTGTTGTCTGCTTCGGTTCCAAGTAAATTTTGGGGTGAATAAATTCGTACCTATATCCATGTCATTAATAAAATTCCATCATCGGTCACCTCAGGTTTGTCTCCTTTTGAAAATTTATATGGTTGTACTCCTGATTATTCTTACTTATAAGTCTTTGGTTCTACTTATTTTGTTCTTTTCCACAAGTAGAACATAGCAAACTGTCTCCACGTTCTACAATATGTGTTTTTCATGGTTATGGGGATGGTTAAAAGGGTTATCGTTGTTATGATCCTACTAAAAATAAAATGTATATTTCTTGTCATGTTGTCTTTCTTGAACACATCCCGTTTTACTCCATTTGTTATGATTTGGATACTCATACTAGGTCTGAGCTTATTCGTATTGATCCTTTTTCCTTTGATGATGATATTTCTAGTGATTGTAATATTGAGAACTGCATGGTTGATACCACTGTTACTCCAAATGCAGATGTCACTCTTGTCCCCACGACTTCCTAACGAGCTCTTGCGCTTGTTTATCCTACTCCACATACAACAACAACATCACCTCCCCCTCCTCGTCATCCTTCCCGTGATTATAAGTCTACCAAATTTCTCGATTATGTTTATTCCACTTATTCTTCTTATTTTGCTTCTTTTCTAACCTCTATTCATAATTTGTCTGGGCCATCTTCCTATAAAGAAGCTATACTTGATCCTCTTTGGCAGCAGGCTATGGCAGCGGAACTTACTACTTTTCACAAGACAAATACTTGGGACTTAGTACCTCTTCCACTAGTAAAATGTGCTATTGGGTCTCATTGGGTATATAAAATCAAAACCAAATCTGATGGGTTAGTTGAGTGATATAAAACTTGTCTTGTTGCTAAGGGGGTTTCTCACAAATATGGTATGGATCATGAAGAAACTTTTTCTCCCGTGGCCAAGATGACCACTATTCGTACCCTTATTGTTATTGCATCTATTCGTCTATAGAAAAAAATCTTGCCACTAACCTTGCTTTGTGTTTTTCGATTTATCCATCTGGCTTCAGTTTCACCTTGAAAACCCATCAGACTCTGATGACTTTCTTGTCCTTTGGGTGCTCAGTCAACTCCCAAGTCTTGTTTCTTTATACAATCTTAAGTTCTTCTTTCATGGCCTTAAACCATACTTTCTTCTTGAGCGCTTATTCAGTACTCATTGGTTCAGAGTCTACTAACATGACACACTGAATGACTTCTCCTTTAGAGTCTACTTCAGTATATTGCAGCATGTCAAACTCTACAAACCTTCTTGGTATTTGCCTAATTGTTTGTGGCCTCTGAACTTCTTTAGAATCTTCTTTGGACGTTGGAACAATATCATATGCTGGAACCCCAGAAGTACCACCTTCAGAGGCATGACCACCTTCAGAGTCTGGAATATTCTATAGTCTAGATCTCCACCAGAGTCTGAATCACCATCATAATGTGGATAAGAATCAGATTAACCTTCAGAGTCAGACTTACCTTTAGAGTCAGACTCACCTTCAGAGTCAGACTCACCTTCAGAATCATTTTCTGATTATGACTCATCTTCAGAACCTTCAGATTCTTAAGTATCTTCAGAAGTTAACAAAACACCAGAGTTGGATTGAGATTTACTCAAATCCCATGTTTCTGATTCCTTCAGAATGACATTTATGCTTAATTCAACCTTGTTAGTGACATGACAATAAAGCTTATAAGCACCTGTACTGTGGTACCCTACAAGCAACATAACTCTACTTCTGTCATCCAACTTCCTTCTCTTACCATATGGAACATGTTTGTAACAAATAGAAACCAAACATATTCAAATAGCTCACACTTTGCTTATCTCCAACCCACTTCTCTAAAGAAACAATTCCTTCAGCTTTTTGGTAGGATACCTGTTGAGCATATACGCTGAGGTGGCAATAGCTTGTCCCCACAAGGTGTGATGGAGCTTCTTCTCCTTCAGCATGCTTCTTGTCACATCAAGCAAAATTCAGTTTCTTCTTTCAGCAAGACCATTGTATTGAGGAGTGTATGGAGAAGTTAGCGCATGCTCAATTCCATTCTCCTCACAGAACTTTCTGAACTCTATAGAGTTATACTCACCTCCATCATCAATTTTAAGAACTTTCAGCTTCTGACCACTCTGATTCTCAACCTTGATTCTGAATTTCTTAAATTCAGTAAACACCTCATGTTTGAACTTTATAAGGGATACCCACGTCACCCTTGTGAACTCATCAAAAAATGACACAAATTATTTATTCCCTCCAAGTGAAGATACTTGAAGTGGTCCACACACATCATAATGCACCACACCCAGAGTATGCTTCGCTCTTGGAGACATTTCAGATGCAAATGGCAGTCTTAGTTGCTTCTCTCTCATGCACATATTGCATGAATTCTCTGGCTTCTTAATTTCAGGAATTCCATTTACCAACTTCTTTTAATTCATATTCCTTAAGCTTATGACGTTCAGATGACCAAATCTTTTATACCACAACTCACTTTCCTTCACAACACTTGTTGCACTAAGGAATTCAGAGTCTTTAGTTTTAACATTCACTTTGAATGTTCTATTCCTCCCCTATTTTGATTTCATAATCAACTTCCGATTACAGTCATTCAACTTCAAAAGATTATCCTTCATGGTAACTGAACATCCTTTCTCAATTAATTGACCTACACTGATCAGATTAATTTTCATGTCAGGAACAACCACACGTTCTGAATAAATTCTTTTATTTACCATTATTCAGAACTACTCTGACATTTCCCACACCTTAAGCATTAAGATATTTATCATCAGCACATCTGATCATTGTCCTCTTTCTAGAGTCAAAATCAACCAACCATTTCTTATTTCTAGTAAGATGATTTGAGCAGCCGATGTCCATATACCACCAGTCTTCCAAATATTCATTATCAGATTAAGAAGCCATCAATAACACAAATTCATCATCAAAATCTGCTCTGGCTACATTTTCTTCTTCTGATTTCCTTTCCTTGTTTGATCAACAATCAACAGTGAAATGGAAAAACTTCTTACAACAATAGCATTTAACCTTCCTCTTGTCATACTTCTCCTTCCGAGCACTCTTATGCCTTTTAGAAGTTGAGGTTTATGACTTTTTAACACCATCAGATCTTTTCTTGGCTTCTGACCAAGACTGCCTCTGATATTTCTTACCAGAAGCTGCTTTCAGAGCCTGTTAATCTATCTCTATTTCAAAGTTTTTCTAAGTCAGACGCAACTCTTGTGCCTCTAGACTGCTTTACAGCTCTTCAATTCTAATGGTGCTAAGATCCTTAGAATGATCAATTTATACCATAATGTAATCAAATCGAGGAGTAAAAGATCTAGGTACCTTCTCAATGATCATTTCATCAGAGATAGTTTCTTCACACGACTTCATCTCATTTGTGATCAAAATTTACTCTGGAAATGTAGTCATGTACCTTCTTATTGTTCTTCATGCTGATATTCTCATACTGCTTACGTTGAGACTGAAGCTTTACCTTCTTCACTAATGCATCACCGCCGTAGCACCATATCAGTATGTCCTACACAACCTTCGTCATCGTCGAATCAACGATTTTCTCAAACATGTTCACATCCACACACTGATGGATATAGAACAATGCCTTTTAATCCTTCTTCCTCAGATCACGCTAAGCATTCCTATGCGGATCCGTTGCATTTTCTAGAAGTGCAACCGAAACATAATTGTCGTTGACGAGACTAAGAACATCTTAAGCGCCAAACAACACACACATATGAATCATCCACCGATTCCAGTTCTTGCCATCGAACATTGGAAGCTTAATACTCAGATTACCGTTTCCATTCATCTTCAAATTTACTCAAATCACTAAGATCTCACCAAAAACTAGTGTTTCATAATCCCGTAAAATCAAGAAATATGATTCTGTTATGATTCCGATCAGAAGTTCAACATGAATTCAAGAAACAAAATTAGTCACACAATGCCTCACCGTTCACTCGTGTTTCTATGTGGGTCTGAACCAGAGCTCTAGATGCCAATTATTGGTGCACGAGGTGAATAAGACGAAGATGAAAAGAAGAGATAGAAGAAAGAGAATAACAAACTTCCACTACTCTTATAAAACAATTACAACAAATGCACTACCACTGTACACAATGCACACACACTGCACTGCTATCATAATTATTGACAACTACATTGGCAAAAGTGCTAACCTACACTAGCTAGGTTAAGCTTAACAAAAACTAATATTATTACTACTAAATATGAATTACGTCAAACAATATGTAAAATTAGAAATATATACTATGAAACAAAAAAAATTACCTTCTAAATCTTGGAGCTTCATATAGTTAGAGCTTCGTTATCAAATCATCCGTATCACTTCTTAGACAATTAGTTAACATTCACGTGGTAGGGTTTCATGTTGTGAAATTAATAAGAAGCAATATAATAGAAGAGTATAAAGGAATTAGGCAAAGTGAATAGAGAAATAGTATTCTATTATTCTCATTATCAATATTATCAATGTCTCTTTTAGATACAATATGAGTCATATTTATAGGGCATATATGCTGTAGGAGTTTTTCACTAGGGAGCATTGAACATTACAAGACTTCTTCTTTTAGAGCAACACCTTTGTGAGAGACACACAACATATTTACCTAAACCCTTAAGGTGATAGGTGGGTGTACTCTCTCACTTATAAATGCTCATCTCTCCATATTTCCAACAAATGTGAGACTATTATGCACACTACTGACACTTGCTACATTCTCAACACTCCCTCTCAAGTGCGAGTCCATAATACTTCCCCTTAAATGGAAGTTATTCTTACTTCCACAAACTATTGTATCGCATATAACGTTTCTTGCTCACCATCCTGGCCCCGTTGACACTCTTCAACGAAACATTTCTTACTCACCACCCTTGTGGCACCATTAACTTTCGATACAAATAAGCTGACCTATTTCTCGAACCAAAGGCTCATGATACCATTTGTTGGGAAAAAATAAACAAAGCATAGAGAAAAAAGAGAAACACAATCACAACACAAGAACATAACGTGGAAACTCCAAAAACATAGAAAAAACCACGACCGTTGTCAATAGACAACTAGAGAATAACACTATGTGAAAAATGTTAAAACACATAATATACCCTCAACTCACCCACTCCCCCAGTACACCTACAATTTCAAAATAAATATTTAACTACATTTCACAACACTCTAATACAAGAGTATAAGAGAACAAAGAAAGTCAAATACAAATTTAAAGTGTTTTTGACTGGTGCATCTTGGAATGAAGAACTAAAATGCTATATATAGCCTTGGATTCCATCTTCCTCTATAAAACTAAGCGATCTAGGACTTGAAATAACTTGTATCCTATATATAGCCTTGTACTCTCTCTTCATTTACAAAACTAAGTGATGTGTGACTTCTTTAACATGTATATTTTTAACCAACAACAGCAATCTCCACCTTGATTGAAAATAACACATAAACTTTCATTGTCTTCACCGACAAACATACTCCACCATAAAGAGTATCAACATGTATATTTTCAACCCAACAATCCCCATCTTGATTGGAAATAATACATAAACTTTCATTATCTTCACCGACAATCATACCCCACCATAAAAATTATTGTCACTTGAAGCTACAACACTTCAAGAATTTTCACATTGACTTCACCGACAATCATAGTTTTAAAAACTATCATACTCTCTCATGACGAATATATTTCACTTGAAGATAAACTACTTCAAGAATATCACATTGTCATCACCGACAATCATATACTTGATCATGAAGAATAAATTTCACTTGAATTTAAACCACTCCAAGAATTTCACATTGTCTTTGCCGAGAATCAAAGTTTTAAAAAACTATCATACTCCATTTAAATAAGAGTATACTTCACTTGAAGCTAAACCGCTTCAAGATTTTTCACATTCGAAAAGCCAGGTTGAAACTTTATGGTGTAACTTCTTTATTGGCAGGAGGCTCTTCAACCACATACGTGATCTCCCACCTTGTGTAATCTTGATTGTATTGACACATTTTTGACTTGAACTTCCCACAGGTCAAAAAATTCTTCCATCAATTTTCTCTAGCCCCAACTGCACAACGAAATTTGTGACTGCAGCTCAACAACTCTTTCACAATACTACCCTTCTTTTATGATGTGGAAGATCAGACAAAACTGCAACCACAAAGCATACTAAGAACACTTATCCCTTGATCGAACCAAAAGCTCTGATACCAATTGTTGGGGGAGTTTTTCACTATGGAGCATTGATCCTTGTGAGACTTTTTTTTAGAGCAACACCTTTGTAAGAGACACACCACATATTCACACAAAACCTTAAGGTGATAGGTGAATGAGTTCTCTCACTTATAAATGCTCAACTCTCCATATTTTCAATCAATGTGAGACTATTACGCACACTAGTCACACTTACTACATTCTCAACAATATGTAATGAATGGAAAATCAATATGGAATCCACTCATTTATGATAATTTAAATTATGCAAATACAAAAAATACATTGGTGTTATATTTTAGATATTTAAACGTGTTTATAAGATGATATATGTCATTAATAATCTCTTATAAATTAAAATAAAATTTATTGAAATATGTGTCATTTATCAATTAATTCCAAATATGTTATTTCAATAATTTATAATTAATAGTTTTTAATTTTGATTTTGATTTTAATAATCTATATTACTAATTCAGATTCTCTTTCTCATTTTGAAATTAGATTCTTTTTTTTTACAATTAAATTCTGATTTAATTTCAATAGTTACAAAACAAAAAAAATATTTATTTATGAGAATTTTTTTTATTATTCATTCAAATATTTTTATATGTACTGTATTATTTTTAGATACGGAAAAAGTGTATTATTGTATCAAATATTTTTATAAACGGTATTAAAACAAAAATAATATTTATATATGAGATAAAGTATATAAATGCAATAATCCACCTTAATTTTTAAATGCAAGAATCCTCTTAACATCCGATACTTTTAATCTATACTATTACTAAGTTTGAATTTTGACATCTTTTAAAATTTTATATTCCTACTACTAATTTTTTGTTGCATAATTAAATTGACTACATATCAACTATGTTTCATTGGTGTATAATTATGGCAATAATATGTAAATTTTATTACATACTAGTACATTATATATTCATTCATCTATGGATTTATTTTAGTCTTTATGTATAAATAACAATTTATTTATGATACAACGTATAAGTAAATCTGCGTACCAAATCAATACTCGTGCGTTCGCATGAATATCTTATTAGGAATAATAAAAAATTAAATCTTGAAATGTATAAAAGCCTCACAACTAATATGTGGTGTTGTAAAAAATATTCTCACAAGTATCTTAATAAAAGAAAATGTATTACGTTGCATTATCTATAATTAGAGTTTTGTTATCTAATTCACGACAAACTTATCAAATTAACCAAATTTATTCAAAGAGTAGTAATCTATCTTTAGATTTTGTTTTGCCAACTCATTTAATCCAATTAAAAGCATATATCCTGTCAACCATATCATTAAACAAAGCATAATTATTTAATATAAATTATCTCTCAACTTTATTCTTAATTATTTTCTATCAAACATGGAGTATGATAATTCAACTTGCAATGGAAACCTCAATGCAGTTTTAGATGTAAAGAATGATGCAACAAATATGTGTGATGACTCAAGCATTGGAGATGATGTTCCTCTTTTGCAGAAGGTGATTTTATGATTGTATGATTGTATGATATATTAATTAAAATTACGACTATACAAAATGATTGTGTTTATTGTTGAACATATGTAGTTGGTAGCAGAGGTGGTGGGAACATTCTTGTTAATATTTGTTGGATGTGGTTGTGTAGTTACAAATCTTAACAATGATAATGTAGTGACACTTCCTGGAATCGCAATTGTATGGGGACTTTGCGTTATGGTATTGGCATATTCTCTTGGCCATATCTCTGGTGCTCATTTTAATCCTGCTGTCACCATTGCTCATGCATCCACCAAGAGATTTCCATTGGAGCAGGTAAATTACCAAACAAAGAGAGCACTTTTTTTGTTAAATAAAAAAAAACTTACCTATTAATTTTAATTTGATTTTCATCTGCAGGTACCACCCTATATAATTGCTCAATTTATTGGATCACTACTTGCAAGTGGAGCTCTCAAACTTATATTTAGTGGCAAAGAAAATCGTTTTGTGGGAACAGTTCCAGCCGGTTCTAACCTCCAAGCTTTTGTCATTGAATTGATAATTACTTTCTACCTGATGTTCATCATTTCTGGAGTTGCCACCGATGATAGAGCGGTAATATTTTTTAAAGAAAAATTTTGTTGATAGTAACAATTATAATATTAAAAGTTAAAATGTTTAAATAATTTGTTTGTTTTAATTTCTATAGATCGGTGAATTGGCCGGACTTGCAGTTGGATCTGTAATTATTCTAAATGTGCTGTTTGCGGGGTATTAATCTTAAAGATCTTAGTAAATGTTATAAAACTACAAAATATGTTTTTATGAGAAATGTTAAACTTTGTGATTTGACAGGCCAATCACAGGAGCATCAATGAATCCGGTAAGAAGTTTAGGTCCAGCTATTGTGCACCATGAATATAGAGGAATATGGATTTACGTGGTTGCACCGATTCTAGGAGCTTTGGCTGGTACATGGGCGTATACTTTTATCAGAATCACAAACAAATCAGTACATCAGCAGCTCACAAAGAGTTGTTCATTTCTTAAAAATTCGGGAAGCAAATAAATCAAACTCCAATGTTTTTTCATTTCATGGACTTATAATTCTTGTATCTTCTCCAAAACAGATGAATCAGTATCCTTTAGCAAGATATTATAAGTTTTTTTCTCTATTCAACTAAAAGCATCTACTTATTTTGGAGTCCAACTTCTTTTACAAAAAATTGTAAATATTCATCTCTGTTGGAAAATCCTACACTCAATAATGGTTTAGGTTGGGTTTTTTTACGTGTCCAAAGTTTAAAAGGAGTTTTGGGAATTTATTTACTAGAGACTTTGTTCAAAATGTAAATGGTTGTTTTTAAGGCTTCACCCCACAAATATTATCAAACTTTTCATGTCTTATGGCAATGATTGCTATTTTTTTTACGATGAAAACCAATTGTAACAAGATCTTTGGTTGATGTGCCATTCTTATTAGTAAGAAAGTCCCACTAATAATAGTTGAAGGACCTTTTGGGTTGATCACAATATATAAGTGGTTGGTAATGTTCTTGGTTCAATGCAAAAGAATGTGCTTTTTGTAATAACATCAAATGGATGAAAGTGACAAATGTGTTTAATATATATATATATATTTGAAAATAATATTTGACTATCATATGTCTCTATATAAACCACTTATTCATATTTAGATTAAACATTCAAGTTGTGAATGTTCTGAAGTTATTGTTGTGAAACAATTTTGATATGAAAAATCTCAAGAAGCAAATGTGATTATTGAAATTAAAATAACTAGATTCAAAAAACGAATATCTTTGGATCAATCTCACTATGTGGAGAAGATCTTAAAAAAATAAAAATAATATATATATATATATATATATATATATATATATATATATATATATAACTAATTTGACTGTAAACATGTTTACACATCATATGATACAAGTGTAAAACTGTTTAAAAATACTGGTGATAGTGTTAGACAAACTGAGTATTCGAGCATCATTGACAGTCTTAGGTATTCCACTCATTGTACTAGACCCCACATTGCACATGTCATACGATTTTTGTGTAGGTTTACTTATAGACCGAGCAATGAACATTGACAAACCATTGATCTTGATCTTCTTCGACTCGTCGAAATCTACTAACCATACTTTTCGACCAATCATGTAATTCAAGAAGCCCGAGTCGAGGAACCAGATCTTGGATCCGACATGGTCATCTGCAACTGCAATCATAGCCAACATATCATCAGATCCATTGTCTTTTCTATACCAATAGTGATTGGCCAAGTGACCCCACTTTTCACAGTTATAACACTGCACACCTTTTTTTTCTCTTCTTTGTCTTTCTGATAGGAATTTCCTTCTCCTCTTTTCAAGGATTCAGAAGCTCTATCATCTACCTTATTCTTGTGAGGATTCAACCAAGACTTCTTGCCCTGAGTCTTGTCGATTTTTCCTTTGAACTTGTTGGAACCGCCATTCTTCTTCCATGACTGAGCCTATAGTGCTTATATCGAGTCTTAAACTCCTTTCCTTTCGATAATCCTAATCTCACGCTCCTCTAATGGACCAACCAAATCTTCCAGTTTTAGAGTTTCAAGATTGTTGGATTCTTAAATAGCTACAATAACATGATCAAAGTGAGAGGTCAAGATACATATTACCTTCACAACTATCATCTTATCAGTTAGGGTTTCACCACAACCCTTCATGAGATGGACGAGTTTCTGCACCTTCGACACATAGCCTGTAGTCTTTTCGTCTTCTCCCATCAACAACAATTCATATTGTCGTCGCAAAGTTTGCAACTTAACAACCTTGACTTTCTCGCCTCATTCGTAGTACTTGACAAGAATATCTCATGCTTCCTTCGCCGATTCAGCATGAACGATATATATATATATATATATATATATATATATATATAACTAATTTGACTGTAAACATGTTTACACATCATATGATACAAGTGTAAAACTGTTTAAAAATACTGGTGATAGTGTTAGACAAACTGAGTATTCGAGCATCATTGACAGTCTTAGGTATTCCACTCATTGTACTAGACCCCACATTGCACATGTCATACGATTTTTGTGTAGGTTTACTTATAGACCGAGCAATGAACATTGACAAACCATTGATCTTGATCTTCTTCGACTCGTCGAAATCTACTAACCATACTTTTCGACCAATCATGTAATTCAAGAAGCCCGAGTCGAGGAACCAGATCTTGGATCCGACATGGTCATCTGCAACTGCAGTCATAGCCAACATATCATCAGATCCATTGTCTTTTCTATACCAATAGTGATTGGCCAAGTGACCCCACTTTTCACAGTTATCACACTGCACACCTTTTTTTTCTCTTCTTTGTCTTTCTGATAGGAATTTCCTTCTCCTCTTTTCAAGGATTCAGAAGCTCTATCATCTACCTTATTCTTGTGAGGATTCAACCAAGACTTCTTGCCCTGAGTCTTGTCGATTTTTCCTTTGAACTTGTTGGAACCGCCATTCTTCTTCCATGACTGAGCCTATAGTGCTTATATCGAGTCTTAAACTCCTTTCCTTTCGATAATCCTAATCTCACGCTCCTCTAATGGACCAACCAAATCTTCCAGTTTTAGAGTTTCAAGATTGTTGGATTCTTAAATAGCTACAATAACATGATCAAAGTGAGAGGTCAAGATACATATTACCTTCACAACTATCATCTTATCAGTTAGGGTTTCACCACAACCCTTCATGAGATGGACGAGTTTCTGCACCTTCGACACATAGCCTGTAGTCTTTTCGTCTTCTCCCATCAACAACAATTCATATTGTCGTCGCAAAGTTTGCAACTTAACAACCTTGACTTTCTCGCCTCATTCGTAGTACTTGACAAGAATATCTCATGCTTCCTTCGCCGATTCAGCATGAACGATTCTGTCGAAATTAGCCGCATTAATCACCGATTGAATGTAAAAATGCAGGATTGTGAGCGGTTCTCTGTGCGTCGGTTGCATCTTCACCAATCGCAGGAACACCATTAGTAACCACTTCTAGGGTTTCATGAAAGACAAATAGAGATTGCATATGTTTTCTCCATTGAAGCCAATTCTTGCCGTCATATTTAAAGCTAGTTCCAAGAGAAAAAACACTATTAATAAATGCCCTATCCGAGTTACATGATGTACCCTTGAACCAGACTAAGGTAAAGCCTTCTCGCCTGAATGATGCTTAGCAAATCTGGAAAGATTCAGTCTTAACATGAAAGAACCCATCCATATATCCTCTAGGGGAGATTGGAGTTTGTGCATATTCTTCACCTCCGAAAACCTAACGAAACCAAACTGTTCTCAAATTTCAAAAGTTTTGAAGGAATGAAAAGTTCTTTCACTAAACCAAAACTATCAAAGCATTGACAAATCGAACCATTCAAAGCTTTAACGGGAATATTTGATACGTAAAAGGAGGTAAGATCTTCCATAAAAGAGACATTCTTCGAAGTGTTCATAGCAAGAAAACACCAGATGCAATGCGAAATGCGAAATGCAAAATGCGAATTGTCTGAGAAGATATAAAACTTTAGATATATTTTTAGTTCCACGTCCAAAATAGAATTTAAAATCTTTTCTAGATTTGAATAGGAATATGAGACAAAAAAACACATAAACTTCAAATCTATAAAATTTCAAATCAGTTTTCAAATTTTATTTTGAAGAAGAAAATCAATAAAATGATTCAATCGTCAACAAATAACTTGACCTAAGAAGAATTTTGCTTCGACAACCGACCGATTGGCTATTTTCAGATAATGAAAAAAAAGAAACTAAATGATTTGTAGTGAGTAAAACAGATTATTTAAGTGGTTGAAGAGGAGGAAATGGTTTTTGATTATTAAGAGAAAGATTTTGGTGCTTTGCGAAGAACAAAATGATAGAAAAACGCTTTGCGCAGAATAACATAATGTTGAGGGTAAAGGCTTTAGTGAATAACAAAATGAGTGAAACACCTTGCTTTGAATATCTTGAACCTATTGAGGTAGTCATCTATTGATTCGACCACCTTGCGCCTCACACTAGCTAAATCTTTGAGGCTAAGCTTGGATTGTCCCATGTAAAATTAATCATGGAATATCCTTTCTAATTAGTTTCAACTGCATATCGAACGTGGGGCTAAGGTGGTAAACCATGTGAAAACATTTTTGTGAGAGAATTTGGAAATAATTTCATCTTTAAATTCTCATTATTGGCTATGTCTCCCGCCTCTGACTGATATTGTGCAACATGTTCGACAGTGGATTCATTAGTATCACTTTCAAAATTTGCAAATTTGAGGATTTTCCAACCACTTGGTAATTCAGTCTGCAATACATAATCAAATAGTCTAGAGACAAAATTTGACTTATGCAGACCAACATTGAGGGCATTTTGGGCCAAAATTAGTTCTACCACATTAGTTATATTGTTTTATCCCAAAAAATGCCATTTCAGGAAGAGTCTTGCCACTTCTCAGACGCATACACACTCGACAATCAAAGTCATTTCATGAACGAAGAACAACATTTTGGACAAAAGAAACACAACTTTTATGTAAAAATTAAACTCTTTACACAAAAGGGTCCCACTGGGCGTGTCGATTTGTTTACAAGTGTTTTTAATAAACAATCACGAGTTTAGTTCACTTTAAAGATTAACTTGAAAAATCTCAAAGACGATTTGTACAAAGATAATTTGTGGTGAAATATACGTGTGATTTGGGTTTAAATGTTTGGATAGTGACCAATTGAATGCAAAAGATATACTTGGGATGAAGGCAATAAACAGCAAACAAAGTAAATGAAGTAAATGACATTTAATGTAAATGCTTTGAATACAAAATATTTCAGAAAGTTTAAATGGTGGACGCAGACTCACGTGTCTCACAAACTATTTCACTCTGTAACTTGCGTACTTTAGTTCTATAGAGGATTGATGAGAATTTACGACCCCGACTACAATGCATAAACATGCATTATATACTATTACAAAGAAAACCATCGAAAACGGTTAAACCCTATAAATCTGACACATATCCCACTACGTAGGCCTTTATACTCCAACTTGCTTCCACACGTCTTCGAGAATATAACTGCTGAAGAACCAAACAAACACGGCGATAGTTGACGTTACCTACATCTATCGACGACGGATACATCTGCAAATCACATAGTCTTAGGACTTAAAAATATCCTAAGTCCTTAACACTTTAAAGTGTCGACTTCGACATCGTGTTGAAAGATTGCTATATGATCTTTCAAGATTCTGAACATATTTGGAATAGAGAGTGATCTTAATCTTGTGGATCTATTCCTGAAACTCCTCTAAATTATTATTGCCCTCGACTCCACTTACAACTTAGTCGAACCAACATGTCAATACAACAAATATGTCGAAACTTTTGGCTTAAGTTTTTAGAGACTTAGCAATGTCATAATAGTTTGACCATCAATTTATTGACTTTTCACTTAGCTAAAAATCTCAGGCTAAGAAGGTGAAATTCCCTTCCTCTTGTTTGATCAAAGCTTTTCTTCTTCTTATTTCTTCAACTTCCTCCTTCAAGTTCTCTTTCTCTTCTTTCTCTCTTTTCTTACTAACTCTGGTAAATCAAAAGTGAATGAAGAAAAGAAAAAACATAAAGGAAACAATTAGTAAACTTGTTTGTCCTTTAGTGACTTAATTTGAGAAATAACTAACTTGTCCTTGCCAATTTCTCATGTTCACCAAAATTCGCCTCATCAAAATTATAAAATTGTCCTCTCTTACTAATTAATAAAGAATAAGAGAATTTGATTAAAGCTTAATCTCTACTTAACTCAGTAATTATTCAAATTGTCTCACCTAATAGAAAATTAGAGGCTAAAAGGATACGGGATATTACAATTTCAATTATTGAAGAGGAGGAGATGATTTTTAATTATCAAGAGATAGATTTTGGTGCTTTGCGGAGAAAAAAATGAGAGAAAAACACTTTGCGAAGAAATAAAATGAATTTTAGGATAAAGGCTTCAGTGAAAAACAAATCATCTTTTGTAAGTGAAAAGAATCATATTAATTTTGTTTCTTGAGCCACGCGGTCGATATGTAATGGGAAATGGTAATAGAGTAAATTTAAGAAAAATTATATATAAGCTAACCATGAAGAAGAAACTCAGGCCAATCAATAAGAGAATAACAATGAAATTTACCTTGCTAATAAATATTACATCCGTTTCTTTATATAAGTGGAGATAAATTATTTTTAAATTGTTTGAATAATTAATATATCTAATATATAAACGGATCAAATATATTTGTTATTCAATAAATTTAAAAATTCAAAAGAAACAAAGATAGTAATATTTTATATTACATATACCTTAAAATGTCATTATAGAATATAAGGTACTATGTGATTTATAATTCACTCCTTAATTTTATGTTTTGATTCCCTTTTTTAAACGGAGGAATAAGGTTTTGATTTTAATCAATGATGTACTTACATCTATAATATTAATTCGTGCCTCAGGTGAATCTTCACAACATCTCAATGCTAAGGCTAAAATTTCATGAATTTCTTTCTCATGTTGAGAGCCTAAATTGAAATCCACAATTTCCATGATTGATCTTCCCATTGATTCACTAATCCAAGTTTTCAATGTTAATTCTCCTGCAAACATTTCATTTGTTGGCTTCTTTGCTGTGAAGATTTCCATTAGCATTATTCCATAGCTATACACATCTCCTTTAACCGAAATCACTCCCTTAGAACCATACTCTACATGTCACAATCAATAACTAGTTATCAAATAAAATATGTATTAAAAGTTTATTTAATTTTACAAGAGAATTTATCTGACTAAATTAAAATTAATAAGTTATAATATGAATTTGAAGTGAAGAAATTACCTGGTGCAACATAACCAAGAGTAGCCAAAGTTTCAGTGTGAGTTTTGGAATGTCCTTCATCCAATAGCTTGGAAATGCCAAAATCACTTACATGTGCAACCATATCTTCATCCAGTAACACATTACTAGGCTTCAAATCACAATGAACCACTGGTATTGAAGAACCGTGATGAAGATACTCCAACGCAGACGCAACATCTATCATTATATTCAATCTTTGCAAGAAATCCAAACGAGAGTTATCAGAGTATAACCATTTTTCCAAACTTCCGTTTGTCATAAACTCCATCACTATAGATTTGAAATCAACATTTGAACAACCAGTGATAACTTGAACGAGATTTCGATGTCTAAGGTTGCGCATTGCATTGCATTCTGCATCAAAGCTTCTTGATGTTGATTCCGAGTTCAAGTCAAGTACTTTAATTGCTACCATCTTTCCACTAGAAAGCATTCCTTGATACACAGATCCAAAACCACCCTTTCCAAGTAAATTACTCTCATTGAATCCATTCGTTGCTTGCACAAGTTCGTAATAGGAAATCCTTCTTGGAGCCCCTAAAGTTGATAAATCATTTTCAACTGGATTTCCAATCTTCTTCCTTTTATGCATTCGAAGTATCATGCACGCAACAACCAAAATGCCTAACACGACGATTATCGATGAACTGCATATGATTAATATCATCTTTTTCATTGACTTTTTCCTAATTTGTTTATCACATGGAGGAACTTGAAAGTGAGGACTGCCACAAAGTTCTTTGTTATGAATGAAAGATTGAGCTGTGAAGGTTTTGAAAGGCCCTCCATTTGGAATCTCTCCTTCTAATCTATTGTATGATAGATTAAGGTACTTAAGATATGAAAGTGACTCTAAAGATTTTGGGATCGCACCGGTTATAAGATTTTGAGACAAGTCCAAGAAGTTCAAGCTTACCATTTCACTAAGTGATGTTGGGATAGGACCTTTCAATTTGTTATATGCTAAGGAGAGAGTTTCTAGAGTTGTCAAGAGACTTATGGTTGGTGGAATGTTGTTTGAAAATTGATTTTTTGAGAGATCTAATAGTACAAGAGCTCTCAAATTCTTAATCTCAAATGGAAGATTTCCAATTAAAGCATTAGAGGATAAGTTTACCTCTAAAATATCTTTGAGATTCCAAAAGGAAGAAGGTATCTTAGAGTTCAAGTTATTAGATCCAATGTGAAACTTTCTAAGAGAGGTCATGTTTCCCAAGCATGTTGGCAACACACCAAAAAGCTTATTGTTTGTTAAATACAACTCACTCAAACCCCTAATTTCACAAAGCTCATGAACTAAAGATCCTTGAAGTCCATTGTCATCAAGATCTAAATATTGAAGTTTATGTAACCCTTTAATTGTTATAGGGATTGGTCCATTTAAATCATTACTACTTAGAGATAATCGAATCAAATTGCTGATGTTTCCGATTTCTAGTGGAATATTTCCATTAATTCCACAAGAATTCGCCGAAAAGTTTTCTACAGATAAGTTTCCAATGGACTTGGGAAGGTTTGACAGTAAACTATTGTGTGATATATCAAGGTATTTCAAGTATCTACAACTTGTAAGTGAAGTAAGGAAGTTGAATTCATGAGAATCATCTATGAATGTCAAATTATTCCCAGCTAAGAAGAGTGATTCAAGGAATGTTAAATCTCCCAAAGAACTAGGTACAATTCCACTAAATTCATTTTCACTCAAGTCAAGTTGATACATACTAGAAGCATTGGATATACTATTTGGAATTTTTCCAACAAACTTGTTTCCATACAAGTGTAGTTGTAGTAGGTTTGAAAGGCCAAATCCCATATTTGATGGAAGATTTCCGGAGAGAGAATTTAGGTGAAGAAGAAAACTAACCAATGTTGAAATGTTGAGGACACTCAAAGGAATAGATCCAGTCAAGCTGTTATTTCCAAATTGTAGAAACTGAAGTTGATTGAGATGACCAATCTCCATCGGTATTGAACCGGTAAAAAAGTTATCTTGCAAAGTTAATCTTTGTAATGTTGAACAATTGCCAATTGATCGAGGAATGAATCCTTCCAAATAGTTAGCACGTAAAGTCAATATTTCAAGTTGAGGAAGATGATGACACATAGCCTGAGGGAGACTTCCATTTAAATTGTTTATGTCAAAGTTGATCTCAAGTAAAGAAGAAATGTTGAAGAGAGATTGTGGAATTGCACCTGTATGTGACACAAGATATGAAAGTATGAGTCTCATATTAAAGTTGTAATGAAGTAACATTGTCAAAGTTCATGGGTTTGTACAATCTATATAGGTGTTTAGACACTCTCATCTTATAAGTTAATTTTTTTTGAGTGAGATCAGAATTTATTTGACATTAAAAACAATGAGTTTTCAATCTTGATTTTTTTAGGGTCTGTTTGATTCCCTTTTTAAAAATAGGTTTTTAGTTTTTGAAAATTAAAAAACTAAAAACTCTTTTGATAAATAGTTTTTAAAAAAATGGTTTTGAAAACTGTTTTTATTTTTTAGTTTTAAAAACTAAAAAACCAAAACTTGTAAAAGCTGTTTTACTTTTGAATTTTTAAAACACAAAAATTGAAAACACATGAAAAATTGTAAATTTTCATTATTAATCATAATTACATTGATTTTTTAAATATGAATTTGTAATTGAAAATATGTTTTTGCTATGCTCATATGCGTAAGAGAATTATTTGCATTGGAAAAACTCAACAAATGAAGAATATTACTTTTGCACAAGAGAACACATTTTAATTGGTCGGATATTTTCATATTTATAACATGCACATTATATATTTATCTACTTTTTATTTTTTAATAAAATTTAATTATCATTCTTTTATGTATTCATTATGTGATTGTGTATTTTTTTTATATGAACATTCCGTGAAATTACATTAAAAAATATTTAACTTATAGAAAACAAATGAAAATTTGTAACATTGTAAAATAATAATTTATAAATTTTTTCTCTTTTAAGAAAATTAAATTAACAAAAACACAAGTAAAATGATATGATCGGAATAAAATTAACTTGCAAATAGTATTTTATAATAAATTATAAAGAGATTAATGGAGATGTACTAACCTAGTAAAAAAAAATTACACAATCATTCAATAAAAAAAAATATCATTTTGCTATATCATATAAATAATTTTAACTTTTTTTAATATGACTTAGTGAGATATAATCGTTATTGATCAAAAGTGTAAAATTAATTTACACTATTAATGTATCATCCATTTTCTCAATTGTAACATAATTGTTTAAAATTTTAAATTAAAAAAATAAATTAGTTTAATTAATTACTGAAATAATTTTATTCTTTTTTTAATAACTATTTAATATAGATAATATTTTATCATTTACTTATAATCACACTATTTTTAAAAGTAAAAATCAAACAATATTTGAATTAATTTTTAAAAACAAATCAACCAAACAAATTTTTTCTTTTATTATCTCAAAAATAGTTTTACAAAACAAAGCTTCCAAATAAATTTTTATTTTGTTTTCATCCTAAAAATAATTCTTAAAACTAATTTATAAAACAGTTTTTAAAAATAAAAAGTTAAAATTGAATCAAACAACCCTAGTCTTTGATTTTTCATTCCTTTACTAAACACATCATTGTTTTTTGAAGTGTCTAGGTAACATGTTTTTTGATGGGCACATTTAAGTAACCAAAAAGTTAAAGGCGTGTACTTGGAAATTATAGTGTCTTGGTGTGTAAGACCTTTTTGGCCAGAGCGCAATAATTAGGAATAGTACGATGGATATTGCATTCAATTTGTAAATTCTTTTTACAAAAAGTATACGACAACTTATAAGATCACACTCACATAAGAACAAGTTAATGGGAGAAAATAAATAACTCAAGTTTATTCCATTGTGAGGTCTTAAAATACACTAGTATTAATTAGATAAACACGATATATTATTAGATATGGTGTACTTAAGTGCAATATAGAACACCGTAAAGTATGATGTATTTAAGTGAAATAAGAAACATTATAAAGTCCGATGTATTTAAGTAAAATATGGAACATTATAAGATACAATACACTTAAGTGAAATATAGTACATCGTAAGGTACAATGTATTTAGTGGATTTGTCTGACTTGCAACCAACACAAACAATTCTATAAATAGAGCAATTGTGTTAAAGTATTTGTTGTTCGACTAAAATTCATTTTGTGAAATCCTAGTCACACTTATCTCTCTCTCTCTCTCTCTCTCTCTCTCTCTCTCTCTCTCAAAGTCTTCATTCATAATAGCTAACACTAATATTGAATGCATTATGTTCGTGTGAATTAAGTAGAGGTGTTGTTGTCCGTTTAGTGCTTCTGATCATTCCTGATTCCGCATCAACTATTAATCACCACAAGAGGTAACCATTCTATCAATGATCATGCTCATTTATAAGAATATACTTAAGGGAAATATTATTTTCTACTACGTATTTTAATCGCAATTTCCCATCACGATGTCATGTCATTTGATTAGACTACACTATCCAAATCACGAGTTGCTTTAGCCGATGTGGCCCGAGTACTGGATTTCTCCCGCAAGGGAGTAAAGGAGTTTGAGATGTCTCTGAACGAAGCTCAAAAGAGTTTGAATAAGGCTCAAGATGGCTTCCATAAGTTGCGTCTCAAAAAACATGGATTTATCCATGAGTATGCCAAGTTGGTGAAGGACAGTTATTCCATTAAGCAGGTTTCTTTTGAGAATTTACAAAGGAAAATTGATTTTTTCCATTATAGGATGCAAATATATATCAAAGCAAAAAATTTTCCCTAAGAAAGGGACAAGGGACAGTGGATGAGAGGCTAATATTGTGTCAGACTTATAGTTTTTTCCAAGGTGCTCTTTCCCGATGTTATACTTATTGTTGACTGAATTAATATTCACCATTATTTCTTTTATTGTATTTCTCTTTCTTTTTTTTCTTATCTTTATTTTTACCTACTATGTGCATTGCCAGGAGTCCCGAGTTCTCTTCACTAGGAATTGGTTGGCATCTGAGGTCGTACTTGAAAGTTTTATTGGACTTCTCCGAGAACTGTGCCCGACCAAGGGTCGGTTACCCCTTTCCTTCCCCAATTTTGAACTTGGTTTAAACCGACATAGTGGAGACTCACATATGTGTTATGGAGTGACTACCTACAAAGAAAGGGTGTGCCTTGATCACCACTCTGTTTTATGGTGTGATTTCTTTATTCCTGCAACTTTCGACATGAAGTTTTAATTGCTTTAGTCGCACACATATGGGGTTTATGACAACATGCCTTACTCATTTATATTCTTTGTGATTATAAATAAGAGATTTTATTAAAAATTGATTTTAAGAGATATTACATAATAACGTAAAATTTATTTTAAACATGTTAAATAGAGATACCTAACCAAGCAACTACATCACACTTATTGATCTTGAGGAAACTTGGTGTGGTATATCTTGGACGGATCTAGTCTTACCTCACAAATATATCTTGCAATCATCATTAGTGATTCATATCATACTTTGTGGGATCACTAGTCCTATACTTTGGTGGTTGATCGTCATTTCTCCAAACTATTTGATGCAGGAGGCCCTGCTGATCTCAATTACATTTTCTTCACTTTTCCAGCCTCTGTCGTGCTTCAATGCTTTATGTATCCTTTGAGATTCCACCAGATCACCATATACTGTTACCAATTCATCATGGTTATTATGATATTTCATCTTTAGGTGGACTGGAGAGGCCACCTCTTCTAGTGTTATCGCAAAGGGTTTGCCTAGGATGCAACTATAGACAATCTTATAGGAGATTGAACATATGTAGATCGAACATTCTAGTGTATCTTCCTAATCCAAGTGTGACTATCAGTTCGATGTATCCCCAAGAGAGACTTAGTGTGTTGTTAAAATCTAGTGGGTTAGATCTTTCGTATGGTGACAACTTCTCTCTCATTAGTCCGAGCTTCTCAAAAAGCTATGCATACATGATGTCACACTAGTTCCCCCTGTTTATGAGGAATCATATATACATTGAAGTTGTCCATAACCACTTTTATTACGAGGGGAAATATTTTATTTGGGATCCCGCCCACCTTCTCGCTATTGCAAAACCAGAGGATAGGCTTTTATGGTTTCCCTTCAGAAGTTGCTTATCCTTCTCTGTTGATTTCCTTTATATCAATGACTCTTCACTTAATGGTGCCCTTGGACGAGTCCCTTGGTCTGAGAAGGCCTCTAATAATGAATATGATGTAATATCATATGAGATCCTTCCCTTTGCCTCCTCCCACGACCTCCATATTCTTCTTATAAGACCCTTTTTCCAGACGATGGGGTCGTTTCTTGCTTTATTTCTTTCCATATCATCTTTTTGACCGCCTTCATAGGTGTAGCGGGTGAGTTTCCCAGTCTTGATCAACCCTTCAATCAACTCCTTAATGTAGGCGTATTCATTAGGGTTGTGGTCGTGGATCTTAAGGAAATGACAATACCTTTTTATGTTAGTCATGGGAGTATAAGACGAGAACCTAGCTTGAGGTCCCCTGTCCCCATCATACCGACAATGATTATTGTGTCTTTTCGGTCCTTGCTCATTTCTTGGGTGTCATGCTTCCCGGACTATTTCTACCTCTTTGTCTATGATTTTTTCCTTATAATTGATGTAACATTGGACCCTAGTTAAAAGATAGTTTAAACTACATGCCCATTCTAGCTCTAAATTATCGCATAACATATAGTCTGATCTCAATCCCTTTTTAAATATCCAACATTTTAATCTGTCATTCACTCTGCCGACTTCCAATGCTACTTTTATGAATCGATCAATGTACTCATGTTAGGCCTCCTTCTTCTTTTGTTGAATTCCACTAAGTACAAATATCGTAGTGGATTTTTGTTTTCAAGTAGTGAATTGGACGCCAAAAGAGTAGTAAATTTATTTCTAGGAGTTTATGCTTCTATCTGGGTGGGCTTCGAAATATATCATTGTGGATCCTTTAAGGGTTAGCATGAATAATTTTCATTTCATGGCCCCTAGATGTGGTAGTAGTCGAGTATAGTGTCCACATGCTCAATATTCTCGTCGAGATTTCCCAAGCCGTCATAATTGTCTAACTTTGGGGGTTTCTCGAGGGACTTTTGGATCTTGCTATCAAATATGTGCTTCAAGAATGGATTCCTCTTCTTTTTGAAAACCTGCATTTTGAAGATGTGCCTCTCATTTATCCGGGAGCAGCGAGACGATAAATGGTGGGGGCGATAATCTTTAAGGGGTGTGGCTTCCTCCTCTTCCCAGACTTACATGATGGTGTATAGTGTTCTCGATGATGGGTGCTATATTAGGATCTAGGTAATGAACTATGTTGCGAGATGGCGTCAAAAAAGACTAGTTTTGGTTCAATTCCTTGATCTATGTGTGATAGCACCTTACATACAGAAGATTCCCGGGGAGGAGCACATTGAAAATTTTCTCCAGTTTAGAGTACTCCTTCATCCAATGAGTGTGAGTTTTGTTGTTACACCAGGTTATAAAGATTGTTGAATAGATCATTAACACATTTCATACCTAGATAGACCTTCAGCTGTTGGAGACTTTGATGCATCTCCGAGAATTGTTGGCTGCGACAAAGATGGCTCGAAGTCTAGCCTTGAAGTGGTTGCTCAAACGACTGGAAAATCAAGAGGACTGGGAATGTCCCTTGGCTGATTGTCTGAGGGAATTGATATTGCAATTGAGGAACATGAAAAAAAGTCATCAGGATATGATCGATTTCGACCGTTGGGGGAACTAAGTCTCTTCCATAAGATCTAGAACATTGCTTGTGGAAGCGGTCATGATAGTGACAAATTATTATGTGGTTGATCGAGTATTGATGGGTGATTTGAACGAGGAAAAGAGGAGTGAGAGATTGCTGAGTTGCACTGAAGAGATTGTGGTTTCTCATGGAATTTTGTGGAAATCAGATGTCGATTCTCACAGACAATGTTACTGTTTCGTTCAAAAACCAAAAATAGTTGATGAAGAAGTGTGATGGGCTTCAGGTGCGGTGTATCATGTTTTTGGTACGGAGGAGCGAGGGTGAATATGCATGGTTAGCACTTCAACACTCAAATAAGTGAATGAATGAGAAGAACTATAAGTGTGAGAATGAGTAAAATATTTGAGTCTTGTTGTATGAAAAGCTTTATATAGAGATAACAGTTAGAACTGCTTCCACTTGATCCGACATCTAGTCCAAATCATCTTTCGATTAAATTTGAAGGTGGAAAGTTGACAAAAAATCAAGGTTGTGTGCTCCGAGCAAGAACGAGGTCGTACCTATTCCTTTATATTTTCCTTCATATCATTTGTTTTTGGGTCTTGACATTAGGCATGACAACATAACCCATACCCGCAGGTACCCGCCCGAACCCGCCCCGAAGTTGACGGGTAAAACCCGCTTTGAATGGGTTTGGATTTGTGTTTGAGTTTTCTCCGATTATAAAATATGGGGACGGGTCGGGTAATGGGGACACTAGTACCCACTCCGAACTCGCCCCGTTTATTTGATTATGTACACTATTATTTATTTTTAATGATTTAGAATATTAAATAAGTGACCAATATTTTAATATTTTGATTTGTATTAATTACTTAAAATATTCAAAATGTATGTATGAATTTTTTTTAGATTGCTTTATTTTATTATTTATAATATAATTTGATTTAAAAATAAATAAATATTTATATTAAAAAAATTGATTTCAATAAATGAATGATGACGGGGTGAGGATACCCGAACCAAACCCAAATCCGTTTGGATTTGGGGCGGGAAACGGGGATTATTTAGGGATTCGAGTTTGGATTTGGGATAGATAAAAACCGTCTCAGATCCGGCCCGTTACCCTGCCTACTTCACATGTCATTTGTTGAAACCTATTACTCTAAAAGCATAAAGTGATGCTAATTGGGCTAATGACAATTCTGATAAACACTTTTATTTAGGCTTTTGTATTTTCTTTCGCATAAATCTTGTCTTTTAGAGCTCCAAAAAATCAATACTTATTAGGTCCATCATTGATGTTGAATACCACAACATTGCTCACACTACAACTGAATTACTCTGTATCTAGTCTTTTATAACAATTTATTTTTAAGCTATTACTTCACTAATATGTGATGTTTTGAGTGTCTATACTTTAACTCACAATCCCATCCATGCATGTATCAAACATATATTTATATAAACACTTTCAAGAAACAATAAATAAACAATCAATTTGTTGGTGAAAAATATCTTACCCTCCAAGTTGTTATTAGAAAGATATAAATATTGAAGCTTGGTCAAGTTTCCAATGTCAGCTGACAAAGGTCCTTTATCAAAATTATTGAATGATAACTCTAAATCTTCCAACTCTTTGCAATAACGCCAAACCTTTGGCACCTTTCCAGAAAACTCATTAGCAAAAAGATAGAGTAATTTAAGATTTGGAAGTCCTTGACAAACATTTGATGGAAGAATTCCAGACAGATTATTGAAACCAAGATTCAAATATTGCAACGATGATGAGTTGTCGAACATAAATAATATGTTGCCTGTGAGGATATTATATTCAAGGTTCACTGTTTTCAATTGTGTAAGATCGATGATTCCTTTCGGAATTTCTCCTGTAAACCAATATATTTAATCATAGGAAAGACATGAAACTGAATTCATTATCATGCATGTTATGTTGTATTGGTAGTGTGAGTGTGAGTTTATCCATCATACCTGTTAAAGAGTTATTTGATAAATGGAGTTCTTGAAGTGAAGACATATTTGAAATTGTTGTTGGTATGTTTCCAGACAGCTTCACGTTATCTCGAATATTCAAAATCCGTAACCTACGAAGTTGACCAATAACATGTGGAATGGTTCCTGAAATGAAATATGATAAAGTTGACAAATTGGATAGATTAATTTTAAACAACTTTTGTGGTAACTCACCATGGAAACTATTGCCTTGTAAGTCAAGAACAACAAGAAAAGAGAGATTTCCCAATTGAGGTGAAATGGTGCCTTGAAGGCCCATGTTACTAAGATTCAATGCTTTTACTCTTCCATGATGTTCATCACAAGTAACACCAACCCATTTGCAAGAGGATAAAAAAGAAGATTTAGAGGGAATTGACCAATTACTTAGCATATGATAAGGGTCTAAGGTGATAGAGGATTTGAATCCAAGAAGTGCAAATTCATCGGTGGTGATGCTTTTTTTAGTACTCATAACTAAGCAGGTGAAGAAGAAATAGTAGAGTGAGGCAGAGAGAGTACAGAGCCAAATCGAGTATGGTTTAGACATTTTCAATTCGATAAACGAACGAGTCTAAGAACCAACCAACATATTTATATAGAAAATAGTAACAAGTAAGTGTGTTTAGGGAACATGTTATGAGTAACCTAATCAAGATTAACTTTGCTAAAGACTTTATGACTATGGTAGAACAATTTTTTACATTGCAAGTAAGACTGCAAGACTAAAGGGACTATGGTAGAACATTTTTTACATTGCAAGTAAGACCGTAAGACTAAGGGGTGTTGGGTGTAATGGACTTTTCATTCATTTAACTTCACCCTCACTTGTATCTTGTATCTAACACCCCCCAACATTGATGAATCAACTTTATTAACCTTATAAATTTTTCAATCATTTTCAAAATTCACTCACAATTTGCGCAAACTCTAAAAGATCCAGAGCAATACCGGAAATTCCAAAGCAGTTATCGGAAATTTCAAAACAATACATTTTTTCTTGGAAATTTCAAAATTTATGTGAGAATCCTTCGATTTTGTATCAAAAATTTATGAAATTTCAGTATTTTTCTAAAAATTTTAGAGTTTCCGGTATTTTATTATAAAATTTTACTGGAAATTTATGAATTTTTGATAGTGAATTTTTTTTGGATTTTTTTCGAAAATTTCAAAATTTTCGATGATATGTGGGAAATTTCAAAATTTTCTAGAATTTAATTGGTATTTTTCTTTTTTTCGTTTCTGCAGTGAAATACACCGGAAAGGACGACACCATTGTAGGCAGAGCCACAAATAAAGTGGCAGTCCAAACCAGGGATGTTGAGACTGAGTATTCCCAACTACGGGTTGGACGAATAGTTCCAACTAGTTCACACCGGAAATAATTGACAAAGCAGGGGCAATTCCGCGCATCCCGTAGCACCCGACGTCGAGCGGTGAGATCAGAGGAGCAACCCAGAGATGATGTTGAGAATGTTCATGCTTAGGAGGTGCAGGTTCAGGCTGTTCATGACTCAACGGTTGAGACAAATGCGATACATTTTGCGGATGAGGTGATAGATGAGGAGGTCCAGCCAAAAGTCCATGTGGCCGCCGCGGATCCGATCCCTTCTGCTACTGTTGATACATAGGTTACGACTCCTGCTTCTACAGAGCCATCTCTGCACACTGATGGAGCATTTTTGGGAGGACCCATTGATCGATTGATGCTTACCGAGTATACTGACCATGACGTATACCAATTATGGCAGGGAGAGGTATATATATTTAATGTTTAAGTTTAATTTATTTATATTGTTCCATGATGTGTTGAAAGCTAGGTGACATCCCACAGGTGAAGATGAAGAACATCCCCAAGACTCCGATGCTTGAGCAAGTCAGGCGAATTGTACATGATTTTGGTCTCCTCTTATTTGCCGACTGCTCACTCACCATGCTCGACGCTTCACTTCTTACTGCTTTTGTTGAGCGATGGCACACAGAGACATCTTCCTTTCATCTTTCGTTTAGACATTACTATTATTTTTATATATTATTTGTATATTATTAGTATATATTTGTAATATTACGAACAACATTTTTTATTAGATAACATTTTGGATCTTTCATTGATGCATGATGAACATAATTTAACATTTGACAAAGGGTTACATAACTTAGACAGACAATTACATAACTTAAGAAAACAATAATTAATAAGAAATCTTAAACACTATCAGATGATTCTGGACGTTTCAGCATCTTAATTATGTCTTCGACAGATCTTGAAATCTTCGCATCTAACTCGATCGCAGCTTAGTTAGCCTAGGACGAAATAATCTCCACATAACCATAAAATCTTCGTCGGTCTTCAACTCAATAAGGTTGTATTTCACCATTTCAATAGTATCAATACAATCTTTATGAAACTCAATCTTTTTCACCTTTTTGTTATCAGTATCAGGAAACAATTTATTCAACGTGGATATCAACACAGCGAGAGATATGGTGATATTCAGAAGCCGGAACTCCACAGGAGGTGCAATTCCGTTGAAGTACACTTCTGCCTTAATAAAAAACTGAGAAAAAGATATTTTGAGATGTTTTTCTCAACAACATGTAACCCCTATTTATACAAATTTAAATTCATTATAGACCATATAAAACGGTCGGTGCAATCACAGCCCTCCAGAACTGTCGGCAAAATCCTAACCGTTTGAAATCTTATAAAATTGAACTACCGAAAATTTTACTTTGATTGAAGTTTCCGATATAACATGGTAATTTTAAAAAATACCGGTAACACTGAAACGTCTCAGAGTTTTTAAAAATTTCAATATTCGTTCATATCGGAAATTATGCATACACTACCAGAAATTTTGGTTGTACCGGAATTTTTGATTTGCCTATCAAAAATTTTATACACAAATTTGATTCAAAATTTTAGCAGGGACACTTTTGAAATTATGAAATTTTGTAGGGGTGTCAGGTACAAAAGAGGGGGTGGCTAAATGACACTAAAGAACACTAAAGAATGATACTAAATGGACTTAGGTTGTGGCGTGTCATCCTTTCTATGAGATATGGGCCGATCTCATTGGAAATAGATGATATCTTTCCTTTCTCTTGAGCCATCTCTCTCATACTTCATCTAATAAGTGAGAATTGACAAAAATTAGTTAAATAAAAAGTATTTTTTAAAAAGTGAGAAAGAAGATAATGAGTGGCTAAGATGATAATTGAACGCAATTTATTCTTATAATATTTTTAACAACAACAACAACTAACTTTTAAAAGTTACATCTATACTTTCCTAACTAGCATCAAACACTTTTAACAAGTATGCACTTAACAAAATAATTCTAGTAATTACAAGAGAAAAGATTACTATAAGGAAACAATCTTAAAACTTTTTTCTGTTCTTGTAATCCATCGTAGATAATGGTGTTGTACTTCATGCAATTGCTTTCATTATCACTATTTTTATTATATTAAGTTTGAATTTCAACACTTTACATCCAATATAAATCTTTATGGTATTTACATCCTAATTGGTTGGTGAGGGTTTTATCTGAATCATTGATGTTTCATGTAGATTGATGACTGACAATGTATTGACAATTGTTATTTTATAAATGAATGACAAAGATTCGTTACTTATAAATAAAATACGCTAAAATAGTTTACCCCTAGGTTGACCGCTCAACCAGGGAAATATGTTGTGAATAAAATATTTAAAAAATTGCACTAAAATATTTTTCCCCTCGGTTGACAACTCAACTGAGGGAATATGTTAAAAAATAATATATTTAAAAAATGCGCTAACATGCACGTTTGGGGTTCGAAGGTGGTTTATCAAAACTTTTTCCCTCGATTGTCAGCTTAATTGACATAATTGATATTTTTTTTAAATTAAAATGTGACGTGAGTATGGTTTATAACTCGTTTGTTCGTTGCCTGAGGTGAAAGCTTTGTAAAAAAATATATTTTTTGTTGTGGTGTTTTTTTAGAAGTGGTATGCATGCAAGTCATTTAGTTTACTCTTGCTCTTTCATTATATGGTTGAAGAAATATTACATGTGTTTTAACATGTATGAGCTTTAGGGTTAGTCTTACTAGTGATTCCTAAAACTATTGTTTAGAAATTATCATAAAGTAGGTAGATCCCTAAAGTTTTTGTTTAAAAATCTAGTTGTTCAAGGGTTTTTCTTGGGGAAAGGAATTGTTTAAGTTTGAGGATGTGATGACAGAATGTCACACTATATTTTTAATGATTAATTTTTTTTTAGTTCCTTTACAAGTGATGTGTTTTTATTTTGTAGGCCTTAATAAATAATCCGAAGAATCATGGAAAAGAACAATCAATGCAAAAATCATTCTAACTAGACAAATTTTAGTGTTTTAGTGTGGAAGTTATGATGAAGAAGCAATGAGGGGAAAGGAACACAGAGAATATAAGAAAATTAGAGAAGACCACTAAGAGTAGACAAATCATGGCACACTTATCGATAGAAACAACATAATTCTCCAGTCAAAGACAAAGTTGCACTTCTTAACCATAACGACAATATCCTAAGATTCTTTCACCAAAGGAATTCAATTTTAATGGTGTGAATCCCGGCGCAGAAAGGATATAGTGCAACCCGATTTTGTGGGTTTTCTGATTTATTTATTAATAGAGAAAAATGTTAGGGTTTAAGGGATCAAATTGTATATGGTGTAAAGTGATTTTCCGAGTTAGAGAAGAGTGAGAACAAAGGCCATCAAGAGGTTTTGGGTCTTCATCATTGTAAGTTTAATTAATCGCTTTCTAATTGAATAACCCATGAATCTCTTAAGGATGATTTGTTAGTTCTCTTAGGTTAAGTTCCCTCTAGAGGATTCTACCCCCACACATGTGATTATATGTAACTTTCTTTGATTTCATTTGTATGAATATCTAATTATATATAACTTTCAATGATTTCTCTTGGTTATGGGGTTATGGGGAAATGTGTTTCTGGTTGTGATGTTCTTATTTATGAGCTTTAAGCGATTCCCCACGCGTATCATCGTAAGAGACTGATCGATGAATTAGCAAGTGTACTAATTTACCAATACAGTAATATCGGGAAATCCTGAAATATCGATCTCAAGGAATGCGTTATATTTTAGAGTTCAATTTTAACTTTAGTTGAACAACAAGGTATTATGTGGTTTTGAGTTTGATTGTTTACTAAAAGATAAAATGAAGACAAATTTAATAGAGTAGAAAATAATAAGAGAAAAGCATGTTAGGAATGAGAGTTTGAACTTGAACTCGTTAAATATCTAAAACTGTCCTTGTAACGACCTACTTTATTCCTACAAATTAGTGGTTCTTTAGCTTTTTTATTCCTAAGTTATTAGTGAATAAAACTATGACTATTTAAATAAATTCCTATGGCCATAGTAACTTGAAAATGAACTCAAGCAATTGATAATCAAGAATAATACAGTTTCTAGTTGATATCACGAGTCCTAGGTTACTGTTGAAAGTCATTCCTAAAAAATAACTGTAAATCAATTCTCAATTTGTCAAAAAAAGTAAATCGTTAATATATAGGAACAAAACACTACAAAAAAAAAAGGAAATTGTGGCGGTTTGAAATATCATATTATGGCGTCTTAACCGCCATAATCAACAAAAATGGTGGTTTTAAAATGGTGGCTCTTGGATCGTTAATTGTGGCAGTTTGAACCGCCGCATTTTTCATATTTGACAAAAAAATAAATAAAACATTACGGTGGTTTTAACCACCCTACTAGAATCTCATAATTGTCATGAACCTTACTTGTTGATTACTTTTCGACAAGTGTACCGATAGTGTCATAGTAATAAAAGATCGAATTCACTAGGACTGTGTTGGAATAAACCAACAATAGTGTAATATAAAGGAAAAACAGTTAATTGGGGGGGGGGGGGGTGTTTCAAGTTTTAGAATGGAAAACAGGTTACGAGTTTAAAACAAAAGTATTAAGAGAATTAGGTTGTGTATTAGAATCCCCTTATCCATAATTTGCACACTTAGTTATACTTTTCCCTATTATTTGATCATTCCTTCTCATATTTGATCGAATTTCACTTATTTTTCTCCGATTCTTAGACTAAATATATGCAATGACGGACTGTCATCACTTGTGTAGAAAATATATTTGCAACATTTATTTATATATTGTTATGACAAAAAGTTATGGTATATATATATATATATATATATATATATATATATATATATATATATATATATATATATATATATATACCCAATTGGTCTTACGGTTCTCAAGGAAAACTTTATTAGACATCAAAGTTTTACTGTAAAAAACTCATATTTCTTCTATATTCATGTAGATGAATAAAGTAGATATATTATCAAAGAACTTATCATACTTGAACACTACATCATAAAGTAAATCATGCAATCAGTGTTCTATCCTATTATCTATTCTAGGAAATTATATATTTTTCTTTCTCTCATATAATCAGTGTTCTATCCTATTATCTATTATAGGGAATCACGTTCTCTTTGCAAACGCCATTGAACGAATTCAAAAATTCTAGATCTAGATTCTAGTGGTTTAGATCCAGATCTTCGATTTTCTACTTTACAACTTCCACAGACCACCGAATCAAGAGTGAATCAACATCAAACTCACGTGTTTTTCTTTCTTGATCTTTCGTGACCTTTTCAAATTTCATAATTGAGAAATGTTCAGAGGCAAACACATGAATTTATCGTTGTCGATCCGATCAAATACTGCTTCCATTTATGTCTATCGGAGACTAGATCTCCAATTTCCTTAAGAACTCCACAAATTAATGAGAAGAAGACTCTCAAACACAAATCTAGGTTACGTCAGGGTATAATGGTAAATTTCATGAAGACCAGACCAAAGATTCACAACCCATCTCCCAACTTAGCATCATCCTCACATTTTCCATCTACAAGGAGACCGATGAATAACAATTTCCAATCGCCCCTCAGAGTCCCTGTTTCAAAGGAAAGAATGGACAAGCTTATCAAGGAGCATTGACAATGTCCAACTATCATTCCGAGTCCAAGAAAAGTCAACCCTTAGGTTGAATCGACTTGAGGTAGATACTCGCTCTAGAATAGGAAGGGAACCAGGAAATATTTCCCCCATAAATCGTATAACGACTCACCGAAGTATTGGACAAGAAAATTCAATGAGGCTAGAAATAAATGGTCGGCCTCAAGCAAAATTCACAAAGCAACGGATCCTCTAACACACGTCAGCAGGAAAATGTAAGGCAGGGTATCTCCTCCCTCGTCCAACTCAGGGAGATGCCTTTAAGAAAGGAGTCTCACTCTGGATCCCTAAGTAGGGTCTTCCACCTCGGAGCCCTACGAAGAGACAGGTGCCAAAGACTCTGGATGTGATCCAACCAAATGAGATACCTCTGAGCGCAAAGAAGTTTCAACCAACATTCCAGGAAGGATATCGGCCAGAAACTTTAGACACGTTTCGACCACTCTATGGTCGCCGATGAAGATTATCTACCTCAAAATTTCATTATTTATCTGTAACGAATTCAATTCATTATTAACCTAAAAAATGTATATATCTTTCTACCTTATAGTGTGCTTCTTTGTCTCTTTCTTCTAGAAAGCCCGAAACGAGGAAATAAGGATAAAGTGTATGATTACATTTCTGATACAAACTTAATGCACTTCTGCAATTCTGATATGACTTTAGCGTATTCCGAGCTCACGGTGTATCTGATAAATAATCAACGCAATTATGCGAGTCTGATACGACTTAAAATGTGCCATTTGTAGGAATGTGTATCTGATACACAATTAACGCATTTATGCAATTCTGACATGACTTAATCAAATTCCATGTCCAATAGTGTATCTGATACAAATTTAAGACATTCATGTGATTCTAATATGGCTTGAAACAAACTCGAAGTCTGGTTGTGTTATCGATACGAACTTAACACATTCATGCAATTTCAATATGGCTTAAACACATTTTGTGCCCTATTGTGCATCCCATATAGACTTAAAGCACTTCTGCAATTCAGATATGGCTTATATGCACATCTCACCTTTGAAGCTTATTAAACCCACTTCAGCATAGCTGCCCTCTGAATCTAGCCAATCATAGGGCGTAGTCGGTGGAGCCTAAAGATGTCTACCTCGATTCGAGCCAAGTCTCGAGGGCTGGGACGAGGATTCTACCCTTGGTCGAGGAATATTCCTCTACGACACATAGAATGGTACAACATATAACTATATAAATTCGACTTCACCGACCCTAGGTATTACCAGGGAAAAGCAAGAAAATTTTAGAGACACGCTCACCATATTATTACATAGAAGTGCGTTGTTTCTTTCGTAAAGCAAAAGACAGTAAAGGATTTTAGGCCAAAAATAGATATCCCGCCATAACTAGCGAATACCGATGGTTCGATCTAAACTATGAAGTGAATAAAAACTTCAAATTGCAAAAAGCATGCCCAAAATTACAGGAATTCGTAAACAACGACAATGTTATAAAAAAGATCGCCATAAGGATCTAAAGTTAAAAATACTTGAAACATCGAGGTAAAATATTTCATTACGAACTTAAAATTATTACACCCATGGCAAAAAGCCTGGGAAATGTTACAGGAAATAAGCACTACAAAAAAATTAAAATCAAGTCGGAACATCTAGATCTAAGGCACCGTGATCACCTCCCTAAATTAAATCGGGAGCGGACTTAAATGGGTGCATCTCCTTGCCTGATCCAGAACTCTTTCTCGGAGTGTGAGAACGTCCCTCATAGTGTTTTGAAAAGCATCATGAATCGCATGCCTCAGGACGACCACCTCGTCCTGAAGAGCTTTCAATGCCTTTGCATCTTTCCTATACTTTTCCACCTAGCGAGCATTTTCCTCAATGGAATTAGAAACGACCTTTTATCGCTTCTCTACATCCCGGAGGGAACCCCTTAGTTCAGTCATGCGAGCCTCCATGGTAGAAGGTGAGCCATGTACTTTCACTACCTCTCGCAAAGATTAGTATCGTTAACTTCTTCCTGCAAGAACACTAGCTCCTTCTTAAGATTAGTGCACTTTAGCCCCATGGCTTCAACCTTCCCTTTCTAAGCATCCATATCTTTGAAGGGACTAATGAGGTCCAATACATCACCCTGTACAACAGAAATAAGAGAAAAATAGAAGTATATTTGAACATGTTGAGAGCAAGCTCAAAAGCCATTTACATCTTATCCCCCTAAGGGAAATTCTAGACGAAGGATAAATTTGACATCGGGACAATAGCAACATCCTCCTCAAGAGTGCGTGGAAGTTGGGAAGAGAAAATATTTGATATCTTTAAGAAATGTTTCACCCCCCAGAAGTGTCATCCAGAGCAACATGAGTCTGTATTGGAGAACACTCAATCCTAGGAGATTGTTGTTCCATTTCCTGAGCCCTTTTGGTCGAAACCGAAGGAAAAGTTAGTTCCCCCACCATCAATGTGGTTGAAACTTTCATAAGATAATCTACCTCGAGCACATGTGTCAAAGCTTCTATAGTCGAGGTAGGAGAAAGGGCCAAAGGAGACGCGGGGGCAGAAGAAAAAGTTATAGTATTCAACGCAACCTGAATATTTTGAGCATCGATAAGGTTGTATAACATGTTAGCTTGCTAATATTATCCCCCATCTCCTCAAAATCAACTACACTTAAGATAACACGAGTATCAATTAGCCTCTTCATCACATCGAAAGAAGGAACCTCATTATGGCCGAACTCATCTTCGTAGTCAAGCCCTTGAAACCAAGATTGTCTTTCCTTCTTCACTATCACCTCATTCGGAGAATGAGAAATTGGTTTGGTATAATAGGAGAAAGAATACCAATTAAAGTGAAGCTTGGAAATATTTTGGGTACCTAACCCGACAAGGGAGGGGAGGATCAACATGAAGGTAACATAAAACAGAGTGAAGGGCTTCACCAATAAAAAACATCTTAGAAAACTGCCCCAATCTAGAGTAAAGGGGTTGAACCACTGTTGGACTGGGTGGAAGTAAATGAGCCCCTGATTGTGAAAGTTACCTGGGGAAGTACACCTCAGATGGAAAAGATCGAAGAATAAATTAAAGAGAGCTTCTAAGACTTGTGCTCAGAGCACAGTTGGAAGACTCTTATATATGCCCATGATCCCAGATGAAGTTGGGAAGATGAAATCTTCAAATGTAGGAGAACTTAAAGCTCAAATTTAGAAAACGGAAGTCGAAGTCCCATTCTTCTAAATAGACACTCATATAACGGGATCATGCAGTCATCGAAAGAGAAACATAGCCTTTTTTCCTCTGACACTGGAAGGACCAACCACTCTGAAGGGTCATTGACCATAATGTTAGCCTCGACAAGGGCAACCTCAATACTCAAAGTTAAGGAAGTACTCGCTACTTTGCATCTACCTAATCATATATTTGCGCATTCGATCGACATCGAAGATTTAAATTCTCCAGCACCTCAGTGTCGGTAGGCTCACAACCTACATTTCACATGTGATTCTGAATGAAATCTCTAGCATGCTCCCTCAATTGCAAATTGACATGTACCTCCTCTTTTGACAATATAGGAGGGGGAATAAGGACCTCGACGTGGGTTATTCTTCCGCCAACATTTGAAATAAGAGCATCTAATGACCCAAAAGAAGAAGTTTCTTTCACCAAAGAAGTCCCAAGCGTCCCTTCTGACCTAGAATCGTCAAATATGGATATAATTTTTAGTCCTACCTAATCATTATTAAGTGAAGGATGTTGAGAATCATGAGACGAACCAGATGAAGCTTCCACTTCTGAATCACTAACTAAATCTACAGTGTTGTCACTCATCCTAACTAAGAAAACAATAAATACTGAAGGAGAAACTTGAGTTAGAATAGTACCTGATTATAAGAAATTGATGAAGCAAGAGGAATGAAAAAGGCAAAAGCTTTAAGCGGATATTTAAACTATTTCTAGTGATATTATTAAGGAAGAAGGAACGAAGAAGTTTCCCTAGAGAAGTAACTAAAATCTGGAAATCTAAAAGGTTGCGAAAACTTCAAAAAATTTAACTCACTCTCTTTATAAGCAATATCAGCTGAAAGATCAAGACCAAATATGAGCACAAATTATAAGATTAATGACTAGAATTCCACTTATGGAAACATACGAAACTCAAGTGCACCTAAGCCCTTCATGAACTGCACCACATCTTAGCTGATCACGTCATCGCATGTGTCATGAATTGGGGACGATATGTACAAGATTAATGACTAGAATTCCACTTATGGAACACACGAAACTCAAGTGCACCTAAGCACTTCATGAACTGCACCACATCCTAGCTGGTCATGTCATCGCATGTGTCAGGAATTGGTGACGATGTGTATCAATGTTGAAACCTCATTAAATGCATTTGTTCCCCATTACTTTTCAAAAAAATTGATCCCCAAAAGATTCGGTTCTATTCCACACTGAACTACGACATGGGGGTCAGTCAATAATGCTTAAGACTTTCCCTGGCTCTTTTAGTGTTCGACAAAGCCTTAGGGGCAACTATTCTAGACCGGCTAAAGACCCAATACATCTCAAGCCCGTTCTACTCAATCCAAAATATAAAAACAATTCACATTCCATTAGAAGGTACACAATCTTTGGTATTCAATTTTACTTTACTCATATTGAGTCTTAAACTGATTTAAGCGTTGAAGTATTAATCATGCAGGTCCACCCCACCACCATAAAGGAGATCAGAGTAACTGTTCAAGATAAACAGTTATCAAACTCTCACCATATCTGGTTCCCGAATGGAACACAAGGTATTGATAGCTCGACATTGGGAACCTCAGGAGACTCATGCCATTGGAGGGCCTCCTCTTTTAAAGTCCCCACCATGAACTCTTGTTTCAGTGAGTTCATCGCTCCAATAATGGTCATTTGTGTGCTAATGACAATGATATGCTATCGAGGGTTGTTCTTTCCATTGAACGTTATCATATTCCACGATTTGAAGTTGTTTGGAATTAGAACGTTCTATATTTAACATAGAGTGGCTTTAGATATATGATTTCTTCTTGCTCATCAATGATCGGTGGAAGTTATTGTTGATGTTGGTCACAGACATTGTTACATTGTCCTACAATGTTACATTTTGACGACGCAACTCCTCACAGCGGATAGCATTTCCGAAATGGTAGCTAGTTCATTTTTGAACTGGTGGCAAACCTGACCATTGTGAATTAACTGGTTTTGGTAGCGTGATTTCTATGAATGTAGTGAAATTAATATGATAAATATTAACCTCTAATAGAGGAGATTTTATTAAGGAAATTCCAATGATTTTAAATTGTGTTGATTAAGTGAAGTCTATCATACCACTATTTTGAACAATATACTTATCATTTATTTCAATAGTGTAACTTTTTATAATTCAAAATAGTCTCTTCTTTATGATTTTAATTTAAATTTTTTAATTATATATTTATTAAAATAATAAAATTTTCATTTTTTTAAAAGAAAAACATATTTTTCAAATTAATATATTATTTATTCCTATAATTTTCAAATGTTAAATCGAGATAAGAGTATAACTTGATTATCAAATGTGGGTGTTTTTCCTTTGGGGCAGAGTGTAGAGTCGCTGTTGATAATCCAGTGATACCAAAGACTTTCTAGCGTTAGAGGCCATATATAAACTATTATATGACAATGAATTTGCGAGAACAAACAAATAACAGAGGTTATAAAATTGAGGTAATATACAATATATATTGCCTTTCTTGAAAGGAACTGCAAAAAGATAGCAACCAAAAGGAACAAGATACATAGGACTTATCAATATGCATAGACTTGACTCATCATAAAAATATTATGTGCATAGACTCGTAGACTAACAAAGGATTGAGAAATGGTCTTGCATTCTTGTTAAAGAAAATATTGAAGATATGTTGTTTCACACTAGATTGTACCTTCGTTATTATGACCCATTTTTTGATGAATTTTATTTAAAATATATATTATTTTTTTATTTGATTATAATTATTAAATGTATTTTTATATTAAAAAGGAGTGCAATGTTTTTCTATAATAGTTAATCTATAATGTTCGGTTCAAAAATAGAAATGATCGGGAAAACGATGAGACAATGTTTTATCTTTCGATACGACGGAGAGGAGGTTCACCTGCAAAGTTAACAATCTAACATTCAAGAAATGAGAGAATAATGAGTGATGTATGAATGATGAATTATTTGAATACCTTAGAATAACACATTTTATTTCTTACATAATGGGAGTGATTAAAACCGTCCTCGTGAGTGTGTTGTGCAATGCGGACAATTGATCTGATTGTTAAATTATCACAAGTATAGGAGTTATTTACTCTAATTGAGAATGGAGGAACATATCTTTGAGGACATAAAGTCATATTTATTATGTGGAAAAGAAAATGTCAATTCAATAGTGATCATTGGTGAAGAAAAAACTACGCACAATTAACTAATTTGTATGTATTTATAGTGCACTAGACTTTTATAAAATGAGAACTCATATTGTAGTATTAAATCATCCTATAGTAATCCAATAGTATGAGTTAACATTATTTCTTCTCATTCGTACACTTTTGTCTTGTGTTAACATTATTTCTTCTCATTCGTACACTTTTGTCTTGTGTTAATATTATTTCATGTTATTACATGATTGACTTCATCCTCAGTTTTCACGTGGAGAAATTACCCTAATGAACTTCTCAATCTCAAATTTTGTTGTCATGGTAATTTCAATTGAACCGGTTTGCACAATTTCACCACAAATAACAAAGTATATGTGGACAATATTGTATATTTTACCGCACACTAGAACAAATCTGATATATGTTAACAATCAATGTAAAAGTATACAGTAACACGTATGAATAGTAACTGTGAACAATATTCGAAGCGGAATAAGGAACAATACAAATAACTCTGATACCACTGTTGAGTAACAAAGTAAGATGAAATAATATGAACACAACTAAAATAAGAGACAAAAGTGTAGGAATGAGAAAAAATAATGTTATCTCAAACTCTTGGAGGATTATAAAATGATTTAATTCACTAAGTTGTCTCTTATTTTAGATGTGTTAATATTATTTCATGTTACTATGTTATCCAACAATGATATCAAAACTATTAGTATTGATCCCTATTCTGGTGCAAATATTATTTATGATTACTATTCATACGTGTTATTGTATACTTTTATAGTGATTGTTAACATATATCAGATTTGTTCTACTGTGTAGTAAAAATATACAATATCGTACACGTATATTTTGTTATTCACGATGAAATAGTGCAAGCCGGTTCAATTAAAATTACCATGACAACAAAATTTGAGATTGAGAAGTTCATTGGGAGTAATTTCTCCTAGTGGAAACTGAAGATAAAGGCAATCCTGAGGAAGGGAAATTGCTTAGAAGCGATAGAAGATATGGCTGAAGATATATCTTATGAGAAATGGAATGAGATGGATAACAACGATGTTGCCAATTTGCACTTAGCATTAGCAAATTCAATTTTATCTTGCCTTGCAGTAGAGAATGAACTGCAATGGGAGTAGAAAAATGACAACACTTCTAAAGATATCACTACTTCTCATATAGATGGAAAGTCTATAAAAGATGATTCTTTTAAAGCAGAACTAGAGCACCAGGTACAAGAACTAGGAGATCCCGATGGTGTTGAAGTTCGACGATCAACACGTCAGAAAAGGAAACTAAATTGGCAGTCAGACCATTTTATGGCAAGCCATGATGCATATTATCTTATAACAGAAGATTCAACCTTTCAAGAGGTTGTGCGTTGCTCAAATGCTTCTTTGTGGATGGTAGCAATGCAAGAAGAAATGGAAGCCTTACATAGAAATAAGACATGAGAACTTGTTGTACTTTCAGAGGGTCAGAAAGCCATCGACAACAAATGGGCCTATGAGATTAAGCATGATGGTAATGATCAAGTGAAAAGATATCATGAAAAAGTGGTGGTTAAAATATATCCTCAAAAGAAAGGAATTGATTTCAATGAAATATTATCTCTGGTGGTTAGACTTACCATTGATAGAGTAGTGTTAGCTATGTGTTGCTTATGATTTGCATCTTAAACAATTGGGTGTAAATACTACTTTTCTTCATGGAGAATTTTAAGAAGAAATATATATGCTCCAACCAAAAGGTTTTGAAGAAAAAGGAAAATAAAAATCGGTTTGTAGGTTGACCACATCTTTGTATGGTTTAAAGCAAGCGTCAAGGTATTGGTACAAGAGATTTGGTTCCTTCATTATTAGCCTTGGGTACAACAGGCTGAGCTCAGACCATTGTCCTTTTTACAAGAGATTTGAGGAAAATGATTTCATCATTTTGCTATTATATGTGGATGACATATTTGTGGTAGACCCCAACAAAGATCGAACCCAAGAATTGAAGGCACAATTAGCTAGGGAGTTCAAAATTAAGGACTTGGGACCCTCAAACAAGATTCTAGGGATGCAAGTTCACTATGACATAAAAGATAGGAAGATTTGTCTCTCTTAGAAGAATTTCCTTTGAAAAGTCTTGCAACGATTCAACATGCAAGACTGTAAGTCAATCTCTACTCTATTTCCTGTCAACTATAAATTATCCTCGGGTATATGTCTTAGCAATGAAGCGGAGATGATTTAAATGTGTCAAGTACCGTATGCATCAGATGTGGGAAGCCTTATGTAAGCAATGATTTTTACTAGAGCAAATATTGCTCAAGCAGTTGGGACGATCAGCTGGTTTATGGCAGATCCGGATAAAGAGCATAGGAATGTTGTGAAGAGGATCATGAAATACATTAAAGGAACCTCAGATGTTGCATTATGTTTTGGAGGACTTGAGTTTGTTGTCAGAGGATACGTTGATTCAAATTATGTAGGTGATCTTGACAAAAGAAAATATACTATTGGTTATGTGTTTACACTTGCAGGAGGAACGGTAAGCTGGTTATCCAAATTGCGGATTGTTGTAGCTCTATTTACTACAAAAGCTGAATATATGGTAGCTACCCAAGCATGCAAGGAAGCTATATGGATTCAAATGTTATTGGAAGATCTCAGACACAAACAACAGAAAATTATTGTGTATTGGGCAATTAGAGTGCCTTGCACATTCCAAGAAATCCAGCTTTCATTCTATGACAAAACACATAGGAGTTTAATACCATTTTGTTCGCGAAGTAGTATAGGAATGAAGTGTGGACATGCAGAAGATTCACACTAAAGACAACTAAGCAAATATCATGATAAAGTCAATCAACGCTGACAAGTTTATTTGGTGTACGTCCTCTCTTGGCGTAACAACATGGAATTGACAAGTTGAAAAATAAATAAATTTGGAAGCAAATGAAATGACTTTAAGTGGGAGATTGTGAGGACGTAAAGTCATATTTGTTATGTGGAAAAGAAAAGATCAACTCAATAGTAATAATTGGTGAAGAGAAAACTATGTACAATTGACTAATATGTATCCATTTATAGTACATGAGACTCTTATAAATTGAAAGCTTATATTGTAGTATTAAATCCTTCTATATTCATCCAAGAGTTTGAGTTAACATTATTTCTTCTCATTCTTACACATCTGTCTCCTATTTTAACTATGTTAATATTATTTCATGTTACTCTGTTACCCAACAATATTCTCGTGTTCGTTTTCACTCTGGGTCATTTGTCTTGGATAATGTGAGCGCAGTCTAGAACAGTATTGATCGACAAAAATTTGATCTCTCTTCTGATCAGGTGAATTAGAATGAGATTTTATCTATGACCGTTCAATTTTTTGTTAATTTTTTAAAATCTTATTTAGAATTTGAAATCATATCAATTTAAGGCCCATTTAACAAATAGTTGGAAAAACATTAAACCAAATTTTATTGAGTTACTTATAAAATCAATACCGCCTCTTAAATGAAGTGGCTATAAAAATGCAAATAAGAGTTTTGGATAATTGTCATGAAACGAGAGTATGCAAACTTTTAAGATTGGCTCTGAAAGGTATTTGCTTCACTTTTTAACTTTTGAGATTGGCTCTAAATTATAAAAAGATTTAATAAAGTATAATATGATCATTTTTAAAATTAATAAGTGCATAGTTTGTATATTGTTATCATACCTTAATTTTGTTCCACCAAATTTTTCCTAATTCATGTGTACCTTGCATCCATTGCATTTTTAAAAATAAAATCAAAGTCAAAATGGAGGTCAATAATGAAAGACTTAGTACATGTTGAGAACAAGGATCGTTTGACCACTTTCATCTTTTCATTGCATTTTGCATTTCGAACTCTTAAGATCATGTTTGAAAAATAAATAGAAAATGCACATTTGTTTTATTTACTATTATCCCTTGCCTTTTCTTATATCCTCATCATTTCATTCTACCATAAATCATATTAATAAGTCATTTAAGTCATGTGACTCATGTACATTTTAATATATGTTCCATCATTTACACCCTCCCATTATCATTCCAAATTAAAACTCAAGGTATATGGAATTCATGTCATAACCATGTTCAGATCACATCACTCATAACCAAATTATTTTTGAACCATCATCTCACCATAAACAAATCATTCTACTTTTGAAATCATGAAATGAAGTTCAACTTTAAGTAAAAGGTGAAGTTCCAAGTGAAAACCATAAACAATATCATACATTCCATCGTCACCTTATCATTATCATATCATACATCATAAAGGAGAAAAAACAATTTAAAATAAAAATAGAGGTGAATTGAAAGAAAATAATTTGAATTAAAGTGAAGATAGTGTTTTCATTACATTGACAATAGGCAAATTACATGGCCTCAATTCACCAACATACATAAATTACACATTACATCTATAACATCCCTTTACCATCTATTTATACATACAACCAAAAATGGAAACAGAGAAATAATTGGAGTGGAGTTGGTTTTGTTGGATTTTGATTTAGGGGAGTCGTGGCCGGAATCTAGGAATTGAACATGATGTATTCATTTGGTCATTTGTGTTCTTCCCATAACCACTGTGTAGATCAAAAAAATTGAGAAAAGAAGTTTGTAAATTGTGATTGTGGGAAATACGAACAGAGAGAAAAGAGAATCTCTGGAATGCCACTAAAGATAAGATAGTAAAATATTGGAGCCAAAATTCAAAATATGACACGCTGTATCAAAATATATTAGATAATTTAATCTAGTTTATTCTTTCGTAGATGAAAGAGACTAGGTGGACGTAATTGTCCTCCATAGTATCGAGTATTTTTATGATAGTCGTATTTAGCCTTCTACGCGAATACTCATCATTGAAGAAATATGACTTAATTCTCCACACAAATTTCATTAATAATTTGGATAAAAAAAATTAATTGGACATAATTATCCTCCTTTGTCCCGAGCATTTGAATGATGGTCGTACTTAGCCTACCGTTCAAGTACTTGTCATCCACTCAAAAACATACTCAACCACTCAAACTTATCTTCTTCTCACCCCACGCGATCGAAAACTTTCTCACAAATAAACAATTTTTTTATCTGTTTTACTGCGATACAAACAAACACTTAAGCCCCCACCACGAGAATGCAAGCAACATTTAACAGCTAGAATGTGACTTAAATATTCGTTCACAAAATCAACCAACAAATACGTGGTTTTCTACCCATAACTGCGTAGTTTTGAGTTCCCCATCGCATCAGGGGATACGTAAGAGCGAGATTCAACATCTCGTCAAGTACCATGACAAAAAACCAAAAAAAAAATCTTTGTCTTGCACATAACTATGTAGCTTTGAATTACTCATCGCACTTGAGAATACGTAGGAGCAAGATTCACAATCTTATCAGGTACCCTATTAAAATACTATTTTGCAATCTTTTCTTTTCAATATTTTAATAACCAGAAGAAAACAATCACGAAAGCTAACATTCAATTCTCAAATCTAACTAAATGGTTCTCGTTGAGTACAACATATGTAATAGGTGATAATACATTCCCTTCGCGTAACCCACTTTTGGATCTGAATTCGGTTGCGACAATCAGTTTCTTTTTCTTTGAAGGTTTTATAGTTATATATTTTTTTCTTTTGAAATAAATAAAATTTGGTGACGATTTTGTTATCATCTCGAGCGTGCAAACGCATATGGTCCTTTTCGCGTTGCGACAATTGTTAGATAATGAGACATATTAATAGCTTTAGACAATAGTGATATTTTAGAAAAGATATAAGTGAATTATTTAAATAATTGATAAGTATAAAATAATTGAAAATTGACTCCATTTATACATCAATTTGAGTGGTATATATATGGATTAAGTAGAATTAGTTATCTTCTCAAGGAACAAACATAACTATACTTTTTTCAAAAGATTTTTTCATCCTCAATTTCCTTAGTGAAGCTTGATACGTAACTCTGATCATCCATGTTCTAATACATACCTTTACAATATGACAAGCAATTAGTTTGAAAAATAATGCACTGGAAATCCAAATCAATGGTTTATGTGTTAGCGAAGTGGAAACTGAAAAAGTTTGCATTGGTTGAAAGAAAATACAATTGGATTTGACTTGTGATGAGAAAGAGTTTTGGGGGGAAATTGTAATGGTCGATTTTAATTGAGTTATGTTTTAAAATTATTTTGAGTTTTATAAGTTTTTATGTGTGTTCTAACAAATTGCCATAGACAAATGTAATTTTGGATATGTCGGTCATTTTGTACCGAGAACATAAGCATGTTCAAATTCCCAAAACATATGAGTACACTTTGAACCTAACCTATGAATGAATTTACAGTCTTCATATATATTATGTGTTCTGCGATGAATTTAAACAAGTACTGCATGTTAAAAATTGCAGGAGATCCACTAAGGGAGCCTTGTTGTATGCTAACCGCAATCTGGTGCACTTTGGTGGCTTAGCGAGAATTCTTGTAGCTAAGCGGGGATGTCTAAAAACCATTTCTACTCTGATGATATGAGGGCATGCCAAACTTTTTTAGAGGGGGTGAAATGGAAGAAATATCAAATTAGGGCCTACGCAAAAAATGTGGGATGCTCTCCAAACTCTCTATGAGGGAACATATGACATCAAGGATTCTAAAATCAATATGTTTATAGAGGAGTTCGAACTATTTTGCATGGAACCCGAAAAATCCATGAATTTCATGCAAACTAGATACCTTCATTTAAACAAAAAATTACGCAACTTGGGTGAAAAACCTTTTCTAACAAAGATTGTAGCAATAAAATATTGAGATCTATGTGTAGGGAGTGGAAATCAAAGGTTATCGCTATTAAAGAATCTAACAATCTTAGTACTTTTGATATTACAAAATTGTTTGGAAACTTAGTCGAGCATGAAAATAAACTGAAATGACTCGTTGATAGCGAAGTAAAGATGAAAAAGAAAGAGAAAGGTAAAGAAGAGAAACAAGATATTTCTTTGAAAGCTTCGTCATATAAGAAGTCAAAGGAAGAAAGTGACAACTCTGACAAAGAAGTTTCTAAAAAGGAAGATATGAGTTTATTCGTCAGATGCTACAATAGATACTTAAAGAGAAACAAGCTAAAGCATACAGACAAAGGACTGGTAAATTTCAGAAATACACACCCGCCTAAGAAAGAAGATAAGAAAAAGGATAATGATAACACATGTTATGAGTGCGGAAAATCAGGACATTTTAGAACCAACTGTCTAAGTCTCACCAAACATCATAATAAAAAAGATAAAGAATTCTACAAGATGAAAGGAAAAAGCTTCAAAGTTTGTATAGCCTATATCGCGTGGGGAAGAAGAGGATGAGAGCTCATCCTCTGATTCTTGCTCAATTTCAGATGATGAGTGTTCCAACCTGTGGTTGATAGCATATAAGAAAGGTGAAACTTCAAAGATATATACTTCTGATTTTGATAATGAATATTCTTATAGTGAATTGTTGAAGGCGGTCAATGATATGTATACTTTTAAGAATATTTCTCTCCAAAAAGAAATGATTTTAAAACTTGAAGAGCATATAAACAATCTTAATCACACTTTGGATACTCTTAAGGAAGCACATACATCTCTAGTTGATGATCGTTATCATGTTTCACTTTAGTTGAAAAGATGGAAATAGTGGATTGTGTTAAGTGTCAATTTTTAAAAAGTGAAATTGAAACTCTCAAAGGATAACTAACACATTATAATTCACCATCTTGTACTTGTTCCAGATCTTCGAGTGATAGAGGGACGACTTTCAAGAAAAATCCTCATGTCACTAGAATAAATAGAAAAAACATTTCATCTAAAGTTATTTGTTATTCTTGTGGTGATAAGGGTTACATTAGACCTCTTTGTCATATTAGGGATGTTCAAGTTCCCAATGGTAAAATGACACAAATTCCTAAGTGTACCTCAACTAATCTCAAAGGACTCAACTAAAATTGGGTACCTAGTTATATCTATTGTTGTTTTGTGCACGAGTGTCTAGGAATCTTTATGATTTCTCAAGACAAGTAAAGAAAGATGGATTTAATCATATTTTTAATCGTATTGTATTCTTTTTGCTTTATTAGTGTTGTTATTTGCTAACGTTACTTGTGCGAAAAGTTTAGTCTTAGATCATCGTAATTGATATGATCGTTTCATTCTCCTTTCGTGTAGTTTCACTTTATTTATCTTATTTTCTTTTAATTGTTTTCATTACATTATGATCATTCAACTATATTTCATTTGCATCAAAATCATGATTTAGTTGCATTAAAATCTTTTTCATTAAATTCACCCTGTATCAAACGATTTTTGCATTAAAGTTTTTTTTAAAGCAAAACATGTTCATTCTAGTTCTAATTTACCTTGACGATATTATTTTCGGTTCTACTAAAGAATCTCTTTGTCAAGATTTTTCTAGTTTGACGTGGAGAATTTGAGATATCTCTTTTGGGAGAGCTGACATATTTCTTAGGATTGCAAATCAAGCAAACCGAAGAATTCACTTTCATAAGTCAAACAAAATACTGCTCAGAGCTTCTCAAGAAAATCAATATGAAAGATTCGAGAAGCATCTTAACACCAATGGCATAAAATATGCTTATTGACAAAGATAAAAGAGGAGAGGATTTTGACATAACCATGTATAGAGGTATAATCAAATCCTTACTCTATTTAACCGTGAGTATGCCAGATATCATGTTTATCGTGAGCATGTGTGCTAGATATCAAACATCACTAATGAATCCCATTTAATATAATAAAATGTATTTTGATGTATCTTAATGAAACCTCCCATCAGGGTCTTTCGTATCTTAAAGGTAGAGCTTGTAGCTTGGTAGGTTTTTATGATTCTTATTTTGCGGGGTGCAAGTCGGATAGGAAAATAACTAGTGGTACTTGTTACTTATTTGGAAGATGTTTAGTTTTTTTGGTACAATAAGAAGCAGCGTAGTGTTGCTCTTTCTACCGCCAAGGCTTAATATGTAGCCGCTGGTAGTTGTTGTGCAAAAATTGTATGGCTAAAGCAACAATTGCTAGATTATGATTAAAAACTTGGCTGCATTCTGATTAAGTGCGATAGTACTAGTGCAATAAGTCTCACTAAGAATCAATTACTTCATTTACCGACGAAACATATTGAGATCCGACACCATTTTCTTAGGGATCATTTAGAAAAAGGTGATTTTGTTTTTTAATTTGTTCACACTAAAAGTCAACTTGCTGACATTTTTACAAAATCACTGTCATTGTATCCCTTTCACAAGATTCGCAGGGATTTGGGAGTCTTAGAGTCTTCGTGCTTTAAATAGAATACATATTTTTTAAAATTTAATTTGTTATATTTTGATTTCACTAACACTATCTTGTATCAAATCATAGCTCTTATTGACCACAATGGTACGTCTCTATAACTTGTGTATCTGATTTTATATCAATGTATGTGTTTGTTCTAGAGTTATGCATTGTTTATTATTAACTTCTTCATTATACCCATTTCATCTCTAACATAAATTCTTGATCTATCTACTTTGCATTTAAGTCTCTTTAAATGTGTATTCCTAATTATGTGCATTTGATCATTTGTATACTTGTTCGTGAATTATTTATGTTGTTAATTAATTCCTTTACATAATAGTTTTAGTCACTCAATTATTTGTTGTTAAATGTTGGTATTACATGTCTATTTGCATTTCGTTGCATGTAGCATGTCTATCTTCGTGTTCTATATCTGATACTTGTTGTTGTATATTTTTCTTAGTTGTTTAGCTCATATGTTATTATGTAATTATTTGTTTGTGGTTGTTCATTTGATTTTTAGACGCATTCCGATCTATATCTTTTTGATGTTGTCAAAAGGGAAGAAATTGTAATGTGAGTCTATAATTGCTTTATGTGTGTTATTTTGTGGCTTGTATGCAATGTTTCAGGGGAAACATAAGTGTTTTTGTGTTTTGTTCAAAGTTGGCTTAATTCCAAGTGAAATTTTGTCAACCATAAAAAAGGGAGAGAATGTACTTACATGTCTCTAATACATTTTGAGGTAGCACCCCAATACAATTATGTTGTTGCTTTTCTTATCTCTTTCATTTTTAATTACTTCGATTATTGAGTCTCCTTCATGATTGCACTTATCTTGAATTGGTTTTGAAATGATTTGTTTTTAGCATGCATAAACCAATATTTATGTTTGAACTTGATCAAGATGCTTTTAGTCAATTGCATCAATCATTGGAATAAGAACCATATATGTTACTAATTCAAGTTAGGTTGAAAAAAAATCTCAAAGTGTTTTGAAAATTATGAAAAATTGAAATTTTGTGTGTTTGATTCGAATCAAGCACATATTCTAACTTGAATAAAATAGAACAGAGGTCAACCAAAAAATTTCAAACACCCTGATTCATCATCATTTACACTTGATTTGAATCAACATTTACACTTGATTTAAATCATACTTTTTTTGGGTCACCTCTAGATGATTTAATTTGAATTATACTTTACACCTGATTTGAATTAGAAAGTTTTCTCACATTTTCCAGTTAGATCTGCTTAAATTGATTTGAATCGGAATTAACACTTGATTCAAATCAAGGGGTCTTTGATTCGAATCAGACTTTGTTCTAGACTCGAATCAACTATAAAATGGGTCAAAACTCTATTTTCTTCTTATTTCACTTCACTTGCTCTTTTGATTCAAATCATGAATTGGTCTTGATTCGAATCTAACTAACTTTTCAACAATTTTTTAGTGCTTAATCTCAAGCACATATAAAAATCCTTTTTGTCATCTTTTTCATTAAAAAATAGTTCATAATCAACAATATGATTTTCTGTGAAACCAACACCCTCGATTTTTTAAAGTTCAAAGCCCTTGCAACGAAACTCATACATATTCAACTTCGATTTGATTTTAGATATTGTTAACGATAGATTGGTTATTGATTGAAGGAGACACTGTCTTGAAACTAGTTATTCTTAAAGATTTGGTTGAGATTCTCAGGTAGCTTGAAAGATTGAGGTTTTTGTCGTTGGTGCTAAAAAATTCCAATGAAAAGAAGTAGGTTCTTCTCTCCAGATAGACTTAGTAGTGATTGCATGGAAGGCTATAGATAAGACATAGTTCTTCTCAAATCTATGGAAAACTTGTCACTCAAGGGATCAGTAGGATCAATGGGTGATTGCTATACACGAAAGCTTGAAGCAAATTAGTGATATTTGAAGATTCACAAAGCATTAATTAAGAAAAGATTACACATAAGAGTTTGGCATTACGTTGTCTACAAGTAAAGATCCTGATATTGGTTTTATTTTTCTCAGCATTATTGTGGATTGGTGAATGTATGTGTTAGATGTGAATATAGAAGTAGAAAGACAATCTAGAGGGGAAGGGGGTGAATAAACCCTTGTTAAAAAATGAAGAGCTTTTTCAAAAATTTATCAGAGAGTTTTAAAAGATGCGAGCAGAAGGTTTGATGCAAAAAATATGAAAATTATATTTTTTGAAACTTGATCATGTTAACACTAATTTGATTCACAAACTCCAAAGATGAATGTGATGATACACAAGTTATACAATTAATTCGGTTGTATAATTCACGAGGTATGTTTATATAACGATTAAATATAGTGAATTCTAACCTCAATTATTTCTAATAATTTATTCGCCAATTCAACTCGATAAGGTATCCAAGTCTAACAAAACCTAAGCTTACGTAATAAATCTCTACCAATTGAATAAACGATGAACTATGCTAGAATTGAAATATCTAAGCATGCAAATACTACTAAAATTAAATGCAAGAGAGAGAGAGAGAGAGAGAGAGAGAGAGATGACACCGATATTTATAGTGCTTCGATGTTTGTCATTGCTTTTCATATGTGGACTCTTAAATGGTTTCCCATTGGAACCTACATTGTTCCTTTTTATTGACAAATATTTGCAAGAGTTCATACAATCCCAATCCACAATAATACTGAGAAAATTAAAATCTCCTACCTGGATCTTGACTTGTATCACTAAACTCTTCTAGTATCACTAATCTTCTCCAAGCCTTCGTGTGTAGAAATCAACCCCTTGATTCTAACGAATCCTTAAGCGATGAATTGTCCGAAGATTTGAGAAGAACTACGCCTTGTTTGTAGTCTTCCGCACAGTCACTACCAAGGCAATATGGAGAAAAGAACCTACTTTTTTCAATAGAATTTGTCAGCACCATTGTCAATCACCTCAATCTTGTAAAATTACCGAAAAATCTCAATCAAATCTTCAAGAACGATTAGTTTCAAGATCGTGCCTCCTTCAGTCAATTACAATTCTCTTGTTATCATGATGTGAATCAAATTAAAGTTGAAGATGCAAGAATTTCGTTGTAAGAACCTGGAACTTTAAAAAATAGAGGTTATTGACTTTTCGCACTGAATTACACAAAATGAATGTCAATCTCTTTATTCATTTCTTGAGAAATGATGACAAAAATGGTTTTATATGTACTTAGATCAAGAACTAAAAATGGTTAAAAAAGTCAGCTACATTTGAATCAAGAGCATTTCATGATTGGAATAAAATGAACAAGTGAAGTGGAATAAACGAAAAATAGAGTTTTAACCCATTTTTCAGTTGATTCGAATTAAGAGTAAAGTGTGATTCTGATCAAATACCCCGTGATTCATATCATGTCTTAAATTTTATTTGAATCAAACTGACTGAGCTAATTGAAAAAATGTGAAAAATTGTATTATTCGAATCATGTGTAAAGTTTGACTCGAATCAATTGTGGTAGAGGTAACCTAGAGTTTTATGATTCGAATCATGTGTAAAATGTCGAATAAAATGTTTTTGAATTTTTTTGGTTTGCTTGTGTCCAAAATGATTTGAATCAGGATTTGTGCTTGATTCAAACCAAACACCCAAAATCCCAAAATTTCAAAATTTTCAAAAGAGTTTGAGATTTTTCTTTCCACCTAACTTGAATCAATTCTATATATGACTCTTATTCCACTGACTCATGAAATTGATTAAAAGTATCATGATCAAGTTCAAACCTAACCAATGTTTTATCCATGCTAAAAACGAATCATTTCAAAACTTGACCCAAAGAGGTGCATTCATGAAGGAGACTCGAATAATCGAAAGTAAATCAAAGTGAAAACGTTAAGCCAAACAACAAAATAAATGTATTGGGGTGCTCCCCATAAATGTATTAGGGACATTCAACTACGGTATGAATTCTTGCAAATATTTGTCAAATAAAAAGGAACAATGTATGTTCCAATGGAAAACCATTCATGAGTGCACGTAGAAAAAATGAGGACAAACGCTGAAGCACTACAAATTTCGGTGTCATCTGTCTCCCTTACTCTTGAATTTAATTTTCGTAGGACTTGAATGCTTAGGTATTTCAATTCTAGCGTACTTTATCGTTTATTCAATTGGTAGCAGTTTATTACTTAAGGTTAGGTTGTGTTAGAATTTGTGCCTAATCTAGCTGAATTGGTGATTAAATTCTGAGAAACAATTGAGGTTAGAATTAATTGAAATTGAATTATAGTATAATCAAATCTCTTGAAATATACAATTGAATCAATTGAATAACTTATGCATCATCAATAAAACAATCGTTTTGTATTTGATAATTGATTAAGTGTTAACGTGATCAAGTTTCAATAAAAGTATAATTTTCATATTTTCGCTTCAAAACTTCCGCGCACATTTTTTGAAAAATCTCTAATACTCTTTTTGAAAAAGCAGTTGATTTTTTCTATTCCCTATTCACACCTAACACAAACTAATCCAAAAGAGCATTTTAAATGTTGTTGTTACTATTAAAATCATATTTTTAAAATCCAAGAAAAAATAAATAGAAAATATAGAGGAAGAGAAGTCGTAGGTGGAAAGCTGCGAGATTTTCCAAAAATCTTTACCCCCAAAGGAATGAAATCATGGTGTAGTCATGTTACCTTAAGAGGATGGAAATGGTATTTGGAGGTCACCAATATTTTACTTGTTTTTTTAATTTGACGATAATAATTATAGTTTCAATTCTCTTCTTTGATTTTGAGTCTGTTAGAGTCTAGTGAGGTATCAAATCCTTCATTTAATAAGTTGTAGAAATACGTCTTCTAGATATCCTTTATATTTTTTTCCTAAACTAAGATTTTGCTTCTCCATCTTTAGCACACTTCACTTGATCCAAATCTCTTATCTTTATTTCTCTTCCTTTAAGAAGCCTAATATTTTTCTCCCTCTTGGTTCCTAGAGATTGGTATAAACCTTCAAAATCTTGGGTTCTTGCTTTACTCACCGCCTTCTTGGTCTCTTTCTTAGTTTTCTTATTATTTTCCCAGCTTTCGACATTTTTACACATATCCTTTATATCCTTTTCCTAAACTAAGATTTTGCTTTCTCCGTCTTTAACACACTTCACTTGATTCAAATCTATTGTCTTTATTTCTCTTCCTTTAAGAAGCCTGCTATTTTTCTCCCTCTTGGTTCCTAGAGATTGATATAAATCTTCAAAATTTTGGGTTCTTTCTTCACTCGCTGCCTTCTTGGTCTCTTTCTTAGTTTTCTTATTATATTCCCAACTTTCGACATGTTTACACATGTACCATTCTTTAATTTTTTATACTCAAACTCTAATATGAACAGTTTCATTCCACCACCATGATTATTTACCCTTAAGTTCAAGACCTCTTGATTCACCCAAAGTCTCCTTAGCTACTTTTCCAATATCTTAGGCCATATTGTTCCACTTATTATCTGCACTTCCTTGTGACTATTTGAAACCTCCCTCAAAGATCTTGTGCTGGAAACTCTCTTACTTTTCACCTTTCAAATTCCATCACTTGATTCATGGAGCTCCCATGTGATCTCTTTTATTCACTCTTCTCTTGACTCTTACATCCATAAGCAATACTCTATGTTGATCAGTTAAGTTTTCTGTCTATATAACTTTACAGTCTAATCAAACCTTCATATCTGACTTTCTAATAAGAAATAAATCTATCAGAGAATATTCCACCCTATTCTTATATTTAATAAGATGCTCATCTTTTTTTTTCTAAAGTAGGTATTAGCTAAAGTACGATCAAAAGGCAAAAAAAACTCCAAGATGGATTTATCCTCTGTATTTATCTCCCCGAGACCATACCCTCATGCACGCCCTCAAAGTTTTCTGTTGTGCTCCATACAAGTCCATTTAGACCCCTTTAGAGAAAAATCTCTAATCCTCAGGGTATATCATGAAATAAATCTTCTAAATCATTTATAAAAAAATTTAAGGTGTTCTGCTTACCCAACCTAAGGTGCATAAGCACTAATAGCATTAAAGGTGTCTTGTTTCACTATAAATTTTAGGACTATGATCCGATCTCCTACTCTTTTCATGTCCACAATATCCTTCTTTCACTATTTGTCTAAGATATCTCCACCCCATTTCTCGATCTAACTTTGCAGGTATATGAAGGCTTAAAATTCGAGTTGTCTAATTCTTTCATCTTTTCACCTGTGTACTTAGTTTCTTGTAGACACACGAAATTGATTTTTCTCCTAACCATACCGTCCACTATTTCCATAGATTTTCCAGTAAGTGTGAATATATTCCATGTTCCAAACAAATCCTACTCTCAAGAATAAACTACTTTATCCACACTCATGAAAATATGAAAACCATTGTTTATTTTCATTGCATCTAGGTGGCGAAGTAGTGACCCTTACTCTTTTAACACTGTATTTGAGACATACATCGCGTGTCTTCCGGACAACGGTCTGACATTCACATTATTATACAATTAATCCATGTCATTTGAGATTAAAATAAAAATTCCGATTGTCGGCTCCTAACACAAATCTCTCCTTAGTAACAATTATCTCATTAAAAACCTTTCTAGAAAACTCAAAAAGATAAAACCAAAAATAAGGTAAAACAAAGAGTACAGTACATTAAAATTGACACAAGTAAGTCCTACTATGACTGAATATAAATCTAAGATAGTAAGTAGACACTTTTAAAGTTATCGAAAACAAAAAAGGGATTAAATAACAATAGGATGTTTTCAAAATACAAGGTAATGTATAATTTGTAATTTACTACTTAACTTTATTTCTTGAACTCCTTTCTCATTGGATGAATGAGGTCTTAATTTTGAGTAATAATGAGGATACATCTTTTATATTAATTCGTTCCTCTGGTGAATCTTCACAGCATCTCAATGCTAAAGCTAAAATTTCATACATTTCTTTCTCATGTTGTGAGACTAAATTGTAATCCACAACTTCCATAATTGAACTCAGCATTGACTCACTAATCCAGCTTTTCAAAGTTAATTTGTCTGAAAACATTTCATTTGTTGGCTTCTTTCCTGTGAAAATTTCCATCAGCATTATCCCATAGCTATACACATCACCTTTAACTGAAATGACTCCCTTAGATCCATATTCTGTATGTCAACATTAATGGTTAGGCAGGTTGGCCTAAAATGGTAAAAATGTGAACGCGTCGAATGATAAATAAAAACTTGATTAGATATAATATGAATTTGAAGTGAAGAAATTACCTGGTGCAGCATAGCCAAAAGTAGCTAAAGTCTCGGTATGAGTTTTGGAATGTCCTTCATCCAAGAGCTTGGAAATGCCAAAATCACTTACATGTGCAACCATATCTTCATCCAGTAACACATTACTAGGCTTCAAATCACAATGAACCACCGGTATTGAAGAACCATGATGGAGATACTCTAATGCAGATGCAACATCTATCATTATATTCAACCTTTGTGAGAAACTTAAACAATAGTTATCAGAGTATAACAATTTTTCTACACTTCCATTTGACATAAACTCCATCACCAAAGATTTGAAATCTTCATTTGAACAACTGGTAAGAACCTCAACAAGATTTCGATGTCGAAGATTGCGCATTGCATTGCATTCTGCATCAAAACTTTTTGAGGTTGCTTCCAATGTCAAGTCAAACACTTTAACTGCTACCATCTTTCCACTAGAAAGATTTCCTTGATACACAGATCCAAAGCCCCCTTTTCCAAGTAAATTACTCTCATTGAATCCATTTGTTGCTTTCACAAGTTCATAATAGGAAATCCTGCCTGGAGCCCCTAAAGTTGATAACTCCTTTTCGATTGGATTTTTAACCATTTTCCTTTTATGCATTAGAATTATTATGCATACAAGAACCAAAAAGCACAAGACAGCAATTATGGATGAACTGCATATGATTAATAACTTATTTTTCCCATTTTTATTACATGGAGGTACTTGTAAGAAAGGATTGCCACAAAGTGCTTTATTATGAATGAAAGATTGAGCTGCAAAGCTTTTGAAAGGTCCTCCATTTGGAATCTCTCCTTGCAATCTATTGTATGACAGATTAAGGTGTTTAAGATAAGAAAGTGACTCTAAAGATTTTGGGATCACACCGGTAATAAGATTTTGAGACAAGTCCAAGAAGCTCAAACTTACCATTTCACCAAGTGATGTTGGGATATGTCCCTCCAATTTGTTGTTTGCTAAGGAGAGAGTTTCTAAAGTTGTCAAAAGACTTATGGTTGTTGGAATGTTGTTTGAAATTTGATTTCCTGACAGGTCTAATAGCACAAGAGCTCTCAAATTCTTAATCTCAGATGGAAGATTTCCAGTTATAGCATTAAGGGATAAGCTTACCTCTAAAATATCTTTGAGATTCCAAAAGGAGGACGGTATTGTAGAGGTTAACCTGTTAGATCCAATGTGAAACTTCCTAAGAGAAGTCATATTTCCTAAACATGTTGGTAACACTCCAAAAAACTCGTTGCTTGTTAAATTCAACTCACTCAAACTCCTAACTTCACAAACCTCATCAATTATAGATCCTTCAAGTCCATTGTAGTCAAGACCTAATGATTGAAGTTTTTGCAACTCTTTAATTGTACTAGGGATTTGTCCATTTAAATCATTCTTACTCAGAGATAATCGAACCAAGTTGCTCATGTTTCCGATTTCTACTGGAATGTTTCCTTTAATTCCACAAGAATTTGCCCAAAAATGTTCTACAGATAAGTTTCCAATGGACTTGGGAAGCTTTAATGGTAAGCTATTCTCTGAAATTTCAACAAGTTTCAAATATCTGCAACTTGTTAGTGAAGTTAGGAAGTTAAATTCAAGAGATTCATCTATTGTCAAATTATTTCCACCTATGATTAGTGATTTAAGGTCTCCTAAATTTCCAAATGAATTGGGTATAATTCCACTAAATCCATTCGAACTCAAGTCAATTATGACGAGATTTGAAGCATTAGATATACTATTTGGAATATTTCCAACAAACTTATTTCTATACATATGTAGTTGTATTAGGCTTGGAAGGCCTAATCCCATATTTGATGGAAGCATGCCTGAGAGAGAATTTTCTTCAAGACGAAAATATTCCAATGTTGAGATGTTGAAGACTTTTGAAGAAATAGATCCACTCAATCTGTTATTTCCTACTTGAAGATACTTAAGTTCATTGAGATTGCCAATCTCCATTGGTATCGAACCTAAAAATCACACGAATGAGAAGCATCACAGTATTGTGATGCATGAAATGCTTAACCATAAAATGAAGATAGAAAATTAAAAGTATACCTGAAAAAAAGTTATCATGTAAAGATAAAATTTGTAACAATGTGCAATTGCCAATCGATCGTGGAATGGTTCCTTCCAAATGATTACCGAATAGAGTAAATTTTTCAAGTTGAGGAAGTTGATGACACATCTCATCTGGGAGAGTTCCATTTAAATCGTTTACGTCAAGATTGATCTCTTTCAAAGAAGAGATGTTGAAGAGGGAGACTGGAATTTCACCTGTATATGTAACATAAAATATGAAATTATTATTCAAAAAACACTTATTGTGTTAGGAAAATCATCTTACCCTCCAAGTTGGTGCTAGTAAGATACAAAGATTGAAGGTTTGTCAAGTTTCCAATGTCTGCTGGCATAGGTCCTTTGTCAAAATTATTGAAAGATAGCTCCAAATCTACCAATTCTTTGCAATATCGCCATACATTCGGCATCTTACCAGAAAAATCATTAACATAAAGATAGAGTAATCTAAGATTTGGAAGTCCTTGACAAACATTTGATGGAAGAATTCCAGAGAGATTATTGAAACCAAGACCCAATATTTGCAAAGATGAGTTGTTCAACATTAATATGTTGCCAGTGAGGAGATTATATTGAAGGTTCAATGTTATCAGCTGTGGAAGATCACCAATTCCTTTTGGAATTTCTCCTTTAGTTCAATATAGACAAAATAAACATATTTAGGATGACTCGTTAAACATAATACGCATCACAACAACTGTAATGACTCCAATTGCAGACGCAACTGTAATTTAAAACCATGGATGTGAGTATATCATACCTGATAAAGAGTTATTTGAAAGACGGATTTCTTGAAGTAAAGACATGTTGAAAATATTTGATGGTATGATTCCAGAGAGTTTGTTATTTCTAACATCCAAAATTCTCAACCTATGAAGTTTACCAACAACATGTGGAATAGTTCCTTCAAGGAAATTTGATTTCCAACTTAGATACTCCAACATTGACAAATTGGATATAGATTGAGGAATAACTCCAACAATATTATTATATCCAAAATCCAAATATTGAAGTTTTGATAAGTCCCCTATCTTTAAAGGAATTTCTCCAACAAAATCATTGTAACTCAAATCAAACCACTTCAATCTCTTCAAATGAAGTAACTCATGTGGTAACTCACCATGGAAACTATTGCCTTGTAGATCAAGAACAAGAAGGAAAGAGAGATTTCCCAATTGAGGAGAAATGGTACCTTGAAGGGCCATGTTACTAAGATTCAATGCATTTACTCTTCCATGATGTTCATCACAAGTAACACCAACCCAATTGCATGAAGAGAAAGTAGAAGAATTAGAGGAAATTGACCAATTACTAAGCATATGATAAGGGTCCAAAGTAATAGATGATTTGAATGAAAGAAGTGCAAATTCATCGGTGGTGATGTTTTTTTTAGTACTCATAGCTAAGCAAGTGAAGAAGTAATAATAGAGTGAGACAGAGAGAATACAGAGCCAATTAGAGTATAGTTTGGCCATTTTCAATATAATATATGCATGAGTCTAAGAATGGATGAGTATATTTATATGAAAATGGCTAAGATGATACTAAGGGCATATGTTAAGTAGTCAAAGGTAAATATTTTGTTTAAGAATTTGTATTGAAAATCTTAATTTTTAAACTTTTAAAAAGTAATATACAATTTCTTGGAAGGAACTGCAAAAAGATAGCAACCAGAACAAACAAGATATATAGTATTTATCAATAGCCAGACATGACTTATCATAAAAATAATATCTTCATAGACTCGTAGACTAACCAAGGATTGGGAAATGGTCTCACATCCTTGTTAAAATACAATTTAAATTTATCACTGAAATTGAAATTCCCAACTACGTTCTAGCAAATATATTAGACGGTTACGATATCATCGATTATTTAAAAGAGGATAAAAGAGAATTTGTGAATGATATGATGAAGTTCTACATGACACCGAAGTTTATAATGACAACATTGAAAGATCGAATTCTAGAGATACATATCTTTTTATTATTAGAGGTTCATACACAAAAATACAACACCTGAATTATTATTAGAGGTTCATACACAAAAATACAACACCTGATGAGTTTAATTCATAATGAGAATTATGTGTATTGGACAAATAATAAAGAGGACTCTAGTGTTGCGAGTGACATATTTTGGACACATTCTGTTCAGTTAAACTTCTAAACATGTTTTCTTTTGTATTGATCTCCGACAATACGTACAAAGCAAATAGTCACCAATTCCCACTAATTGAGATTATTGGTGTCAGATATAGAGTTGACATTCTCTATTATGTTTCCTTGCTTGGGACATGAATGACAAGGAAATTTCATATGAGCACTAGAAAAACATAGGGAGTTGTTTAAAGTAGTGTCACACACTAGAAACACTGTGCCAAAGAAAATCTTACACAACACTTTTTCTTAACCTTAGACAACGATTTAAAGTGCTTTAAAGTGTTGTTTATTTTGTAGCGTTGTAAGTATAGGAAGTGTTTTTTTTAAATATAAAAGTGTTGGCTTAATTGAAATTTGGGCAACGCTTTCTATTAAAAGTGTTGGCGTAACTTCTCTTTATGCATCACTTTTGAATAAAAGCGTTGGGGTAAGGCATTATTAGGCAGGACTTTCAGCTAAAAGCGCTGGCATAAGTTCTCTCTAGACATCACTTTCAGCTAAAAATGATGGCACAAGTTATCATTGGACATATCTTTCTAATAAAAGCGTTGGGATAAGGCATCCTTAGGCAGCGCTCTCAACTAAAAATATGACACAAGTCATCATTAAGTGGTGTTTTTTTTATATTAATAAACAGTATCTTATATGTACTTTACCCAATAGTTTTATTTTCCTCAAGCCATCATTAGGACTTGTTTATTTTTTCTTGAGTTAAAGTTTGAGATAGATTCTCGTGAAATATATAATTATGAAACAACGCAAGAGTTACAATTTTAAAATACTTGTTCACAAAATCACTTTTCGGTATTTTTTGCGGTGTAACTTTCTTCGAAAGCGGGTTTAGAAATAAATTATTAGATATTTCCAAAATATTATTTGGAAGATGGATTTTTGTATATATTAATTATATGTAGAATTAAAAAGCAAATGGCCTAATGTCCTGGTGGTAAGGGGCTTGAAATTTTATGTAAGGGTTTGTGGTTTGAATCCTATTGGTGCCTTTTTGAATAAAGTTTATTATACTAATAGTAATAAAAAACGAAATCAAAATGAACCAATGTGTAGTTCGAACTCGTATCCTTTTGATGGGGGCGAATAAAAATAAATACATCCATTTTTTTATACATTTTTAATTTCTCTAAATCATCATTTACTTTATTAATGCATGAGTAAAGTATAAGAAACATTGTTCTGTAACCCATTATCAAAAAAATAAGTTTAATGTGTTTGTGCAATTTACATTAAGGTATTCAAAGTATCCTAAAGGGAATTCACCGTTAATCCCTATTGTATCTGATATATAATAATTGGTTGGGGTGAATTGAACCTAAAGATTAGTGCGAAATTCACACGCTTTGAATTTTCAAGTGTGATATTCATCAACATCTTCTTAGTTCTAGTGCTGCTACATATTTTCAACAACCACAATATCCAACAATCTTTAGATTCAATTATTACTTAAACAATGGCAACGTCACTCAAAGAAATGACATCTAATTTTGTAAAATTAGAAAAGTTCGATGGAGGTAACTTTATCCGTTGACAGAAAAAGATGAAATGTTTGCTTAGAACTTTGAAAGTGGTATATGTTCTAAATACAACAAAACCGATAGAAAGGGAAGAAGAAACAATCTCAGAAACAAGAGGGAGGCAAGAATTGGACAATGATGATTACATTTACATGTGTCATATTCTTAATGGTATGTCAGATTCATTGTTCAATATTTATCAAAGCAGTCAATTAACAAAAGATTTGTGGGATAAACTAGAGTCAAGATACATGCAAGAAGATGTTATAATTAAGAAGTTTCTTGTTTCCCAATTCAATAATTATAAAATGGTAAATAATAGACCTGTTATGGAACAATTACATGAAATTAAACGTATTCTTAATAATTATAAACAACACAAAATGCACATGGATGAAACCATCGTTGTGTCTTCCATAATAGACAAACTCTCACCTTCATGGAAGGATATAAAAGGACCCTCAAACATAAAAAAGAGGATATATCTCTTGAACAATTGGGTAATCACCTTCGGTTATAAGAAGAGTATCGCAAAAAAGAAGATACTAAAGACCAATTTACTCATGAGAAAATACATGGTGTGGAAGATGGAAAATCTAACAAGTCCAATGATAATATGGACATAGATGATGAAAAGGTTCATGACAACAATGGAAATGGACAAAGAAAAAGAAAAGGAGGAAGTTGCTTTCATTGTGGCAAACCGGAACATTTTTAAAGTGAATGTAGGTTCTTGAAAAAGATGAACAAAGTGAAGCAGTCAAGTGCACAAAATGAACATCTTGTTGCATAGAAGTAACTTCTAGAAATTACTCACTTTTAAGAATGTATATTCGGTGTTGAAAAATTTATAATTAAGTGTGTTGTACGTAATAAAGTGTGGATTTATTTGGTTTGCATAATTTATTGTGTGGTATATTTATATGAAAGTGAATTTAAATTTATTTACAAAGAAATTGAATATAAAATTTGGTTGTTAATATTTTCATAAATATTGATCATAAAGTATTGAATTTTCCTTTAATAAAAGTTGTGACATAAATAAATATACTTATAATGAGTTTAATATATTTTGGAATAATGTCATTTGATTTATCTTTAAAATGGAAAATATTGTTTTCTTTATTTTATAAAATTCATTGATGTGTTATGACTTAAAACTCAATCTTATTTAAAGTATAATGATTGATAATTTCAAGTGTATGTATGTATGTTTTGTATGTCATGTAAATGATAAAATTCTATTTAAGAGAATTAAATTAATCTAGCTATTTAGATTTAATTTTCATATGTGTTTATGATTTACATGATTGAATGTTTGATAAAATATATGATCATGATTGTTTAAGATATAGAAGTTTGATAATCATGTTTATTATAATTATTTTACATGCTTGTTGTATTAATATGTTGTGTTCAAATTGAAAGAAAAGTGAAACTTTAAATATTATTGATTGTTATTAAATGGTTTAATAACAAATGTTGAATGATTTAAAATGTTAGTATGATATACAAAGTAACAAATGTTATGTGATAGGCATCTCGCATGAACAATTACATATGCATAAACCATGCCTACATGCTATAAGCGAGGATTCGGTAACCACTCATGGAAGTCCGTAATAATCCCCAACAAAGCAATTTGAAATCACTCATTTCATGTCAATCTTATTCAACCCTTTGGTTGAAATTTGTTGTTTATGTTAAGCTTCATCAACCCATTGGTTGAAGTTAGTTCTCTTAATCTGAATCAACCCAGTGGTTGAGGATGATCGTATCACTCATCGACCTTCGTCAACCCATTAGTTGGAGTTGGTTCTCTTGTGTTGATCTGAATCAATCTATTGGTTAAGGAGGATCTATTTTCTTTCATTGACCTTCGTCAATCCATTGGTTGTAGTTGGTTATTCTTCATATGAATCAATCTATTGATTGGGGATGATATGTTTTCTTTCATTAACCTTCGTCAATATATTGGTTGAAGTTGGTTATTCTTCATCTAAACCAATTCATTGGTTGAGGAGGATTTATTTTTATTTCATTAACCTTCGTCAATCCATTGGTGGAAGTTGGTTTTTTTTCATCTAAATCAATTCATTGGTTGAGGACGATTTGTGCGTTGACCTTTATTAAAGTATAGGTTGAAGTTGGTTATTTTTTCATCAAAATCAATCCTTTGATTGAGGATGATTTGTTCATGACCTTAGTTAATCCTTTGGTTGAAGTCAATTATTTTTCATAGGAATCGATCCTTTGATTGAGGACAATTTGTTCGTTGACCTTCATCAATCCATTGGTTGAAGTTGGTTATTTTTCATATGAATCAATCCATTGGTTGAGGATGATTTGTTCATGGACATTCGTCAATCTATTGGTTGAAGTTGGTTATTTTTCATTTGAATTAATCCATTGGTTGAGGATGACTTGTTCGTTGACCTTCATCAATCCATTGGTCGAAGCTGGTTGTTTCAAGTTCTTCTAATCCGAATCAACCTATTGGTTGAGAATGATCTTTTTGCCGATGACCTCCATCAATCCATTGGTTGGTATTGGTGTGTCTTCTTTTGTTGATTTGAATCAACACATTAGTTGAGGACGATTTATCGTTAACCTCCGTCAATACATCAATTGATGTTGGATGTCTTTTGTTGATCTGAATCAACATATTAGTTAAGGATGGTTTGTCGGTGCCATTGCCTTTACCCAGTGAGTCTTCCCATTTACTTCATTTGTCTTCCCATTGGAATTCCTTGAAAAGTTATATCAGTTAATCTCCTCAGAGTTTGATTCATATTTCATATCCCCAACAATAGAATCCATGCATTCATAACATAACGTGCCATCTCATTGCACCAAAGGAAAAAAATTGGGTTTTTCGTATTTAATTATCTTCAACCACGAACGTATGAAGATCGTTGTCATTCATACCTTCAGGTTCAAGGTAATTAAATAGGGGCAGCTGTCATACCCTAATTTTGTCCGAAAATTTTAAACTTTCATGCATTCAATCTTATTTTGTTTTGCGTAGAATAAAATTTAAGTTTTACACACAAATCGGTTGAATCGATTTTTAATTGCATGTAAAATTAGCGAGCAAAAAATTTCTAGATCGGGCTTGCATTTGTTTGTTTTATTGATCTACAATTCACGTAGTTTAGCCGGACTTGCTCGTTAAACTTTTTCGATCCCATTTACGTTCGCAATTTGATCAGTCTAAGCCTTTTCAACCGAGCGTTTTTCACCATAAAATTTGATTTCTATCTGTCTATTTTACAGAAGTATATTTCTCATAGATTATTTTAATGCATTTATTTTATTTTTTTCACGCATTTTCACGCCTGATTTTTATTCAATTTAGTTCCTTTTGTTTTTGTTTTTTTTATCAAAATATCAACAAAAAAAATAGAGACAAATAAATAATCATTTAATTTTTATTTTCTTTATCAAAAAAAATATTTCAATTGTTTTGAATTTGATTCTTTTAAATTTATTTTTTATCTTAAACATATCCTTGTGTGTTTTTTGGCAATGCATTTAATTATGAAAATCCTAATTTGCTTATTATTTTGTGCTAACTTTCTTGACCAATGGACTGAAGTTAATCACTAACTCACAATTGTTACCATTATTTTCACTTGGATCACTATGGATGTTTCTCTCTCATAACTGAATTACAATCTCATTTCAATAAAATTAACTTCAACAAACACACTTAGATGCAATCTTAACCCTTGATTAAACATTTATTTTTCACATGGATCACTAATCGGTACAATCCTAACCATTCATCATTTTCATTTTTCATATTCTAACTTTCTCAAAAATTCACCCTCACATTTCACACAAATTTGAATTCATTCACATTCATGCTAGCCTATTTAAATAACATCATATCACCACACAAAAAAAGGAGAAGGAGAAATGAGTAAAAAGGATAGCATATTCACTACTTGAATTTTCCTCAAAAATAGAAAATAATTGAATAATTTGAAAGAGGAGAAAGAGAGGGTTGAAGAGTGATTCATATCACATTGATCGATACCTGCTTGGAGCTTCGTCGGAGGGTGGTCGGGATTTACAAACTCATCGGTTTTCTTTGCATTCTTGAGGATTTTCACGTGGATAAACTTTGATTCTTGTTTTTTACTAGACTTCTTGACATAAACTTGTTGTTGCACTTAGTATGTAATCCATTAATCATTTGTGCAAAATAGCTCGGAAAATGAATTTTTAGAAAATTGATATTCTTGTGCATCTCACTATAAACGACTAATTTTCGAAAATTTTAGTTGTTGATTTTTGAGCATGAAATTATGTTCGTGAGATCGATTAGATGAATTTTTATTATTCATTTAGGCGATTTCGTGAAAAATTGAGACAATTGCATCTGGATCAAATAGATTAGTAGTGTGTATTTTCCAAATTGTTCATATTGTTAATGCATTCTTACTTCCTACACTACTATTCATGCTTAACAAAAGTGGAAGATGAAGCATGGCCCATGTGGCCCTACCATTTTTTTTTCATTTTCTTTTTATTTTATTTTATTACTTTCTATTTTCTTTTTTTTTTATTATTTAATTTTTTTTAATTAATTTGATTAATTGATTAAATACAAACTTAAATAGTTTTTTTTCCCCTTTAAGTTGACATATTTTTGTTTTTGTCACTATGTCTTTTTTTTATGGATAAAGTTCTTATATGTTGAATTTTATTTGCTTTTAGTTCATAAAATTAAAATCCAGAGGTTTCTTATGGATTTTAACTTTAGGGACTAACACCAAAAGAATTTTAGGATTCATGGATTATTTTTAGAAAAAAAAGATACAGGAACAAAAATAAATAAAAACGCCAACTTATAGGACCAAAAAACTATTTAAGCCTTAAATGTATCTTAATTTATTAACCTTTTAAATTGATTTTTAATTAATTGACTAATTGATTAAATATATTTTAATTGATTAATTTTGTTAATTGATTTTTAATTAACTTGATTCATTGGTCATATCTATTTTAATTGATTAACTTTGTTAATTGATTTTTAATTAGCTTGATTAATTGATTAATTTGGTTAATTGATTTTTAATTAACTTGATTAATTAAGTAATTTCATTTTAATGGATTAATTAGGGTTAATTGATTTTTAATTAAATAATTTGACCACATAAAATCAACCTTTCAAAATCAAATTAAATACTTGATCAACATCAAGTTGGTTTTCAAATTATCTGACCACGTTATAAACCACTTTCCTAATTAAATGTTACATTAAAAAATCTTTTCATAATAAAATCGAATGAAGAGGAACATTAGAGTCTCGCGTTACATGAAAACCTCGAATCATTGGCTTCGGGACACACGTCTTTGAATAACAATTTATTCTTTCTTTTATCCCAAAACACTTAATTCAAACTTGGATTAAAAAAGGAACATTATAGTATAGGGTTCTATGAAAACCTTGAGCAATCGGTCCAGAGACACACGTTTTGGTCCTACCACACGTTTGTTATCCATCAAACAAATGTCATAAACACTTTGAATGAAAAAAGAACATTGGTGTCTCCTTTATATGAAAACCTCGAATAATCGGCCCTGAGGCATACGTCTTGGTCCTACCGAGCATTCATCATTCTCCTAAAAATAATTCAACACATCAAATCCATTTTTCTTGCCTCTGTGCGATCGAAAACCTTTTTAAAAAGAACATTGTTTAGTCTGTTCTATCGCAATACAAACAAACGTTTTAAGCCTCCCATTGCAAGCACAAGCAACGTTTAACTGATAGAGCGCGATTTAAACATTCGTTCGATAAAATCAACCAATCAATACATAACTTTTTACGCAGAACTACGTAGTCTTGAGTTCTCTATCGCACCTAGGGATACATAGAAGCGGGATTTTGAAATCTTGTCAGGCACGTTAACAAAAAAACCTAAAAAAGTTTTTTCTTTCTTTCTTTCATAAACACATGATAAGTAAAAGAAAACAATAACATAAGCTAACATTCAATCGCAAATTTAACTTAATGGTACTTGTTGAGTACAACGAACGTGAGGGGTGCTAATATCTTCCCCTTGCGTAACGACTCTTGAACTAGAGTTTGGTTGCGACGACCATCTTCTTTTTCTTTCGAAGGTTTTATCTATATTTTCTCTTTCCTATTTTTGAACAAATAAAATTTGGTGGTGACTTTATTCAATAGTTTTCCAAGAACGCGCGAACTCCTCGCGAATGATAATATTTTTTTATATGAACACAACCAAGTCGTGCATTAAGAAAACATAATAGCAAACATGTAACTATTTAATATGTGCATTATGAAATGGAAGTTATTGTTTTTAATTTAGTGTTATACTAATATATTTAAATTTAAGAGTTAAGTTTTCTCATTAGAACCTTAAAAACATGTTCCTGAATAGCAAATGAGATTTGTGTAAAAATTGGAATGCGGTCAAAGTCATGTTGATACTTCAACTAGGTTCAATCAAGAAATCATTTAGAAAAAATCATCATGAACATTAAGAATCAACATATTACTCATTTTTACGCAATATTGTATGGTTTCGTGTCAAGAAAATGCAAACATCACATTGCAAGAGAGAATAAAAGAGTGAAGTGAGTAGGTGTTTATAAGGTTGCATATCATAAAAGAGTGAAGTGAGTAGGTGTTTATAAGGTTGCATATGGATACTGCATTATATGGCGGGAAATGCTTGTAGCATGACATAATATTTAATACCATATTAATTTACATAAATATTTAACAATAAAATTATAAAATACTTATACTTCTATCAAACTCATACACATAAAGTTGCCTCGTATAAAGGCATTGGCCTCTCCTAAAAAGTGATACCCAAGCTCGAGGAACACGAAAATATACTTCACATCAATGTAATGATTGTAATGATAGGGCTTATTAACATAAATGGTACATCCAACCAGATATAACATATCATATCTACCATGTGTCACCAACACCGTATATTTTTCTCTTGTAGGCAAGGCTCGTGTAACATGGAACATGCACAACACATCACCTAATGTGACTGTAATCTCTTTGAATGAAAGATGGAAGGAAGAAATCTTGTTTTTCCATCTTTCTGTAAGAGAATATAACAGTGGACTGCCTAGCATGGTGTGCTAACAACCCATCAACGAAAATAATAGAAACCCCCTCAAGTATCTCCATAACAAAGAATTTCTTCAACTTCATCCCATGGATGGAACCTTTAATATGACTGATCTTGAAAAATTAAATCATAAGATACTAGTTATTTTAATTAACACATAATGCATAAAATATAATTATATAACTACATATACCTCTCATTGGCATAGATGCAATGCTACATGTTGATTGTACTAAGTCAACATAGACATGTCAGATGGTCATCCTCGGAATCCAATTGCCACCTAAGTCAAAATAATTAAATAATCTTCAAAAGAAGACTATAACACCTAATGAATTGCGTTACAATTAAAACTCACTCACTCTCTTTCTTTCCAAGAATTGAGCAAGACTTATCAGTCGTAATTTAGTTGAGGTTGAAATAATTCTTTTCTAAAAAATCTCAAATAAATAGCATTTCCCATTCAAGAGATTAACATTTAAAAAATATTCAAGGTTTTTTTGAGATAGATTTTATGTGAATGATGAACACTCTAAAAGTTGATTTTATGTGTTATAGATAAGACACAAAAAAGTGTAAAAATAACACTTTGATTCGAGTCAAAGAGAAAATGAGTGATTCGAATCTAGTGAGAGAATGCTTTGAATCAAAAAAAGAAGAAACTCATAACATAGCTAAATTGATTATTGACATTAGAATCATGAAAGACATGAGAGCAGCTAAACAGATTATTGACATTAGAATCATGCGTGACTGAAAGGAGAAGAAACATTGGATGTCACAGGAACATCTTATTGAAAGAATGTTGTAAAGATTCCAAACGGAAAGTTCTAAGGCGGTAAGCACTCCTCTTGCTACTCATTTGAAGTTTAGTTCTAATCAAAGTCCTTCAAGTGATGATGAAATGTTTTATATAAAAAGTGTTCCTTACGCGTCTATCGTGGGTAGTTTGATGTGTGCAATGGTGTGTAAAAGATCAAATATAACTCATGTTGTTGGTACAATCAATAGATATTTGTCAAATTCAGGTAGAGAGCATGGAATGTTGCAAAATGGATTTTAAGGTAACTTCGTGATACTACTTGTGTGAGGCTTTGTTTTGAAGGAGATAAGACTGCTCTAGAGGGGTACTCTGACTCTGGTATGTCTAGAGACATTAATTCTAAAAATTCCACTTTGCGCTACATGATTAAATTTGAAGGGGAAGTTGTGACTTGGTAGTCAAGATTGCAAAAGTGTGTAGCATTTTCTACTACAAATGCATAGTTCATTGCCATTACTAAAGCATGCAAAAAGTTACTATGGTTGAAGATATTTTTGTAGGAGTTTGGGTTTGTTCAAGACAAATATGTGTTATTTGTTGATAGTGAAAATACTATTTATATTGGTAAGAATCCGACTTTTCAAAAGTTCAAACACATTAATGTGAGATATTATTAAATACATGATGTTTTGGATGTTAAGTTGTCAGAATTAGCTAAATTTCACATGAATGATAATAGTTTTAATGTGATGACTAAAACATTATCAAGAGGAAAATTTAAAGTTTATCGTGATATTGCCGGTATGGCAATTTCTTCCAAATAATTGTGAGGAGGAGATTTGTTGGATTTGTAACTTGAACTTCCTCCACATATGATGATTAAAATACTGATGTTCTGCAATGTTTTTGTTTGTTTATATATTTGTTTTTTATCCTTATAGATTTAAAAAATTTATATTTACTAGTTTATTTTTGAGAATTAATTTCCCATACATTCTCATATTTAAAAATATAGAATTATGAAATGAAAACAAGCCAACTGTGTTATGTTTTTTGGAATAAGAATGGGGCCAGCTTCCTGCAGAATAAAACCAAGTCAAGTGTTCACACCAGTATGAATCAAAGGAAACGATAAAGTAAAGATAGCGTAAGTAAATTGATGTTGTTATTTGAAAACGTTAAAAGTTGTCACATGCTTATGTTTGTCTGATATGACACGAAGACAGGAATACGTACACTCAAATAACATTTCTAAGGCATCAATATGCTGTGAATGTGCTAACAAAAGCTCAAGTTACAAATGTGAATGTGAGAAAGATTTCAAAATCCAAATTGGAATCTTCTTCTTACATGGTTTAGGTTTAAATGTGTACACTTGGACTTTAGGTTTCTTCCCTCTTTTTTTTGTATATATCCATCATCTAGTCGTTATTTTTAAAATCTTAATTCAAAATAAATAAGTCAATGAGTCAAACATGATGGCAGAGAATCATTGCTCACAGCTACAAAAAGTCTAATTCTCTTGACTCTTCACATGGTAAATTAAATTTCTTAAAATCTATTTTCATTTGTGAAGAAAAAACTTAAATCTGTATATTATAATATTATATATCCTCATCACTGCTTCGACTCATAAATATATTATATTCAACAATGGCCAAACTATACTCTAACTGGCTCTATATTCTCTCTTTCTCACTCTATTTTTACTTCTTCACTTGCTTAGTTATGAGTACTAAAAAAAACATCACCACCGATGAATTTGCACTTCTTTCATTCAAATCATCTATTACTTTGGACCCTTATCATGTTCTTAGTAATTGGTCAATTTCCTCTAATTCTTCTACTTTCTCTTCATGCAATTGGGTTGGTGTTACTTGTGATGAACATCATGGAAGAGTAAATGCATTGAATCTTAGTAACATGGCCCTTCAAGGTACCATTTCTCCTCAGTTGGGAAATCTCTCTTTCCTTCTTGTTCTTGATCTACAAGGCAATGGTTTCCATGGTGAGTTACCACGAGAGTTACTTCATTTGAAGAGATTGAAGTGGTTGGATTTGAGTTACAATGATTTTGTTGGAGACATTCCTTTAAGGATAGGGGACTTATCAAAACTTCAATATTTGGATCTTGGATATAATAATATTGTTGGAGTTATTCCTCAATCTATATCCAATTTCTCAATGTTGGAGTATCTAAACTGGAAATCAAATTTCATTGAAGGAACTATTCCACATGTTATTGGTAAACTTGAAAGGTTGAGAATTTTGGATGTTAGAAATAACAAACTCTCTGGAATCATACCATCAACAATTTTCAACATGTCTTCGCTTCAAGAAATCCGTCTATCAAATAATTCTTTATCAGGTATGATATGTTCACCCCCATGATTTTAAATTACAGTTGCGTCTGCAATTGAAACAATCATTACGGTCGTTGTGATTCGTATTATGTTTAAAGAGTCGTCCTAAATATGTTTATTTTGTCTATATTGAACTAAAGGAGAAATTCCAAAAGGAATTGGTGATCTTCCACAGCTGATAACATTGAACCTTCAATATAATCTCCTCACCGGCAACATATTAATGTTGAACAACTCATCTTTGCAAATATTGGATCTTGGTTTCAATAATCTCTCTGGAATTCTTCCATCAAATGTTTGTCAAGGACTTCCAAATCTTAGATTACTCTATCTTTATGTTAATGATTTTTCTGGTAAGATGCCGAATGTATGGCGATATTGCAAAGAATTGGTAGATTTGGAGCTATCTTTCAATAATTTTGACAAAGGACCTATGCCAGCTGACATTGGAAACTTGACAAACCTTCAATCTTTGTATCTTACTAGCACCAACTTGGAAGGTAAGATAATTTTTCTAACACAATAAGTGTTTATTTATTAAGTGTTTATTGAATAATACTTTCATATTTTATATTACATATACAGGTGAAATTCCAGTCTCCCTCTTCAACATCTCTTCTTTGATAGAGATCAACCTTGATGGAAACCATTTAAATGGAACTCTTCCGGGCGAGATGTGTCTTCAACTTCCTCAACTTGAAAAATTTACTCTATTCGGTAATCGTTTGGAAGGAACCATTCCACGATCGATTGGCAATTGCACATTGTTGCAAATATTAACATTACAGGATAACTTTTTTTCAGGTAAATCCTCAAATTTCTATCTTCATTTTTTGGTTAAGCATTTCATGCATCATTTTACTCTCATGCTTCATCTCATGATATGTGATTTTAGGTTTGATACCTATGGAGATTGGCAATCTCAATCAACTTCAGTTTCTTCAATTGGGAAATAACAGTTTGAGTGGATATGTTCCTTCAAATGTCTTCAACATTTCAAGATTGGAAAATCTTCATCTTGAACTAAATTCTCTCTCGGGTATGCTTCCATCAAATATGGGATTAGGCCTTCCAAACCTACAACAACTACACATGTATGGAAATAGGTTTGTTGGAAATATTCCAAATAGCATATCCAATGCCTCAAATCTCGTCATAATTGACTTGAGTTCGAATGAATTTAGCGGAGTTATACCCAACTCATTTGGAAATTTAAGAGACCTTGAATCACTCGTCATAGGTGGCAATAATTTGACAATAGACGAGTCTCTTGAATTCAACTTCTTAACTTCGCTGACAATAGGGGTGTTCGTGGTTCATGAACTGAACTGAACCAAACCACATTTATAGTTCAGTTCAGTTTATAATAACCATTTTACAAAAAATGCAGTTAATTGTTAAAATGGTTTCAATTCAGTTTAAAATTACTTTATAACCGGTTTGTATTTATAAACTAGTTTATAATCAGTTTGCAATTATAAACCAATTTTATAATTTGAACTGTTTTAAAATCAATTTTTTTAATTTCATAAAAAATAATTAATTTAAAAAAAAATGAAAATATTTATTTTTTTAAAAAAACTTTTATTTATAAAAATTATTTAAAATTTTTATTTTTTTGAAAAAAAATCTGAATAGATATTTCGAAAATTTCATGGAAAAAAAATATTTTAATTTTAATTTTTCGGGGAAAAAAATTCAGAATAAATTTTTTTCGAATTTTATTTTGGGAAAAATAAATAAAAATTATTTTATTTTTGTATTTCATAAAATTTGGGAAAAAATTTCACTATAAAAATAATTTTATTCTGAAATTTTTATTTTTCAAAAAAAAATATTTTTTCAGAATTTTTTTATTTTGGAAAACAATAATTTTTTATTTTTTTGAAAAAAAAAATATTTCAAATTAAATTATATTTTTTTAATGAATAAAAAAAATTATTTTCAGAAAAAAATTATTTTTTATTTTATGGAATACAAAATATTTTATTTTCAGATTTTTTTCTAAAAAAACTATATTTTTTTATAATTTTATTTTAATTTTTAATAAAATATTTTTAATTTTTCATAATTATAAATATTTTTAATTTCTATTTTTTTTCACTCTCAATAATTTTTCTTTTTTTTATTAAAAAAATTATAACTAAAGCAGTTTATAAAAGAAAACTAATTATGAACCGGTTTTAAACTGAATTATAATTGGTTAATTTAAATGGTTCAGTTCATTAACCATTCAAGTGGTTTAGTTATTTTATGGTTCAATGCAATTCAGTTTAGACATATAATTTGGTTAACCATATTTTTGCACACCCCTAGCTGACAAGTTGCAGAAACTTGAAACATCTTGAAATTTCAGAGAATACTTTGCCATTAAAACTTCCCAAGTCCATTGGAAACCTATCTTTAGAACACCTTTGGGCAAATTCTTGTGGAATTAAAGGAAACATTCCACTAGAAATCGGAAACATGAGCAACTTGGTTCGATTATCTCTGAGTAAGAATGATTTAATTGGACAAATCCCTAGTACAATTAAAGAGTTACAGAAACTTCAATCTTTAGGCCTTGACTACAATGGACTTGAAGGATCTATAATTGATGAGCTTTGTGAAATTAGGAGTTTGAGTGAGTTGAATTTAACAAGTAACAAGTTTTTTGGAGTGTTACCAACATGTTTGGGAAATATGACTTCTCTTAGAAAGTTTCACATTGGATCTAACAGGTTATCCTCTTCAATACCTTCCTCCTTTTGGAATCTCAAAGATATTTTAGAGGTAAACTTATCCTCTAATGCTTTAATTGGAAATCTTCCATTTGAGATTAAGAATTTGAGAGCTCTTGTGCTATTAGATTTGTCAGAAAATCAAATTTCAAACAACATTCCAACAACCATAAGTTTCTTGACAACTCTAGAAACTCTCTCCTTAGCAAATAACAAATTGGAAGGACTTATTCCAAAATCACTTGGTGAAATGGTAAGTTTGAGCTTCTTGGACTTGTCTCACAATCATATAACCGGTATGATCCCGAAATCTTTGGAGTCACTATCTTATCTTAAATACATGAATGTTTCATACAACAGATTGCAAGGAGAGATTCCGAATGGAGGACCTTTCAAGAAGTTTACATCTCAATCTTTCATGAGTAATGAAGCACTTTGTGGTAGTACTCACTTTCAAGTACCTCCATGTGATGAAAAAATTAGGAAAAAGTCAATGAAAAAGATGATATTAATCATATGCATATCATCCATAATTGTTGTGTTAGGCCTTGTGGCTATTGCATGCATAATAGTTCAAATGTTCAAAAGGAAAAAAGTTGAAAATCCAGTTGAAAGAGATTTATCAACTAATTTAGGGGTTTCAAAAAGGATCTCCTATAATGAACTTGTGCAAGCAACTGATGGATTTAGTGAGAGTAACTTGCTTGGAAAGGGTGGTTTTGGATCTGTGTATCAAGGAATGCTTTCTAGTGGGAAGATGGTAGCAGTTAAAGTACTTGACTTGAAATTGGAAGTTGCATCAAGAAGTTTTGATGCGGAATGCAAGGCAATGCGCAATCTTCGGCATCGAAATCTTGTTGAGATTATTACTAGTTGTTCAAATGTCAATTTCAAATCTTTGGTGATGGAGTTTATGTCAAATGGGAGTTTGGAAAAATGGTTATACTCAGATAACTATTTTTTGGATTTCTTGCAAAGGTTGAATATAATGATAGATGTTGCATCTGCATTGGAGTATCTCCATCATGGTTCTTCAATACCAGTGGTTCATTGTGATCTGAAGCCTAGTAATGTGTTACTTGATAAAAATATGGTGGCACATGTGAGTGATTTTGGCATTTCTAGACTCTTGGATGAAGGACATTCTAAAACTCATACAGGGACTCTAGCCACTCTTGGCTATGTTGCACCAGGTAATTATTCTCTTCTAACTCATAAGTTGATTATAATAGTTTGAACTCATATTCAGAATCGCCCTAAGCTTTCAAAAGCAATGTGTAAGATAGTTAGGGTCTAAATGTGCGAAGCAAATAAGGGCCTTTTTTAACTACAATTTAATCGTATCAGATTTGAGACTCATGCAGTAGTCCGCCTTACACACCCTTAAAGACACCTGCTTAAAGTTAGTAGCCAAATTTATATCTAACTAAATAGATACTTTGCAAAAACGAATACTCTCCTTCCTAACAATTTGTAAATCATTTTCATTGTATTTGAGAAATATTTAATAACTAGTTGTTAATATTGACATGTAGAGTATGGTTCTAAGGGAGTCATTTCGGTTAAAGGAGATGTATATAGCTATGGAATAATGCTAATGGAAATCTTCACAGCAAAGAAGCCAACAAATGAAATGTTTGCAGAAGAATTAACATTGAAAACTTGGATTAGTGAATCAATGGCCAGTTCAACCATGGAAGTTGTGGATTTCAATTTAGTCTCTCAACATGATAAAGAAATTCATGAATTTTTAGCTCATGTGTCGTCTATTTTGGCTTTAGCATTGAGGTGTTGCGAAGACTCACCTGAGGCACGGATTAATATGATTGATGTAAGTGCATCATTAATCAAAATCAAGACCTTATTCATCCATTGAAAGACAAAATCATGAAATAAAACTACATATTGAATTATAAATCGCATATTACCTGAAAAAAATCCCTTTATTCTTCTATGTTTCCAATAATATTTGAATATAAATGCAACATAAAACATTATTTAATTTCATATTATATGTGGTTACACATAAAAGTAAAGAATTTGTTAGCTGAAATAGACAACAAAACAATTTAGTGTTGGCCATGTTCTCTCAACCAATCTAAAGCTAGGCGAGTGCAAGTTCAATCAAATGTGAAGAAGATGAATCTTAATCAATTATAATTAGGTCTACAAAGATCATGGAAGTGATAGAATCATTCAAAACTCAGTAGGAATTCATAATTGAAAATTTTACCCATGCTCTATGTTTATAGAGTCACTAACCAAAGAAAGCAAAAAGAAAGGAAACACATTTTGAGGCAGTCTCACATGCGTGGATAAGAAAAAGTGGAAAATACCATGAATTTATAGAATCATGTATGTTAAAAAGAGTGAGAGTGAGAGATATTTGAATAAAATTGTGTGTTTGAATAATATTACGGAGATTGTAATATATAGTGAATATGATATTTTGGACGGAACTCTAATCTTATAGGGATAGTTTCATCTTTCGACAGAGTTGCGTATGTTGTAGTCGAAGTTTGTTCAAGCATGCAGGAGTTGAAGATGTGCATGTTGTAGTCGAAGCATGTTCTAACATGCAATTGTATAAGTTAGCTTGTTGCTTAAGTTAGCTTAGTGTTTAAGTTAGTTTATAGTCTATAAATAGACTGCTCTCTCAGGTTTTTGAGAGAGGGTTAAACGTTGATTGTTGTTATTCACTTGTAACCTTTTCCCTAATTGAAAAAGTGAATAGAAAAACGGTTTTAAGCAATTATTGTTCTTCTTCTTCCTTCTTCTCTCTCTTTCGTAAACCTAAAAGGGTTTCTTGCGTTTTTATTTATTCTTGGCGCGGCATTTGTCACAACAAACTGGTGCGGTGAGCGTGGACTAGATGCCGTCAACAAAGTATGATATTGAGAAATTCACTTGTGTGAATGATTTCGGTTTGTGGCGCTTGAAGATGCAAGCCCTACTGGTTCAATAGGGTTTGTTAGAAGCGTTGAAAGGATCAAAAAAGATGGATGTTTCCCTAACAAAGAAGGAGAAGACGACGATGGATGTTGAGCCTTGGTGATAACACTACTACGGAAAACACATATCACAACGGTGTGATTGTATGTATGATGATTTCCACCACGGTCGTGGGAATGTGATTATAAGTCAAGTAGCGCGCTACCTACGACAACAGTTACTTTAAAAAACCGTCATTGTATGTCCCAACCTATCACAACGGTTATTTTAAACAACCGTTGTTGTATGTCTTTTACTCCCTCCGTTCCTTTTTAAGTGTCATTTTTTAACTTTTTACACATACCAAGAAAACTAATCATTATTGTTACTTTTCGAACAATAATTCTTCTTTTACCTATAATACCCTTAATTATTTATTACATTCATTTTACTTTTTCTCACTCTTTAATAATCCCCAAGGGGTAATTTTGACAAAAATGCAATTAATACTACCTTAAACTTTGCAAGTGACAACAATAAGAACCACAACAAGAATAACAACAAGAACAACAAAAACAACAACAACAACATCATCAGTAACAACAACAACAACAAAAAGAACAACAACAAGAACAACGACAACTAACATTGCTAACTTGAATCCATGCTTTCCTTGTCTCATTCAAGTTGGAGATGAGAGGTGATGGAGTTCTAAAATTTGTTAATGAAAGAAATGATATTTTCGAGTTTTGTTTATGGAAGAAATGATGTTTTCGAGCTTGGTTTAGTGGAGAAATAAAGTGTCGTAAATGGAAGAACATGTATGGAGGTAGAAGATGAAGTTCGTCTAAGTTGGAAGTTCATCTAAGTTTTAGGTTTCACTCAGATCACTAAAGGTAGTGTCTTCAGCGCTCATACTTACTAGATGAACGATAAAGATTTATTTAAGAACTGCGAAGAAACTTAATAAGCAGACTTAAAAATAAATAAAAACAAAATGGTAGGTTCCACCTATCATAACGGGTACTTTAAACAACCATTGTCGTGTGTCTCAACCTATCACAACGGTTACTTTAAACAACATTTGTTGTATGTCTTTTAGTAAATAAATAAAAATTAAATTGTAGGTGTTAGGATTCAAACTCATGACCAGACGCCACTTTTCACCATAGTTGGAGGTTTCAACCGTGGTGAATAATGGATTAAAAATAAATAAAAAACAAAATTGTAGGTGCTAGGATTCGAACGCATGACCATGCGCCACTTTTCACCGCGGTTGATACCTATGATCGTTGTGAAATTTCTTTTAGTAAATACAAAAAAACGTCAAAAAAAAGTTATTACCACAGTTAACAGGAAGATCGTTGTAAAATGGGTGTTATGAAAGGTCTATTTTGTAGTAATATAAGGTTCTTCGGAAGGTCTAGAAGGACAAGACGACAACATGTGTGTGAAGAAAACTTGAAGGGTTGTACATGACAAAATCCCTGGTAAATCGTTTGTACCTGAAGCAGGTTTGCATTCATTCAAGATGAGTGAAGATAGAGTCTTGATGGAGCAGTTGGATATGTTCAACAAGCTGATTCTTGATCTGGAGAATGTCGAGGTTAGCATCGATGATGAAGATCAAGCGTTGTTATTGTTGTGTTCTTTTACCTAAGTCTCATGCTCATTTTAAAGAAACTCTTTGTATGAAAGAGATTCCCTAAACTTTGAAGAAGTTCAATCAACCTTGTACTCTAAGGATTTGAATGATGGAAAGAAGCATAAGTTATCGTTTGTGGGTAAAGGTTTGTCCGTTAAAGGGAAATTCTTGAAGAAAGATGGAAGGTTTGAGAAGAAGAAGGGTAAAGGTCAGTAAAAGTCTTATAATGGTGATACCCCTAGAACTAGATGTTACCACTGTAAGAAGGAAGGTCATACAAGAAACGTTTGCCTTGAACGTCTAAAATATCATGGTTGTAAGGATAATGGGAATGCAATCATTGTTCAAGATGATTTTAAATCGTCTGATGTTTTGGTAATTTCGAGCAGCAATTCTTGCAAGGAATGGATCATGGATTCATGTTGCATTTGGCACATGACTCCAAACAAATATGTGTTTGAGGAATTAGGAGATCAAGATGGTGGATCAGTTTTGCTGGGAAACAATAGAGCCTGAAAGATATCAGGAATTGGATCTATGAGATTCAAGTTCCATGATGAGTAAATAAAGCTAGTGACTGATGTAAGGTATGTATCTGATCTAAAGAGAAATTTGATTTATCTTGGTGAATTCAACAAGAAGGGACATGTTTTCAAAGGAGGGCATTGCATCCTCAGAGTCATGAAGGGTTCGAAGGAAGTCTTGAGAGGCAGGAAGAAACAAGGCTTGTATACCCTCAAGACTGAGGTTGTAAGTGGATCAGCAGATTTTGCCTACATGAAACCTGTGTCGAAGACAGAACTCTGGCACATGAGATTGAGCCATGTCAGTGGAATGGGTCTTGTTGAATTGGGGAAACAGAATCTCCTAGGAGGTGACAAGGTAGAAAAGCTATAATTTTGTGAACCTTGTGTGTTTCGTAAATCCTGCATAGTCAACTTTAACAAAGGCAAACAAAGAACACATGGATCCCTTGATTACACTCATGTTGATATTTAGGGGCCTGCAAGGAATCCTTCACACTCAGGTGCAAATTATTTTCAATCCATAGTTTCTGATTATTCCAGAAAGTTGGGTATTCATCCATAAGACTCTGTTCGAAAATCATACTGGAAGGAAGGTTAAGAGGTTAAGAACCGATAATGGCTTTGAGTTCTACAATGAAGCTTTTGACAGTTACTGTAGTATGTCTGGTATTGTAGGGCACAAGACTACTGCGTGTACTCCTCATCAAAATTTCATGGATGAGAGATTCAATCGAACAATACTGGAAAAGGTTAGATGTTGTTGGTTAGTGCTAGATTGAAGTAGGTGTTTTGGGTCGAGGCTGTTGTGACTGCAACATACCTGATAAATAAGTTTCCCATGACTGCCTTAGGGATGAAGACACATGAAGAAGTCCGGTCATAACATCCATCCAATCTCAACAAACTTAGAGTATTTGGTTGTGTAACATATGCTCACATTAGGCAAGACAAAGTCAAACCTAAAGCTATGATATGCATGTTCCTTAGGTATCATGAATGAGTCAATGCCTATAGATTATGGTGCCTAGGACTAGGTCAGATAAGGTGTATCACAAGTCGTGATGTAGTTTTCAGTGAAGCATAAATGGCGTTCAATAAAACTGATGATGTTGGTCGAAATATGATTATCTTTGTAGAGGAGCTGGAACAGGAAGAGATTCTTGTTAAGGTAGAGCATATTTATGCTGAATTGCATAACTTATATGAAGTTGAAGAACAAGCATAAGTTGTTGATGAAGATGAGGAGATTGATAATGAATACCTACTGGAAAGAGACAGGTTTAGCACAATTCTAATCATACGATTGACAAGCATCTCTCTCTTCACAAAGCAATACAACAAAGCAAGGGCTACATCAACAACGTATCAATCATGAATCAAGTTGTACGATACGAGCCTTAAGTAATGGAGAAGAAGTGGGACTGGAGTATTCCTACCCCCATTATGAGTATCTTTGGGTATGAGACGTATGACTCATCGCTCATCGTATTCACCTCTATTCATAGACTTTAGTGCAATTCGGATCGAACGATTGATAAGGTCTTCATCAACACAAGAAACAACTACAAAGGTTCTCCTCTCTCCACTTGAAAGTTAAGACGAGAGTTACATGCCATGAGCCTTAAGTGGTAAAGAAGGAATGAGACTGGAGCTTTCCTACGCTCATTCTGGATATCTTTGGGTGCGAGACGTTTGGCTCGTTGCTTATCGTATCCACCTTTACCCATCGACTTTAGTGTGATTCTTATCAAACAACTATCAAGTCTTCTCCATTCTAATCATTTCAATTCGATCATTCAATCTCATTCTTTTGCCTCCAATCATTCTTGTTTTCAGCCCTAGTGGGCTGAACTACAAAAGCTCTGATTTCCTTATTGCACTATAAGGATACGTAGGCAGGAGAACCCAGTTTCTTCGCGAGATACCCTATTTATCAATCAATCATTCTCCATTCATTCATCTTTTGAGATCAATCATACTTCTTCTTGGACTCCTTGTCTATCCTTTTAGGATGACTTAACGACAGTCCACCTCGTCAATCAAGAGTTGTTTGGCCCTGTCACCCAAACATTTAATTCATTCTATTTCGGCTAAGAACCACAACAAGAATAACAACAAGAACAACAAAAACAACAACAACAACAACAACAACAACATCATCAGTAACAACAACAACAACAACAACAGAAAGAACAACAACAAGAACAACAACAAGAACAACGACAACTAACATTGCTAACTTGAATCCATGCTTTCCTTGTCTCATTCAAGTTGGAGATGAGAGGTGATGGAGTTCTAAAATTTGTTAATGAAAGAAATGATATTTTCGAGTTTTGTTTATGGAAGAAATGATGTTTTCGAGCTTGGTTTAGTGGAGAAATAAAGTGTCGTAAATGGAAGAACATGTATGGAGGTAGAAGATGAAGTTCGTCTAAGTTGGAAGTTCATCTAAGTTTTAGGTTTCACTCAGATCACTAAAGGTAGTGTCTTCAGCGCTCATACTTACTAGATGAACGATAAAGATTTATTTAAGAACAGCGAAGAAACTTAATAAGCAGGCTTAAAAATAAATAAAAACAAAATTGTAGGTTCCACCTATCATAACGGGTACTTTAAACAACCATTGTCGTGTGTCTCAACCTATCACAACGGTTACTTTAAACCATATTTGTTGTATGTCTTTTAGTAAATAAATAAAAATTAAATTGTAGGTGTTAGGATTCAAACTCATGACCAGACGCCACTTTTCACCATAGTTGGAGGTTTCAACCGTGGTGAATAATGGATTAAAAATAAATAAAAAACAAAATTGTAGGTGCTAGGATTCGAACGCATGACCATGCGCCACTTTTCACCGCGGTTGATACCTATGACCGTTGTGAAATATCTTTTAGTAAATACAAAAAAAAACGTCAAAAAAAAGTTATTACCACAGTTAACAGGAAGATCGTTGTAAAATGGGTGTTATGAAAGGTCTATTTTGTAGTAATATAAGGTTCTTCGGAAGGTCTAGAAGGACAAGACGACAACATGTGTGTGAAGAAAACTTGAAGGGTTGTACAAGACAAAATCCCTAGTAAATCGTCTGTACCTGAAGCAGGTTTGCATTCATTTAAGATGAGTGAAGATAGAGTCTTGATGGAGCAGTTGGATATGTTCAACAAGCTGATTTTGATCTGGAGAATGTCGAGGTTAGCATCGATGATGAAGATCAAGCGTTGTTATTGTTGTGTTCTTTTACCTAAGTCTCATGCTCATTTTAAAGAAACTCTTTGTATGAAAGAGATTCCCTAAACTTTGAAGAAGTTCAATCAACCTTGTACTCTAAGGATTTGAATGATGGAAAGAAGCATAAGTTATCGTTTGTGGGTAAAGGTTTGTCCGTTAAAGGGAAATTCTTGAAGAAAGATGGAAGGTTTGAGAAGAAGAAGGGTAAAGGTCAGTAAAAGTCTTATAATGGTGATACCCCTAGAACTAGATGTTACCACTGTAAGAAGGAAGGTCATACAAGAAACGTTTGCCTTGAACGTCTAAAATATCATGGTTGTAAGGATAATGGGAATGCAATCATTGTTCAAGATGATTTTAAATCGTCTGATGTTTTGGTAATTTCGAGCAGCAATTCTTGCAAGGAATGGATCATGGATTCATGTTGCATTTGGCACATGACTCCAAACAAATATGTGTTTGAGGAATTAGGAGATCAAGATGGTGGATCAGTTTTGCTGGGAAACAATAGAGCCTGAAAGATATCAGGAATTGGATCTATGAGATTCAAGTTCCATGATGAGTAAATAAAGCTAGTGACTGATGTAAGGTATGTATCTGATCTAAAGAGAAATTTGATTTATCTTGGTGAATTCAACAAGAAGGGACATGTTTTCAAAGGAGGGCATTGCATCCTCAGAGTCATGAAGGGTTCGAAGGAAGTCTTGAGAGGCAGGAAGAAACAAGGCTTGTATACCCTCAAGACTGAGGTTGTAAGTGGATCAGCAGATTTTGCCTACATGAAACCTATGTCGAAGACAGAACTCTGGCACATGAGATTGAGCCATGTCAGTGGAATGGGTCTTGTTGAATTGGGGAAACAGAATCTCCTAGGAGGTGACAAGGTAGAAAAGCTATAATTTTGTGAACCTTGTGTGTTTCGTAAATCCTGCATAGTCAACTTTAACAAAGGCAAACAAAGAACACATGGATCCCTTGATTACACTCATGTTGATATTTAGGGCCTGCAAGGAATCCTTCACACTCATGTGCAAATTATTTTCAATCCATAGTTTCTGATTATTCCAGAAAGTTGGGTATTCATCCATAAGACTCTGTTCGAAAATCAGACTGGAAGGAAGGTCAAGAGGTTGAGAACCGATAATGGCTTTGAGTTCTACAATGAAGCTTTTGACAGTTACTGTAGTATGTCTGGTATTGTAGGGCACAAGACTACTGCATGTACTCCTCATCAAAATTTCATGGATGAGAGATTCAATCGAACAATACTGGAAAAGGGTAGATGTTGTTGGTTAGTGCTAGATTGAAGTAGGTGTTTTGGGTCGAGGCTGTTGTGACTGCAACATACCTGATAAATAGGTTTCCCCTGACTGCCTTAGGGATGAAGACACATGAAGAAGTCCGGTCATAACATCCATCCAATCTCAACAAACTTAGAGTATTTGGTTGTGTAACATATGCTCACATTAGGCAAGACAAAGTCGAACCTAAAGCTCTGATATGCATGTTCCTTAGGTATCATGAATGAGTCAATGCCTATAGATTATGGTGCCTAGGACTAGGTCAGATAAGGTGTATCACAAGTCGTGATGTAGTTTTCAGTGAAGCATAAATGGTGTTCAATAAAACTGATGATGTTGGTCGAAATATGATTATCTTTGTAGAGGAGCTGGAACAGGAAGAGATTCATGTTAAGGTAGAGCATATTGATGCTGAATTGCATAACCTATATGAAGTTGAAGAACAAGCATAAGTTGTTGATGAAGATGAGGAGATTGATAATGAATACCTACAGGAAAGAGACAGGTTAAGAAAATCATCAAGCCACCTCAGAGACTTGGTTATGCAGATCTCATAGCTTTTGCCTTAATCTCTCAAGCGAGGTTATTGATAAAGAACCTAGAGACTACAAGAATGTTTTGAGGAGTCGAGATGACCACCAGGTGAGTTGGAAGATAAATCATAGAAACCCTCTTGGCTATCAACGAGTCTTTTGAAAGCCTCGACGGGATTATCTTGGTTACCAGCAATTGTTGAAGCATACACCTCCTTAAAACTATCTTGATATCGAGACAGATACCTTGGAGTAGGGGAAGAATGATTGTGTTCTTGAAAGTTGTCTCTCCCAGGAGATCCTATAAATGTTTGGACGTGGTTTGGCACAACAACGTTGAGAGTCTTTTCGACATGAAGAACCACAAGTGTTCCTTGTGTAGGAATGGTTCTCATAAGAGCTTTCAGCATCAGAGCCTTATCCTGGTTGGATGGTGGAGTGGGTGCAGTTATGCCTTGACCTTTCCCTTCAACATGAGACTTAGTGAATGGACTTTAAGCAGTCTACACAATTGGCTCCAGGAACCAACCACCAATTTTCCTTGCTTGGTCCATCACTTCATTATTCCTAGTGTCACTATAAAAATTTTCAGATGGTGTCAACGAAGTTGTTATGTATTCGATGCTCGGATACTCAGGATGACTGCCTAATTCATTTAGCTGAGGCGGAGGGCCTTTAGGGTTAGCATCGATCGACTACCAAAATAATTCTTGAATTGAGATGGTTCAAAGAGAAAAATAAGATCATAAAGAGGCAAAGTTACTTGTTCAGTGTTTGAAGAATGGATGAAAGATGTATCCTCAGTTCCATTAGTCGATTGTTGTGAGGTAGTGCCACCCATTTTTTGTAAATGGGGCACATTACTCTCATTGGTACCATCGTCTGCGAAGACCGTTACACCCTTGTGCATTACCCTATTTTTCTTCCCAGCAGAAGATTTAACATGGGGTTTGCCCGCCCCTAGTTGTGCAGCAGCAGCCTCACCAATATGGATGCATGTATTTGTTGTTTGTGTTGGAGAAATGGGAGGATGAGATTGTGGACCATCATCTCTGATGTCAAACTCACTCTCTTTATGGGGAGACTAACGTGGTTTGACAGTATTAGAAAAGGTTAAATCAAGTCAAGACAGATAGGAGAGTAGAGGACACAAACCAAAACCTCTTCATCGTAGGAATGACGTCATCGCCCAAATTTTTTGTCATTGATGGCCCTGTAGCAGTAGAGGCCTTTTCTACCTTTTTAGCCTGAAAGAGAAACTTCGATCAAAACGTCAACACTGAAGAAAATAAGAAAGGAAGCTTAGTCTTTTTACCTTTGAACTCATAGTAGTACGGGTGTCTTACGAACCAACAGTCGAGGCATTTAGATTAGTGAGAACCACTGCAAAAAGACCAGGCAAGAATGTGTTAGAATCTAAAAACATCCAAGGTAAGACAAAGTAAATGTTCTCAGACCCAGTCGAAAGAAGTTACCTTGATCTCTTAGGGGGTAGAAAACATCAATCAGACGTTGTGCCATGAGGGTGTGGTATGACACGTTCTGGTAATTGAGTGCCCACTATTCCTCAAAATCTTAGGTACAGTGGTAGGAGAGTGAATATTCGAAGGGATGTAGAAAAACTTCTTTCTTTTTGCAAAACTCAAGGTAGCTTGTAATCCATTTCTCGGCATCATTGTTGGTAGAAAAGAATAAGTATTGGCCTTCAGGAATGAAGCACTTAGGAAGCAGTTGGATTAGACCAAAGTTCCTAGCCACTAGGTTTGGTTGGTAAGGAGCCTCCCTTATACCTATCTTAGTAGAGGTAAGTCTCGACAATGGAACAGTGGGACTAAATCAGGAAACAAAAGTAGCATGTATGTCTTTCTTCTCTTGTGGGGATGGATTGGGAAAAGGTTTCTTGAAAAAATTAGGACCATACTATTGACTAGAAAATGGTGCCATGGTCGAGGTGAAAGTCTTGCACCTATAAAACATATGAAAATAATCCTCAAAGACCTCCAAAGAGACAACTTTCTCATTGTCCAGAGTAAGATTTGCAAGCCTAATACCTTCAACTCCCACTTATGTGCTAGGAGGAACTCTGGTCTTAACGGAGGGTTTGAAGGTGGCATTAAGCCACAGTTGTAAAATCCATATAGGGACACCTATCTGAAGGTTGTCGGGGTTCGCCATTTCCTTCAAATCTTCGCATGCCAACCCCAATGATTCATAGAGGCAAAGAAGGATTAACCTGCTCAAGCATATTTTCCTCACTTCATGGAGTTGGGTGGCCAATAAGACATACCTTTTCGGTACCCAAATATATCAAGCGCAGAAGACATACCTGGAAAGCCAATAAGTCAGGAAAGCAATGTGTTCCTGATCATTGGCCACCCAACTCCATGAACCTCGATGGTCCTCCATGAATGAGCTGTAAGCGGTTCTAACGAAGTTAAACCCAAGTTTTGTCTTTTTTTTTCTTGAAGGCTCAAAGTCTTCTCTAGTTGGTCGAAGAACAACTACGAGACTGATATCGAAGAGAGTCAGGGTTATCATCCCACAAGGCAAATGGAACATGTTGGTCGATGTGTCCCAGAAGCACATAGCAGAAATGAGCATGTGGGAATTGTAAGAGGGACCCACTCTTAACAGCTGGATTAGGTAAAAAAATGCCCAAATCCCTCCAAAAATGTTTCTTTTTCTCTTCAACCCTATTCATCCATTTAAGGTATTTAGTGTTCTTAGTTGGAGGGGAAGAATGAAATACTATGTTTTTGAAGAAGTTGAAATTGAAGGATTTGTCAATGAACACCAAGGATTCGTAATCAGGATAAGTTGGAAAGAAGTCCTTCACCATGTGAGTTTTATTGATATGCCTGGGTAGTGGACCCAAAAATGCATGCACAAAGCTAGTAAGAGTGTAAGGGATGAGGGAAGCACGATACCATTATTTTCTTCTTCCATCCTCTATGGGAGGTTCAGGGACATACGTTCGATCATTGGCATACAGTGGTGCATCAACCTCAGTAGCGATAGGTGGATTAGATTGAGTTGGAAGTGTCATTATGGTAAATGAAGTTCCTTTTGAAAGAGCTTTCTAGAGAAAAGGGGGGCTGCAAAGGAAAGAAAATTCTCATGGTGGTTTCGTTGTCTGTTTCAGAATATGGAAGTGAGAAGAAATCTGGAGGTAGCATGTTAAATACCCAAAGGAAAAACGGTTCAGTTTTTCCCACCTAGTGTCCTTAGCCACGTGGTGTGTTTGAGCTGACAGATGGCACCATAAAGGTCACGGGGAAAGATGAAAATAGAATTAAGAGATTTTTTCTTGATTTCATTTTTATTTAAAGCTCCTAGGAAATAGGAGGTGATCATGATAGTTTGCATGCACGTCTGTGATGTTATATTTTGGTGTAAAATGGTCATAATGACCAGAATAATAATTAATGACTTTGACCTTTTGTTGAAGTGACGTGTACAGACTAGGCAAATAGTGTTTAAGGGCTTTAAAAACACCACATTTCTTCCATCTGATCATATGATCGAAAGTGGCCTTTTGGGGGGACATTTGTTAACCTGGGATTTTTTACTTAGTAGGAAAAGTCAAATAGATGTTGCATTTAGTGAAATGTTAAGTGTTAGCATTGATGGACAGGGGTCGACAGTGTGTTTTCTATGAAATTTACTAAACAAAAACAAGTTTCAATTTACTTAAAGGATTAAACTCGAAAAGATCCCAAGACATATTTGTGTGAATCATAAGCTTTAAACAATTTTGACATCAATGTCGAAATGCAAAGTTTGAGAATAATGACTGGAATTTAAACTGAAGTCGAAATGTAAAGAACTTCAAATAAAGTGACTCAAAGTAATTTAATTTGAGAAAATGATTTGAACATAAAGACTTTAATTTATAAAAAGTGGAATGCATACGTACTTTATTGATTCTTTTCTTACACACACGAATACTTTGAGCTTTGTAGAATTTGTGTACAATTAATTACAAACCCTTAAAACCCAAAGTGAATGCTACTTATATACTAATCGTAAATTAACTGTCTACTACGGTCGACTAAGCAAAATATGACACGTCTTCGTCTTCATGAAACTTTCGTCTTCGACAAGCTTCCACGTGTCCTTCAATAATTGTTTAATCTTATTCATTTACACCTCATTCGACTACGTAGAGTAAAGTCTCGGGAACTCTGAATTTCACTATGTCCCAAAAAACCAACAAACTTCTTGACCTCTTTCTACTTACAATTTCGATAAAACTAGGGCCACTTCTTGGCAAGTCAAATTAGTCGAGATCTTCATGGCCATAACTGGCCATTTCGTTTTTCCCAACATTAACATTGCATGATCCTTATCTCATTTCTTACAATTGATGCTTGTGTCAAAAATTTGAGATAACACAGTGATGACACGTTAACTGAGGCATCTCGGCTGACATCTTGAGATGTAGTTTGGAAGAATCTCAAGAACAGATCTTGAGAATTGGTTTGAAGGAGTCTCCGGAACAGGCATGGGTACACCATGTCAAGGAGAGGACTCTCGACAGACTCCAAAGACTTAGAAAATTGAGGAAACCAAAGACAGAAGAGACTTAGTACTACCATTAACTACCTTCGACGAGCAGATAGTTACTAGTCACTAATAGCAGTTAGAGAACGTGGGATAATAGTTTTAACAGTTTCAAAGCCTTGATGACATGGTAATACGTAGGAAGATAAGTTGCATGCATTCGAAGACATGTCAATGCTTTAGGTGTAAACTGTCGAAGATAGTTATTCTTAGTTTAGTATATATAGCACTCTCATATGTTGTAATCAATGTCGCAAATCTCATATAGTTTCTCTATAGAACTGAAGTACCCAAGCCAAAGAGTGAAACAGTTTGTGAGTAATATATGAGTTTACATCTTTTTTTCGCTGTACTCCCTCCGGCCTTATTTATAAGCAAAAAATTTCAAAATATTATGGCCTTAAATATAAGCAAATGTCAACAAATCTAGTTGCATTTAATGTTTTTATCCCAAAATTAACCCTGCATTAATTACTTTATAATATTATGGATGAAAATTTAATTAAGGGTATATTAGTAATTGTATTATATCTTTTAATTGAAATAAAAAAAATTGAATGCACTTAACTACCATTCTTAATAAACCTGAAAAATGTATTTTTTTTATATAAATTCGGCCGTAGTAGTACTTTTTATGTTTCCTTAGTGAAAACATCCTTTTATTTTGTCTTTTATTGCATTTATTTTAATGTTGTTCATTCTAATTTTTTTGCACTTTAGTTTAAACTTTATTGTCTTTAAAGTTTACTTTTACACTCTCACATTTGTAGTCACATCCTACATGTATATTATTGTAAAAAAAAATTGTACAAAACGAATCCTAAGACTTTTCGAATTAATCTTAAAGACTTTCAAATTTGTGATTATTCGCTAAAAGCACCTGCAAATAGTATCGTAAAATGATGGATGAATATTTTGGTAAATTCCAATGTATCTTGTTTATATATATATATATATATATATATATATATATATATATATATATATATATATATATATATATATATATATATATATATATATATATATATATATATATATATATATATATATATATATATATATATATATATATATATATAATTTAATTGAAATACACTGACAGAGTAAAAAGATTTTACACCGTCAGTTAATCCTAAACGTTGGATATTAAAATATGTTTGACTTTTATTTTAAAAATTTATAAAATAATACAAACGGGTGATGGTGATGAATTGACAATGTAAATCTTTTTATACCGACAATGCATACTAATTAATCTTTTATATATATATATATATATATATATATATATATATATATATATATATATATATATATATATATATATATATTATTGCAGAGAACTGAGGTTTTTATTGCAGTTCCACATTCAATATACTTTTAAGGATTTAATTGAAAATACATTGACAGTTAATCCTAGATGTTGGATGTTGAAATAAGTTTGAATTTTATTTTTAAAAGCTATAAAATAATACAAACAGATAATAGTGATGAATGGTGATGAATCGACAGTGTAAATCTTTTTATACTTGACGGTGCATAGTAACTAATTCCTCCTTTTAAATAAAAATTTAAATGGTTAAATCAAAATCAAACCACTATGAAAATGGCAAATCGATGCGGCCAAACTTTAAATATTGAGAAACCTTTCTTTCGCTAACGGATGCTGTAATTTTGCTTAAGGACTCACACTGAGAATAATGAACCTTCAACATAATCAGCTTTCTGGCTACATATCATAATAATGTTCAACAACTCACTAAGCTCACTGAAATATACTTTAAGACAAATGAATTCAGTGGAAAAATATGAACAAACATGAACATGACAATTAAATGCAATAACTTACTAGATGCAAAACTTTCATTGCGTCATATGGATGTAACTTAACTCACACAGACGGGAAGCAATTTTCAACTAATGTTTGCCTAAAGACAAATAGGCAAGAGGAATAATAACTTTCAGAAACGGTGCAAAATTGGATAATTAATGTTATGAATCCCTACAACACTAGCACTTTAGCACTTCAAAAATAAGTCAACAGCAACACAAATGTGACCAATGTAGAAATATTCAATGCAAAACCTAAAAAAAACACATGAATCTTATTATTGATCTATAAATTGAAATCGAACTGAAATTTCTTTTATAAGTTTTTCTCTACTTATACAACTCTTTATCCATAAATAATTAAAGTGGCAAAGTATTTCGTTTTGCTAGTACATGTACTAGTACGTTACAATGCACATGGAAGATAACATGACATTGTGGTTGCATTGCATCAGCAATAAATTTTGCAGGACTTGACATCATTTCAAAATTTTGGCACGTAATGCTTATCTTTATCCATTACCTTTACAACTCAGTCATATTTTATGTATAATCTTTTGACACTCAACAAACGTACGACAATATCAAAGTAGTAAAAGAGTCCACTGAGACCAAATATCTTATTACTGATTTCAATCTTATTGTTATTTAGCTAAAGGGATCGAAAAAGAGTTTCGCGTTGAATTTTACATTTGCAAATAAAATAATTAAAAAGAGTTTCGCGTTGAATTTTACATTTGCAAATAAAATAATTAAAACGAGCAGAGTTTAGGATCTTTGATTCGTGTTTCTAAACCTCTTGCAGATTCTGGTTTATTACGAGAGTGATGTTAATTTCGTAGAAAAAATGGAAAATATGAACAACATCCATTTTCGCCGGCGTGTTATCCTACTCTACTCAAATATGCTATCCACTTTCGTCAACGTAGTATATTTGTTCATAATCAATTTCTAAGCGGCCATTAAAAAGAAGTATTTTCTCTGTCGAGTCTTGAGACACTTTTGTCGCCTCAACTCGGCAGTTTGGCATTTCTAATTCTGATGTCATACTACATTCTTCCAGCGCTTAGATGACATCTAGAACGCCTCTACTTTCGCTACGGATTAATCTGTGAAAAACAGAAACGCCAAAACTATATTTCACTACATTCTCGTAACAAATTTACCTAGAATATACATGAGGTATGTCATGAGACAGTCCTAATGATCCTAAATCCCTAATGATCTACCCTGATATCACGATTAAAATAATATAAACAAAACCATACAGAGCATACATGACTATTATAACAACAATTAAAGAGAATAGAACATGAATAAGAAGACAAAGATAATACACTACTACAAAAATTACCTTTCGTAACGTTATTTCACCTCGGCCAAAGTATCCACCGTGGTAGAATCTATTCACTTAGGCGTTTTCATCTTATTTTCATTTTTAAGACACTTTTCACCACAATTGAAACTTCCAACCGTGGTGAAAAGTGGCGTCTGATCATGAGTTCGAATCCTAGCACCTACAACTTTGTTTTTTATTTATTTTAAGTCACTTTTTACCACGGTTGGAACTTCCAACCATGATGAAAATTGACACATGGTCATGAGTTCGAATCCTAGCATCCACAATTTTGTTTTTATTTATTTTTAAGCTACTTTTTACCACGGCCGAAACTTCCAACCGTGGTGAAAAGTCACTCAGGGTCATGAAAAAATATATGCGTGTTTATTGAGTGTCTCCACCGTCTTTAAACAAATCTTTATCGTCCATTTTGTGAGTATCAAGACTCAAGACTCTACCATTAGTGATCCACGTGAAATTTAAAACTTAGATGAACTTCCAACTTAGACGAACCTCATCTTCTACCTCCAAACATCATCTTCCATTTACTACACTTTATTTATCCACTAAACCAAACTCGAAAACATCATTTGTTCCATAAACAAAACTCAAAAGCATCATTTCTTTCATTAACAAATTTCAGAACTTCATCACCTCTTCTCCAACTTGAATGAGACAAGAAAAACATGGATTCAATTTAGCAATGTTAGTAGTTATTGTTCTTGTTCTTCTTTTTGTTGTTGCTGTTATTATTATTGTTGTTGTTCTCGTTGTTATTCTTGTTGTTATTCTTGTTGTTCTTGTTTTTTTTTGTTATTATTATTGTTCTTGTTTTTCTTCTTTTTGTTATTATTGTTGTTGTTGTTCTTGTTGTAATTCGTGTTGCTCTTGCTTTTATTCTTGTTATTCATGTTGTTATTTTTGTTGTTCTACTGTTGTATTTTTTATTTATAAAAATACATATAACAATGGTTGTTTAAAGTAACTGTTGTGATAGGTTGTGACATACAATAATGATTGTTTAAAGTAACCGTTGTGATAGGTTGCGTGCTACTTGACTTATAATCATGATCGCAACACCGTTGTGGAAAGAATCATACATACAATCACACCTTACCTCACAACGGTTGGTCGGACGTGGTTGTATCCCTTTTCCAACCGTTATGAGAGGTGTTTTCCGTAGTAGTAATAGCTTGATTAAACCTGCTTCTATGAAGACTTCAAGTACATCAACAATGCTGAGAAAATAAAATACGATAAACGGAATTCTAGGGTAAATAAGTGTATGTTTCTCTCCTAAGGCCTTGCATTTTATAAAGGTTATTACACATGATTACAAGTATTAAGACGTGCCTTTTAATCTTCAGAGACGTTTTTCAATCAATTACATCATCTAGAATGTGAAGGGATGGAAAATAAATGACTAAAAACCAAAGAATTCGCCTTGCTTAAGGGGTTGCTATAGCCTGTAGCAGACGCTACGGACTACCCGTAGCATGCCCCTAGATTTTCTATGGGGAGCCAACTGGGGGCCACTACGGATCTTAGTCCAGGCTACTACCATTATGAGTAAGCCCCCCTATATTTTGTATGGAAAAACTTCAAAACTCCGATCTTTTGCACCTTTTTTCCTTTCTTGACTTCTCTTTTGCCTGGAACGACTCTTTTATCTTGAAAACTGATGAAACACATGAAAAGACATAAAAAGAGGAAAAACAAAGCTTAAAATATCAATACTTCAACATGAAATTACTAAAAAAAATCTAAATAACCACTTATCAAATTCCCTCATACTTGACTCGTTGCTTGTACTCAAGCAACTTGGCTTCCATATGCAAAATTTACACAAAGTCGATCATTAGTTTAAAGCTCATAAAGGTGTTATCACTAATACTCATACGTGAAACTTAGTTCGAATCGTCCAAGGGTTAATTTTCCCGATAATTAGTTTGACACCAAGAACCTAGACTAAAGGCTCCCTACTATAAGAACCTAGACTAAAGGCTCCATCCTATATACCAATTCAACTATGGCCTTATCCTTAAGTCATTGCACCATATTTTCTTTCTTTTCAAATATTCAGAACAATCAACTTAAGGTAACGAGAATAATGTTAATCATCACATACATGTAAGGTTGAGTTGATGATTTATTATTATATTTTTAACTTATTCACAACACATAAGCGAACTAACTTTTAGGAAATGAAACCTTTTGAGGGTGCATCCGACTTACTCTGATTAGTTTCCTTTTACTCACAGTCATACATAATTTCACAATTTTATTTATTGGCATTGAGCATCAACCACCATTTGGTTAAATAATCGGATGAAGGTTACCCAACTTAATAGGCACGGTTGCCTTTTACTGCCTATAATTTTTTCATTTTTCAATTTTTAACCTTTTTTTCTCATTCAACAAATTCCAATATGTGAATAAAAGATATGCCAAACTATCATAAACCAATTAATTCGAAAATACTTCTCAATAATTCAAAGACTATAAGACAAAGTGAGTTAAATTGATACCTAGTTTAGGAGGCTTTAGGTGTTCAGACAATACCGATTTTATCAAAAAATATTCAGTGTCCTTAACCTTAGCATCTCCTTTCTCAAACTCGATATACTTTCTCAGCAAAAACCCAATCATGAACCTTTTCAAACAAAAATTAAACAGTCAAATTTGGGAAATTCATATAGTGTTATACATAACCAACTAAACGAGAATAAAACAAAAAAATTAAAGCAAATAAAATAAAGAAAGAAAAAATAAAATAAAATAAAATACCTCCCACACTTAAACCAAACATTATCCATAATGTTTTAGGTAAAAGTACAATAGGGAAAAAAACTCACACATAGACCTCACTATGGAGAGGTGAGTTGTAATATAAGATGTTGCAACATCAACTAGACATCAGTAAGCATGACCCCCTGTCATTATTGTTCTTGCTCTTGTTTCGCTTTCTCTTCTTTAATATATTGCATCCACTCCAACCGGTCCTAAGTATGGCTTAAACCCCCGGTTTCTTGATAGGTAGGTGGGGGAGGTGGTTCAACAAAGTCTTCATCCATATTTTTCCCTATCATTAGAATAAAAATCAGGGATGTCCTCCTCCTCGTATAAATCCTCAAGAAATCGGATACCCTGGTCATACAACAAGTTGTGTTTGTTATCCACCCTCACTCGTCGAGGGTTTGGCAAATCGAGTATGGACCTTTCACGAATCATAATAGTGAAAGTATCCCCAAAATATTCAATCATGCCCATAGCTATGAGAGACTCCATATCGAGTATGGATTTTCCCGCCACAGAATGAAAATTATCTTCATTAGAAACACACACCAGGTGCTCAACGATGGGGGTAATTAATCCCCTGATCGCAATGTCGCCAATTGACATTTTTGACACCTTTTTAAGGTGGGTGGCTGAAAAAGCAATAATATTTCCAAGCTCATAATTAACAATGACATGCATAAAATAAGCTCTCTTTGGATTACTACATGAGTATTATCTCATCGGCCAAAGATTGTGAGGGCAAGGGCTTTTTGGATGTAACAAAAATAGGGGTTTCGGATAATGTTAGCATTGGCTTCAGCAGAGTCGTAGAATTGCTCCCCTGAAACAACCGCCCACATTTGTGCGACATCAAGTTTATCATGGACATCTCCTGGCCCATCATCAGGAAAATAGAGGATTTGTGTCAAGGCCTCCATAGATAGCGCTCGGATTTCATTGAATAGGCGGAGTTTGAGGGTACCATAATAGTACCTCACCCCATTGATCTATTTTTTCAACAATTTAAACGCTAGAGTTCTCGTAAACTCTAGAGTTATTCTTTCAAATGGGGGTAATCCCTATGCATAAAGTCATGTAAACTTATTGTCTTAAACAACCTCTCTACTTCAATTTTCAACCCTAGAGTAACCAAAGTTTTATCGTCAACATATCTTGTCTGAGTCAACATCCACTGAGTAAGCACCACATATCTGGTTTCTTGGTCTACTTTTTGAACGCAATGCCATGAGGATGGGTTTATTGAAATCCCTTTTTTGTGCCCTGTAGGTCCCTGGTTGATTTCCCTTCTCAGTTCTCTTTAGTGCCATTTTTGTAGAAGCTTCAAAAATTGGAAAATTTATATTTAGGTTTTTGTTGGTTTTTAGTGAAAGTTTAAGGAAATGGAGGTTAATGGTGATGGTTTTAGGTGTGTGGGGTTTGTTTTGGGGGTGTGGGTCTAAGGGCACTATATAGTGTAGGCCAGGCTACGGGGTGCCTGTAGTAGGCCCCTAAAATTATTTAGGGTGGCGCTTTAGTGGAGATACGAGTCGTAGCCTGCAATACAGGCAGATTGTAGTCCACCCCTAGATTTTATGGGGTGATTGATCCATTTCCAAATTTTTTTCTTCTTATCTAATCATCCTTAATCCCCTCCATGTGAGTCTTTAAATCACCTAAAATCAAACATCAATCACATAAAACAAACATTATTAGTAACAAAAAATTGTGGATTGTCTCCTACTTAGCGCTTTGTTTAAAGTCGTTTAGCTCGAGTGTCTTTGATTGCAACACTCATGGGGATTCCTTTAGTGTAAACATCCTATTTTTTCAACCACATCACCAGTAATATAGTGTTTTAGTCTCTTCCATTCACTACAAAGGATCTTGTAGACACTCTTAAGACTTCAACTGCTCTAGATGGCATTACCCTCTTCACTTGGAAAGGACCAGATCATGTTGAACAATGTTTTCCAGGGAACAACTTCAACATGGAATTGAATAGCAAGATAAGCTCTTCTTCCCTGAATTATCTCCTTAGAACGTGGTTGTCATGTCATTTCTTAGTCCTCTCTTGATACAACTTTGCACTCTCATACGCATCCAGCCGTAGTTCTTCTAGATCACTCAACTGTAATTTTCTCTTTTCACCTACGACCTCATAATCCATATTGAGGGCTTTAATAGCCCAATAGGGTTTATGATCTATCTCTACATTTAAATAACAAGATTTTCCATACGCAACTAAAATGGGGTGGTTCCAATGTAGGCAGTTTGATATGCCCATAACACATCATCGATTTTAAAGGTCCAGTCCTTCCTAGAGGGGGAGATTTTATTTTCTAAGATTGTTTAAATCTCCTTATCGGAGGCCTCTATGTGGCCACCCGTTTGTGGATGATAGGGTGTTGCAACCATATATGTTACTCTATACTTTTTCAAAATGCTCACAAATTTCCTAGCAATGAAGTGTGACCCCATATCGCTTATCACTAGCCTGGGGAAACCAAACCATGAGAATATAACCTTTTTGAACATTTTACTAACAACCCATGCATCATTGGTAGAAGATGCAGTCTCCTCAATCCATTTCGACACATAATCGACTAAAATGAGTATATATTGGTTTCCCATGGATGAAGGAAAGGGTCGCATAAAATCGATCCCCCAAAAGTCAAATATCTCAACTTCTAATATGTTGTTAAGAGGCATCTCATTTCTCTTAAATATGTTTCCAGTATGTTGGCACTGATCACACCTCTTTATAAAAGAGTGCATATATTTAAAAAGGTTGGGCCAATAAAACCCAATTTGGAGAATCTTTGCCACTGTTTTTTTAGTATTGTCATGTCCACTATAGGAGAAAGCATGGAAATGATTCATAACATCTCTTCTTCTAGGATAAACCTCCAGAATATTCCATAGGCACATCCCAATAGCATTGCTTAAGATCCAAAACAAATTCTTCCTACTTTGATTATTCATATCCGAGGTAAGACTCTGATAACTAGGTAGTTGACAAAGTCATCATACTTTGGTGTTTATTTTTGAATCAAGACAAACAATTTATCATTTGGGAAAGAGCCATCAAGAGGTAACTCTTCCTTCTTAAAATAAATTAATCTGAATAAATTACCAGTGACCATATTTTCCGTCCCTTTCTTATCACTTATTTCTATGTCAAATTTCTGTAACAACATAACAAAATGAACCAGCTTTGACTTTGCATCCTTTTTTCTCAAGAGGTATCTAATGGCCGCGTGATCGATGTAACACCTTAAACCACAACATGCAATTTATAAAGTAATCAAAGTATCTTTCTCAAAAAGAATGTCACATTTTTCTCAATTAAACATCTTCCTCAAAATTTTACTTAATAGCAGCATAAATTAAAAAATTAAAAAAAACTTCATTGTCTCATAAAAATAGAAATCATTTTAACTTAATGAAATATTAACTTAGGTAACATAACATCTCACAGACTAAAACAAGTAAATGATCTCACCCCAAGTGTTACACTGTTAGAGCAACACAAGGTAACTAAACGATGTGAAAAATAGTAAGCTAAGAAGGCCACTAGTCATCTTCCACACAAGCAGCAACGATGAAGCTTTGGCTATGGGGTTTCGTATCTATTCCTTGCAAAAGCTTCTTCTACATTTCTCTCTATTCTGCCTCGTTCCCATCCAAAATATGTACTGACTCAAATATCTCTCAACTTCCCTATTTAAATAAAAAGCCAAATTTTATTTTATTAATTCTCTTTATTCCCCTTATTTTTCACCAATCCCACTTCTCTCCTTAATTTTTATTATATTTTTATTTCCCTCCCCAAAACCAATTATTTCATTATTCCTATTATTTAAAAATTAATCAAAAATTCTAATAATTCTACAAATACTTCAATAATTCCCAAAAATACTAATTAAATTAAATAAAACACTCTAACATTCAAATAAAACAAAATAAAGCATTTTAAACTCAATTAAAAAATTAAATAAAAAATTAAGGTGTTACAACTCTCTCTCACTTAAAGAATTTTCACCCTAAAAAATTACCTAAAGGAAACAACTCTTGATAATACTCTCTACTCTGGTTATCTACCCCCTCGTCACGCTGACCTCAACGGATCCTCCCCCACTTGTTTCAAACTCACTCCTGTTGGCTAGTGTCGCATCTCGAAAAATACGATTCCTCGCGATGGTCGCGCAATTTTTTTTAATAATAATTATGTTCGAACAGAGTCGCCACCGAACTTTATTTATCCCAATGAAGGGGTAATAAAATATCGATAAAACCTTTAGGAAACGGAATAATGGTCGTCGCAACCATATTCAGGTTTGGGAGTGGATTACGTAAGGGGAAGGTATTAGCACCCCTTACGTCCGTTCTACTCAACGGGAACCTTTTAGTTCTAATGTGCGTTTCGAGTGTTAATTTATGTTTGTTTGTTATCTTTGGGTTATAAAATTATTAAAAATAGAAATGGATGAGAACCTCAGAAAGGGAAAGGGGAGGTTTTTTATTAGCGTGCTCCCGAAGATACATCAATCTCCTGCCTACGTATCCTTAAATAAGGAAATCAGAGCATTCGTAGTTTGGGGAACTATGGTTGGTTGGTGTTTTTTAATGAACAACTGTTTAGATCGCATCCTAAAGGCTAAACGCTGGCTTGTTTACTCTCGGCGGAGGCTTAAGCGCTAGTTTGTTGTGTGTATTAGAAAGGTTTAACAGTGTTCTTTCTGAAAAGAGTTTTGGTCACATGGGGGTGATAAGTTGAATTAATATGTTTGTTATTTTGTTTGATTGGTTATGATCGCACGAGGGCGAGAAAAGATAGGTTTGATGCGTTGAGATATTTTTGGTTGGATGATGATTACTCGGATAGCCGAGTAAGACAACGCGTATCCTAATAACCGAGAAAGGGAATAGAAGACTCTAAACCGTCCTCTGTTTCATCTGAGTATTTATGAAAATAAGGTTGTATATGTTTGACGTATTTTTATAATAAACGACAAGTACTTGAATGATTGAGTAAAACAACTCATATCCAAGCATTTGAGGAGAGGAATCGAAGGCTTAAGACCATCTCCCTTTTCGTATAATTTGTTATGAAAGTGATTTGATTAAGTTGTAAGTTTGCAGAGAAATGACAATTGTTCGACTGACAGAGTAAGAGAACTTGTATTCGTCAAATTGAGGAGTGAAGTTGAAAACTCAAAGTTAACTCCTTTTTCATTCAACTTATTGTAAAAATATTTTGATTTAATCAGGGCTTGGAGATTTGTGGAGGAACGACAATTATTTGACTAAACAAGTAAGAGAACTTGTACTCAAATAGTTGAGGAGAAAAAATTGAAGACTCAAAGTTATCTCCCTTTTTGTTTCTTATTATAAAAGAATTTGATTTGTTTGTGCTTAGGTGAATTAGAAATGGCGGTTGTTCGATTTAATCGAGTAAAACAGTTCATGCTTAAATAATCGAGGAGAGGAGTTGAAAACTCAAAACAATTACCTCTTTTATTCCTAAGTGAAATAATGTTTAATTATGATTAAGTATTTTAATTCTTAATAAAGAATACTCGATGTAGGATCGAGGTTTTAAATTTGTATTTTGTGAATGGATTGAATTTATTTAGTGAATAGTTCGTCTAATCGATTAATTAAAACCAAATAGGTCTCATTGTAAGAGGGCCCAAGAGTAAGCCATGTGAGGTTGATGGCGATACTTTTACAAGTAATCGACTTACAAAGGTGTTTTGAATTGATTTGGAAAAGGCGCACTCGATATTGACCAAGGTTTGTATTTACATGTGTACATGAATTGAATTATGAAAATGGTCTCGAAATGAGATTGCTTATGAATTTTAGCTTATGCAACGTGAACGCAAAGTAACCAACAAGAAATTAAAGGGTCTCATTGTAAGGTAGCCCAAGAGAAATTTTTTTGTGTGCAAAAGTGACCTATGCTAAACAAAGGATAATGGTCTTACAAACATGTCCCCCTAAGGTGGTGCCATGATGCCATTCTTACAACATGCATGTAAGTTACGGATGAAAATCCAAGTGTTTACACTGTATCACAAAGAGTAAAGGAAGGCTTCCAAGCAAAGGTCCTAAGATGAAATCCTCTAAGTCCAAGTTGATTAAGAGTGAAATGAATATTTTTGGTCTTACCATTTTATCATGTTTTTGTTATTTTTAATGTATGATGACAATAAAATAAAAAACAACTAAATAAACATGCATGATGAGTTTGTACAATGATGATGATAATGAGTACTTGAATGTAAATTACAAGGTAATGACATAAAAGTAAATCAAAAGATAAAGAATGACAATATCACAATAATAATGGTTAGTGAATGTAAATGAACAATAAAATAAATTGCAAGGAAGTAAAGTGCAATAATGTAAATGTTAGGAGTTAGTAGTTAGTAGTTAGTAGCTAGTGGTTAGTAGAATAACAATAAGCAAATAGAATAACAAGTTAATGTAAAGAAAAATGGTTTCATTTGTGTATCAAATGACCCAAACATGGTTGAAATAGAGGCAACCTATCAATGCCTCAAAGTATCATGAAGGATCTATTGATCAATCATTAATATATTTGAAACATTGAAGGTTTTATCAACTCTAAACAACCATGGTCATGATCTAATGGATATCATCAACCAAATAAATGTAACAACAAGTCAACAATAAATATTAAATGATAACAAGAAACAAAGTTTGATTGAAAATAGTGGATAAAATGTAGTAAGAGCAAAAAATCCCCAAAAGGGTGTAAATCCAACAAAAAAAAACACTTCTCTCAAAGTTGACTCAAATCTATCTCAAAACACAACCCAAGAGTAAAAACTCATTTTCAAACATAAAACAAAACCAAAAATGTTAAGGAGTTTGAGTCCAAAATATTACCAAGAGTGTGGTGTCAAAACTAGGTTATTGTTGTGTTTGGGTTTGAGAATGAAGCAAAAAGCTTGGAAGAGGGTGGCTATGGTTGTTGTGGTAGGAAAATGGAAGAGAAGGAAGGTGTATGCTTATATGGTGGTGGTGAATGATTATGTAAGTGAAGGTCATAAGTTTGCTACTGTTTTTGTTGTGTGGAGATTGTGGATTTTTACATGGTGGTTGGGTGGTTCAAAGAAGAAAAGAGGGTTTGGGTGAGTTAGGGTTTAGGTTGAAAAGAGGGAGCTTGAATGTGATTTGGACAGAGGTTTTGTGGCTTTCAAGCTTGAAAAATGAGTGGGGATAGTGCTCTATTTATAGAGGAAGCAAAGGGGTTGAAGTGGGTGAACCAAAAGGTACTCTGGGTAAAAAACAGAGCTATTACTGTTGTCTGCGCAGGTGTAATCGATTACCATAATTAGGGTAATCAATTACACAGTCCAAAATGGCCAAAATATCAATTTTTGGAATAAGACCCGAATTTTGTCCTTTGAAACGTAAGGAAGAAATGCGGAAACAAAATGCAGTGAGAAATATAGTAAGAAAAGGTTATCGGAAGGTAAAATAAAACAATCAAGACTCTCTGGGAATTATCAGAACAACATCTTGGATGCCATGATCGAGATATTCCGACAATAGAACGATACCTCAATGGTATCTAAGACTTTTTTGAAAATTAGCAGAACATTGTTTTGAACAGAAACATAATATTCTCTGGGGATCAACGAAGCAGTTACTTACATGATATAATCGGGATATTCCAACAAGGGAATGATACCTCAATCGTATCTAAGATTCTCCGAGGATATTAGAGCAGTATCTTGAAAACAAAAATGAGATTCTTCAAATGAATGAAGCAGTATATCAAACAGACAAATGAGATTCTTCGGATAAAGGAAGTAGTATCTCAAACAGTAAAAATGAGATTCTCTGTATTGAGTCGAAGCAGCATCTTATATGATAGAATTAAGATATTCCAGCAAGGGAAAAATACCTTAACCGAATCTAAGACTCTCCGAGGATATTAGAGCAGTATCTCTAAAAGAATCTGAAATGAGACTCTTCATATTGATGAAGCAGCATCTCAAACAGTAAAAATGAGATTCTCTGTATCGAGTCGAAGCAGCATCTTATAGGATAGAATTAAGATATTCCAACAAGGGAAAGATACCTTAATTGAATCTAAGACTCTCCGGGGATATTAGAGCAGTATCTCTAAAAGAATCTGAAATGAGACTTTTCATATTGATGAGGCAGCATCTCAAACAGTAAAAATGAGATTCTCTGTATTGAGTCAAAGCAGCATCTTATATGATAGAATTAAGATATTCCAACAAGGGAAAGATACCTTAATTGAATCTAAGACTCTCCGAGGATATTAGAGCAGTATCTCTAAAAGAATCTGAAATGAGACTCTTCATATTGATGAAGCAGCATCTCAAACAGTAAAAATGGATTCTCTGTATCGAGTCGAAGCAACATCTTATATGATAGAAATAAGATATTCCAACAAGGGAAAGATACCTTAATTGAATCTAAGACTCTCCGAGGATACTAGAGTAATATCTCTAAAAAATGTGAAATGAGACTCTTCATATTGATGAAGCAGTATCTCAAACAGTTAAAATGAGATTCTCTGTATCGAGTCGAAGTAGCATCTTATATGATAGAATTAAGATATTCCAGCAAGGGAAAGATACCTTAATTGAATCTAAGACTCTCCGAGGATACTAGAGCAGTATCTCTAGAAAACAAATGAGATTCTTCAAATTGATGAAGCAGTATCTCAAACAGAGAAATGAGATTCTTCAGATAAATGAAGTAGTATCTCGAATATTCGTCTGTTGGGGGAATTTTAAGAAAATACTCCTTTTGAGGGAGACATATTGGAAATGCTCTGCAGGGGAAAAAGCTCATAAGGGACTTTTTAGGGTAACCTCTGCTTGGGGAGCAATGATAGCAAATAAAATGCTGGGAATTTCATTATTAATCATAAAGTTGAAAGAAAATGGCTTACTGGAAAATGATTCCACGAGCACATGCAGGGTAATAACTTTATTTGGAAATGAGAAATGTCCAAGATATACATGAATGACCTTGGATCCTGATATTTTGGTGTGATTTTTGTATGATGTTCCACTTTGGATGGAAATACTATGCATGGGAGGATGCATGAGACATATACAGTATGCAATTGCTGGGGGTATTTGGATGTGCATGTAGGAATGCGAATGATTTTTATTTTGTTGAAATTCCCCTTTTGTGGGAGTGTTATGCATGAGTATGCTGATGATTGATATGACTGTGTTTTTTATTTTTCTGTTTGATAGGAAAACCATGTATGGATGATTCGTGTCATGCATGTGGGAATGCAACTGGGTAATTGGATATTTTTGTAGAGTTTAATTCTTGATTGCCAACGAGGTTGGACTTTAAATGGAAACTGCCAGATGAGAACTGGTGAAGGAGATTGAACTGCCAGATAAGGCCAGCACTTGAAGGATATGTTACGAGATGCGAACTGGAGAAAATAATTGAAATGTCAAACGAGACTGAATTTGTTTTTGTTTGTCAGACATGAAATGATTTTTAAAGTAGGCTACCAGACGAGAACTGGTGAAAATAATTGACTACCAGACGAGAATTGGTATCGAAATAGGTAACCTACCAGACGAGAACTGGTATTAATAGATAATTTACCAGACAAGAACTGGTATTTGGCAAATGATTTGTCGTACAAGAACTAATTTTTGATATAGTTTGCCAGACGGGAACTGGACTTTGGAATAAGTTTCCAGATGAGAACTGGACTTTGAAATAAATTGTCAGACGGGAACTGGGCTTTGAAATAAATTGCCAGACGGGAACTGGTTTTTTGAAAAAGGTTCGCCAGACGGGAACTGGGCTTTTGAAATAAGTTGTCAGACGGGAACTGGGCTTTGAAATAAATTGCCAGACGGGAACTGGACTTTGAAATAAATTTCCAGACAAGAACTGGACTTTGAAATGGCCAAGCGATGTTGGGCTTTGGTGTCAGATTTTGTGTTTTAAGGGTTTTTGATGCCAGGTTCATGTTATGGGGTTAGACCCGATGAATTTTATGATATGCATGGTTTTATCTTAGAGCAAAGTGACATGACTAATGCATGATGATGATTTATGCAATGATTTGCAGGTTTTCAAAATGCCCCTGCGTGGGTATTGGAAGAGAATGTTCTTTGCAGAAAGGCTTCTGTCTGCCATATGGTTGTTTTATGGGATGATATCATGATTCCCCGACACTTGTCGCGAACTCTATGGTTGCTGACGTGCGACCAAACTTTTTGATTGACCAGCTTGAAAACATGGAGAGGACTTGCTCCTATGTGGCTCATCTTGCCCCAGTTTGTTGGGTCTTTGCGGACGTTTACCTCGAAAGTATTTCGAAAGAAATTGTACCATAATTTGGAGATGGCTTACCCCAAAATTTAAAGTCATGAAAATATTTTTCCTTGATTAACCGACTCTCAGAGTGGTTTACTTTTCTATACTTTTGAGGTAGCTTGCCCTAGTATGAGCGTTGAAGCGACTTAACTCACCCTGACTGAACATTGAAGGGGTTTGCCCCTGGCCAACATAACCTCTAGGTGATCTTCCCCAATTAATAGAATTCTGAGGTGATTTACTCTGGATTAAATGATTCTTGATTTGACTTGCCCCTGATTAACAGATGTTTGGAGATTGTTTAAGACTGGCCAATTCTTGGAGTAATCTTCCTATGATCAGCTGATGTTTAGGTGGCATGCCCCATATTCATAGGTTCGGAGGTAGTCTTGATTCTGGTGAATGATCAAGTTCCACTGGTTGCCCTTTGTTGAAATTTCCCTGACGTCAAGTACTGACTTGCAGTTAAAATTGTTTATTCAGAAATGGTAATTTTAATGCGATACTTATGCAGGTTTTGAAAAGAATTATTATTGAAATGATGTGATAGTGTGTGACGAGTGGACCATGAGTCCAGATGTAATGTTGATTTAGCAATTTAAAGTGTGAAAGACACAACGAGAATAATGACATTGATGTTGAATATTAGCAAATCTTTAGGAGTCAGTTTACGCAACTTTGTTGTAATATGCTCTCGGAAATAACCCTACCTTAATTAGGTCTTTTGAGGGTTGTAACGTGGCTTGGTTCATGGTTATTGAAACAAAAGGATATAAGGCTCAAAGTTTATTTTAACCCACCCCTTCTTCATGATGATCTCCAATCCTACGTTCAATTAATTCGACACACACTTACTCTTACGAAATTTCAGCAGTGTAAGATCTTTTTGAAATGACAGTCACTTATTTCGCTCTTTATGGATGTTGGTGACCCTTTGATTTTTGACATGATAGTCACTTAATCTTGGTTTTGCTTTTGTTGAGGGTTTTCGTGACCTCCTTTGATTTTTTTTCTTGATCCCTAACTTTTGCCTGAACTGCTTTTGAAGCTTTTAGTCCATCGGGATTGCCCTAATTTTGCCTAAGTCTCCTTTTGGGGTATCGACTTAGCAGGCTTTTTTTATTGATTCCCTTCTTTAGAATGTGACTGCCAAGTCATTGGTCATTGAAGAACAACCGTCATAACTTTTTGATTTTTCAAGGTTCCTTCGACACTTTAGGATGTGTGCGAAGAATGGCATGTAGTTGATCCATAGACGGGATGTTTCATCTTGTAATTTGAATGCATAGTCAGATTAACTGAACACTACCCTTCCCCAGGTTAAATATAAGGGTTTGTTCATCCGAAAGAAACACCTACTTCTAGGCTCAAAGTGGTTGACTAGGGATTAACTCCTTATCTCTCCAGTGTTTGGGAATTTGAAACAATGCTTGTACATCATCAGCAAGATTTTATCCAAAAGCATATAGTCAGCAATTATGGGTATCTTGTTTTCGTCATCCTCCCTCAAATCTTTGCTAAAACAAAAATTATGGTAAAGAAAAGTGAATGGGAGAAACACTGATGTATTTTTGTTTTTGATATAAGAGAAGAAAAATGAGCGAATGCGAGATAATTAATTCAAAACATGCATCATTACTTCATCAATATTACCATTAAAAACAATAATGTTTAAACACAAGCAGCTTTTAACAACAAAGAAACTACAAATGAAAAAATAGAAACAAATCAGTCCAACGATTGCCAGTGTTGAGGATGTCTTTCTGTCTGAACTACTGGCATTAGAAGATACTCTATGAAATCTTTGAACTCATTCTGACGAGAAATTAATGTGCACCAACAGGCTTCCTTCTGCAAAGGATATATACCTTTTTTCGATCAATTGTTACACTTTAGCCTTAAAAGCATTGCAGTCTTCAGTTGAATGCCTTATTGTTCCGACATGATATCCACATTGCACATCAGGATCATATTCATGTGGGTATGGTTCTGACAATGGCCTGAGAGACTTGGGCTCCACTAGCGAGCTTTGAATCAGACGTGGCAAAAGGTGACTGTATGACATAGAGATTGGATCGAGAGGAGCATTCCTTCTTTCCAGATTGTTTTGAGGCATATGTTGGTTTTGATGCTGATTTTGATATCCTTGACCACGAGATCTTTGATTTGTATGAGGAACAGTCCATGGTTGCTTGGATGGTGCTCTAGGCCTTGTCGGTTGCCTATAAGGATAACGTGGTGTTGGAAATGGTGATTGCTGAGAAGGTGAAGAACCATAAGGTCTGGCTGGTGCATCGTGAGAATACCCCACATCTGCCATGACTGCATTTATTTCATCATCCTCTTCCTTTTGGGAATCGCTAAGGGATTCTGTCTCGCTAACTTGGTTGCTCGAGGCACCTTGGATTCTTCCACTTTTTAAGGCACTCTCGATGCGTTCTCATTGTCACTAAGTGAGCGAAGTCTGATGTTGCGCTGCTAATCATCCTTTCGAAGTATGGACTTTGCAGGGTGTCCCTGAATAATTCCATCAATTCTTTGTCTAAGAGTGGTGGCTCAATGCAAGCCGCTAACTCTCTCCATCTTTGGGCATACCCTCTGAAGGATTCATTGTCTTCCTGAGATAAGGCTCTTAGCTGCATGCGGTCGGGAGCGATGTCCATATTATATTTGTATTGCTTCAAGAATGCGTTAGCTAGGTCCAACCATGATTGAACATGATTCCTTTCTAACTTCATGTACCAACTTAATGATGCCCCAGTCAAACTGTCCTGGAAACAGTGAATCATCAACTTATCATCGTGGGCATGAGAGGTCATTTTTTGACAAAACATCACCAAATGGTGCTTTGGACAACCATCCCCTTTGTACTTCTCAAATTCCGGTACTTTGAATTTTTGGGGTATAACCGGGTCAGGTACCAGACACATGCCTAAGTGTCACATCTCGAAAAATGCGATCCCTCGCGATGGTCGCGGAAAATATTTATGTTCGAACAGAGTCGCCACCAAACTTTATTTATCCCAATGAAGGAATAGGAAAATATCGATAAAACCTTTAGGAAATGGAATAATGGTCGTCGCAACCATATTCGGGTTCGGGAGTGGATTACGTAAGGGGAAGGTATTAGCACCCCTTACGTCCGTTGTACTCAACGGGAACCTTTTAGTTCTAATGTGCGTTTCGAGTGTTAATTTATGTTTGTTTGTTATCTTTGGGTTATAAAGTATTGAAAATAGAAATGGATGAGAACATCAGAAAGGAGAAAGGGGAGGTTTTTTATTAGTGTGCTCGTGAAGATACAACAATCTCCTGCCTACGTATCCTTATGGTATAATAAGGAAATCAGAGCATTCGTAGTTCGGGGAACTACGGTTGGTTGGTGTTTTTTTAACGAACGACTGTGTAGCTCGCATTCTAAAGGCTAAACGTTGGCTTGTCTACTCTCGGTGGAGGCTTAAGCATTGGTTTGTCGTGCGCATTAGAAAGGATTAACAGTGTTCCTTTTGAGAGAAAGGTTTTGGTCACACGGGGGTGACAAGTTGAATTAATATGTTGGGTGTTTTGTTTGATTGGTTATGATCGCACGAGGGCGAGAAAAGATAGGTTTGATGTGTTGAGATATTTTTGGTTGGATGACGATTACTCGGATAGTCGAGTAAGACAACTTGTATCCTAATAACCGAGAAAGGGAATAGAAGACTCTAAACCACTCTCTATTTTATCTGAGTATTTACGAAAATCAGGTTGTATATGGTTGATGTATTTTAGAATGAACGACAAGTACTTGAATAGTTGAGTAAGACAACTCATATCCAAGCATTTGAGAAGAGGAGTTGAAAGCTCAAAACCATCTCCCTTTTCGTATAGTTTGTTAAGAAAGCGATTTGATTAGGTTGTATTTGCGGAAAAATGTCAATTATTCGACTGACCGAGTAAGAGAACTCGTATTCGTCCAATTGAGGAGTGAAGTTGAAAACTCAAAGTCAACTCCTTTTTCATTCAACTTATTATAAAAAAATGTTTTGATTTAATCGGGGTATTTCAATTGAGTTTGAGAGAAAATACTCGACGTTGGATCGAGGTTTTAGATTTGTATTTTGAATGACATGAATTTATTTAGTGTATTGCTCTACTACTCGATAAAAATCGAATAGGTCTCATTGTAAGAAAACCCAAGAGTAAGCTATGTGAGGTTGATGTCGATGCTTTAAAAGCGACCGACTTACAAGGGTGTTTTGAATTGATTTGGAAAAGGCGCACTCGATATTGACCGAAGTTTGTATTTACATGTGCATATGAATTGAATTACGAAAATGGTCTCAAAATGAGATTGCTTATGAATTTTAGCTTATGCAACGTGAATGCAAAATAACCACCAAGAAATTAAAGAGTCTTGTTGTAAGGTAGCCCAAGAGAAAGCCTTTTGTGTGCTAAAGTGACCTAAGCTAAACAAAGGATAATGGTCTTACAAACATGTCCCCCTAAGGTGGTGCCATGGTGCCATTCTTACAACATGCATGTAAGTTACGGATGAAAATCCAAGTGTTTACAAAGTATCACAAAGAGTAAAGGGAAGCCTCCAAGCAAAGGTCCTAAGATGAAATCCTCTAAGTCCAAGTTGGTTAAGGGTGGAGTGAATATTTTTGGTCTTTCAATTTTATCATGTTTTTGTTGTTTTTAATGTATGATGATAATAAAATAAATAACAAGTAAATAAACATGCATGATGAGTTTGTATAATGATGATGATAATGAGTACTTGAATGTAAAATACAAGGTAATGACATAAAAGTAAATCACAAGATAAAGAATGGTAATGTCACAATAATAATGGTTAGTGAATGTAAATGAACAATAAAATAAATTGCAAGGAAATAAAGTGCAATAATGTAAATGTTAGAAGTTAGTAATTAATGGTTAGTAATAATAAAATAAATTTCATAGAATTAAGGTACAATAATATAAATGTTAGTAGTTAGTAGTTAGTAGAATAACAATAAGCAAATGGATTAGCAAGTTAATATAGAGAATATGGTTTCATCTATGCATCAAATGACTCAAATATGGGTGAAATAAAGGCAATCTATCAATGCCTCAAAGTATCATGAATGATCTATTGATCAACCATTAATGGGTTTGAAACATTGAAGATTTAATCAACTCTAAACAACCATGGCCATGATCTAATAGAACTCGTCAACCAAATAAATGTAACAACAAGTCAACAATAAACATGGTTTCATCTATGTATCAAATGACCCAAATATGATTTAAATAGAGGCAACCTATCAATGCCTCAAAGTATCATGAAGGATCTATTGATCAATCATTAATAGGTTTGAAACATTGAAGGTTTTATCAACTCATAACAACCATGGCCATGATCTAATAGAACTCGTCAACCAAATAAATGTAACAATAAGTCAACAATAAATGTTAAATGATAACAAGAAACAAAGTTTGATTGTAAATGGTGGATAAAAAGTAGTAAGAGCAAAAAATCCCCAAAAGGGTGTGAACCCAACAAAAACCACTTGTCTCAAAGTTGACTCAAATTTCTCTCAAAACACAACCCAAGAGTAAAAACTCATTTTCAAACATAAAACAAAACCAAAAATGTTAAGGAGTTTGAGTCCAAAATATTACTAAGAATGTGGTGTCAAAACTAGGTTATTGTTGTGTTTGGGTTTGAGAATGAAGCAAAAAGCTTGGAAGAGGGTGGCTATGGTTGTTGTGGTAGGAAAATGGAAGAGAAGGAAGGTGTATGTTTATATGGTGGTGGTGAATGATTATGTAAGTGAAGGTCACAAGTTTGTTACTATTTTTTTTGTGTGGAGATTGTGGATTTTTACATGGTTTTTGGGTGGTTCAAAGAAGAAAATAGGGTTTGGGTGAGTTAGGGTTTAGGTTGAAAAGAGGGAGCTTGAATGTGATTTGGACAGAGGTTTTATGGCTTTCAAGCTTGAAAAATTAGTGGGGATAGTGCTCTATTTATAGGGGAAGCAAAGGGGTTGAAGTGGGTGAACCAAAAGGTCCTCTGTGTAAAAAATAGAGCTATTTCTACTATCTGCACAGGTGTAATCGGTTACCCTGATTAGGGTAATCGGTTACACAGTCCCAAAATGGCCAAAAGATCAGTTTTTGGTCTGGGTAATCGGTTACCCTGATTAGGGTAACCGGTTACCCAATTTTTATTTTTATTTTGAAATAATGAATGTATGCATGTGTAGTAGGGTCATGGATCAGATAAAAATTGTATCGGGGTAGGGACAAAAAATGGGGTATGGCAGCTGCCCCAATTTAATTACCTTGAACCAGAAAGTACGAATTACAGCAGTCTTCGTACATTCGCGGTGGAAGATAATTAAATACTTAAAAGACCCGAATTTTGTCCTTTGAAATGTAAGGAAGAAATGAGGAAACAAAATGGAGTGAGAAATATAGTAAGAAAAGGTTATCGAAAGGTAAAATAAAACAATCAAGACTCTCTGGGAATTATTTGAACAACATCTTGGATGCCATGATTGAGATATTCCAACAATAGAACGATACCTTAATGGTATCTAAGACTTTTGAAAATTAGCAGAACATTGTCTTGAACAGAAAACATGATATTCTCTGGGGATCAAACGAAGCAGTTTCTTACATGATATCATCAAGATATTCCAACAAGGGAATTATACCTCAATCGTATCTAAGATTCTCCGAGGATACTAGAGCAGTATCTTGAAAACAAATGAGATTCTTCAAATGAATGAAGCAGTATCTCAAACAAACAAATGAGATTCTTCGGATAAATGAAGTAGTATCTCAAACAGATAAATGAGATTCTTCAGATAAATGAAGCAGTATCTCAAACAGTAAAAATGAGATTCTCTGTATCGAGTCAAAGCAGCATCTTATATGATAGAATTAAGATATTCCAGCAAAGGAAAAATACCTTAACCGAATCTAAGACTCTCCGAGGATATTAGAGCAGTATCTCTAAAAGAATCTGAAATGAGACTCTTCATATTGATGAAGCAGCATCTCAAATAGTAAAAATGAGATTCTCTGTATCGAGTCGAAGCAGCATCTTATATGATAGAATTAAGATGTTCCAGCAAGGGAAAGATACCTTAATTGAATTTAAGACTCTCCGAGGATACTTAGAGCAGTACCTCTAAAAAATCTGAAAATGAGACTCTTCATATTGATGAAGCAGTATCTCAAACAGTAAAAATGAGATTCTCTGTATCGAGTCGAAGCAACATCTTATATGATAGAATTAAGATATTCCAAACAAGGGAATGATACCTTAATTGAATCTAAGACTCTCCAAGGATACTTAGAGCAGTATCTCTAGAAAACAAATGAGATTCTTCAAATTGATGAAGCAGTATCTCAAACAGAGAGATGAGATTCTTCAGATAAATGAAACAGTATCTCAAATATTCGTCTATTGGGGGGACTTTAAGAAAAGACTCCTTTTGAGGGAGACATACTGGAAATGCTCTGTAGGGGAAAAAGCTCATAAGAGACTTTTTAGGGTAACCTCTGCTTGGGGAGCAATGATAGCAAAGAAAATGTTGGGAATGTCATTATTAATCATAAAGTTGAAAGAAAATGGCTTACTGGAAAATGATTCCACGAGCACACGCAGGATAATAACTTTATTCGGAAATGAGAAATGTCCAAGATACACATGAATGACCTTGGATCCTGATATTTTTCATTTGATTTTTATATGATGTTCCACTTTATGTGGGAATACCATGCATGGGATGATGCATGAGATGCATGCAAGTATGCAATTGCTGGGGATATTTGGCTGTGCATGTAGGAATGCAAATGATTTTTATTTTGTATAAGGTTATGCATAAGTATGCTGATGATTGATATGACTATGTTTTTTTTGAATTTTCTGTTTGGTAGGAAAACCATGTATGGATGATTCGTGTGATGCATGTGGGAATACAACTGGGTAATTGGATGTTTTTGTACGGTTTAATTCTTGATTGCCAATAAGGTTAGACTTTAAATGGGAACTGCCAGATGAGAACTGGTGAAGGAGATTGAACTGCCAGATGAGGACAACACTTGAAGGATATGTTACCAGACGCGAACTGGTGAAAATAATTGAAATGTCAGACGGGACTGAATTTGTTTTTGTTTGTCAGACAGGAACTGATTTTTAAAGTAGGCTACCAGACGAGAACTGGTATCGAAATAGGTGACCTACTAGACGAGAACTGGTATTAAGAGATAATTTACCAGACGAGAACTGGTATTTGGCAAATGATTTGTCGCACAAGAACTGATTTTTGATATAGTTTGCCAGACGGGAATTAGACTTTGGAATAAGTTGCGAGACGAGAACTGGACTTCGAAATAAATTGCCAGACGGGAACTGGACTTTGAAATAAATTGCCAGATGGGCACTGGTTTTTTGAAAAAGGTTTGCCAGACGGGAACTGGGCTTTTGAAATAAGTTGCCAGACGGGAACTGGTCTTTTGAAATAAGTTGCCAGACAGGAACTAGGCTTTTGAAATAAGTTTGCCAGACGGGAACTAGGCTTTTGAAATAAGTTTCCAGACAGGAACTGGGCTTTGAAATAAATTGTCAGACGAGAACTGGACTTTGAAATGGTCAAGCGATGTTGGGCTTTGGTGTCAGATTTTGTGTTTCAAGGCTTTTTGATGCCAGGTTCATGTTATAGGGTTAGACCTGATGAATTTTATGATATGCATGGTTTTATCTTAGGGAAAAGTGACATGACTAATTCATGAGGATGATTTATGTAATGATTTGTAGGTTTTCAAAATGCCCCTGCGTGGGTATTGGAAGAGAAGGTTTTTTTGCAGAAAGGCTTTTGTCTGTCAAAAGGTTATTTTATGGGGTGATAGCATAATTCCCCGACACTCATCTTGAACTCTGCAGTTGATGACGTGCGAAAAAGATTTTGCTTGAACAACTTGAAAACATGGAGAGGACTCGCTCCTGTATGGGTCATCTTGCCCCAATGTGATAGGTCTGTGCAAAATGTTTACCTCGAAAGGATTTTGAAAGCAATTATACCATAATTTTGAGATGGATTGCCCCAGAATTTTGATCCATGAAAGGATTTATCCTTAGTTAACCGACTCTTGAAGCGGTTGACTTTTCTGTGCTATTGAGGTAGCTTGCCCCGGTATGAGCGTTGAAGCGACTTAACTCACCCTAACTGAACATTGAAGGGGTCTGCCCCTGGCCAACAGAACCTCTAGGTGATCTGCCCCTAGTTAATAGAGTCTTGAGATGATTTGCTCTGGATCAACTGATTCTTGAAATGAGTTGCACATTCATTAACAGATGTTGGAGACTGTTTAAGACTGACCAATTCTTGGAGTAATTTTCCTATGATCAACTTGATATTTTGGGTGGCATGCACCTTATTCGTGGGTTATGAGGTAGTCTTGACTCTAGTGAATGGTCAAGTTCCACTGGTTGCTCTTTGTTGAGATTTCAATGATGTCGAGTACTGAATTGCAATTAAAATTGTTCACTTATAAATGGTAATTTTAATGCAATATTCATGCAAGTTTTGGAAAAGAATCATTTATTGGAATGATGTGACAGTGTGTGACGAGTGGACCATGAGTCCAAATGTAATGTTGATTTAGCAATTTAACGTGTGAAAGACACAGTGAGAGTAATGATATTGATGTTGAATATTAGCAAATCTTTAGGAGTCAATTTACGCAACTTTGTTGTAATATGCTTTCGGAAATAACCCTACCTCAATTAGGTCTTTTGAGGGTTGTAACGTGGCTTGGGTCATGGTTATTGAAACAAAGGATGTAAGGCTCAAATTTTGTTTTAACCCACCCATTCTTCACGATGATCTCCAATCCTATGCTCAGTTAATTCAACATACACATTCGTCTTTTTGAAGGTGTAAGGATAAAGATGATGATTCAAGGTCTCTTGAAATGGAAGTCACCTTATTTTATTTTTTGGATGTCAGTGACCCCTTGATTTTGGTATAATGGTCACTGAATCTTGTTTTGTTTTGTTGAGGGTTTTCGTGACCTCATTTTGATTTTGTTTTGATCCCTAACTTTTGCCTGAACTGCTTTTGAAGCTTTTAGTCCATCAGGATTGCCCTAATTTTTGCCTAAGTCGCCTCTTGGGTGTTCGACTTAGCGGGCTTTTCTTTGATTTTATTTTTGATAGGTTGTGACTGCCAAGTCAATGGTCATTGAAGAACAAACGTCATATCTTTCGGATTTTGCATGGTTCCTTCTACACTTCAGGATGTGTGCGAAGAATATCATGTGGTTGATCCTCAGACGGGATGTTTCATCTTGAAATTTGAATGCGTAGTCAGATTAACTGAACACTACCCTTCCCCAGGTTAAACATAAGGGTTTGTTCATCCGAAAGAAACACCTACTTCTAGGCTCAAAGTGCTTGACTAGGGATTAACTCCTTATCTCTCAAGTGTTTGGGAATTTGAAACAATGCTTGTACATCATCAGCAGGATTTTATCCGAAAGCATATAGTCAGCAATTATGGGTATCTTGTTTTCGTCATCCTCCCTCAAATCTTTGGTAAAACAAAAGTTATGATAAAGAAAAGTGAATGGGAGAAACGCTGATGTATTTTTTTGTTTTTGATATAAGAGAAGAAAAAATGAGGGGATGCGAGATAATTAATTCAAAACATGCATCATTACTTCATCAATATTACCATTAAAAACAACAATGTTTAAACACAAGCAGCTTTTAACAACAAAGAAACTACAAATGCAAAAATAGAAACAAATCAGTCCAACAATTGCCAGTGTTGAGGATGTCTTCCTGTCTGAACTACTAGCATTAGGAGATACTCTATGAAATCTTTGAACTCATTTTGACGAGAGGTTAACGTGCACCAACAGGCTTCCTTCTGAAAAGGATATGTACCTTTTGTCGACCAATTGTTGTACGTTAGCTTTGAAAGCATTGCAGTCTTCAGTTGAATGCCCTATTGTTCCGGCATGATATCCACATTGCATATCAGGATCATATCCAGGTGGGTATGGTTCTGATAATGGCCTAAGAGACTTGGGCTCCACCAGCGAGCTTTGAATCAGATATGGCAGAAGTTGACTGTATGACATAGGAATTGGATCGAGAGGAGCATTCCTTCTTTCCAGATTGTTTTGAGGCCTATGCTGGTTCAGTTACTGATTCTGATATCCTTGACCACATCTTTGATTTGTATGAGGAACAGTCCATGGTTGCTTGAATGGTGCTCTAGGCCTTGCCGGTTTCCTATAAGGATAACGTGGTGTTGGAAATGGTGATTGCTGAGAAGGTGAAGAACCATAAGGTCTGGCTGGTGCATCATGAGAATACCCAACATTTGCCATGACTGCATTTATTTCATTATCCTCTTCCTTTTGGGAATCACTGAGGGATTCTGTCTCGCTAGCTTGGTTGCTCAAGGCACCTTGGATCCTTCCACTTTTTAGGGCATTCTCGACGCGTTCTCCAATTGTCACTAAGTGAGCGAAGTCTGATGTTGTGCTGCTAATCATCCTTTCGAAGTATGGACTTTGCAGGGTCTCCATGAATAATTCCATCAATTCTTTGTCTAAGAGTGGTGGCTCAACGCAAGCCACTAACTCTCTCCATCTTTGGGCATACCCTCTGAAGGATTCATTGTCTTCCTGAGATAAGGCTCTTAGCTGCATGCGATCGGGAGCTATGTCCATATTATATTTGTATTGCTTCAAGAATGCGTTAGCTAGGTCCAACCATGATTGAATATGATTCCTTTCTAACTTCATGTACCAACTTAATGATGCCCCAGTCAAACTGTCTTGGATACATTGAATCATCAACTTATCATCGTGGGCATGAGAGGTCATTTTTCGAGAAAACATCACCAAATGGTGCTTTGGACAGCCATCCCCTTTGTACTTCTCAAATTTTGGTGCTTTGAATTTTGCGGGTATAACCAGGCCAGGTACCAAACACATGTCTAAAGCATTTAGTTCAAGAGTATCTCTTCCTTCTGTGGCCTTGAGTCTTTTCTCTAGCACGCAGCATCTTTTAGCAATCTCATCATCTTGTAGTTGTTCAGCATTAACCACTAGGCTTGTTCCATGGGAATCTGGCACGTAGAATACAAAACTGTGATACTCAACAACATCATGACGTGAGGGATCTTGAACAACATGACGTTCTTGTATAATAGAGTTATCAACTGGGGTTCGCACATGCTAAGGTTGGGTAGGACCATTTACTGGAGCTGGAATAACATTCTCTACGACTGCAGTCTGCTGAATGTTGTCCTCCCTCTTTTCTAAAGCTATCATAGCCTCCACAAGTTGGTCTACCTGGTTTTTCATCGAGTCAACATCTCCTCTTAATGCAATGTGATTTTGCTCCATCGGATCCATGGTTTTTCAAGAGCTACTTATAGTCTGATATAAGTGTCGGGAAATCAACAGCAGGTTATGGATGAAGGATGGATGAGTTTTTTTTGTATTTATTTTTTGGTGAAAAATGATATGCAATGCATGACGATTGCAGATACAATGATACGTGTATGAGTGTAGTGACATGTTCAGGATCACAGGTTCAAAGTGTTTTTAGATAGATCAAAATAACAGGTAAATAACGAGTATCTCTGGTTAATGTAACCTCGGGGTAGGCTCTACAGTTGGTAGGTTCGTAGAGTCACAAATATTTCTTGAGAACGTCACTGCCGTGACGAAGACTCGTCGGACAATAATATCCTTAAGAAGATCTCGTCTAGGTGAGGTCTTTGTATTGTCCCAACAAGGAAGGCTCCATGGGGATTCTACTACACAACTCTCGAGTCCAGGGTTCTAACAAGGTTCTCAGAGTCATAGATCGAGGTTGGAAATATTACTGTAAGATAATAATACGTCCAAGGGATCTCATCTTATTGGAGCTTTCGTATTAATCCAATAAGTCTGGGACTTTTCAGGTCGATACTACATAACCACCAGATATAGTGGGTTAAAAGGTCCCTAGAGTCATTGACCCAACTTGAGAATACTATCGTCGTGACGAAAACTCGCTGGGCAATAATATCTCAAGAGAATCTCCTCTAGGCGGGGTCTTCGTATCTTCCCAACAAGGAAGACTCCTTGTGGGCGCCCACTATGCAACCACCAACTTAATCTTATGGTTTTTCTTAGACTCGGGTAGAGAGCCTATCTCACAAAGTATCACCATCCAGAGACCCCCAATAATACATAGCCAATAAAACATCATACAATAATTATGACAACATAATAATAACAGAATAAATAATAAATAGATAAACAAAATTAACACACAATACATCAATTGAACTAAATTAGGCTTCACTCTCTTTTGCTTGGAGCTTGTCCCCAGCAGAGTTGCCATCTGTCGCATCTCGAAAAATGTGATCCCTCGCGATAGTCGCGGAAAATATTTATGTTCGAACAGAGTCGCCACCAAACTTTATTTATCCCAATGAAGGAATAGGAAAATATCAATAAAACCTTTAGGAAATGGAATAATGGTCGTCGCAACCATATTCGGGTTCGGGAGTGGATTACGTAAGGGGAAGGTATTAGCACCCCTTACGTCCGTTGTACTCAACGGGAACCTTTTAGTTCTAATGTGTGTTTCGAGTGTTAATTTATGCTTGTTTGTTATCTTTGGGTTATAAAATATTGAAAATAGAAATGGATGAGAACCTCAGAAAGGAGAAAGGGGAGGTTTTTTATTAGTGTGCTCGCGAAGATACAGCAATCTCCTGCCTATGTATCCTTATGGTATAATAAGGAAATCAGAGCATTCGTAGTTCGGGGAACTACGGTTGGTTGGTGTTTTTTTAACGAACGACTGTGTAGCTCGCATTCTAAAGGCTAAACGTTGGCTTGTCTACTCTCGGTGGAGGCTTAAGCATTGGTTTGTTGTGCGCATTAGAAAGGATTAACAGTGTTCCTTTTGAGAGAAGGGTTTTGGTCACACGGGGGTGACAAGTTGAATTAATATGTTGGGTGTTTTGTTTGATTGGTTATGATCGCACGAAGGCGAGAAAAGATAAGTTTGATGTGTTGAGATATTTTTGGTTGGATGACGATTACTCGGATAGTCGAGTAAGACAACTCATATCCTAATAACCGGGAAAGAGAATAGAAGACTCTAAACCACTCTCTGTTTTATCTGAGTATTTACGAAAATAAGGTTGTATATGATTGATGTATTTTAGAATGAACGACAAGTACTTGAATAGTTGAGTAAGACAACTCATATCCAAGCATTTGAGAAGAGGAGTTGAAAGCTCAAAACCATCTCCCTTTTCGTATAGTTTGTTAAGAAAGCGATTTGATTAGGTTGTATTTGCGGAAAAATGGCAATTGTTCGACTGACAGAGTAAGAGAACTCGTATTCGTCCAATTGAGGAGTGAAGTTGAAAACTCAAAGTCAACTCCTTTTTCATTCAACTTATTGTAAAAAAATGTTTTGATTTAATCGAGGTATTTCAATTGAGTTTGAGAGAAAATACTCGACGTTGGATCGAGGTTTTAGATTTGTGTTTTGAATGAAATGAATTTATTTAGTGTATTGCTCTTCTACTCGATAAAAATCAAATAGGTCTCATTGTAAGAAAGCCCAAGAGTAAGCTATGTGAGGTTGATGGAGATGCTTTAAAAGCGACCGACTTACAAGGGTGTTTTGAATTGATTTCGAAAAGGCGCACTCGATATTGACCGAAGTTTGTATTTACATGTGCATATGAATTGAATTATGAAAATGGTCTCAAAATGAGATTGCTTATGAATTTTAGCTTATGCAACGTGAATGCAAAATAACCAACAAGAAATTAAAGGGTCTCATTGTAAGGTAGCCCAAGAGAAAGCCTTTTGTGTGCTAAAGTGACCTAAGCTAAACAAAGGATAATGGTCTTACAAACATGTCCCCCTAAGGTGGTGCCATGGTGCCATTATTACAACATGCATGTAAGTTATGGATGAAAATTCAAGTGTTTACAAAGTATCACAAAGTGTAAAGGAAAGCCTCCAAGCAAAGGTCCTAAGATGAAATCCTCTAAGTCCAAGTTGGTTAAGGGTGGAGTGAATATTTTTGGTCTTTCCATTTTATCATGTTTTTGTTGTTTTTAATGTATGATGACAATAAAATAAATAACAAGTAAATAAACATGCATGATGAGTTTGTACAATGATGATGATAATGAGTACTTGAATGTAAAATACAAGGTAATGACATAAAAGTAAGTCACAAGATAAAGAATGGTAATGTCACAATATTAATGGTTAGTGAATGTAAATGAAGAATAAAATAAATTGCAAGGAAGTAAAGTGCAATAATGTAAATGTTAGAAGTTAGTAATTAATGGTTAGTAATAATAAAATAATTTGCAAGGAATTAAGGTACAATAATATAAATGTTAGTAGTTAATAGTTAGTAGAATAACAATAAGCAAATGGATTAGCAAGTTAATATAGAGAATATGGTTTCATCTATGCATCAAATGACTCAAATATGGGTGAAATAAAGGCAATCTATCAATGCCTCAAAGTATCATGAATGATCTATTGATCAACCATTAATAGGTTTGAAACATTGAAGATTTAATCAACTCTAAACAACCATGGTCATGATCTAATAGAACTCGTCAACCAAATAAATGTAACAACAAGTCAAAAATAAACATGGTTTCATCTATGTATCAAATGCCCAAATATGATTGAAATAGAGGCAACCTATCAATGCCTCAAAGTATCATGAAGGATCTATTGATCAATCATTAATAGGTTTGAAACATTGAAGGTTTTATCAACTCATAACAACCATGGCCATGATCTAATAGAACTCGTCAACCAAATAAATTAACAACAAGTCAACAATAAATGTTAAATGATAACAAGAAACAAAGTTTGATTGAAAATGATGGATAAAAAGTAGTAAGAGCAAAAAATCCCCAAAAGGGTGTGAACCCAACAAAAACCACTTGTCTCAAAGTTGACTCAAATTTCTCTCAAAACACAACCCAAGAGTAAAAACTCATTTTCAAACATAAAACAAAACCAAAAATGTCAAGGAGTTTGAGTCCAAACTATTACCAAGAATGTGGTGTCAAAACTAGGTTATTGTTATGTTTGGGTTTGAGAATGAAGCAAAAGCTTGGAAAAGGGTGGCTATGGTTGTTGTGGTAGGAAAATGGAAGAGAAGGAAGGTGTATGTTTATATTGTGGTGGTGAATGATTATGTAAGTGAGGTCACAAGTTTGCTACTGTTTTTGTAGTGTGGAAATTGTGGATTTTTACATGGTGGTTGGGTGGTTCAAAGAAGAAAATGGGGTTTGGGTGAGTTAGGGTTTAGGTTGAAAAGAGGGAGCTTGAATGTGATTTGGACAGAGGTTTTATGGCTTTCAAGCTTGAAAAATGAGTGGGGATAGTGCTCTATTTATAGGGGAAGCAAAGGGGTTGAAGTGGGTGAACCAAAAGGTCCTCTGTGTAAAAAACAGAGCTATTTCTGTTGTCTGCGCAGGTGTAATCGGTTATCCTGATTAGGGTAATCGGTTACACAGTCCCAAAATGGCCAAAAAATCAGTTTATGGTCTGGGTAATCGGTTACCCCTGATTAGGGTAACCGGTTACCCAATTTTTTTTATTTTATTTTATTTTATTTTATTTTTGAAATAATGAATGTATGCATGTGCAGTAGGGTCATGGATCAGATGAAAATTGTATCGGGATAGAGACAAAATTGGGGTATGACACTAAGGCATTTAGTTCAACTGTATCTTGCCTTTCTATGGCCTTGAGTTTTTTCTCTAGCACGCAGCATCTTTTATTAGTCTCATCATCTTGTGGTTGTTCAGCATTAACCACTAGGCTTGTTCCATGGGTATCTGGCACGGAGAATGCAAAACTGTGATACTCAACAACATCATGATGTGAGGAATCTTGAACAATACGATGTTCTTGTACAATAGAGTTATCAACAGGGGTTTGTGCAAGCTGAGGTTGGGTAGGACCATTTACTGGAGCTGGAATAACATTCTCTACGACTACAGTCTGTTGAATGTTATCCTCCCCCTTTTCTAAAGCTATCATAGCCTCCACAAGTTGGTCTATCTGGTTTTTCATCGAATCCACATCTCCTCTCAGTGCAATATGGCTTTGTTCTAACGGATCCATGATCTTTCGAGAGCTACTTCAAGTCCAATATGAGTGTCGGGAATTCAACTGCGGGTTTTGGATAAAGGATGGATGAGTTTTTATGGTATATATTTCCTGTGAAAGATGATATGCAACACACGATGAATGCAGATGTAATGATATGTGTATGAATGTAATGTCAGGTTCAGGATCATAGGTTCAAGGTGTTCTCAGATGGATCAGAATAACGGGTAAACGACAGGTATCTCTGATTAATGGAAACCCCATGGGTGGGCTCTACAGTTGGTAGGTTCCTAGAGTCACAGATTATTTCCTGAGGACATCACTGCCGTGACGAAGACTCGTTAGACAATAATATCCTTAAGAATATCTTGTCTAGGTGAGGTCTTCGTATTATCCCAACAAGGAAGGCTCCATGGGGATTCTACTACACAACTCTCGGGTCCAGGGTTCTAACAAGGTTCTTAGAGTCATAGATCGAGGTTGGAAATATTACTGTAAGATAATAATGCGTCCAAGGTATCTCATCTGATTGGGGCTTTCGTATTAACCTAACAAGTCTGAAACTTCGTAGGTTAATACTACATAACTGCCGGATATAGTGGGTTAAAAGGTCCCTAGAGTCATTGATCCAACTTGAGAATACTATCGTCGTGACGAAGACTCGTCGGGCAATAATATCTCAAGAGAATCTCCTCTAGGCGGGGTATTTGTTTCTTCCCAACAAGGAAGACTCCTTGTGGGCGCCCACTATGCAACCACCAACTTAATCTTATGGTTTTTCTCAGACTCGGGTAGAGAGCATATCTCACAAAGTATCACCAACCAGAGAACCCCCAATAAGACATGGTCAATAAATCACAATATAATAATTATGACAGAATAATAATAGCAGAATAAAAAATAACAGATAAACAAACAAGATTAACACACAATACAGAAACTGAACTAAATTAGGCTTCACTCTCTTTTGCTTGGAGCTAGTCCTCAGCAGAGTCGCCATCTGTCGCATCTCGAAAAATACGATTCCTCGCGATGGTCGCGGAATTTTTTTTAATAATAATTATGTTCGAACAGATTCGCCACCGAACTTTATTTATCCCAGTGAAGGGATAGGAAAATATCGATAAAACCTTTAGGAAACAGAATAATGGTCGTCGCAACCATATTCGGGTTCGGGAGTGGATTACGTAAGGGGAAGGTATTAGCACCCCTTACGTGCGTTGTACTCAACGGGAACCTTTTAGTTCTAATGTGCGTTTCGAGTGTTAATTTATGTTTGTTTGTTATCTTTGGGTTATAAAATTATTAAAAATAAAAATAGATGAGAACCTCAGAAAGGGAAAGGGGAGGTTTTTTATTAGTGTACTCGCGAAGATACAACAATCTCCTGCCTACGTATCCTTAAATAAGGAAATCAGAGCATTCGTAGTTCGGGGAACTATGGTTGGTTGGTGTTTTTTAATGAACAACTGTTTAGATCGCATCCTAAAGGCTAAACATTGGCTTGTCTACTCTCGGCGGAGGCTTAAGTGCTAGTTTGTTGTGCGTATTAGAAAGGTTTAACAGTGTTCTTTCTGAAAAGAGTTTTGGTCACACGGGGGTGACAAGTTGAATTAATATGTTTGTTGTTTTGTTTGATTGGTTATGATCGCACGAGGGCGAGAAAAAATAGGTTTGATGCGTTGAGATATTTTTGGTTGGAGGACGATTACTCGAATAGCCGAGTAAGACAACTCGTATCCTAATAACGGAGAAAGGGAATAGAAGACTCTAAACCGTCCTCTGTTTCATCTGAGTATTTATGAAAATAAGGTTGTATATGTTTGACGTATTTTTATAATAAACGACAAGTACTTGAATGATTGAGTAAAACAACTCATATCCAAGCATTTGAGGAGAGGAATCGAAGGCTCAAGACCATCTCCCTTTTCGTATAATTTATTATGAAAGTGATTTGATTAAGTTATATGTTTGCGGAGAAATGACAATTGTTCGACTGACAGAGTAAGAGAACTCGTATTCGTCCAATTGAGGAGTGAAGTTGAAAACTTAAAGTTAACTCCTTTTTCATTCAACTTATTGTGAAAATATTTTGATTTAATCAAGGCTTGGAGATTTGTGGAGGAACGACAATTATTTGACTAAACAAGTAAGAGAACTTGTACTCAAATAGTTGAGGAGAAAAAATTGAAGACTCAAAGTTATCTCCCTTTTTGTTTCTTATTATAAAAGAATTTGATTTGTTTGTGCTTATGTGAATTAGAAATGACGGTTGTTCGATTTAATCGAGTAAAAGAGTTCGTGCTTAAATAATCGAGGAGAGGAGTTGAAAACTCAAAACCATTACCTCTTTTATTCCTAAGTGAAATAATGTTTAATTATGGTTAAGTATTTTAATTCTTAATAAAGAATACTCGATGTTGGATCGAGGTTTTAAATTTGTATTTTATGAATGGATAGAATTTATTTAGTGAATAGTTTGTCTAATCGATTAATTAAAACCGAATAGGTCTCATTGTAAGAAGATCCAAGAGTAAGCCATGTGAGGTTGATGGTGATACTTTTACAAGTAATCGACTTACAAAGGTGTTTTGAATTGATTTGGAAAAGGTGCACTCGATATTTACCGAGGTTTGTATTTACATGTGTACATGAATTGAATTATCAAAATGGTCTCAAAATGAGATTGCTTATGAATTTTAGCTTATGCAACGTGAATGCAAAGTAACCAACAAGAAATTAAAGGGTCTCATTGTAAGGTAGCCCAAGAGAAAGCCTTTTGTGTGCAAAAGTGACCTATGCTAAACAAAGGATAATGTTCTTACAAACATGTCCCCCTAAGGTGGTGCCATGATGCCATTCTTACAACATGCATGTAAGTTACGGATGAAAATCCAAGTGTTTACAATGCATCACAAAGAGTAAAGGAAGGCTTCCATACAAAGGTCCTAAGATGAAATCCTCTAAGTCCAAGTTGATTAAGAGTGGAGTGAATATTTTTGGTCTTACCATTTTATCATGTTTTTGTTATTTTTAATGTATGATGACAATAAAATAAATAACAACTAAATAAACATGCATGATGAGTTTGTACAATGATGATGATAATAAGTACTTGAATGTAAATTACAAGGTAATGACATAAAAGTAAATCACATGATAAAGAATGACAATATCACAATAATAATGGTTAGTGAATGTAAATGAACAATAAAATAAATTGCAAGGAAGTAAAGTGCAATAATGCAAATGTTAGGAGTTAGTAGTTAGTAGTTAGTGGTTAGTAGAATAACAATAAGCAAATAGAATAACAAGTTAATGTAAAGAAAAATGGTTTCATCTATGTATCAAATGACCCAAATATGATTTAAATAGAGGCAACCTATCAATGCCTCAAAGTATCATGAAGGATCTATTGATCAATCATTAATAGATTTGAAACATTGAAGGTTTTATCAACTCTAAACAACCATGGCCATGATCTAATAGATCTCATCAACCAAATAAATGTAACAACAAGTCAACAATAAATATTAAATGATAACAAGAAACAAAGTTTGATTGAAAATGGTGGATAAAAAGTAGTAAGAGCAAAAAATCCCCAAAAGGGTGTAAACCCAACAAGTGAAGGTCATAAGTTTGCTACTGTTTTTGTTGTGTGGAGATTGTGGATTTTTACATGGTGGTTGGGTGGTTCAAAGAAGAAAAGAGGGTTTGGGTGAGTTAGGGTTTAGGTTGAAAAGAGGGAGCTTGAATGTGATTTGGACAATGGTTTTGTGGCTTTCAAGATTGAAAAATGAATGGGGATAGTGCTCTATTTATAGAGGAAGCAAAGGGGTTGAAGTGGGTGAACCAAAAGGTACTCTGGATAAAAAAAAACAGAGCTACTACTGCTGTCTGCGCAGATGTAATCGATTACACAGTCCAAAATGGCCAAAATATCAAATTTTGGTCTGTGTAATCGATTACCATGATTAGGGTAATCGATTACACAGTCTAAAATGGCCAAAAAATCAATTTTTGGTCTGGGTAATCGATTACCCAATCCTATTTTTATTTTTATTTTTTTAAGAACTTTAACCGGATAACCCTAGTTTTTTTCCAGGTGTAAACACCATGCCTTGAATCCGTGTAATATGTATTTGGTTATGAAATTGTGATGATGAAATTATGAAAGCATGCATGTGCAGTATGACCATGGATCAGATGAAAATCGTATCGGGGTAGGGACAAAATTGGGGTATGACAGCTAGCAGTTAGACAAAAATAAACATCGATATTGTTTCACACACGTGTCGCAGACTGGGCTACAAAAAAGTTCACAACCTAGGTCGAATAAACCGACCTACTTTGATACCAACTATGTAACACCCTAAACTCCAACATGCAATTTATAAAGTAATTAAAGTATTTTTCTCAAAAAGAATGTCACATTTTTCCTCAATTAAACATTTTCCTCAAAATTACACTTAATAGCAACATAAATTAAACAATTAAAAAAACACAACTCCATTGTCTCATCAAAATAGAATTCAGTTTAACTCAATGAAATACTAGTTTAGGTAACAAAACAACTCACAGACTAAAATAGGTAAATGATCCCAACCCAAGTTTTATACTATGAGAGCAACACAAGATAACTAAACGACGCGGAAAACAATAAGTGAAGAAGGTCACTAGCCATCCTCCACACAAGCAACAATGATGAAGTTTTCTCTATGGAGTTTCCTCTCTATTCCTTCCAAAAGCTTCTTCTAGGTTTCTTTCTATTTTGTCTCTTTTCCACCAAAAACATGTATTGACTCAAATTTCTCTCAACTCCCCTATTTAAATAAAAATCTAATTTTATTTTATTAAGTTTCTTTATTCCCCTTATTTGTTACGAATCCCACCTCCCTCCAAAGTTTCCATTATATTTTTATTTTCCTCCCCAAAACTATTTATCTCGTTATTTCTATTATTATTTGTATTTAAAAAATAATAAATAATTCTAATAATTCTACCAACACTCCAATAATTTCCAAAAATACTAATTAAATTAAATAAAACACTAACACTCAAATAAAACAAAATAAAGCATTTTAAACTCAATTAAAATAATTAAATCAAAAATTAGGATGTTACAACTCTCCCCCACTTAAAGAATTTTCACCCTAGAAATTATCTAAAGGAAATAAATCTCAATAATACTCTCTCAACGGATCCTCTCTCACTTGTTTCAAACTCACCCTTGTTGGCTAGCGATTAGAAAAAAAATAAGCATTGATATTGTTTCACACACATGTCGCACACTAGGCTACAAACAAGTTCACAACCTAGGCCGAATAAACCGACTTTCTATGATACCAAATATGTAACACCCTAAACCCCAACATGCACTTTATAAAGTAATTAAAGTAATTAGAGTATTTTTTTTAAAAGAGTATCATATTTTTTTCTCAATTAAACATCTTTCTCAAAATTTTACTTAACAGCAGCAGAAATTAAACAATTAAAAAAATACAACTTCATTGTCTCATCAAAATAGAAATCGTTTTAACTCAATGAAATATTAGTTTAGGTAACATAACAGTTCGTAGACTAAAACAAGTAAATGATTCAAACCCAAGTGTTACAATATCAGAGCGACACAAGGTAACTAAACGACGTGGAAAACGATAAGCGAAGAAGGCCACTGGCTATCTTCCACACAAGTAGAAATGATGAAGCTTTGACTACGGAGTTTCCTCTTTATTCCTTCCAAAAGCTTCTTCTAGGTTTCTTTATATTCTGCCTCTTTTCCATCCAAAATACGTATTGACTTCAATATCTCCCAACTCCCCTATTTAAATAAAACCTAATTTTATTTTATTAATTATCTTTATTCCCCTTATTTCTCACCAATCATACCCCCTCCTTATTTTTAATTATATTTTTATTTACCTCCCCAAAACCAATTATCTCATTATTTCTATTATTTAAAAATTAATTAAAAATTCTAATAATTCTACCAACACTTCAATAATTCCCAAAAATATTAATTAAAACAAATAAAACACTCAAACAAAAAAAATAAAGCATTTTAAACTCAATTAAATAAGTAAATCAAAAATTGGGGTGTTACAATCGATATAGACAATTAGGTTAGAACTTACAAAGTAGGAACAAAACTTATCAATAGCAAAAGCCACGACCAAAAGCTCTTTCTATGTGGTCGTATAATTAATTTTCACCTAATCTTGATTCCTAATAGCGTAATAAATGGCATGCGTTTTCCTATCCTTCTTTTGCCCAAGCACTGGCACCACACATGATATCAAAAGTTATACTCCAATCAGGAGGTTGCATAATAGGTGCAGAGATCAATGCCTCATTCAATTTTAAGAAGGACTCGAGTCACTCTTCATTAAAGTTAAATTACACATCTTTCATCAACAACCTAGTTAAAGGCTTGGAAGTTTTTTAGAATCCTTTGACAAACCGACGGTAGAAGCCATCATGACCTAACAAACTTCTGACCTCTCTCACGGTGGTGAGAGGCGTTAACTGAAGGAGAATAGCCATCCAAGGCGCAGCGGAATATAAAATTTTCTCCATTAGTGATCCTTACGAATGAGCATGATCAGTGATAGAATCGTTACCTCTTGTGGCGATTCAAACCTTTGGTGCAGATCTCTGATAATGATCGGATCCTTTGAAGCAAATCCACGGGGCGATCACGAACGTTGAATGATGACAACGTCTCTACTCAGTCCACACGAACGGATTCCTTCAATCGCAGTGCTAGCTGTTATGAATGAAGGCTTTGAGTGAGAGAAAGAGGGAGACAAAATTCCAAGTCTCTACTTGAATTTCTGTCTGAGTGGAATGGAGTGACAATGCTTCTACCCAAGGGGTTCTATTTATAGAACCACTTGTGTGGGCTTCAAGCCAAAAAGCCCACTTAAGTGCATTTTGGCCCATATCTCATAATATGCCAAAATCACTTAAGTATTTGGTACCTTACCATATTTCGTCTCCCACTTAAGTGCACCGTACCTTACGGTGTTCCTTAATTATTCTATCTCTTATCAATCCGTCCTTTGTGTGTGACCCTATAGGTTTTCGCGACGTTGGCAATTATATTAAATCACGCATTTAACATAATAAACAGTGAGCGGTATCTAGCAACACATCATTGCTACCCAAATCACGAAAATGTCATGTGATCTAACAAAACCTCCTGTGATAATAATTATGTGTATAATTACCCCTTTGCCCTTATGTCTATATTGAACACAAGGTATAGACCATGTCACCCTTGTCCAGTTCAATATTGGGCCCATAGACATTTATCCTGTTAAGCAGGATTGGCAAATTCCATCTAGGACACTCATGTCCCTCAGCATGCTTCGTGGAGTACCTATCAACTGCCTTTATGGTTATCCAGTTACGGACAACGTTGGATCAGCAATAAAGCACTCGACTCTACATCTAGGATCCATAGTGGTTTCAGGTCGAAGAGTGGTATACACTATTATCACCATGAGAATAACTTATGACACTTTGCATAACTTTCTATATAGTATTCTCATAGCGGGTCAATCCAGTATGAATATTACTCTTAATATTCATACCTATGTTTAAGACTTGATAACTCTTTATCCATGATCCATGAGACGTGATCATCAGTCTACAAACATAATAGTCTCCATGCTTTAATGTTATCCCATTTCATAATAAAGCTTGACTACGGACATTTTAAGAATAGTGTCCTTATGTTTAATGTGATCTCATGATTAAGTCATACTTGATACATTAAATGGACTATCTATTCCAGGGACTTTATTAAACAAACATAATAAAGAAAAATGCCTTTTATTATTAATAAATAATTCGATACAAGTACCAAAAGTATTGGCCTCTAGGGCTTACACCAACATTAACTTCTTTATGACTTCTATTTTATCTCTATCAAACTCTATTCCTATTTCTGACATTAAATGTTGAAGGACTATGCTCTACTTCACCATGAAGTGGTATTTTTTCTAGCTTAGCAGTAGGTTGAATTTTACACATCTTTCAAGAACTCTTTATAGGTTAGCTAAGCGATTATCCAAAGTGGATTTATAAACTGAGAAATCATCCATAAATACTTCCATTATATCCTCTAGGAAGTAAGATAAAATTAACATCATGTAGCGATGAAAAGTTGCAGTGACATTACATAGTCCAAATGGCATTCATCGGTAGACAATTGTATTGTAGGGATAAGTGAAAGTCATTTTCTCCTAGTCACTCGAGTGAATGGGAATTTGGAAAAACCTCACATAACCATCAAGATAGAGAAAATGAGAGTGCTTAGCTAGACGCTCAAGAATTTGATTAATGAATGGGAATGGGAAGTAATCTATCCTGGTAGTTTTGTTAAGCTTCATATAATTGATGCACATTCTCCACCCAGTTCCCGTTCTAGTGGCTACCAACTCACCTTTTTCATTTGCTATCATGATTGCCCCTCTTTTATTGGGTACAACCTGAACAAGACTTACATACTTACTGTCTGAAATGGCATATATTACCCCTCCATAAGGTGTTTTAGCACCTGATTATTTACCATTTCCCTCATATTGGGGTTTAACCTCCTCTAGTGTTCTCTAGAGGGATTATAATCATCCTCTAACGTAATTGTATGCATACATACATAGGGGATAATATCCTTCAGATCATTTATGGTATACCCAATTGCCTTCAGATATTTTATTAGGACAATAAAGAGCTATGTAGTTTCAGATTATCCTAAAATGGCATTGACTATAACAAGTTGATTCGACCTTTCATCTAAAAATTTGTACTTTAGGGTCTGGGGTAACTTTTTCAGTTCTACCTTAGGTTCTTGTTGTTCGGCTTTTTCGCTGTATGTTATAAGGATTTCAAAGCTTTGGTCTTTCAAAGTGGAACTTTCGTCCAATATCTTCCTATAAACCGCTACTTTGGTATCCTTACCATCAATGTCTTTGCTACCAATCAAGCATGCTTCCAACCCATCGACTGTAACTGATTATGATGAGCTCTCTTTAGAACAAACAACAATAATATTGACTAAACAATTAGAATCCCTTAGCAAAGGTTTTTTTTAATGATTTTTGATAAGATAGACTCAATCCTCTCATCTCCCACCTTAAAGGTTAACCTTCTTTATACATCAACTATGGCCCCAACCCTAGCTAGGAAAGGTCTACCTAGGAGTATTGGGGTTTGAGAATCCTCCTCAATCTCCATAATAACATAATCGGTAGGTATATTGAGTTTCCCAATCCTTATAGGCACATCCTCTAAAATACCTACGGAATAGTTAATTGGCATGTCATTTAGATCTAGAGAGATGTTGGTGAGTTTCATCTCATCAAGGTCTAGGCTTTTACACACATATAGGGGCATCAGGCTAACACTGGCCCCTAAATCACACAATGATACTCGAAGCTCAAGGTACATATCTCACAGGGAATTGAAAAACTCCCAGAATCTTTGAGTTTTGGCGGTAATTAATTCTTAATTACCGCGATACTATCAATAGTCATTGCTACGATTTCACTATCCTCTAACTTCCTCCTATTTGATAGGATCTCCTTTAAGAACTTAACACAGGTAGTCATTTGGGATATACCTTTGATGGAAGGTAGATTAATGTAGAGCTTTTTTAGCCGCTCAACAAATTTCTTAAATTGGGCCTCTATCTTTGCCTTTGTAAACCTTCGCAGAAAAAAGATTGGTGACTTATAGGGAGGAGGAGAAATATATGGTTCCTTCTACTCCTCATATTCAACAAACTCCTTTTCAGGTGGTGTTGGCTCACTCTCTTTCATCTCTACGCTCTTCTAATTAGAATCATCCACTTGCTTACCACTCCTAGTTGTTACAACATTCATATGTTCCTTGGGATTTTGCTCAAGTTGCCATAGAAAGGATTTCGAAGGGACAGATGATAAGGCTTGTTTCTGTGAAATTTTGGAGATTTGAGTCTCTAATATTTTGTTATGGGTAGCAATGGACTATACCTTAGTGGATAATTGCCTAAGAACATAATTAGTGTGGAGATTTTGGTTCCTAAAATCTTCATTTTGACGAGTTTGGGTAGCTACAAAGTTTTCCAATAACATCTTTAGACTTTATTCCCATGGGGAAGCAACCATAACTTTTTGAAAACCCGATTGTCCCATGGTAGGTTTTAGAGATTTGTTCATGTAAGAAAATTTAGGGTGATCTCTCCACCCTGAGTTTTGAGTGTTTAAGTATGGATTACCACACTAATTATTATTAAGATCATTAATGCTTTCTTAGTCAGACCCTCCGACGAGGATCATCTGGAAATCAGTTGTGGTATGCCCGTTTACTCGACAAATTTCACAGGAAAGAAATGGAGGAGTAGATGGAGTGTAGACGTTGTAGGGGTAATGCTTAGATTTTCTATCTTTTGGTAAAGGGAAACTACCTTAGCATTCATGTGGTCAGGGGGACTTATTTTGTAAAGTCCATCATTTTCATTGGCTTTCGCTCATGTTACAAACAGAAATATCGCACGAGAAATTGAGCTTTTAGCTCGGCCCATGTTTTAATGGAATTTTTCGGCAGAGAGTGTATCCATGTGTGGGCTATATCCCATAAATAAAAGGGAAAAATCTGATCCAAATAGCGGTAGGACTGACATTGTTCAGTTTCCATGTACCGTAAAAATCGACAAAGATTGATAAGTTCAAGTTAGGGTTTTCTGTTGGTTTATTGCGATACCATACCCATTAGGGAGGTCTTAACCTCAAAATTATTTGGCCCTATATCGGGATGGACCATGCTACATTGTGGTTCCTCATCGGTGGGAACAACATAGTCCTTAAGTGGTATGTCATCGTCATCCATTTGTTGTTATTGTCTTAGTAATCAACGCCTCTTGTGTAAGAAATGCTCAATTTCATTAATCAATTGTACGAGATTTTATGCACTGCAAGATCTTTGCATAAGATCACAACGACAAAAATAGTAATAAAAATAAAATGCTTTAGTTTATATGGGAATAAAAACAGAATTCAATATCAAATAGATATGGTCCCTGAAAACTGCGCAAGAAACATGACACACTACAAGCGTACGACACTATCGAATAGTAAAAGGGTTGTTATACCCCTAAGAACAAATATTTGATTATTGATTGCTATCTTATCGTTGTTTAGCTAAAGCGATTGAAAAAGAGTATGGGATTGGATTTTACATTTGCAAATAAAACAATTAAAACGAGCAGGGTTTAGGACCTTTGATTTGTGTCTCTAAACCTCTTGCAGATTCTGGTTTATTACGAGAGTGATGTTAATTTTGTAGAAAAACTAAAAAAGATGGACAACACCCATTTTCTTCGGCGTATTTTCCTACTTTGATCAAATATGCTACCCACTTTCGTCGGCGTAGTATATTTGTTCAAGGTCAATTTTTAAGCTGTCATTAAAATAAATACTTTGTGTCGAGTTTTGAGACACTTAAGTCGCCTCAACTCGACAGTATGGAATTTCTAGCTTTGATGTCACACTACAACCTTTCAGCGTGTAGATGACATCTAAATCGCGTTTACTTTCACAAAGGCTTTATCCGTGAAAAACAGAAATAACAAAACTAAATTTCACTCTATTCTCGTAACAAGTTTTCCGGAAATCTACATGAGGTCTGTCATGAGACAGTCCTCATGATCCTAAACTCGTAATGATCTACTCAGACATTACGATTAAAATAACCAAAACAAAATCATACATATAATATATGATTATTGTCATACGGTGAACTGACTTTCATGTGTTTTTTAATCGCAATGTCGCGGTTAGCAAGAGTCGCCACCGACTTTTCTTTTATCCAATAAGGAAAGGTGGAAAAGAACAGGAAAGACCTTAATTTAGATTCTTAGGTTCGGGAGGTACATTATACAAAGGGAAGGTGTTAGCACCCTTTGTATCCATGGTTATCCATGGGCTCTTAATTGCTCAATCATTTATGTTTTTCTCGTTTGAACAAGTGTTTGAAAAATGTGTAGAAAATGTTTTGAAAAGGAGAATTTAACTTTGTAATGATTCTTGTATGAATGTATACAAAGTGGTTATCTCGTTTAGTTTTGAAAGTTGTTTAGAAAAATATAACTCGGCAATGATCCTAGTGCAGATGTATGCCAAGTGGTGATTTTCTAAAAAGGATGTTTTGAAATGTGTAAGGTGCGAAAAATATTTTAGGTTATGAATAAGCAATTAAGAGTTATACCTATCCGAGGTCTTTACGGGCATTTCCTATCCTTATGAGGGTAAAACTGTCCTTACTATTGAGAAGTAAGTAGTTTTATCCTTTGGATGTAAAAGGGTCATCGAAGGGTCATCGATTGGTCATTGAAGGCAACAGTTGTGAGGATACCTTAGCATTCGAAGGGACTATCATCATTTAACCGTAGGCTACACCGAAGGGTCATCGAGGGACAACATCATATATTCGTGGGCAACATCCGAGGGACTATGATGATTTAACCGAAGGGTCTTTGCTAAGTGCATCCCCACATTCGCGGGACATGACCGTAATACCGTAATCGTTGGGTAACAAAAGAGAGGTCCAAGATCACTTATTTAAAGGCAAAGTTTTACAATTAATTAGATAGCCGTAATCAATTAGGTAATTAGGTCCACATTAAAATCGATTACATAATTAGGATGAATCTCCACATTAAAATCAATTAGGTAATTTAGGATGAATCTCCACAAGGGGTATCCCACAAATAAAGTGGAATACCTAGCCAGCTACTTGTTCCTGGGAATATGTGAACCTTGACAACATTCAACACACAGGTCAGGATACCAAATCAGGGTGTAATCGAAGATTACACCGCAAAAAGAAACACCGCAGTAAGAATGTCAGGCAAGATAACGCATGATTAACATAGAACAGATCAGATAAGCATAGAACAGAACAATCAAAATATTGGCGACTGTCGCGTTCGCCTCTGCCTCGCCTAGCGAAGGCCTAGCGAATACTCGCTACATGCTCGCTTAGCGATGTGCTAGCGAGCGGCTGCGGGTTTTGAATTTCAGAACAGTATGACCTCAACCTGCTGCATGGCTTGTGGCATCCAACACATAGTTACATGGTGCAGCATTCACAGTATTCAGGCACACTTAAATTCACATGCAAAAACTCAAATATGTTTATGAATTCAATTATAATATCACATGCAAATTAAGAACATAAAGCGGTATCACATGCAAATTTAGAAAATAAAGCGATAATAGTAATGCAAACCTGTTGGCAATCGAATTATAACCTTGAATTGGCGAGCCGGATTGAATTGGACCTTGATACAAATGAGCTTCCTTCAGGGTTTCCTTTAGGGTTGCTCTGAATTCTCTGGGCCGGCCTCCAGGGTTTGCTGTGCCTTCACTCTTGCTCCTGTCTTCCTCCCGTTTTCGTTCTCCTTTTTCTGACTGGAGTTGTGGTATTTATAATGCCTTTTTTCATGACCTAATGGGCTCAGAGTGAAGCCCAAAATTTTCTGTTATCTGCCAGCTTCGCTAGGCGAGCGTGTAGCGAACGTTCGTTAGGCGAAGGATTTGCTCGCCTAGCGAGCAGGCCAGTTTGGGCCATTTTCTGAACTGGGCCACTCGTGAGCTGGGCCTTTGTTCCTTTAAGGTCAGTGCCTTGCAGAATAAGTTGGGGAGCTTCGAGAAATGTTTTGCAAGATTAATGGACAAATTTTGGGGTATGACAGCTGCCCCTGTTCAATATTCTTGAACCGAGAGAGTTAGAATGGCGTGTACGCCATTCGTGGTCTGGAGGTGGAAGATTATTGAACACCAGAATGCCCCAAAAATTTGCTCTTGCTAATCACAGGTTAGTCTTGATGAAGATGGGCTTAAAGGTACCATCCAGGAAGTTTGATGATGAGAGCTTCAGATTGTGTCGTACGTTAGACGATATCTGAAGACATGGGTGTCATATCGGGTCGTACGTTAGACCGTATAGTGAGTCCTCCATTATGCTGTCGACTTCGCCGGGGAGTCGGAGTGTGTTATATACTGCTGGGGATAAGGGATCAGAATGGATCATACGCTAGACCGCATCTGAATAGCAGAGTGAGTTGTTCATTAGGCGGATGACTTCACTGGGGATGAGAGATCAGAATGGATCGTATGCCAGATCGTATCTGAGTTGAAGATCCAAACGGGTCGTACGCTAGACCGTCTCTGAGCGGAATGAGCCGTCCGTTAGGCTGAATCTGATGATGAAGGGGATAGTCATACGCTAGACTACACTTCAGAGATGTATGTATGCTAGGTAGCATCTGAGGGAATGAAGGTCTAACTGGGTCGTACGCTAGACCGTCTCTGAGCAGAACGAGCCGTCCGTTAGGCTGGATCTGATGACGAAAAGGGGTAGTCGTATGCTAGACTACACTTCAGAAATGTACCGTACACTAGGTAGCATTTGAGGAGATGAAGGTCTAACTGGGTCGTACGCTAGACCGTCTCTGAGCAGAACGAGCCGTCCGTTAGGCTGGATCTGATGACGAAAAGGGGTAGTCGTATGCTAGACTACACTTCAGAAATGTACCGTACACTAGGTAGCATCTGAGGAGATGAAGGTCTAACTGGGTCATACATTAAACCATCTCTGAGCAGAATGAGCCGTCCGTCAGGCTGGATCTGATGATGAAAGGGGTAGTCGTACGCCAGACTACACTTCAGAATGTACCGTACACTAGGTAGCATCTGAGGAGATGAAGGTCTAACTGGGTCGTACATTAAACCATCTCTGAGCAGAATGAGCCGTCCGTCAGGCTGAATCTGATGATGAAAGGGGTAGTCGTACGCCAGACTACACTTCAGAATGTACCGTACACTAGGTAGCATCTGAGGAGATGAAGGTCTAACTGGGTCGTACATTAAACCATCTCTGAGCAGAATGAGCCGTCCGTCAGGCTGAATCTGATGATGAAAGGGGTAGTCGTACGCCAGACTACACTTCAGAATGTACCGTACACTAGGTAGCATCTGAGGAGATGAAGGTCTAACTGGGTCGTACATTAAACCATCTCTGAGCAGAATGAGTCGTCCGTCAGGCTGAATCTGATGATGAAAGGGGTAGTCGTACGCCAGACTACACTTCAGAATGTACCGTACGCTAGGTAGCATTTGAGGCCTTGAAGGTCCAAATGGGTCGTATGCTAGACCGTATTGGAGTTGTTGAAGGTCGGAATGGATCGTACGTTAGATCGCATCTGAGTTGAAAGAGTCATATGTTGAGCTGAATCAGAATGAACCGTACGCTAGGCTATATCTGCTAGTATTTGTATATGTTGTATTTGCAATGAATGTCTAGGATGTACTTATAGATGCCATCGTTAGGAGGATGTCAGAATGAATGTTGACATGGAGTATATCTGAAAGATGTATCTGAAGAAGAAAGTAGTCGTACGCTAGACTACACCTCGGAATATACCGTACGCTAGGCAGTATCTGAGGGATATAGTTAAATCTTGAATGTAATAGATAAAGATGCCCGTCTGAATGGACCTTTGTTTTGACTGTGTCAGGAGGATAATTGACCTGAAAAATAAAGTTAGCTTCATGCTATGTCATGATGCATGAGATGTTTTATGCCTGCGAACATGGTATGCATGTGCATGCTATGAAACGATGTAATGTATATGATGCGGAATGAAATAAATGTGAACATTGTATGCAGGTATGTGATGTGAAATGATGTAATGAATGCACTATGCGTCTGAAACGTTCTTCCAGGGGACTCTACTGGGAAAATAAATTTCATTTTTCTGGTTGGAGATATTTGTATTGATGACCCTGTCTCAGCTGGGGGTATTTGATTTTTATCTGATGGCAGAAACATTCGGCGGAGCTTGGCCGAGGGTAGAAGAGATGGCCAGTTTGTCTAGTGATGCCAATTTCTTCTGGGGAATAACTGGCGTTGCCGGGGAATAGAATTAGCAACGGATTCATTGGGAAGCGTGATTAGACCTTCTCCTCGATCCTGAAGTCGTGTAGTAATTGCCATTACTATTCTAGGCATGCATTTTTTTTGTAAACATTGATCATATTCAAATGCATAAATCAATGGACGTTTACGCAAACAAAACAGAAAAGCAAAAATGGAATCATCTTTTTGGAAATAAAATTGTATTGATTTTGAAAGAGGGCCTATAAATAGGCAATTTGAGTACAAGGAGACAGAAATCCTAGTAAGAGGAAATTGTCAAGAGAACAAAGAGAAGCTATGAGGAAAAAGTCCTGTTGATTTTAACTCCACTACTGTCATTATGTCTTCAAGCATCTCATCTCCTGCTGTTGGATAGAAGTGATTGGCTTGTTCAGTCCCTCGAAGTTGGATGAAGCTGTCCGAGAACGGGACATAGTCATACGCTTTAATCCCTAATTTTTGCCTGGACCGCCTTTTCAGGTTTTCAGTCCACCAGGATACCCTTTTTTGCCCAAGCCGCCTTTTCAGGTTTTCGACTTGCCGGGTGTACATGCGTAGTATTTTTTTAACTATGTCCGTGTTCACGGGATGCAGGAAATCCTCGCCATCCATTGTAGCAAGTCTCATGGCTCCACCAGAGACTACTTTCTTAACTACAAATGGCCCTTGGTATGTGGGGGTCCATTTGCCTCTGGGATCACCTTGTGGTAGGATGATACGCTTGATCATCAAGGCGCCAAGTTGGTACACCTGTCTCTTGACCTTTTTGTTAAATGCTTGGGTCATGCGCTTCTGATATATCTGCCCATGACAAACAGCCGCAAGTCTCTTCTCATCAATCAAATTTATCTGATCGAGTCGAGTCTGAATCCATTCATCCTCATCTAAGCCTGCATCTTTCATAATTCTTAGAGAGGGAATCTGAACTTCCACTGGTAAAACGGCTTCCATTCCATAGACTAAAGAGAACGGAGTTGCCCCCTGTCGAAGTGCGCACTGAAGTGCGATAACCATAAAGAGCAAAGGGTAACATCTCATGCCAGTCTTTGTATGTTACTGTCATTTTTGCATGACCTTTTTGATATTGTTAGCAGTCTCCACGGCGCCGTTCATCTTTGACCGGTACGGAGAAGAGTTATGGTGTTTTATTTTGAACTGCATGCAGAGTTCAGTTTAGTACCATTATCAGTGATAACTCTCTCAGGAGACAGCAGGTTTCTCAAATAGATATTTGATAGAATCCATCTTAGAAATCAATAAAGTGGTAGGATTCAACATATACTGTCTTAGTCGGCGAGCAGCCCAAGCCAAAGCACAACAAGCTTTCTCGAGCTGTGAGTATCTTGTTTCACAGTCGGTACCTTTTGCTAAGGCAGTGTATGACATGCTCTTTTCGACCAGACTCGTCATGTTGCCCCAGCACACCCTATTGAATTTTCTAACACGGTCAAATACATGATTAGAGGTCTTCCTTCAACTGGTGGCATCGGAATTGGAGGTTCTTGGAGATATTTCCTGATTTTGTTATTCATCATTCCATACCATCTCTTGATTTTTCCTTTTTAGTAATTTGAAGATGGGTTTGCAGGTAGCAGTCAAGTGTGGGATGAATCGGGCAATGTAATTCAAGTGTCCCAAGAAACCTCTGACTTCTTTCTGGTCTATTTCAGTACTCAGATCTATAGTTTCAATTGATTCCTCATGCGGCTGTATGGTCTTTTCTTCTTGTAGTACCAGTCTGGCAAGTTCTCCAGGGACTTCACAATCTTCCTCGCTTCCATCCTCGGCTTGGTAGATCGGATTTTCAAAGTCATAATGAACAGCAGTAGAACTATTATTAACAGGATCCAGAGTGGATATGGATCGGCAAATTGTTACGTGAGTGTGTGCAAGAAAACATAGCTTGTTTGAAAAATGACAGGAAAGATAAAGAGCGCAATATTTGAATGCAAAAAGGTCCATTGATTTATTGAATATGAATATGCTTATGAAATGACAAACCCTTAAAATTAGCTATTATGCCCCGGGTATAGACACAATGCTTTTGAAATACTAAAATAGCAATAACAATTACTCCTGACTAAAGGAAATCAGGATAGTGTCTTAGCCTTCCAATTGTCGAGTCTGTCACCAATTGTTGGGAAAATCCAGCTATCCAAGTCATAATCGTTATCAGTATCTTCCACAGCATTGACAGTCTCGTCCTGATTAGGCAGAGGAGCAGTGATGACATTAGGAGTCTCAGGCGGATCAGATTCAAATTCTCCAGCGTCGATCATATCCTGAATTTTGTTCTTCAACGACCAACAATCGTTTGTATCATGCCCGGGGCTATCGGAGTGATATGCACACCTGGCGTTGGGGTTATAACTAGGAGAAGTGGTGTTGGGTTTTGCAGGAGGATCTCTGAGGGTAATTAAATTTGCTTTTAGCATACCCTGCAGTGCTTGTGCTAAAGTCATATTGATCTTCGTAAACTGCCTTCTTCCCGGGTTAATGTGACTCACAGGTTTCTTGTCTTTTTTCTTCTCGAGCAAGAGAGCCTTCAGTTCCTCCTGCCCCTTGGATAAGTTCAAGATCATCTCCTGGAGTTGAGCATTCTGAGCCTGGAGATCTTTGACAGTTTGTTCGAGAGCCATTTTTCTGTTTGGAGGAAAACCGTGAGAACATTGATCCCTTAGAGTACCTGTTATGCAATGTTATGTCATGCAATGCAATGTATGAAATGTTTTCAATGTTTAAAGTCCTTGAAATGGTTAGTACAATGCCATGATGTTAGGATGATGTTATGATGTCATGATGTTATGATGTTAAGTAAATAACAAGCACAAGCAAGTCACACAATCATCATTCCTAAGTTTTAAGGCTTGCATGAGTTCCATAGGTAAGTACCCTCCCCACTGAAGTTTGGTTGGTTTAACCTGTCCTAGAATAGTAACCGGGTTCTAGAAGGATCTCAAATCATTGACCTTTCTTCAAGTCCACTTCAGTGCAACACCAAGTGGTTGACCGAAGCTTCCCTAAAGTCCAATCTCAAAGAGTGTAGTATCGAGTATCAACCAACCCCAGTCGGAACCGAAGTCAGTTATCTCACTACTTTCTAATGGCTAGGATGAGTCAATTAGGGTGCTAAAGTCTGGTTAATGCTTTGATGACACCACGCGAATGCCAAATTTTTCCTCAAGTGAACATGAGGAACATCAGGACATCCAAAGTGTCACATTAACCGTAGCCATCATTTTAACCATTCCAGTATACGCCGGATAGTCGCGATGATCTATTGCTACTTACCTAAGGTACCTAGATTCGGGTGTAGGATCTTTCACTCAAAAATACCCTTAAAAGAAGGAATAATTGGAAAACATAAATGATTTTTTTTTTTTAAGGTGACCTCTCTTTGTTATTTCCCCAGCAGAGTCGCCAGTTCTGTCATACGGTGAACTGACTTTCATGTGTTTTTTAATCGCAATGTCGCGGTTAGCAAGAGTCGCCACCGACTTTTCTTTTATCCAATAAGGAAAGGTGGAAAAGAACAGGAAAGACCTTAATTTAGATTCTTAGGTTCGGGAGGTACATTATACAAAGGGAAGGTGTTAGCACCCTTTGTATCCATGGTTATCCATGGGCTCTTAATTGCTCAATCATTTATGTTTTTCTCGTTTGAACAAGTGTTTGAAAAATGTGTAGAAAATGTTTTGAAAAGGAGAATTTAACTTTGTAATGATTCTTGTATGAATGTATACAAAGTGGTTATCTCGTTTAGTTTTGAAAGTTGTTTAGAAAAATATAACTCGGCAATGATCCTAGTGCGGATGTATGCCAAGTGGTGATTTTCTAAAAAGGATGTTTTGAAATGTGTAAGGTGCGAAAAATATTTTAGGTTATGAATAAGCAATTAAGAGTTATACCTATCCGAGGTCTTTACGGGAATTTCCTATCCTTATGAGGGTAAAATTGTCCTTACTATTGAGAAGTAAGTAGTTTTATCCTTTGGATGTAAAAGGGTCATCGAAGGGTCATCGATTGGTCATTGAAGGCAACAGTTGTGAGGATACCTTAGCATTCGAAGGGACTATCATCATTTAACCGTAGGCTACACCGAAGGGTCATCGAGGGACAACATCATATATTCGTGGGCAACATCCGAGGGACTATGATGATTTAACCGAAGGGTCTTTGCTAAGTGCATCCCCACATTCGCGGGACATGACCGTAATACCGTAATCGTAGGGTAACAAAAGAGAGGTCCAAGATCACTTATTTTAAGGCAAAGTTTTACAATTAATTAGATAGCCGTAATCAATTAGGTAATTAGGTCCACATTAAAATCGATTACATAATTAGGATGAATCTCCACATTAAAATCAATTAGGTAATTTAGGATGAATCTCCACAAGGGGTATCCCACAAATAAAGTGGAATACCTAGCCAGCTACTTGTTCCTGGGAATATGTGAACCTTGACAACATTCAACACACAGGTCAGGATACCAAATCAGGGTGTAATCGAAGATTACACCGCAAAAAGAAACACCGCAGTAAGAATGTCAGGCAAGATAACGCATGATTAACATAGAACAGATCAGATAAGCATAGAATAGAACAATCAAAATATTGGCGACTGTCGCGTTCGCCTCTGCCTCGCCTAGCGAAGGCCTAGCGAATACTCGCTACATGCTCGCTTAGCGATGTGCTAGCGAGCGGCTGCGGGTTTTGAATTTCAGAACAGTATGACCTCAACCTGCTGCATGGCTTGTGGCATCCAACACATAGTTACATGGTGCAGCATTCACAGTATTCAGGCACACTTAAATTCACATGCAAAAACTCAAATATGTTTATGAATTCAATTATAATATCACATGCAAATTAAGAACATAAAGCGGTATCACATGCAAATTTAGAAAATAAAGCGATAATAGTAATGCAAACCTGTTGGCAATCGAATTATAACCTTGAATTGGCGAGCCGGATTGAATTGGACCTTGATACAAATGAGCTTCCTTCAGGGTTTCCTTTAGGGTTGCTCTGAATTCTCTGGGCCGGCCTCCAGGGTTTGCTGTGCCTTCACTCTTGCTCCTGTCTTCCGTTTTCGTTCACAAATAAAATAATCAATTAATTAAAAATATATAAGGATAAAATTGGTATTTTTATAAAATATAGGGGTGGAATGATAAATGTCGGGGTATGAGGTAAAATTTTCTTTAATTGGGCCACTCGTAGCTGGGCCTTTGTTCCTTTAAGGTCAGTGCCTTGCAGAATAGTTGGGGTGCTCGAGAAATGTTTTCAAGATTAAGGGCAAATTTTGGGGTATGACAATTATCATAATAACAATTAAAGAGATAAATTGAACTATGATATTATATATAGTATTATATATATGATTTGTAATACTAAAATCTTAATTCATAAGATCAAAATAAAAGGAAATTATAATTGTTCTATAGTCGAAGAGATATGTATCATTAGTCAAATTGTGTTAATAAAGATTGATTGTGTTCATTATTTTTTACTTTCGTTTATCCTTAATATTATATATTGATTGTTGTTCTAACAATTGATATTAGATGACGATTAACTCGGGTGTTAAATCCGAAGTAACAAGGTTTGATGGGACATGTACTTTCGAATTATGGCAAATGAGGATTAAGGATATGTTGGCTCAAGCTAGTTTACAGAAGGCGCTGCGTGAGGAGAAACCAAACAAAGTGAATGATATCGATTGGACAGAGATGAAGGAGAATGTCGCACAATTGATCCTCTTATGTGTTTTAGACTAGGTGATTCATCATATCCTGGACCTGATGACTCCGAAGGAGATTTGGGACAAATTGAAGAGGCAATATATGTCAAAGAGGCTAATGAACCAATTGTTCGCAAAGCAGCGAGTATACAGTTGAAGATGTAAAAAGGATCTAATTTATAACAACATGTCAATGTATTCAACAACGTAATCTTTGATCCGGCGAGGCTTATCTGAAGATTGATGACGAAGATAAGGCAATTATCTTGCTCTGCTCGTTACTTGGTTCTTATGACCACTTGGTGACTACTCTTACCGACGAGAAATACATTATGAGTTTTTATGTGATTACTGCTACACTTTTTCTCATTCTCAAAGGAGACACAATGTAGAGGAACAAACTCAAGGTAACGATCTGTATGTGAAAGGAGGTTAAGATCGTGGGGGGAACAAGGTTAACGTAGGTTCTAGAAAGAAGAGGTCTAAATCCATGAAAGGTAAAATAGTTTAGTATTATAGTTGCAAACACACGGGGCATTGGAAGAGAGGTTTTCCAAACAGAAAGCATAGCTCATCATGTTCTAGAAATGTGGTTCAGACTGGTGAGTCTGACAATGAAGCAGATATATTGTGTGCTTCGTCCAGTAGGTGGTCAGATGTATGGATTCTTGACTCTCTTTGTTCTTACTACATGACGCTACATCAGGAGTGGTTCACTACATTCAGGTCTGGTAATTTTGGATTTGTTTATCTAGGTGATGATAAAACATGCACTATCACTAGAATGGGACAAGTTAAAATTGCTATGGATGATGGTGGCGTGCAAACATTGAACAAAGTTAGATATACTCCACAATTAAGGAAGAACTTGATTTCCCTAGGTTTTATGCAAGGAGATATACATATTATGAAGGTTAGAAAAGGTGCATTAACTATTGTAGGTGATGTTGCACCAATTGAGTTTGATAATGATGCACCAAACTCTATTGAAGGGTGTTTGTAGTTGCAAGTTAGAACAATGCAATTATTGTATACTTGGAAAACAATGTCGTGTTTGGTTCAAGACTGGTAAATATAAAATAGAGGAAACATAGTGTCGTGTTGGGTTACCAGTTGGAGCGAATCCCATGTTAGAATCCACTTGGGAACCTCTATTGAATCTAGTCTGAAGAGACTTAACTCATGGTACCATAGGTATGTTAGCTTAAGGGCATAGTTATTCACCTAAGTTATGTTCCCAATGTTATATTGGGTTTCTTCATTTCTTTTCCTAAGATGCTTGTGAAAGTGTAGATGAAGTTGGTTAGGGTTCAAAAGAGATTCATTTGGAGTGGGTGAAAATGATATCTAAAATTCCCTATGTTAGATGGTCCGGAGTATTTAAGCCTAGGAAGTTTGGGGTCCTTGGTGTTAAAGGCTTCAGACTGGTAAACATATCCCTTCTTGCCAAGTAGAGATGAAGGCTCTTGGAGATCTCCTCTGGTCTTTGGTCTGACATTTTATCTTCCTGTTATGGTGATTTTATTGTATCCTCTTGGTGTGAAGGTAGGTCTTTGGAGATTCGCTCTTTCTATACCTAGTGGAGAGGAGAGCCCTATTTGGATCTAAGAAGGAAGATTGTTTGAATTAGTTTAAGAAGGTCTTGACTAAGAAGGTTGGGTCCGGTTGCTCGACTACCTTTTGGAAACACCCTTGGCTTGGTAGTACCCTCCTTATGTTAAATCTCATAGATTTTTCTCCATCTCCCAAATTCAAGATGGGACTGTGGGTGAGGTGGGGAGGATGGGTCAAGGGACAATCATTTAAGACTCTATATGGAGACGTTCGTTCTTGGTTCATGAAGAACGAATGGTTGTCGAGTTTTTTCTCAACTCTTCAAGAAGTTCATAAGTATGCAAAGAATGATAGGTGGGTGTGAAGTCATGCTAGAGATGGATTCTTCTCTATGGTTTCTTCCTATCAACCCCTAGCTGGTAGTAGTCTTAATTTAGTTAAGAGTGTGGAGAATGTGCTCCTAACTTTTCCCTCTATTCGGGAGAGTTGGGTTCCCTCTAAGGTGTTGGTTTTTTCTTGGAAACTTCTACGAGATAGATTTCCTTCCTAGGAAAATATATTTAAGCTGAATTTTTTGAATAATCAAAAAGGGACTTTTTGTACTTTTGTGGGGAATGTGTAGAGTCAGCCTCTCATTTTCTTGTGACCCGCAGTTTGTTTGCAAGTGTATAGTATATGATTTTTGGGTGCTTAGGGGTGCATATTTCCCTCTTAGGGGTCTTAATCTTGTTTTGATTTTTTTATTTACTTAGATCATAGGGCTAAGATGAGGGGTAGGTTTATTTTGATTTGGTATTGTTGTGATATGGAATATTTAGTTTGCACATAATGATAAGCTTTTCACCGGTGTCTCAACAAATTCGAAATTGTTTGAGGATAAAAGTGTTTTATTGGCTTGGAGTTGGCATAAACACTAGATGAACTCTTTATCATTCAATGATTGGCTTTAGAATCCTATCCCAAGTCTAATTCAATAGCGGTTCGATATTTTTGGCCTGGATCTCTGGTTGTTTGTGGTTGTTGATTGCTTCCTTAACGATCTAGTGTGATTTTGGTAGTTATGTTGTTTGAGTTCTAGTTGGGTCATATTTTACTGGTGTTTTGTTGTGGGGTTTGAGTGAAGGTATCTTTTTGTTTTTATGTGCTTTTTGTTTATGTGTGGATTTTTGTGGTTCGCTTTTTTCTATTTTCTTTTGTTCAACGTTGGTTGTTTTTTGTTTTCTTGTAGACTTTTGACTTGGCACTTTTTGTGTTTGTTATTTCCTTGTATTTTTCTGTGGGCTTCAGCCTATTTATTAATATATTATTTCCTCATTAAAAAAAAGAGGAAATTTTAGACTGTGCATTCTAAGGTGTGGGCAGCTACTAAAGAGGTTTTCATGGGTGGTCCCATGTATTTTGTGACTTTTACATATGATTTTTCTCGCAAGGTTTGGGTGTATTTTTTGAAACAAAAATGTGAAGCCTTTACCAAATTCCAGTTGTGGAAGGAAAAAGTAGAGAATTGAACGGATAGAAAAATCAAGTATTTGCAATCAGATAATGAGATAGAAAACATTGATTTGAAATTCAAGAGGTTCTATGAAGAATATGACATTTAAAGACATTTCTTGGCGGGAAAGACACCACAAAAAATGGTATTGAAGAGAGAATGAATAGGTCTTTCATTTAAATGACAATATGTATCTTGTTAAATGTTGGACTATTAAATAGTTTCTAGGCAGAAGCCGTTAATATGGTGTGTTATCTTAACAACAGGTCACCACAAGCTTCACTGCAAGGAAATGTTGCACAAGAGGTATGGACATTTAATTCTATTGATCTTGAAAATTTAAGGATTTTTGAGTGTCCAACTTATGTGCATATATAAAGTGAAGATTGGTCCAAACATGATCTAAAGTTGAAGAAATGTGTCTACGTCGATTACGCAAAAGGTGTGGAGGGGTTCAAGTTATGGGATCCGATTAAAAGGAAGAGGGTAATCAACAAAGATGTTATTTTTTATGAGTAGTTAATGTTGAGGAAAAAAATTGCAACAAATGTACTAACATCTGAAGAAGAGCTTCTAATAAATAGGTGATTCAAGTGGATATTGATCTACCACCAATGAACAATATGTAGGTAGTGTCTGAACAACAAGGAAAACTAGGCTCTGAGACAAAAATTGACCATGAACCTAAAGTTTCACGTGAAGTTTAGAATTATATTATTATATGTGACAAAGAAAATTCGTTCAACCAAGGCACCATAAAGATATGGATGTGAAGACTTGGCAGTCTATGCACTTCTTACTAGTTCTTGGGACCCTTCTACTTTTCGAGAAGTTATATCTAGCCAGGACAAAGATAATTGGATGGGTACAATGGTGGATGAGATAGAGTCCTTGGAGAAAAACCATACATAAAAGCACGTTGAACTTCCTGACGGAAAAAGGGCCATAGGTTGTAAGAGGGTGTTCAAGAGAAAAGCAGCTATAAATTAAAAAGAATGGGAAATTTCACGGTTGGTCTTGTAGCAAAGGGGTACTTTATGCTTGCAGTATTCAACATCAAAAGTAAATATGTTTTTATCTTCTCCGCATGGACTAGTGTGATATTAATGGCTTTCAATGGTTATAATAGTTTTAAATAAGGATTGATGAAGTTGTTTGATCGTAAACAGTGAAATAAAAGTAAAGACGGTAATTGATTAAAATATCAGAGATATGACAGCTTGCTGGGATTGGGGTTCATTCACTTATTAGACACATATTCTTCTAATTAATTATACAAAGATTAGTTATTTGATCAATATTATCACCTGTCGCTCGCCGATAGTGTTTATGTTTAAACCTTGATGAGAGTTCAACCGTATTGTTTAATCGACGATCTCTCAGCCTATTAAACAATACGGTAACATTAAGATACTATGGTGAATGTTTAAACCTAAATCTATGTCGAGAGTTTAGAGCCTAAACATATGACTATCTTAGGTCAAGATTCGAACCGTATTTCTCAATAACAATTCAAATCCATAAAATTAACGGTAAAACAAAGATAACATCAATATCGATATACAACTAATTCATATATAACACCATGATCATAATAAATACATATTATTACAGTGAACTACATCCAATCCCAACAAAAAAGAAGATTTAGCTACTCATTATCATGGTAACTTGATACAAAAGAGAAGAAATAAGATGAATCGACATCAATGGTGATGTCTCGACGGTTGATGTGTATCCAGCTTGATCTTCACTCTCTTTATTCTCTTTCTGTCTCCAATATTTTCTTTCTATGTTTCTGATATCTCTCTCTGATCTCATAAAATCTCCTCAATATTGTGCTTCTGATGCATATTTATAGACTCTGATTTGAGTTGGTCTTGCTTAGCAAGATGATGCCTTTCTTAGAGAGATGATCTTACTTCACCCTTAAGTCTTCATAAACCTCCTTGACCAAACCACCTTGTTTTTCTTAGCGAGCTTTCTCGCTTCCTCCCCACTAGGGTGCGATGCAGCGAGCTTACTGAATCTTGATCTTTGAAAACTTTCTACCAAGTTTCGTTGGATGATTTCTAAGGCTCATTGTAGTGAGAGAGCCAAGTTCTTATTTGGGAAAACATTATGTTTCTCCTCGCTGGATGCTCGCTGAAGCTCACTAAGCGAGGTTGCAAATTCTTTTCTCGCTTGCTTGGTTTTCCAATCTTGTTCTAAGCATGAAATTCTTGCATAATAGCATAAAATTCAAAAGCATTAACAATATCTTCAAACTATCCTTTCCATATTCAGTTATATTTAAAAATTTAGGATTTGACAGTAGAAAACAGTAAACCGAGTCAATAAGTGACAATATTCAATGTGATTAAATACCATATTTTTGGAACTTATCACTACTCACAATAGAAAGGGATTGATTATGATGAGATTTTATCTCCCTTCGCCAGACATGCTTCTATTAGGGAAGTGTTAGCATTGGTAGCTGTTAGATGCCCAAAAGTGCTTATTTGAGCTATCATATGTGGGCATCTTTCACTCTATTTCCTTGCTAAATTGTCAAAACCACCTTTGTTTTAGATGAAATGCATTACATTGATAAACGATCTTGGTACCTTTGATTTGTGTGTTATTGTGCAGGAAGAAGGCATGAAATAATTGAAAATGAAGACACAAGAAAGTTGGCAAAGGAACCAAAGAAATCAAGCATTCATCAGCCTGCTCGCTAGGCGAGGGCTGTGGCGAAGCACTCGCTAGGCGAGCGCCCAGCGAAAAGCTCCAGTAAAATGTCAATAAATTCGCTAGGCGAGCTGCTAGCGAAGGTGGTAGCGAGTTCGTTCAGTTTTGGTGAAAAGCGCAACCAGCACTCACTCGCTAGGCGAGGCTCTAGCGAGTTCCCAGCGAGCATTCCAGTAGCCAAACCTCTCAACCTCGCTGGAGCGAGGGTTGAAGCGTGCCCTTCGCTAGGCGAAGGTTTTGTTCGCTAGGCGAACATGACAGTCTGAGATAGACTGTGTCTCTGGGCGCAGGTGCCTCTTGTGCCTCAATTTGACCCTCGCTAGGCGAGCCATTCTGCTCGCCTAGCGAGCATGACAGCCCAGTACAGCTCTATAAGTAGCAAGTGCCACTTTTGAGAGCCATACCTTAGTTTTACCTAATTTTTCCACTTTTGTACTTTCTTAGAGATATTTTCCAGCATTGTTCTTAGGATCTTTTATGCCCTAGATTTCATTTCTCTTCATCTTGTAACCATCTTCTACAAAAAGAAGGTGGATTCCCATCCAATCTCGATTATTCGACTCGGATGTTGATCAACCTTCTTCCGAAACTTGCCGACCAAGCTACCATGAAAATGAGTAGCTAAGTCATCCATTTGTCAAGGTTAGATGTAGGTGATTACTAGCTTTGTGTGTAAATGTAAGGATCTTCATGTGTAAACTCTTTAATGGTGAATATATGATGAAAACTTTGTTTCTATTTAAAACTCTTTGTGTTGGTTTATGATCGAGAGATGTTTACCAACTCTTGACCTAGGTTTTCATCCAATCTTGTTTGTTAGCTAGAGATAGTAATGAATGATTTTGTTCACCATAAGGTTGAACCAAAAAGTTGTCATTTTGATAGATTGTGTTCGAGAGAAACAATGGATCAAAATGGGAAAACTCACAATGTGTGTTCGAGAGAAACATATTGGGAGGACTTTGTGAAATGATTTATCATCTAAAGGAGTTTATAAGATTGTTGACCGAACAAATACATGCAAAGTGATCATCGAACCCTAACTTTGGCAATATTTCTCATTTATTCAAATCAAACTTTTACCGCATTGTATTACCTTTTTATGCAAGATAACGTGATTAAAACCAAAACCCCCTGTGTTAATTAAGCTAAGATTAATACAACCATCGAACGGCGGTGATATCTTACAATCCCTGTGGATACGATAACAAAAACCCGACACTTAAAATTACAACCAACAAAATGGCGCCATTGCCGGGGATTGTAAATTGATATTGCGAGCATCGCAATGGTTGCTTAATTTTTAGCTTTTGAATTTTTGACTTGTGCTTGTAATTTGTTTGGTTTAGTGTGCAGCTTACGTTTTATGCGAGGGCAAATCCCTGTGGACGAACTTCTTTTTGATCCCGAGATCGAAAGAACCGCAAGGAGGAACAATAGCAAAACGAGACGTAGGAGGCAACAGGCTAGACAACATCAAGATCAAGGAGAAAGTTCTTCTACCACAAATCCACCACCATTCATACCTAACATGGAGCCACCACCACCACCTATTTCTACTCCATGCATAAACAGTCTAAGAAACACCGCTCAGTTTGCCAACCACACGGGAAGGCAAGCTGAGATGAAAACGGGAACTCTAAATTTATTATATGGAAGTCCATTCACCGGAATGGACCATGAAGACCCATTTGCTTTTCTCACAAAATTTTATGAGATAGCATTGGCGGCCGGAGTGGATCAGGCTCAGGAGCTCCCGTTATTCAGAAGATTATTTCCCCACGCTTTGCTCGGCAAAGCAAAAGATTGGTACTTAGACCAAACACCAGCCGTCATGACAGACTGGAACGTGTTAGAAGAAAAGTTCATCGAAAGATTCTTCTCCCATAACCGGTTCATGGAATCCAAGACGGCCATCTCGGTGTTTTCACAAGGAACCAGTGAATCTTTAAATGAAGCGTGGGAAAGATTCAAGTCCATGCTTCGGAAATGTAAAGGGCATGGTGTAGCACCTCAAATTTGCACCTACCATTATACATACATTTTCATACTAGGTCATAGCATATCATGGTCCATTGCATAGCATTTGCATCGTCCCTCAGTTGCCTCAAGAGCAAGCAATCAAGAATCAGGTCAAACTAATCTCCTGATCAGTCAACCAAGCAAGCAAAGGAATTTCTCATTGAATCAAGGCCTTGAGGTTTGTCCAACAAGTTCACATGGCTTGGAGGTCTATTTGAAGTGTTCAAGTCAAGGGTTGAAGGCTCAGAGGTCATCAGTTCATACACAGACAGTCAAAAACCCTAAAAAAGTCAACTGTCAGTCAAAGCAGTGGATGGTGGTCATTCTTGTGGAATTTGGGCACCATGATCAATAATCAAGAGTTCATACAACTTGGGACATCATTTGAAGTCAAGTTCTCAAGGAATTAGGGTTTTGAAGTCATCAGTCAATGCACAATCAGACAGAAACCCTAAAAGTCAACTGTTGGTCAACTGTCCATTTAATCAGTGATTTGATGATTGGAATCGGTTTGTGAGAGTTCATTCATGTCCAAATAGTCATCATATATCATGCCAAACACCATCATGGAAGAATTTGAAGCCAGATCATAAATTTCCCAAAACGGAAACTGGGCCTGTAACTGAAACTTACCAAAAATGGAAAGTTTTGATCCTCAAACTTACATCATGATACAAGCCTCAAATGAATTTTTGCCCAACATGAAAGTTGAAGATCTTGTTCTCCCATTTCCAAAAAGTCCTAGAACTCCCAATTCCCATGTGTGGTTGGCAAGTTATGATCGAATCGATTTCAGAAAATCTTGAACTTCAAAGGGCCATATCTCTCAAACCGTTTGACCAATTTTGGTGGGGTTTTTTCCTACAAGTCACATTTGATCCCCTCTTTCCAAAAATATAAATTTCATGAGCCAAAACTTCACCAATCAAAATGGCATATTTTGACCTTTTTCATTTAAATGCAAGTTTGACCAAGAGTTGACTTTTTGATTTAAACATTTTTTCAACATTTGGACATTTGGAACAGCTCATAAATATCATTTTAAGTGTGTTTGCAAGCTCAAATTATGCAGCACATGTGAATCATTGCTTAGTTGCTTGGAATTTGCAAAAAAGGACACTTTTCATCATGCTAAACCATGCTACTTCATACCATGCCATGTACCTCAAAAGGACAGCAGCATTATGCATCATTTGCTGTCATTTGAAGCCTCATTTGCAGCCTAAAAAACCAGTAAAAAAAGGCCATGCTTGCTTGCTTGATTTTGGAGAAAAAGTACACTTTGCAACCATACCTATCCATACCTTCATGAGCCATGCCTTGTACCTCTCAACAGAAGATTTATGATCATTTTTTCTGTCCATGGCACACACTAGAGGCAACCATACACAACAGAAATTCACTCATGCTCAAAACCACATTTTGGCCATTTTCCAAAGGCAGTCAAAAAACTTCCAAAAGGAACAAAACCTGGCCTTGATCAATACAATATTTTCCATCATTTTAAGTGTGTTTGCAAGCTCAAATTATGCAGCACATGTGAATCATTGCTTAGTTGCTTGGAATTTGCAAAAAAGGACACTTTTCATCATGCTAAACCATGCTACTTCATACCATGCCATGTACCTCAAAAGGACAGCAGCATTATGCATCATTTGCTGTCATTTGAAGCCTCATTTGCAGCCTAAAAAACCAGTAAAAAAAGGCCATGCTTGCTTGCTTGATTTTGGAGAAAAAGTACACTTTGCAACCATACCTATCCATACCTTCATGAGCCATGCCTTGTACCTCTCAACAGAAGATTTATGATCATTTTTTCTGTCCATGGCACACACTAGAGGCAACCATACACAACAGAAATTCACTCATGCTCAAAACCACATTTTGGCCATTTTCCAAAGGCAGTCAAAAAACTTCCAAAAGGAACAAAACCTGGCCTTGATCAATACAATATTTTCCATCATTTTCTGTCTTGGTAAACCTTATTAGCAGCTGAAAAACACAGAACTTCACTCTCTCAAAAAACATTATCTTGCCTGCATTTTTCCAAGCTCTTCCAAAAAACCTCAAAGGCCACGACCTGGTTAGTATTGCTACATCATTCAAGCATCTTTATAAGTGCATTTCAGCTGCCATTCTCCAACCGGGAGGGCTGTTGTCGGACTGCTCTTTTCAAATATCATCCATGACAGTCCATGGTTTGAGCATTTTCCAGCATCCATGAACCAAGCCAACTCCACCATTCACCTCCTGGACACTTGCTGAGCAACTGTTTTGGCTAATTGTAACAAAACAACAGCTACATCACGACTGTCCCACAAATTAGGTGAGTTTTCGACCTCAACCTTTTCCAAAATCATGTAATACATTTTATAGATCTCTTCACCATAAACATGATGGGCTTTGAATCGAGACAAATGGTTAGGTATCAAGAGAGAAAAGTGGATTTTAAGTTTGATGGTCAAAGTTGTTTTTGTTTGTTTCTTCCGTTTTGAACTAAATTGATGAAAAATAATTTTAGATTATTGATGTATATGCTTAGATGTACACATTGATATGTTTATTCTTGGATTTGGAACAAAAAAAATTTTCAATTCATTTTTTTTCTGCTACTGTATGATGCTGCTGCTACTGTAAGTGCTTTTTTTTATATACTGTAATGTGTTTTCTGCATTGTAGCAATTGCCTTGCCTTGTTTCTAAATTAAATTCCAAAAGGCCTGGGGCGAGGGGGATTCGAACCCCAGACCCTTGCTTCAAATACCAAGTGTTTTACCACTGGGGCGCGATGCCAATTCAATTATTAAATGCCTTCTAAAATATATATTTAAAAAGGAGCGCTGCTACTGGGCGCGTTGACCGGGGCGTTGACCCCCCCCCCCCCCCCCCCCCCATTGTTTCTTTATTTATTCCATTAATCCATTTAATTTTCAATTTTTATTTCATTTAATCACTCAAACTTACAAAAATCATAACTTGTTCATTTTTAATCCAAATTTAATGGGATTTTTTGTGTTGTGTCCATCTTGATCTCTAGTTTTTTGTCATATATTTTCCAGAATTTTTTCATGGTCGAATTTTAAATGGTGCTAGGGTTTGTGACATGTGACCAAATTTTGTACACTTTGCCAAATCAATTGTGAAATGATGAGAATGTATCCAATGGCTCCCAAATTTTTTGTTCTTAAACTAGACACACTCATGGTGATTTTGGTGTAGAGTTTGTGAATTTATCATTTGTAGTTTGTGAGATATGATTTTTTGAATTAGGGTGTGACAATTTGTGTCACACCATTGATGACCAACTTCATGATTTTCATTACCATGCTTCTTGACCTCAAAATGGATTGAAATTTTGCATGAACCTACTCTTGTATGTCTAGTTGGCCTGTGAATTTTCTTGGAATTATTTGTGGCATTTCCTAATTGTTTGAGATTTTCTCCCCTGCCTAGTCAATTGTTGACTTTGTGTGACACATGTTCCCATTTCATTTGTGAAATTCTCATACTTTATTAGATGGACATGAAATTTTACATGAGATAACTAGACATCCTCATCTTTGCCATGGTTTTAGTCCCATTCATTTATCATATGCCATCTCTGATTTATGAATTTTCTAAGTTGATACATGTTTGGTTGACTTCTTTGAGCATGTTCAAAATTGCTTTGACTTTCTGATTTTCATTGACTGCCTTCCACTTGTCCAAATGAGATGAAATTTGACATGCTTACCATGCTGTGGATTGTGATTGACCATGATTTATTTGGTGATTTTTGGAAAATGTTTAGATTGCTTTTGAGTTAAGTCTTGCTGTTGACTTCTATGAGCTTCTGTGTGCCACACTTTGACCTAATTTGCTCATGAAATGATGATGATGATTGATATGAGTGTAAACCCAATTGGTTGTGTTTCTTAATGGTTTGAACTTGATTTTGGATGCTTTCCCTTTGCTGTTTTGACTTTCTCATTCATTTTTGACCCTAGGCTTGCCCTAGTGGTCCTGTTACTCACCTTTGAGCTCATGTTTTCAGGTTGACCAACAAATGACCAATGAGACCAATTTCTTTTGATTGAGCTTGCCTAAATACCATGACTAACTTGTTTGTTTTGTAGGTGGCTTGGCTCACATGCCCTAAGCCTTGTGCCTTGCACATCCATGTGCCTCTAATTGACTGTTGGTGTCTGTTTCTGTTTATGTTGTTTGAAGTTGCCTACTAACATCTGCTTGACTGTTTCAGGTGCTTTAGTTGCTTAGTTCCTTGTGAACTTTTTGCTTTGCTTTGCTTGTATAAGCAATTTGCATTGAGGTATGTCTCTTTATCTTCATGTAGTCTGGAAGACCTGGCCCGTTACTTGGCCAGGCAACTGTCTGAAGCCCTCCTTAAGAGGCAATGTTTGTGGATGTTTAACTTTGTCCTTGCATAGAGTCAAAGTCCTCCTAAGTGAAGAGGCAATTGGTGGAAGGTAGGGATATGCAATCTATCCCCCACTATTCAGTGTGTCATCTGTTTTGCTCACACCACTGTGTTGATGCATTGCAGATACAAACCCAAGATCTTGTACAATTGTACAGTTGAGTCAGTTTTAAATGTGTAGAAGGGTTCCCACTTTCTGAACCCACACATTCTTGTCTTAAGCTCTCCCAGGCCAGGGATAAGAGCCGTGAAGTCTTACCTTCACTCACCTTTCATCTGCTTCACCTTAGCCCCTCAATGGCAAGGTTAAGAGCACATTCACCCAGTTCCAGAGGTTTGTTTGTCGAGGTTGATATGACCCCTTGACTAAAACCTAACCCTTGTTTGAGCCACTTGTTTGCGTATAGCATGTGCTATCTGTGCTTGTAGGATTGTTTGACTTGCTTCCTGTGCAAGTTAGGATTGTTTGACTTGCTTCCTGTGCAAGTTAGGATTGTTTGACTTGCTTCCTGTGCAAGTTAGGATTAGCTTAGACTTGCTTCCTGTGCAAGTTAGGTTTTACTTGGCTTGCTTCCTGTGCAAGTTAAGTGTGTGTGTGGCTTGCTTCCTGTGCAAGTCATGACTAGGATAGGCTGGCTCCCTGTGCCAGTTAGCTAGAAACCTTAACTTAGGGATGATTTTGCATGATAACATCTAGGCTCGAGTCGTAGTCTCCCTAGTTGTGTCTCCCTCTGTTATCTGGTTAGGCTAGTCCTTTATCCCTCTGTAGGGGAACTACATCGCCCTGATCTTCATACCAGATGAAGTATGTAGGCAGGAGATTGAGCTGATCTCTCCGGGCGCCCTTTTTCTTTTCGTGTGTGTTGTTTGACAGTTGCTAGGCTCGAGTGCCTGACTCCTTAGCAATTTGTTGTCTGTCTGTTTGAGTGTGTGCTTGACAGTTATAGGCTCGAGTCCCCGACTCCCTATTAACTTGTTGTGTTGTTGTGTGCTTGGAAGCCGATGTAAGACCATCGAGTGGCATTTGGGTTCCAGTGTGGGTGTGTTTTTGGTTCGGATGCTGATGTAAGTCCAGTGATTGGCAGTCGGGCTCCACGTTTGCCCTTTTGCGTGTGTTTTTGGTTCGGATGCTGACGTAATTCCATTGAGTGGTAGTCGGGCTCCATGTTTGCCATCTTGTGGTGTGTATTTATTTAGTTATTTAGCACGTGTCAGCCGAGCTACGAATGCTCTGATTCTTCTCTCGTCCGAGAAGATACGTATGCATAGGATGCGATATCCTAGCGAGCATGTGTCGTTTCCCCAGTCCGAACTACTTCGACTCTGATGTCTATGCCCGATAGACTAAGTAGGCCCAGGATGCGACATCCTGCCGAGTTCAGTTTCAGTCAGTCTCTTTCGTTTCTTTCAGCCAGTGTGTGTGAATATTTGAGCAGTGTTTAGCAACCAATTTCCTTTCTAGTGTGCGTGGATCCCGTAGAGTACTACGGATGCGTAGGGGTGCTAATACCTTCCCTTCGCATAACCGACTCCCGAACCCATACTCTTTGGTCGCGAGACCATGATCTTTCCCAGGTTTACTTCGAGCGTTTCCTTTCCCTCTTTTGGGATAAATAACGCACGGTGGCGGCTCTGTTGTTCTTTCTTTTCCCGCCGGTTTTTCGCGCGATGCGACAGCTGGCGACTCTGCTGGGGACTATAGAGAAGTTGACCTGTGCTGGTCCATCTTCCCTGAGCGAGTCTCTCCTAGCGCTCTCTAGGTTAGGGTTTTGGTTGCTTTGTGCTGTGTTTATTTATTGCATTCATTATTCACTGTTTGCATTCATTGTCTATTGTTTGCATTTATGTTTGCACTAATGTTTGCATTTATTCATCTGTTCACCTGGCTGGTTGTTTGTTTCTCTCTGTGTGGGGGGGGAGTCAGTTGAGGTAAAAGGTCCAATACCCAGACCATGAGTGCAATCTAGGATACCTAGGAATAGAGTGATTCATGGGAAGCGGGTGGTATGGCGCCACTTAGCGGAACATTGATATCACGAGCAGTTCAGACCCTGGTGGGATGCTGTCGTTACATACTTCGGGTGTGTATATGACAGTATTCTGCGAAAGGTTATTTATGTTGCGTTTCTCTCAAGCTTTACCCTGGCCTAGACTACACCCGTGAGTGGGGAAGGGTTATTCATTATTACAGGTACCGTTGGTGACTCGGTTCTGTTGGTGACTTGATTCTGATGGTGACTTTGTGTTCAGACAGTGTTCAGTTAACCTTAAGTGGGATTTATGTTCCGATTTTGACTGAAGCTTCGACCTAGTGATCAGAGTTTGCACAACCAGCCAGTCGTGTCTGCATCATTTGCATCATAGCATATTTATTTTTTCAAAAGAAACGCAATAAAAAAGATACAAAAAAAGAAAGAAAAAAAAAAAGAAAAAAAAAGAGAAAAGAAAAAAACTAATCTCTGCATGCATATCATTTCTCAGGTACATTCCCGAGCTTGTCTACTGATAGAGATGGCAACGGTTCCCGAGCCGAAGCGGAAGACCTGTTCCTACAGTTTCCACCGTGAGCCGTTGACTCCACTAGTTGAGTTGGGTAGTCTCGTGACAGACGATCGACTGAAGAGTTTTGTCGGGCGGTATGGAGATATCTTGACAGTATTGAAGACGGTAGTAGATCCAGTGCCTCTGCAGACGCTACTACAGTTTTATGACCCAGAGCTTCATTGTTTCACTTTCCAGGATTATCAGTTGGCACCTACTCTCGAGGAGTATTCTATATTGTTGAGCATCCCGATTCAGCATCAGGTTCCTTTCTTGGACGTCCCAAAGGAGGTTGACTTTAGATTGATTGCCAGAGCTCTCCACTTGGGTATCAAGGAAGTCAGTGATAGTTGGAAGTCCAGTGGGGATGTTGTAGGATTGCCTTTGAAGTTTCTATTGAGGATAGCTAGAGAAGAAGCAGAGAAGGGGAGTTGGGAAGCCTTTCATGCTCAGTTGGCCGTCATGATATATGGGATCGTCTTGTTTCCGAGCATGCCCAATTTTGTTGACTATGCTGCAGTCAGTATTTTCATTGGAAGAAATCCAGTTCCTACTCTATTAGCTGACACTTACTATGCTATTCACAGTAGGCATGGTAAGGGTGGGGCTATCAGGTGTTGTCTCCCCCTTTTGCTCAGATGGTTCTTGTCTCTCCTGCCAGTCAGTGGACCTTTTGTGGATGCTCAGAGCACGCATAAGTGGACTCAGAGGGTCATGTCACTCACCTCCTATGACATCAGATGGCAGTCGTACCGGATAGATGTGAAGAATGTTATTATGAGTTGTGGAGGATTCCGTAATGTGCCACTCGTAGGGACCAGAGGTTGCATCAATTACAACCCGGTCCTTTCTCTTCGCCAGTTGGGGTTTGTGATGAAGGGAAGACCACTTGAGGCGGAGGTAGCTGAAAGTGTGTATTTTGAGAAGCAGAGTGACCCTGTTAGATTGAAGCAGATAGGGAGAGCTTGGAAGTCTATTGGTGTGAAGGATGGATCTGTCTTAGGGAAGAAGTTTGCTGTTGCTATGCCCGACTACACTGAGTGGGTCAAGGAGAGAGTGGAAACTTTGTTGCTACCCTACGATAGGATGGAGCCGTTGCAAGAGCAACCACCTTTGATCCTTGCTGATAGTGTACCTGCTGAGCACTATAAGCAAGCCCTGATGGAGAATCGTCGTTTGAGAGAGAAGGAGCAAGACACCCATATGGAGCTGTACAAAGCCAAAGCTGATAAGCTGCACTTGGCCCATCAACTCAGGGAAGTGCAAGGAGAAGATGCTAGCAGACTGAGGAGTAAGAAGAGGTCATATGAGGAGATGGAGTCTATGTTAGATGCGGAGCATAGGGAATGTCTGAGGCTGCAGAGAGCAGAAGCCAGTTATCAGAAGAAGATCAGAGACTTGGAGAAGCAACTCAGAGATAAAGACATCCAGTTGAAGAAGGAAGTAGACTTGAGACAGGAATCAGAGGACCACCTTGGAGGAGAAGTCTTGGAGCTGAGGAGACAGTTGAAAGAGAAGATTACTCCTTTACCAGATTGTTCAGAATGCTCACAGTTGATCGACCAGTGCCATTACCTGAAGACCCTCATTCCTGAAGACCGTCTGTTTTAGTTTGTATCTCTGTTTGTATTTTGTTGAGAATCACCTCCAGGCTTGTTGGATGGGATTCATTTGCGTGTAAGCCATCTCTTGGATCTTTTGTTAAGAATCACCTCCAGGCTTGTTGGATGGGATTCTCTCTCTTTGTACGTTGTTTATTCAGATATTCTGTTGACATTGGTTGTATGCCTTTTGCCCTTGTGTATGTATAAGGATGTCAGCATTCCCTTGTATCTATTTGTTCTCTTGTTACTGCAGGTTGCCATCTTTTCAGGATGGGTCAGGCTCTTTGAATGCCTGAGAAATGAGCATATCATGTGCATCATACGCATCATTAGCATCATACTCATATCATTTTGCATAACAGGTGTTCTTGATCGTGACTTCTCACTCTTGGTTCCTGTTCAGGCAGGATAGCTGATCAACGTCCGCACCGCTACTCAACAAGACTGAATCAACAGAGAAGTATGGATCAGTTTCAAGCAGAGTTGGCTGAGATGAAGGCTAGCATGGCCCAGTTTATGAATATGATGCAAGGGGTTGCGCAAGGTCAAGAAGAACTTCGAGCTATGGTTCAGAGACAAGAGGCTGCAAATCCACCGATCAACCATGCTCCGCCAGAGGGAGGCCCAGTCGATGATAACAATATTGCTGCTGTTGTACCCGTCAACAACTATGCTGTAGGTGATGAGTTAGGGGGTATTCGAATCAACGGTCAACCTATTGTTCCAGATGCCGCTAATGCCAGAGTAGTCCGTGCTCCGGCCCGTAATCATGCTCCGATTGTTGACAGACAAGAGGATATGTTCAATCTGATCAGTGACGACGAAGACATCTTGGATAGGGTTGATGAAAGAGATCGTAAAGTTGAAGCTCTTGCTGAGAAGATCCGTGCTATGGAAAGTCAGAACTCTCTCGGTTTTGATGTTACTAATATGGGGTTGGTTGAAGGCTTGAGAATCCCTCACAAGTTCAAAGCACCGTCCTTCGACAAATACAACGGTACTTCTTGCCCTCGCACCCATGTGCAGGCTTACTACAGAAAAATCTCTGCGTATACCGATGATGAAAAGATGTGGATGTATTTTTTCCAAGATAGTCTATCTGGGGCTTCTTTGGACTGGTACATGGAATTGAAGAGAGATTCGATCCGATGCTGGAGAGATCTGGGTGAGGCCTTCTTGAGGCAATACAAACACAACATGGACATGGCACCGAGCCGGACTCAGCTGCAGAGTCTTTGTCAGAAATCCAATGAAAGCTTCAAGGAGTACGCTCAGAGGTGGCGTGAACTGGCTGCTAGAGTTCAACCCCCTATGCTGGAGAGGGAGTTGACAGATATGTTTATTGGTACTCTTCAAGGTGTGTTTATGGACCGGATGGGGAGTTGCCCGTTCGGTAGTTTTTCTGATGTTGTCATTTGTGGAGAAAGGACTGAGAGTCTAATCAAAGCTGGTAGGATCCATGATGCTGGTTCCTCGTCTTCATTAAAGAAACCCTTCTCTGGGGCACCTCGCCGTAGAGAAGGAGAGACCAATGCTGTACAGCACAGAGGGGTTGTGTACAGAACAAATGCTAACAGAGATCAATATCGTCCAGTAGCTGCAGTGACTATTCCGGCACCTCAACCTCGTCAACAACAACAACCAAGAGTTCAACAACCGCAACAACAACAACAACAGCAACGTCCTTATCAGCCCAGACAGAAATTGCAGGCTGACAGAAGATTTGATCCTCTGCCCATGTCTTACACAGAGTTATTACCCGAACTACTCAAGTTGGGGATGATTGAGTTGCGTACAATGGCTCCGCCTACAGTGCTGCCTCCTGGCTATGATGCTAATGTTAGATGTGACTTTCATTCTGGGGCACCAGGCCACCATACTGAGAAGTGTCGAGCTCTCCAGCACAAGGTTCAAGATTTGATCGATGCCAAGGCGATCAACTTCGCTCCAGTGCCCAACGTCGTAAACAACCCTATGCCTTAGCATGGTGGGCATAGAGTGAACAATATTGAAGGGAAAGAAGCTGAAGATCTGGTTGTTAATATTGATGATGTTCAGACTTCTCTGCTAGTTGTGAAGTGCCGTCTGCTGAAGGGAGTGTCTACCCGGGCTGTGATGAAGATTGTTCAGGCTGTGCAGAATCTGAGAATGGTTGCGACCAGTTGAGGACCGGTATCCAGGGTATGATGGATGAAGGTTGTTTGCAATTCAGTAGGGCTGTAAAAGATCGTGGAACAGCATCAACTATCACCATTTACTTTAAACCGTCTGAAGAACGTGGACAAAGGGTCGTCAGTGCACCTGCAGCAAATGGTACCCCAGTTACCATTCCCGTGCCTGTAACCATCAGTGTTCCAACTACTATCGTTGCGTCTGGAAGAAGGGCTGTTGAGAATAGTAAAGCCGTGCCGTGGAAGTATGATAATGCTCACCGCAATTACAGAAGGGCTGAAAGCCAGACAAGACCAGTGAATCAAGCTCCAGTGACGATTGGTTTACCGAATAGAGTTCCTGCAACTGTTGGTCCGGCTGTGGATAATGTAGGGGGTCCAGGAGGTTTTACCAGAAGCGGTCGTCTGTTCGCACCGCAGCCTTTGAGGGACAATAACGCTGAAGCTCTCGCCAAAGCAAAGGGTAAACAAGCTGTGGTTGAGGAAGAACCTGTCCAGAAAGAAGCGCCCGAGGGGTCATTTGAGAAAGACGTGGAGGAGTTTATGAAGATAATCAAGAAAAGTGACTACAAGATTGTAGATCAGTTGAATCAAACTCCGTCCAAGATTTCTATACTTTCACTGTTGATGTGCTCTGAGGCACACCGTAATGCCTTGCTGAAGATGTTGAATCTGGCTTACGTGCCTCAGGAAATTTCTGTCAATCAACTGGAGGGTGTGATGGCCAATGTGAGCACCAGGCATGGTGTGGGTTTCACCAACTTGGACTTACCACCTGAAGGGCGAAACCATAACAAAGCCTTGCACATCACCATGGAGTGCAAGGGGGCAGTGTTGTCTCACGTATTGGTAGACACCGGGTCGTCGCTGAATGTGTTGCCTAAGCAGATTCTGAGGAAGATTGATGCGGAAGGGTTTGTGCTTAATCCCAGTGACCTGATCGTTCGTGCTTTCGACGGATCCAAACGTTCTGTGTGTGGGGAGGTTACCTTGCCTGTGAAGATAGGTCCTGAGGTATTCAATGTCATCTTCTATGTTATGGACATCCAGCCCGCCTATAGTTGTTTGTTGGGGCGTCCGTGGATTCATGCAGCAGGGGCAGTCTCGTCGACTCTCCATCAAAAGCTCAAGTATGTCTGGAACGGTCAGATTGTGACTGTGTGCGGTGAAGAAGAGATTCTGGTGAGTCATCTATCCTCGTTCAAATATGTTGAGGTGGATGGCGAGATCCATGAAACCTTATGCCAGGCGTTTGAGACTGTGGCTCTTGAGAAGGTGGCGTATGCTGAGCAGAAGAAGCCTGGTGCTTCAATCATTTCTTACAAGCAGGCTAAGGAGGTTGTTGATTCTGGCAAAGCTGAAGGCTGGGGCAAGATGGTGGATTTGCCTGTCAAAGAAGACAAATTTGGTGTTGGTTATGAGCCTCTTCGAGCAGAGCAGAAGGGTCAAGCGGGTCTGAGTACTTTTACCAGCGCTGGGCTGATGAATCATGGTGACGTCTCCGCAACCGGTATTGAAGACTGTGACAGCGATTGTGATTTGGACAACTGGGTTCGCCCGTGTGCACCAGGGGGGTCTATCAACAACTGGACGACTGAAGAAGTGGTTCAAGTTACTCTTCTGACAGAGTAATTTTCTGTTGTTTTGTCATTTTGCATGAAAATCCTACGTTCTGCCCAAGGCGTAGTGATTCATTTTTGTAGGGCCTCATCATGTTTTAATGATTATCATTAATGAAGGACATTTTTTTGAACAAATTTTGTGATCCCTGTCTTTCTATTTTTCATTCTCACCTTTTTTTCAAAACAATAAAAATGGCAATGTTTTTTGTTTTTTGTGACTTTATTGAACTCTTTTTCTAAAACAAAGCATCGAACATGCAGAAGCGACCTTATGGCATTCACTATGAACAGTTCTGTTATGGCTCAGTATGATTTCGATAATCCCATCTACCAAGCTGAAGAGGAGAGTGAGGAAGACTGTGAACTCCCTGCAGAATTGGCCAGATTACTGAAGCAAGAGGAAAGGGTCATCCAACCTCATCAGGAGGAGTTGGAAACTATTAATTTGGGTACTGAGGACGACAAAAGAGAAATCAAGATTGGGGCTACCTTAGAGGACTCTGTCAAGAGGAGGCTGATTGAGATGCTGAAAGAATATGTGGAAGTGTTCGCCTGGTCGTATCAAGATATGCCTGGGTTAGATACAGACATTGTGATGCATCGATTACCTCTTAGAGAAGGATGTCCTTCGGTCAAGCAGAAGCTTCGTAGAACGAGTCCTGACATGGCAACTAAGATCAAGGAAGAGGTTCAGAAGCAGTGGGATGCAGGTTTTCTGGCTGTTACCAGTTATCCACCGTGGGTGGCCAACATCGTTCCTGTGCCGAAGAAGGATGGTAAAGTCAGAATGTGTGTCGATTACCGGGATTTGAATAGAGCGAGTCCGAAAGATGATTTCCCATTACCTCACATTGATGTATTGGTTGATAATACGGCTCAATCCTCGGTATTCTCTTTCATGGATGGTTTCTCTGGATACAATCAGATCAAGATGGCGCCAGAGGACATGGAAAAGACGACATTCATTACACCTTGGGGCACGTTCTGCTATAAGGTGATGCCATTTGGGCTGAAGAATGCTGGTGCTACCTATCAGAGGGCAATGACGACTCTTTTTCATGACATGATGCACAAAGAAATTGAAGTGTACGTGGACGATATGATTGCGAAGTCGCAGACAGAAGAGGAGCACTTGGTTAATTTGCAGAAGCTGTTTGATCGGTTGAGAAAGTTCAAGCTGAGGTTGAATCCGAACAAGTGCACGTTTGGGGTGAGATCAGGGAAGCTTTTAGGCTTCATTGTCAGTGAAAAAGGGATTGAGGTTGATCCAGCAAAAGTCAAAGCTATTCAAGAGATGCCTGAACCGAAAACGGAGAAGCAAGTCCGTGGGTTTTTAGGGAGGTTGAACTACATTGCAAGGTTCATATCTCATCTAACTGCTACATGTGAACCGATTTTCAAACTGCTTAGAAAGAATCAAGCGATCAAGTGGAACGATGATTGTCAGAAAGCTTTTGATAAGATAAAGGAGTATTTACAGAAACCTCCAATCCTGATACCTCCAGTTCCAGGGAGACCTCTGATAATGTACCTGTCAGTGACTGAGAACTCGATGGGGTGTGTATTGGGACAGCATGACGAGTCTGGTCGAAAAGAGCATGCCATATACTACCTTAGCAAAAAGTTTACCGACTGTGAAACAAGATATTCACTGCTCGAGAAAACTTGCTGTGCTTTGGCCTGGGCTGCTCGCCGACTAAGGCAGTATATGTTGAACCATACTACCTTATTGATTTCTAAGATGGATCCAGTGAAGTACATCTTTGAGAAACCAGCTCTCACCGGACGTGTTGCCCGTTGGCAGATGATCTTAACAGAGTATGACATTCAGTACACGTCACAGAAGGCCATCAAAGGTAGTATTCTGTCAGACTATCTCGCTGAACAACCGATTGAAGATTATCAGCCAATGATGTTTGAATTCCCTGATGAAGACATCATGTATCTTAAGATGAAAGACTGCGAAGAGCCTCTCGTCGAGGAAGGACCGGACCCGGATGACAAATGGACACTGATGTTTGATGGGGCTGTGAATATGAATGGTAACGGTGTTGGGGCAGTATTGATCAATCCTAAAGGTGCTCATATACCTTTTTCTGCCAGATTGACGTTTGACGTCACCAACAACGAAGCTGAGTATGAGGCTTGTATCATGGGGATAGAAGAAGCCATTGATCTGAGGATCAAAACTCTTGATATATTTGGAGATTCAGCTCTAGTGATCAACCAGGTCAACGGAGATTGGAATACGAATCAGCCGCATTTGATTCCGTATAGAGATTACACCAGAAGAATACTAACGTTCTTCAAGAAAGTGAGGTTGTATCATGTCCCCCGGGATGAGAATCAGATGGCTGATGCCCTTGCTACTTTGTCATCTATGATTAAAGTTCATTGGTGGAATCATGTGCCACATGTTGCGGTGAATCGACTTGAGAGACCTGCGTATGTGTTTGCAGCCGAGTCTGTTGTGATTGATGAGAAGCCGTGGTATTATGACATCAAGAATTTCCTCAAGACTCAGGAGTATCCTGAAGGTGCGTCTAAGAATGACAAGAAAACCCTGAGAAGGCTAGCTGGAAGCTTCTATTTGAATCAGGATGATGTGCTGTATAAGAGAAACTTTGACATGGTCTTGCTCAGATGCGTGGACAGACCCGAGGCAGACATGATAATGCAGGAAGTTCATGAAGGTTCCTTCGGTACTCATGCCGGCGGACATGCAATGGCTAAGAAACTGTTGAGAGCGGGTTATTACTGGATGACTATGGAATCCGATTGTTTCAAGTATGCTCGGAAGTGCCATAAGTGTCAAATCTATGCTGATAAGGTGCACGTACCACCAAGCCCTCTGAATATCATGAATTCGCCTTGGCCGTTTGCCATGTGGGGCATTGATATGATTGGGAAGATTGAGCCTACTGCTTCGAATGGACATCGCTTCATCTTGGTTGCGATTGACTATTTCACCAAATGGGTAGAAGCAGCTTCCTATGCTAACGTTACCAAACAAGTGGTTACCCGGTTCATCAAGAAAGAAATCATATGTCGTTACGGAGTTCCTGAGAGAATCATCACTGACAATGGTTCGAATCTCAACAACAAGATGATGAAAGAGCTTTGTAAAGATTTCAAGATTGAACATCACAATTCTTCTCCTTACAGACCGAAGATGAATGGTGCTGTAGAAGCGGCAAACAAGAATATCAAGAAGATTGTGCAGAAGATGGTCGTTACGTACAAGGATTGGCATGAGATGCTGCCTTTCGCTTTGCATGGGTACCGTACCTCAGTACGTACGTCGACCGGGGCAACCCCTTACTCCCTTGTGTATGGTATGGAAGCTGTCCTACCTGTTGAAGTGGAGATTCCTTCTCTGAGAGTTTTGTTGGATGTCAAGCTGGACGAAGCCGAGTGGATTCGAACAAGGTTTAACGAGTTGAGCCTTATTGAGGAGAGACGGTTAGCAGCTGTATGTCATGGACAATTGTATCAGAGAAGGATGAAGCGAGCCTTTGATCAGAAAGTGCGTCCTCGAAGCTATCAGGTCGGTGATTTAGTTTTGAAGAGGATCCTCCCTCCCGGTACAGATAACAGGGGCAAGTGGACTCCTAATTACGAAGGTCCGTATGTTGTGAAGAAGGTCTTCTCCGGTGGAGCCTTGATGCTTACAACTATGGATGGTGAAGATTTTCCGTCCCCTGTCAACTCAGATGTAGTCAAAAAATACTTCGCATAAATTGACCCGCTGGACAAAAAAGAGAGTCCAGGCAAAAAAGGGGCATCCCGGCGAACCAAAAAAAAAAGAAAGAAAGGTTCGGGCAAAAATTAGGGATAAAATGAAAAGAATTTGTACACCCGGTAAGTCGAAAACCCGCAAGGGCGACTTAGGCAAAAATGGGTATCCCGGTGGATTGAAAACCCGAAAGGGTGATCCAGGCAAAAATTAGGGATTAAAGCGAAGACTACAGTCTGAGTTATCTGTACTTCATCAAGCTTTGTCGTCTGCCATCTCGAGAGATGTGATCTGTCCAGTCATTCTTCTCAGAAAGCAAGGAGTTGGGAGGAAAACTGATGATCTGTGAGTTATAACAGAATTGGGAAATAGTGGATGCCGTGTTCACGTTGCCATTAGGATAGATTTTTCCTTTTATACGCAATTACCTCTTTCTAGGAATTGCTTCCCAATGTATTTGCCTCTTCAGGCACATTTTCAATCAATAAAAATCGTTATTCAGATAAATAGCTCTTGTTTTTATTTTTACTGTTTTGTTTGCAAAATGTCCGAATTTTTGATAAGCATTGCATATAAAAACATGAAGGCTACACAACAATGTGCAGAAAGATGAAACATTTGAAAATCATTTTGAATGTTGAGGACACTTGAGCGTATCTTGTCCATGTATCCCCTGGGGGCATTTTGTTGTGTTGTTTTTTCAGATGGGCATATGTGAGGACGTTTCCTCGACAGATATTTTCCCCAAGCAAGTTTGGAAGCTATCATAGCTATGTTCCCCCGCGAAGACGTCTGTGGATAGTGCCTTCTATTCTCCAACAGATCTGAGGATTGCCTATCCCCAGCAGGCCTGTATTTGCCATTTCCTCCCCGAGTGAGGCAGGTTCATTGAAATTTATCTCCAGCATTTATCCTACCTGTGGACTGAAGGATATACCCTAGCGGAGTTTACCTTTCCCCAGCAGCAGTGCTATTCTTCAACATGAGTGTGAAGTCGCTTTACCATTCCTCAAGCAGAGTTCCCCGCAGAGTAGTCCCCAAGAGGAGTCTCCCCACAGAGTTGGAGTATCTGATCATTTCGGCTCCCTAGCCAGGGTTCATTTGCATTTTGCATATAGTAATCATTGCATCCTCAAAAATTGCGTAGCATTCCCATTCAAATATGGAGCATTACGCCATAGAAAAATTCAAACATATGCATTCATGTGTTAACTTCGCCAGACCATATCCCCGGCAGAGGCGGATCATTTCATTCGACATCAGCACAGCAAGACTGCTACAGTTGCTCTTGACAGCATTCAGAATTGTTTATTCCCCACAGAGGTTTATTTCCTCACCCGATGGTGACAGAGGTTTATTTCCTCACCCGATGGTGACAGAAAGTTTGTTTTTCCTCAGTAAGACCCCCAGCAAGTGGCCAATCTTACCTTGACATATCCCAAAGTCGTTCTTGTGATACCAGTAAGTGTCGTGACAGCACCCACATGTGTCATCCTTGTTTGGTGTCGGTAAACACCATTGTTTCGGTGTCTGTAAACATCGAATATTCTCTCCAGTCATCAGTAAATGTCTGGCCATCTTTGTTTGGTGTCGGTAAACACCATTGTTTCGGTGTCTGTAAACATCGAGTCTCACTCCAGTCATCGGTAAATGTCTGGTCATTTTGATGTCGGTAAACATCATCTTTCGATGTCTGTACACATCGAGTCTCACCCCAGTCATCGGTAAATGTCTGGTCATTTTTGATGTCGGTAAACATCATCTTTCGATGTCGGTAAACATCGAGTCCCTTTCGTCAGTCATCGGTAAATGTCTGATAATTCCCCAGCTAGAAATCCCCGGTAGAGTCATCTGTAAATGTCCTATCTGGTTTCCAGTTGCAAATATTCGTATCTCCCCAATAAATTTCTCATTCCCAGTCATCGGTAAATGTCTGGTCATTTCTTTGGATGTCGGTAAACATCATCTTTCGATGGCGGTAAACATCGTGTCCCACCCCAGTCATCGGTAAATGTCTGGTCATTCTTTTGATGTCGGTAAACATCATCTTTCGATGTCGGTAAACATCGAGTCTCATCCCAGTCATCGGTAAATGTCTGGTCAATAAAATCAAAATCCCCAGAAGTCGTCGGTAAACGTCTTGTTTGGTATCACCACAAAGATTTTGTTCCTCCCCAAGTGGAGATGCCATCGGTAAATGGCCCCGTTTTCTTCGGTATCGGTAAATGTCGAATTCTCAGTTGCAGCAGCCATCGGTAAATGGTCTTGCTAAGTTTGACATCGGTAAATGTCAAAAATTCTTTGAAGCCACCATCGGTAAATGGTCTTGCTTCCTTATTACATCAATTCGTTTTTCCCAGCAGCCATCGGTAAATGGTCGTGCTGAAGTTGATATCGGTAAATATCAAGTTCTAACCATCGGTAAATGGTTGTTGTTTTTCAGAAGTTTATTTTCCCCAGACGCCATCGGTAAATGGTCGTGCTGAAGTTGATATCGGTAAATATCAAGCTTCCAGTTCTCCAACCATCGGTAAATGGTTTTGCTTTTTCTGAAGCTGTCATGCAGTTTGTCATCGGTAAATGACGTGGTTCTTTTGTATCATATCCAGTACTGTGCAAATTCTACGGTTCTTTGGTATTCAATCCCTGTTTACCCTGAAAGTCTGACAGCCGTTGCTCTCATCCATTCGGGTTCCCAGCTGATTGAATAGGGGCAGCTGTAGCACCTCAAATTTGCACCTACCATTATACATACATTTTCATACTAGGTCATAGCATATCATGGTCCATTGCATAGCATTTGCATCGTCCCTCAGTTGCCTCAAGAGCAAGCAATCAAGAATCAGGTCAAACTAATCTCCTGATCAGTCAACCAAGCAAGCAAAGGAATTTCTCATTGAATCAAGGCCTTGAGGTTTGTCCAACAAGTTCACATGGCTTGGAGGTCTATTTGAAGTGTTCAAGTCAAGGGTTGAAGGCTCAGAGGTCATCAGTTCATACACAGACAGTCAAAAACCCTAAAAAAGTCAACTGTCAGTCAAAGCAGTGGATGGTGGTCATTCTTGTGGAATTTGGGCACCATGATCAATAATCAAGAGTTCATACAACTTGGGACATCATTTGAAGTCAAGTTCTCAAGGAATTAGGGTTTTGAAGTCATCAGTCAATGCACAATCAGACAGAAACCCTAAAAGTCAACTGTTGGTCAACTGTCCATTTAATCAGTGATTTGATGATTGGAATCGGTTTGTGAGAGTTCATTCATGTCCAAATAGTCATCATATATCATGCCAAACACCATCATGGAAGAATTTGAAGCCAGATCATAAATTTCCCAAAACGGAAACTGGGCCTGTAACTGAAACTTACCAAAAATGGAAAGTTTTGATCCTCAAACTTACATCATGATACAAGCCTCAAATGAATTTTTGCCCAACATGAAAGTTGAAGATCTTGTTCTCCCATTTCCAAAAAGTCCTAGAACTCCCAATTCCCATGTGTGGTTGGCAAGTTATGATCGAATCGATTTCAGAAAATCTTGAACTTCAAAGGGCCATATCTCTCAAACCGTTTGACCAATTTTGGTGGGGTTTTTTCCTACAAGTCACATTTGATCCCCTCTTTCCAAAAATATAAATTTCATGAGCCAAAACTTCACCAATCAAAATGGCATATTTTGACCTTTTTCATTTAAATGCAAGTTTGACCAAGAGTTGACTTTTTGATTTAAACATTTTTTCAACATTTGGACATTTGGAACAGCTCATAAATATCATTTTAAGTGTGTTTGCAAGCTCAAATTATGCAGCACATGTGAATCATTGCTTAGTTGCTTGGAATTTGCAAAAAAGGACACTTTTCATCATGCTAAACCATGCTACTTCATACCATGCCATGTACCTCAAAAGGACAGCAGCATTATGCATCATTTGCTGTCATTTGAAGCCTCATTTGCAGCCTAAAAAACCAGTAAAAAAAGGCCATGCTTGCTTGCTTGATTTTGGAGAAAAAGTACACTTTGCAACCATACCTATCCATACCTTCATGAGCCATGCCTTGTACCTCTCAACAGAAGATTTATGATCATTTTTTCTGTCCATGGCACACACTAGAGGCAACCATACACAACAGAAATTCACTCATGCTCAAAACCACATTTTGGCCATTTTCCAAAGGCAGTCAAAAAACTTCCAAAAGGAACAAAACCTGGCCTTGATCAATACAATATTTTCCATCATTTTCTGTCTTGGTAAACCTTATTAGCAGCTGAAAAACACAGAACTTCACTCTCTCAAAAAACATTATCTTGCCTGCATTTTTCCAAGCTCTTCCAAAAAACCTCAAAGGCCACGACCTGGTTAGTATTGCTACATCATTCAAGCATCTTTATAAGTGCATTTCAGCTGCCATTCTCCAACCGGGAGGGCTGTTGTCGGACTGCTCTTTTCAAATATCATCCATGACAGTCCATGGTTTGAGCATTTTCCAGCATCCATGAACCAAGCCAACTCCACCATTCACCTCCTGGACACTTGCTGAGCAACTGTTTTGGCTAATTGTAACAAAACAACAGCTACATCACGACTGTCCCACAAATTAGGTGAGTTTTCGACCTCAACCTTTTCCAAAATCATGTAATACATTTTATAGATCTCTTCACCATAAACATGATGGGCTTTGAATCGAGACAAATGGTTAGGTATCAAGAGAGAAAAGTGGATTTTAAGTTTGATGGTCAAAGTTGTTTTTTTTGTTTCTTCCGTTTTGAACTAAATTGATGAAAAATAATTTTAGATTATTGATGTATATGCTTAGATGTATTTCAATTCATTTTTTTTCTGCTACTGTATGATGCTGCTGCTAGTGTAAGTGCTTTTTTTTATATACTGTAATGTGTTTTCTGCATTGTAGCAATTGTCTTGTTTCTAAATTAAATTCCAAAAGGCCTGGGGGCGAGGGGGATTCGAACCCCAGACCCTTGCTTCAAATACCAAGTGTTTTACCACTGGGGCGCGATGCCAATTCAATTATTAAATGCCTTCTAAAATATATATTTAAAAAGGAGCGCTGCTACTGGGCGCGTTGACCGGGGCGTTGACCCCCCCCCCCCCCCCCCCCCATTGTTTCTTTATTTATTCCATTAATCCATTTAATTTTCAATTTTTATTTCATTTAATCACTCAAACTTACAAAAATCATAACTTGTTCATTTTTAATCCAAATTTAATGGGATTTTTTGTGTTGTGTCCATCTTGATCTCTAGTTTTTTGTCATATATTTTCCAGAATTTTTTCATGGTCGAATTTTAAATGGTGCTAGGGTTTGTGACATGTGACCAAATTTTGTACACTTTGCCAAATCAATTGTGAAATGATGAGAATGTATCCAATGGCTCCCAAATTTTTTGTTCTTAAACTAGACACACTCATGGTGATTTTGGTGTAGAGTTTGTGAATTTATCATTTGTAGTTTGTGAGATATGATTTTTTGAATTAGGGTGTGACAATTTGTGTCACACCATTGATGACCAACTTCATGATTTTCATTACCATGCTTCTTGACCTCAAAATGGATTGAAATTTTGCATGAACCTACTCTTGTATGTCTAGTTGGCCTGTGAATTTTCTTGGAATTATTTGTGGCATTTCCTAATTGTTTGAGATTTTCTCCCCTGCCTAGTCAATTGTTGACTTTGTGTGACACATGTTCCCATTTCATTTGTGAAATTCTCATACTTTATTAGATGGACATGAAATTTTACATGAGATAACTAGACATCCTCATCTTTGCCATGGTTTTAGTCCCATTCATTTATCATATGCCATCTCTGATTTATGAATTTTCTAAGTTGATACATGTTTGGTTGACTTCTTTGAGCATGTTCAAAATTGCTTTGACTTTCTGATTTTCATTGACTGCCTTCCACTTGTCCAAATGAGATGAAATTTGACATGCTTACCATGCTGTGGATTGTGATTGACCATGATTTATTTGGTGATTTTTGGAAAATGTTTAGATTGCTTTTGAGTTAAGTCTTGCTGTTGACTTCTATGAGCTTCTGTGTGCCACACTTTGACCTAATTTGCTCATGAAATGATGATGATGATTGATATGAGTGTAAACCCAATTGGTTGTGTTTCTTAATGGTTTGAACTTGATTTTGGATGCTTTCCCTTTGCTGTTTTGACTTTCTCATTCATTTTTGACCCTAGGCTTGCCCTAGTGGTCCTGTTACTCACCTTTGAGCTCATGTTTTCAGGTTGACCAACAAATGACCAATGAGACCAATTTCTTTTGATTGAGCTTGCCTAAATACCATGACTAACTTGTTTGTTTTGTAGGTGGCTTGGCTCACATGCCCTAAGCCTTGTGCCTTGCACATCCATGTGCCTCTAATTGACTGTTGGTGTCTGTTTCTGTTTATGTTGTTTGAAGTTGCCTACTAACATCTGCTTGACTGTTTCAGGTGCTTTAGTTGCTTAGTTCCTTGTGAACTTTTTGCTTTGCTTTGCTTGTATAAGCAATTTGCATTGAGGTATGTCTCTTTATCTTCATGTAGTCTGGAAGACCTGGCCCGTTACTTGGCCAGGCAACTGTCTGAAGCCCTCCTTAAGAGGCAATGTTTGTGGATGTTTAACTTTGTCCTTGCATAGAGTCAAAGTCCTCCTAAGTGAAGAGGCAATTGGTGGAAGGTAGGGATATGCAATCTATCCCCCACTATTCAGTGTGTCATCTGTTTTGCTCACACCACTGTGTTGATGCATTGCAGATACAAACCCAAGATCTTGTACAATTGTACAGTTGAGTCAGTTTTAAATGTGTAGAAGGGTTCCCACTTTCTGAACCCACACATTCTTGTCTTAAGCTCTCCCAGGCCAGGGATAAGAGCCGTGAAGTCTTACCTTCACTCACCTTTCATCTGCTTCACCTTAGCCCCTCAATGGCAAGGTTAAGAGCACATTCACCCAGTTCCAGAGGTTTGTTTGTCGAGGTTGATATGACCCCTTGACTAAAACCTAACCCTTGTTTGAGCCACTTGTTTGCGTATAGCATGTGCTATCTGTGCTTGTAGGATTGTTTGACTTGCTTCCTGTGCAAGTTAGGATTGTTTGACTTGCTTCCTGTGCAAGTTAGGATTGTTTGACTTGCTTCCTGTGCAAGTTAGGATTAGCTTAGACTTGCTTCCTGTGCAAGTTAGGTTTTACTTGGCTTGCTTCCTGTGCAAGTTAAGTGTGTGTGTGGCTTGCTTCCTGTGCAAGTCATGACTAGGATAGGCTGGCTCCCTGTGCCAGTTAGCTAGAAACCTTAACTTAGGGATGATTTTGCATGATAACATCTAGGCTCGAGTCGTAGTCTCCCTAGTTGTGTCTCCCTCTGTTATCTGGTTAGGCTAGTCCTTTATCCCTCTGTAGGGGAACTACATCGCCCTGATCTTCATACCAGATGAAGTATGTAGGCAGGAGATTGAGCTGATCTCTCCGGGCGCCCTTTTTCTTTTCGTGTGTGTTGTTTGACAGTTGCTAGGCTCGAGTGCCTGACTCCTTAGCAATTTGTTGTCTGTCTGTTTGAGTGTGTGCTTGACAGTTATAGGCTCGAGTCCCCGACTCCCTATTAACTTGTTGTGTTGTTGTGTGCTTGGAAGCCGATGTAAGACCATCGAGTGGCATTTGGGTTCCAGTGTGGGTGTGTTTTTGGTTCGGATGCTGATGTAAGTCCAGTGATTGGCAGTCGGGCTCCACGTTTGCCCTTTTGCGTGTGTTTTTGGTTCGGATGCTGACGTAATTCCATTGAGTGGTAGTCGGGCTCCATGTTTGCCATCTTGTGGTGTGTATTTATTTAGTTATTTAGCACGTGTCAGCCGAGCTACGAATGCTCTGATTCTTCTCTCGTCCGAGAAGATACGTATGCATAGGATGCGATATCCTAGCGAGCATGTGTCGTTTCCCCAGTCCGAACTACTTCGACTCTGATGTCTATGCCCGATAGACTAAGTAGGCCCAGGATGCGACATCCTGCCGAGTTCAGTTTCAGTCAGTCTCTTTCGTTTCTTTCAGCCAGTGTGTGTGAATATTTGAGCAGTGTTTAGCAACCAATTTCCTTTCTAGTGTGCGTGGATCCCGTAGAGTACTACGGATGCGTAGGGGTGCTAATACCTTCCCTTCGCATAACCGACTCCCGAACCCATACTCTTTGGTCGCGAGACCATGATCTTTCCCAGGTTTACTTCGAGCGTTTCCTTTCCCTCTTTTGGGATAAATAACGCACGGTGGCGGCTCTGTTGTTCTTTCTTTTCCCGCCGGTTTTTCGCGCGATGCGACAGCTGGCGACTCTGCTGGGGACTATAGAGAAGTTGACCTGTGCTGGTCCATCTTCCCTGAGCGAGTCTCTCCTAGCGCTCTCTAGGTTAGGGTTTTGGTTGCTTTGTGCTGTGTTTATTTATTGCATTCATTATTCACTGTTTGCATTCATTGTCTATTGTTTGCATTTATGTTTGCACTAATGTTTGCATTTATTCATCTGTTCACCTGGCTGGTTGTTTGTTTCTCTCTGTGTGGGGGGGGAGTCAGTTGAGGTAAAAGGTCCAATACCCAGACCATGAGTGCAATCTAGGATACCTAGGAATAGAGTGATTCATGGGAAGCGGGTGGTATGGCGCCACTTAGCGGAACATTGATATCACGAGCAGTTCAGACCCTGGTGGGATGCTGTCGTTACATACTTCGGGTGTGTATATGACAGTATTCTGCGAAAGGTTATTTATGTTGCGTTTCTCTCAAGCTTTACCCTGGCCTAGACTACACCCGTGAGTGGGGAAGGGTTATTCATTATTACAGGTACCGTTGGTGACTCGGTTCTGTTGGTGACTTGATTCTGATGGTGACTTTGTGTTCAGACAGTGTTCAGTTAACCTTAAGTGGGATTTATGTTCCGATTTTGACTGAAGCTTCGACCTAGTGATCAGAGTTTGCACAACCAGCCAGTCGTGTCTGCATCATTTGCATCATAGCATATTTATTTTTTCAAAAGAAACGCAATAAAAAAGATACAAAAAAAGAAAAAAAAAAAAAAAGAAAAAAAAAGAGAAAAGAAAAAACTAATCTCTGCATGCATATCATTTCTCAGGTACATTCCCGAGCTTGTCTACTGATAGAGATGGCAACGGTTCCCGAGCCGAAGCGGAAGACCTGTTCCTACAGTTTCCACCGTGAGCCGTTGACTCCACTAGTTGAGTTGGGTAGTCTCGTGACAGACGATCGACTGAAGAGTTTTGTCGGGCGGTATGGAGATATCTTGACAGTATTGAAGACGGTAGTAGATCCAGTGCCTCTGCAGACGCTACTACAGTTTTATGACCCAGAGCTTCATTGTTTCACTTTCCAGGATTATCAGTTGGCACCTACTCTCGAGGAGTATTCTATATTGTTGAGCATCCCGATTCAGCATCAGGTTCCTTTCTTGGACGTCCCAAAGGAGGTTGACTTTAGATTGATTGCCAGAGCTCTCCACTTGGGTATCAAGGAAGTCAGTGATAGTTGGAAGTCCAGTGGGGATGTTGTAGGATTGCCTTTGAAGTTTCTATTGAGGATAGCTAGAGAAGAAGCAGAGAAGGGGAGTTGGGAAGCCTTTCATGCTCAGTTGGCCGTCATGATATATGGGATCGTCTTGTTTCCGAGCATGCCCAATTTTGTTGACTATGCTGCAGTCAGTATTTTCATTGGAAGAAATCCAGTTCCTACTCTATTAGCTGACACTTACTATGCTATTCACAGTAGGCATGGTAAGGGTGGGGCTATCAGGTGTTGTCTCCCCTTTTGCTCAGATGGTTCTTGTCTCTCCTGCCAGTCAGTGGACCTTTTGTGGATGCTCAGAGCACGCATAAGTGGACTCAGAGGGTCATGTCACTCACCTCCTATGACATCAGATGGCAGTCGTACCGGATAGATGTGAAGAATGTTATTATGAGTTGTGGAGGATTCCGTAATGTGCCACTCGTAGGGACCAGAGGTTGCATCAATTACAACCCGGTCCTTTCTCTTCGCCAGTTGGGGTTTGTGATGAAGGGAAGACCACTTGAGGCGGAGGTAGCTGAAAGTGTGTATTTTGAGAAGCAGAGTGACCCTGTTAGATTGAAGCAGATAGGGAGAGCTTGGAAGTCTATTGGTGTGAAGGATGGATCTGTCTTAGGGAAGAAGTTTGCTGTTGCTATGCCCGACTACACTGAGTGGGTCAAGGAGAGAGTGGAAACTTTGTTGCTACCCTACGATAGGATGGAGCCGTTGCAAGAGCAACCACCTTTGATCCTTGCTGATAGTGTACCTGCTGAGCACTATAAGCAAGCCCTGATGGAGAATCGTCGTTTGAGAGAGAAGGAGCAAGACACCCATATGGAGCTGTACAAAGCCAAAGCTGATAAGCTGCACTTGGCCCATCAACTCAGGGAAGTGCAAGGAGAAGATGCTAGCAGACTGAGGAGTAAGAAGAGGTCATATGAGGAGATGGAGTCTATGTTAGATGCGGAGCATAGGGAATGTCTGAGGCTGCAGAGAGCAGAAGCCAGTTATCAGAAGAAGATCAGAGACTTGGAGAAGCAACTCAGAGATAAAGACATCCAGTTGAAGAAGGAAGTAGACTTGAGACAGGAATCAGAGGACCACCTTGGAGGAGAAGTCTTGGAGCTGAGGAGACAGTTGAAAGAGAAGATTACTCCTTTACCAGATTGTTCAGAATGCTCACAGTTGATCGACCAGTGCCATTACCTGAAGACCCTCATTCCTGAAGACCGTCTGTTTTAGTTTGTATCTCTGTTTGTATTTTGTTGAGAATCACCTCCAGGCTTGTTGGATGGGATTCATTTGCGTGTAAGCCATCTCTTGGATCTTTTGTTAAGAATCACCTCCAGGCTTGTTGGATGGGATTCTCTCTCTTTGTACGTTGTTTATTCAGATATTCTGTTGACATTGGTTGTATGCCTTTTGCCCTTGTGTATGTATAAGGATGTCAGCATTCCCTTGTATCTATTTGTTCTCTTGTTACTGCAGGTTGCCATCTTTTCAGGATGGGTCAGGCTCTTTGAATGCCTGAGAAATGAGCATATCATGTGCATCATACGCATCATTAGCATCATACTCATATCATTTTGCATAACAGGTGTTCTTGATCGTGACTTCTCACTCTTGGTTCCTGTTCAGGCAGGATAGCTGATCAACGTCCGCACCGCTACTCAACAAGACTGAATCAACAGAGAAGTATGGATCAGTTTCAAGCAGAGTTGGCTGAGATGAAGGCTAGCATGGCCCAGTTTATGAATATGATGCAAGGGGTTGCGCAAGGTCAAGAAGAACTTCGAGCTATGGTTCAGAGACAAGAGGCTGCAAATCCACCGATCAACCATGCTCCGCCAGAGGGAGGCCCAGTCGATGATAACAATATTGCTGCTGTTGTACCCGTCAACAACTATGCTGTAGGTGATGAGTTAGGGGGTATTCGAATCAACGGTCAACCTATTGTTCCAGATGCCGCTAATGCCAGAGTAGTCCGTGCTCCGGCCCGTAATCATGCTCCGATTGTTGACAGACAAGAGGATATGTTCAATCTGATCAGTGACGACGAAGACATCTTGGATAGGGTTGATGAAAGAGATCGTAAAGTTGAAGCTCTTGCTGAGAAGATCCGTGCTATGGAAAGTCAGAACTCTCTCGGTTTTGATGTTACTAATATGGGGTTGGTTGAAGGCTTGAGAATCCCTCACAAGTTCAAAGCACCGTCCTTCGACAAATACAACGGTACTTCTTGCCCTCGCACCCATGTGCAGGCTTACTACAGAAAAATCTCTGCGTATACCGATGATGAAAAGATGTGGATGTATTTTTTCCAAGATAGTCTATCTGGGGCTTCTTTGGACTGGTACATGGAATTGAAGAGAGATTCGATCCGATGCTGGAGAGATCTGGGTGAGGCCTTCTTGAGGCAATACAAACACAACATGGACATGGCACCGAGCCGGACTCAGCTGCAGAGTCTTTGTCAGAAATCCAATGAAAGCTTCAAGGAGTACGCTCAGAGGTGGCGTGAACTGGCTGCTAGAGTTCAACCCCCTATGCTGGAGAGGGAGTTGACAGATATGTTTATTGGTACTCTTCAAGGTGTGTTTATGGACCGGATGGGGAGTTGCCCGTTCGGTAGTTTTTCTGATGTTGTCATTTGTGGAGAAAGGACTGAGAGTCTAATCAAAGCTGGTAGGATCCATGATGCTGGTTCCTCGTCTTCATTAAAGAAACCCTTCTCTGGGGCACCTCGCCGTAGAGAAGGAGAGACCAATGCTGTACAGCACAGAGGGGTTGTGTACAGAACAAATGCTAACAGAGATCAATATCGTCCAGTAGCTGCAGTGACTATTCCGGCACCTCAACCTCGTCAACAACAACAACCAAGAGTTCAACAACCGCAACAACAACAACAACAGCAACGTCCTTATCAGCCCAGACAGAAATTGCAGGCTGACAGAAGATTTGATCCTCTGCCCATGTCTTACACAGAGTTATTACCCGAACTACTCAAGTTGGGGATGATTGAGTTGCGTACAATGGCTCCGCCTACAGTGCTGCCTCCTGGCTATGATGCTAATGTTAGATGTGACTTTCATTCTGGGGCACCAGGCCACCATACTGAGAAGTGTCGAGCTCTCCAGCACAAGGTTCAAGATTTGATCGATGCCAAGGCGATCAACTTCGCTCCAGTGCCCAACGTCGTAAACAACCCTATGCCTTAGCATGGTGGGCATAGAGTGAACAATATTGAAGGGAAAGAAGCTGAAGATCTGGTTGTTAATATTGATGATGTTCAGACTTCTCTGCTAGTTGTGAAGTGCCGTCTGCTGAAGGGGAGTGTCTACCCGGGCTGTGATGAAGATTGTTCAGGCTGTGCAGAATCTGAGAATGGTTGCGACCAGTTGAGGACCGGTATCCAGGGTATGATGGATGAAGGTTGTTTGCAATTCAGTAGGGCTGTAAAAGATCGTGGAACAGCATCAACTATCACCATTTACTTTAAACCGTCTGAAGAACGTGGACAAAGGGTCGTCAGTGCACCTGCAGCAAATGGTACCCCAGTTACCATTCCCGTGCCTGTAACCATCAGTGTTCCAACTACTATCGTTGCGTCTGGAAGAAGGGCTGTTGAGAATAGTAAAGCCGTGCCGTGGAAGTATGATAATGCTCACCGCAATTACAGAAGGGCTGAAAGCCAGACAAGACCAGTGAATCAAGCTCCAGTGACGATTGGTTTACCGAATAGAGTTCCTGCAACTGTTGGTCCGGCTGTGGATAATGTAGGGGGTCCAGGAGGTTTTACCAGAAGCGGTCGTCTGTTCGCACCGCAGCCTTTGAGGGACAATAACGCTGAAGCTCTCGCCAAAGCAAAGGGTAAACAAGCTGTGGTTGAGGAAGAACCTGTCCAGAAAGAAGCGCCCGAGGGGTCATTTGAGAAAGACGTGGAGGAGTTTATGAAGATAATCAAGAAAAGTGACTACAAGATTGTAGATCAGTTGAATCAAACTCCGTCCAAGATTTCTATACTTTCACTGTTGATGTGCTCTGAGGCACACCGTAATGCCTTGCTGAAGATGTTGAATCTGGCTTACGTGCCTCAGGAAATTTCTGTCAATCAACTGGAGGGTGTGATGGCCAATGTGAGCACCAGGCATGGTGTGGGTTTCACCAACTTGGACTTACCACCTGAAGGGCGAAACCATAACAAAGCCTTGCACATCACCATGGAGTGCAAGGGGGCAGTGTTGTCTCACGTATTGGTAGACACCGGGTCGTCGCTGAATGTGTTGCCTAAGCAGATTCTGAGGAAGATTGATGCGGAAGGGTTTGTGCTTAATCCCAGTGACCTGATCGTTCGTGCTTTCGACGGATCCAAACGTTCTGTGTGTGGGGAGGTTACCTTGCCTGTGAAGATAGGTCCTGAGGTATTCAATGTCATCTTCTATGTTATGGACATCCAGCCCGCCTATAGTTGTTTGTTGGGGCGTCCGTGGATTCATGCAGCAGGGGCAGTCTCGTCGACTCTCCATCAAAAGCTCAAGTATGTCTGGAACGGTCAGATTGTGACTGTGTGCGGTGAAGAAGAGATTCTGGTGAGTCATCTATCCTCGTTCAAATATGTTGAGGTGGATGGCGAGATCCATGAAACCTTATGCCAGGCGTTTGAGACTGTGGCTCTTGAGAAGGTGGCGTATGCTGAGCAGAAGAAGCCTGGTGCTTCAATCATTTCTTACAAGCAGGCTAAGGAGGTTGTTGATTCTGGCAAAGCTGAAGGCTGGGGCAAGATGGTGGATTTGCCTGTCAAAGAAGACAAATTTGGTGTTGGTTATGAGCCTCTTCGAGCAGAGCAGAAGGGTCAAGCGGGTCCGAGTACTTTTACCAGCGCTGGGCTGATGAATCATGGTGACGTCTCCGCAACCGGTATTGAAGACTGTGACAGCGATTGTGATTTGGACAACTGGGTTCGCCCGTGTGCACCAGGGGGGTCTATCAACAACTGGACGACTGAAGAAGTGGTTCAAGTTACTCTTCTGACAGAGTAATTTTCTGTTGTTTTGTCATTTTGCATGAAAATCCTACGTTCTGCCCAAGGCGTAGTGATTCATTTTTGTAGGGCCTCATCATGTTTTAATGATTATCATTAATGAAGGACATTTTTTTGAACAAATTTTGTGATCCCTGTCTTTCTATTTTTCATTCTCACTTTTTTTCAAAACAATAAAAATGGCAATGTTTTTTGTTTTTTGTGACTTTATTGAACTCTTTTTCTAAAACAAAGCATCGAACATGCAGAAGCGACCTTATGGCATTCACTATGAACAGTTCTGTTATGGCTCAGTATGATTTCGATAATCCCATCTACCAAGCTGAAGAGGAGAGTGAGGAAGACTGTGAACTCCCTGCAGAATTGGCCAGATTACTGAAGCAAGAGGAAAGGGTCATCCAACCTCATCAGGAGGAGTTGGAAACTATTAATTTGGGTACTGAGGACGACAAAAGAGAAATCAAGATTGGGGCTACCTTAGAGGACTCTGTCAAGAGGAGGCTGATTGAGATGCTGAAAGAATATGTGGAAGTGTTCGCCTGGTCGTATCAAGATATGCCTGGGTTAGATACAGACATTGTGATGCATCGATTACCTCTTAGAGAAGGATGTCCTTCGGTCAAGCAGAAGCTTCGTAGAACGAGTCCTGACATGGCAACTAAGATCAAGGAAGAGGTTCAGAAGCAGTGGGATGCAGGTTTTCTGGCTGTTACCAGTTATCCACCGTGGGTGGCCAACATCGTTCCTGTGCCGAAGAAGGATGGTAAAGTCAGAATGTGTGTCGATTACCGGGATTTGAATAGAGCGAGTCCGAAAGATGATTTCCCATTACCTCACATTGATGTATTGGTTGATAATACGGCTCAATCCTCGGTATTCTCTTTCATGGATGGTTTCTCTGGATACAATCAGATCAAGATGGCGCCAGAGGACATGGAAAAGACGACATTCATTACACCTTGGGGCACGTTCTGCTATAAGGTGATGCCATTTGGGCTGAAGAATGCTGGTGCTACCTATCAGAGGGCAATGACGACTCTTTTTCATGACATGATGCACAAAGAAATTGAAGTGTACGTGGACGATATGATTGCGAAGTCGCAGACAGAAGAGGAGCACTTGGTTAATTTGCAGAAGCTGTTTGATCGGTTGAGAAAGTTCAAGCTGAGGTTGAATCCGAACAAGTGCACGTTTGGGGTGAGATCAGGGAAGCTTTTAGGCTTCATTGTCAGTGAAAAAGGGATTGAGGTTGATCCAGCAAAAGTCAAAGCTATTCAAGAGATGCCTGAACCGAAAACGGAGAAGCAAGTCCGTGGGTTTTTAGGGAGGTTGAACTACATTGCAAGGTTCATATCTCATCTAACTGCTACATGTGAACCGATTTTCAAACTGCTTAGAAAGAATCAAGCGATCAAGTGGAACGATGATTGTCAGAAAGCTTTTGATAAGATAAAGGAGTATTTACAGAAACCTCCAATCCTGATACCTCCAGTTCCAGGGAGACCTCTGATAATGTACCTGTCAGTGACTGAGAACTCGATGGGGTGTGTATTGGGACAGCATGACGAGTCTGGTCGAAAAGAGCATGCCATATACTACCTTAGCAAAAAGTTTACCGACTGTGAAACAAGATATTCACTGCTCGAGAAAACTTGCTGTGCTTTGGCCTGGGCTGCTCGCCGACTAAGGCAGTATATGTTGAACCATACTACCTTATTGATTTCTAAGATGGATCCAGTGAAGTACATCTTTGAGAAACCAGCTCTCACCGGACGTGTTGCCCGTTGGCAGATGATCTTAACAGAGTATGACATTCAGTACACGTCACAGAAGGCCATCAAAGGTAGTATTCTGTCAGACTATCTCGCTGAACAACCGATTGAAGATTATCAGCCAATGATGTTTGAATTCCCTGATGAAGACATCATGTATCTTAAGATGAAAGACTGCGAAGAGCCTCTCGTCGAGGAAGGACCGGACCCGGATGACAAATGGACACTGATGTTTGATGGGGCTGTGAATATGAATGGTAACGGTGTTGGGGCAGTATTGATCAATCCTAAAGGTGCTCATATACCTTTTTCTGCCAGATTGACGTTTGACGTCACCAACAACGAAGCTGAGTATGAGGCTTGTATCATGGGGATAGAAGAAGCCATTGATCTGAGGATCAAAACTCTTGATATATTTGGAGATTCAGCTCTAGTGATCAACCAGGTCAACGGAGATTGGAATACGAATCAGCCGCATTTGATTCCGTATAGAGATTACACCAGAAGAATACTAACGTTCTTCAAGAAAGTGAGGTTGTATCATGTCCCCCGGGATGAGAATCAGATGGCTGATGCCCTTGCTACTTTGTCATCTATGATTAAAGTTCATTGGTGGAATCATGTGCCACATGTTGCGGTGAATCGACTTGAGAGACCTGCGTATGTGTTTGCAGCCGAGTCTGTTGTGATTGATGAGAAGCCGTGGTATTATGACATCAAGAATTTCCTCAAGACTCAGGAGTATCCTGAAGGTGCGTCTAAGAATGACAAGAAAACCCTGAGAAGGCTAGCTGGAAGCTTCTATTTGAATCAGGATGATGTGCTGTATAAGAGAAACTTTGACATGGTCTTGCTCAGATGCGTGGACAGACCCGAGGCAGACATGATAATGCAGGAAGTTCATGAAGGTTCCTTCGGTACTCATGCCGGCGGACATGCAATGGCTAAGAAACTGTTGAGAGCGGGTTATTACTGGATGACTATGGAATCCGATTGTTTCAAGTATGCTCGGAAGTGCCATAAGTGTCAAATCTATGCTGATAAGGTGCACGTACCACCAAGCCCTCTGAATATCATGAATTCGCCTTGGCCGTTTGCCATGTGGGGCATTGATATGATTGGGAAGATTGAGCCTACTGCTTCGAATGGACATCGCTTCATCTTGGTTGCGATTGACTATTTCACCAAATGGGTAGAAGCAGCTTCCTATGCTAACGTTACCAAACAAGTGGTTACCCGGTTCATCAAGAAAGAAATCATATGTCGTTACGGAGTTCCTGAGAGAATCATCACTGACAATGGTTCGAATCTCAACAACAAGATGATGAAAGAGCTTTGTAAAGATTTCAAGATTGAACATCACAATTCTTCTCCTTACAGACCGAAGATGAATGGTGCTGTAGAAGCGGCAAACAAGAATATCAAGAAGATTGTGCAGAAGATGGTCGTTACGTACAAGGATTGGCATGAGATGCTGCCTTTCGCTTTGCATGGGTACCGTACCTCAGTACGTACGTCGACCGGGGCAACCCCTTACTCCCTTGTGTATGGTATGGAAGCTGTCCTACCTGTTGAAGTGGAGATTCCTTCTCTGAGAGTTTTGTTGGATGTCAAGCTGGACGAAGCCGAGTGGATTCGAACAAGGTTTAACGAGTTGAGCCTTATTGAGGAGAGACGGTTAGCAGCTGTATGTCATGGACAATTGTATCAGAGAAGGATGAAGCGAGCCTTTGATCAGAAAGTGCGTCCTCGAAGCTATCAGGTCGGTGATTTAGTTTTGAAGAGGATCCTCCCTCCCGGTACAGATAACAGGGGCAAGTGGACTCCTAATTACGAAGGTCCGTATGTTGTGAAGAAGGTCTTCTCCGGTGGAGCCTTGATGCTTACAACTATGGATGGTGAAGATTTTCCGTCCCCTGTCAACTCAGATGTAGTCAAAAAATACTTCGCATAAATTGACCCGCTGGACAAAAAAGAGAGTCCAGGCAAAAAAGGGGCATCCCGGCGAACCAAAAAAAAAAGAAAGAAAGGTTCGGGCAAAAATTAGGGATAAAATGAAAAGAATTTGTACACCCGGTAAGTCGAAAACCCGCAAGGGCGACTTAGGCAAAAATGGGTATCCCGGTGGATTGAAAACCCGAAAGGGTGATCCAGGCAAAAATTAGGGATTAAAGCGAAGACTACAGTCTGAGTTATCTGTACTTCATCAAGCTTTGTCGTCTGCCATCTCGAGAGATGTGATCTGTCCAGTCATTCTTCTCAGAAAGCAAGGAGTTGGGAGGAAAACTGATGATCTGTGAGTTATAACAGAATTGGGAAATAGTGGATGCCGTGTTCACGTTGCCATTAGGATAGATTTTTCCTTTTATACGCAATTACCTCTTTCTAGGAATTGCTTCCCAATGTATTTGCCTCTTCAGGCACATTTTCAATCAATAAAAATCGTTATTCAGATAAATAGCTCTTGTTTTTATTTTTACTGTTTTGTTTGCAAAATGTCCGAATTTTTGATAAGCATTGCATATAAAAACATGAAGGCTACACAACAATGTGCAGAAAGATGAAACATTTGAAAATCATTTTGAATGTTGAGGACACTTGAGCGTATCTTGTCCATGTATCCCCTGGGGGCATTTTGTTGTGTTGTTTTTTCAGATGGGCATATGTGAGGACGTTTCCTCGACAGATATTTTCCCCAAGCAAGTTTGGAAGCTATCATAGCTATGTTCCCCCGCGAAGACGTCTGTGGATAGTGCCTTCTATTCTCCAACAGATCTGAGGATTGCCTATCCCCAGCAGGCCTGTATTTGCCATTTCCTCCCCGAGTGAGGCAGGTTCATTGAAATTTATCTCCAGCATTTATCCTACCTGTGGACTGAAGGATATACCCTAGCGGAGTTTACCTTTCCCCAGCAGCAGTGCTATTCTTCAACATGAGTGTGAAGTCGCTTTACCATTCCTCAAGCAGAGTTCCCCGCAGAGTAGTCCCCAAGAGGAGTCTCCCCACAGAGTTGGAGTATCTGATCATTTCGGCTCCCTAGCCAGGGTTCATTTGCATTTTGCATATAGTAATCATTGCATCCTCAAAAATTGCGTAGCATTCCCATTCAAATATGGAGCATTACGCCATAGAAAAATTCAAACATATGCATTCATGTGTTAACTTCGCCAGACCATATCCCCGGCAGAGGCGGATCATTTCATTCGACATCAGCACAGCAAGACTGCTACAGTTGCTCTTGACAGCATTCAGAATTGTTTATTCCCCACAGAGGTTTATTTCCTCACCCGATGGTGACAGAGGTTTATTTCCTCACCCGATGGTGACAGAAAGTTTGTTTTTCCTCAGTAAGACCCCCAGCAAGTGGCCAATCTTACCTTGACATATCCCAAAGTCGTTCTTGTGATACCAGTAAGTGTCGTGACAGCACCCACATGTGTCATCCTTGTTTGGTGTCGGTAAACACCATTGTTTCGGTGTCTGTAAACATCGAATATTCTCTCCAGTCATCAGTAAATGTCTGGCCATCTTTGTTTGGTGTCGGTAAACACCATTGTTTCGGTGTCTGTAAACATCGAGTCTCACTCCAGTCATCGGTAAATGTCTGGTCATTTTGATGTCGGTAAACATCATCTTTCGATGTCTGTACACATCGAGTCTCACCCCAGTCATCGGTAAATGTCTGGTCATTTTTGATGTCGGTAAACATCATCTTTCGATGTCGGTAAACATCGAGTCCCTTTCGTCAGTCATCGGTAAATGTCTGATAATTCCCCAGCTAGAAATCCCCGGTAGAGTCATCTGTAAATGTCCTATCTGGTTTCCAGTTGCAAATATTCGTATCTCCCCAATAAATTTCTCATTCCCAGTCATCGGTAAATGTCTGGTCATTTCTTTGGATGTCGGTAAACATCATCTTTCGATGGCGGTAAACATCGTGTCCCACCCCAGTCATCGGTAAATGTCTGGTCATTCTTTTGATGTCGGTAAACATCATCTTTCGATGTCGGTAAACATCGAGTCTCATCCCAGTCATCGGTAAATGTCTGGTCAATAAAATCAAAATCCCCAGAAGTCGTCGGTAAACGTCTTGTTTGGTATCACCACAAAGATTTTGTTCCTCCCCAAGTGGAGATGCCATCGGTAAATGGCCCCGTTTTCTTCGGTATCGGTAAATGTCGAATTCTCAGTTGCAGCAGCCATCGGTAAATGGTCTTGCTAAGTTTGACATCGGTAAATGTCAAAAATTCTTTGAAGCCACCATCGGTAAATGGTCTTGCTTCCTTATTACATCAATTCGTTTTTCCCAGCAGCCATCGGTAAATGGTCGTGCTGAAGTTGATATCGGTAAATATCAAGTTCTAACCATCGGTAAATGGTTGTTGTTTTTCAGAAGTTTATTTTCCCCAGACGCCATCGGTAAATGGTCGTGCTGAAGTTGATATCGGTAAATATCAAGCTTCCAGTTCTCCAACCATCGGTAAATGGTTTTGCTTTTTCTGAAGCTGTCATGCAGTTTGTCATCGGTAAATGACGTGGTTCTTTTGTATCATATCCAGTACTGTGCAAATTCTACGGTTCTTTGGTATTCAATCCCTGTTTACCCTGAAAGTCTGACAGCCGTTGCTCTCATCCATTCGGGTTCCCAGCTGATTGAATAGGGGCAGCTGTAGCACCTCAAATTTGCACCTACCATTATACATACATTTTCATACTAGGTCATAGCATATCATGGTCCATTGCATAGCATTTGCATCGTCCCTCAGTTGCCTCAAGAGCAAGCAATCAAGAATCAGGTCAAACTAATCTCCTGATCAGTCAACCAAGCAAGCAAAGGAATTTCTCATTGAATCAAGGCCTTGAGGTTTGTCCAACAAGTTCACATGGCTTGGAGGTCTATTTGAAGTGTTCAAGTCAAGGGTTGAAGGCTCAGAGGTCATCAGTTCATACACAGACAGTCAAAAACCCTAAAAAAGTCAACTGTCAGTCAAAGCAGTGGATGGTGGTCATTCTTGTGGAATTTGGGCACCATGATCAATAATCAAGAGTTCATACAACTTGGGACATCATTTGAAGTCAAGTTCTCAAGGAATTAGGGTTTTGAAGTCATCAGTCAATGCACAATCAGACAGAAACCCTAAAAGTCAACTGTTGGTCAACTGTCCATTTAATCAGTGATTTGATGATTGGAATCGGTTTGTGAGAGTTCATTCATGTCCAAATAGTCATCATATATCATGCCAAACACCATCATGGAAGAATTTGAAGCCAGATCATAAATTTCCCAAAACGGAAACTGGGCCTGTAACTGAAACTTACCAAAAATGGAAAGTTTTGATCCTCAAACTTACATCATGATACAAGCCTCAAATGAATTTTTGCCCAACATGAAAGTTGAAGATCTTGTTCTCCCATTTCCAAAAAGTCCTAGAACTCCCAATTCCCATGTGTGGTTGGCAAGTTATGATCGAATCGATTTCAGAAAATCTTGAACTTCAAAGGGCCATATCTCTCAAACCGTTTGACCAATTTTGGTGGGGTTTTTTCCTACAAGTCACATTTGATCCCCTCTTTCCAAAAATATAAATTTCATGAGCCAAAACTTCACCAATCAAAATGGCATATTTTGACCTTTTTCATTTAAATGCAAGTTTGACCAAGAGTTGACTTTTTGATTTAAACATTTTTTCAACATTTGGACATTTGGAACAGCTCATAAATATCATTTTAAGTGTGTTTGCAAGCTCAAATTATGCAGCACATGTGAATCATTGCTTAGTTGCTTGGAATTTGCAAAAAAGGACACTTTTCATCATGCTAAACCATGCTACTTCATACCATGCCATGTACCTCAAAAGGACAGCAGCATTATGCATCATTTGCTGTCATTTGAAGCCTCATTTGCAGCCTAAAAAACCAGTAAAAAAAGGCCATGCTTGCTTGCTTGATTTTGGAGAAAAAGTACACTTTGCAACCATACCTATCCATACCTTCATGAGCCATGCCTTGTACCTCTCAACAGAAGATTTATGATCATTTTTTCTGTCCATGGCACACACTAGAGGCAACCATACACAACATAAATTCACTCATGCTCAAAACCACATTTTGGCCATTTTCCAAAGGCAGTCAAAAAACTTCCAAAAGGAACAAAACCTGGCCTTGATCAATACAATATTTTCCATCATTTTCTGTCTTGGTAAACCTTATTAGCAGCTGAAAAACACAGAACTTCACTCTCTCAAAAAACATTATCTTGCCTGCATTTTTCCAAGCTCTTCCAAAAAACCTCAAAGGCCACGACCTGGTTAGTATTGCTACATCATTCAAGCATCTTTATAAGTGCATTTCAGCTGCCATTCTCCAACCGGGAGGGCTGTTGTCGGACTGCTCTTTTCAAATATCATCCATGACAGTCCATGGTTTGAGCATTTTCCAGCATCCATGAACCAAGCCAACTCCACCATTCACCTCCTGGACACTTGCTGAGCAACTGTTTTGGCTAATTGTAACAAAACAACAGCTACATCACGACTGTCCCACAAATTAGGTGAGTTTTCGACCTCAACCTTTTCCAAAATCATGTAATACATTTTATAGATCTCTTCACCATAAACATGATGGGCTTTGAATCGAGACAAATGGTTAGGTATCAAGAGAGAAAAGTGGATTTTAAGTTTGATGGTCAAAGTTGTTTTTGTTTGTTTCTTCCGTTTTGAACTAAATTGATGAAAAATAATTTTAGATTATTGATGTATATGCTTAGATGTATTTCAATTCATTTTTTTTCTGCTACTGTATGATGCTGCTGCTACTGTAAGTGCTTTTTTTTATATACTGTAATGTGTTTTCTGCATTGTAGCAATTGTCTTGTTTCTAAATTAAATTCCAAAAGGCCTGGGGGCGAGGGGGATTCGAACCCCAGACCCTTGCTTCAAATACCAAGTGTTTTACCACTGGGGCGCGTTGCCAATTCAATTATTAAATGCCTTCTAAAATATATATTTAAAAAGGAGCGCTGCTACTGGGCGCGTTGACCGGGGCGTTGACCCCCCCCCCCCCATTGTTTCTTTATTTATTCCATTAATCCATTTAATTTTCAATTTTTATTTCATTTAATCACTCAAACTTACAAAAATCATAACTTGTTCATTTTTAATCCAAATTTAATGGGATTTTTTGTGTTGTGTCCATCTTGATCTCTAGTTTTTTGTCATATATTTTCCAGAATTTTTTCATGGTCGAATTTTAAATGGTGCTAGGGTTTGTGACATGTGACCAAATTTTGTACACTTTGCCAAATCAATTGTGAAATGATGAGAATGTATCCAATGGCTCCCAAATTTTTTGTTCTTAAACTAGACACACTCATGGTGATTTTGGTGTAGAGTTTGTGAATTTATCATTTGTAGTTTGTGAGATATGATTTTTTGAATTAGGGTGTGACAATTTGTGTCACACCATTGATGACCAACTTCATGATTTTCATTACCATGCTTCTTGACCTCAAAATGGATTGAAATTTTGCATGAACCTACTCTTGTATGTCTAGTTGGCCTGTGAATTTTCTTGGAATTATTTGTGGCATTTCCTAATTGTTTGAGATTTTCTCCCCTGCCTAGTCAATTGTTGACTTTGTGTGACACATGTTCCCATTTCATTTGTGAAATTCTCATACTTTATTAGATGGACATGAAATTTTACATGAGATAACTAGACATCCTCATCTTTGCCATGGTTTTAGTCCCATTCATTTATCATATGCCATCTCTGATTTATGAATTTTCTAAGTTGATACATGTTTGGTTGACTTCTTTGAGCATGTTCAAAATTGCTTTGACTTTCTGATTTTCATTGACTGCCTTCCACTTGTCCAAATGAGATGAAATTTGACATGCTTACCATGCTGTGGATTGTGATTGACCATGATTTATTTGGTGATTTTTGGAAAATGTTTAGATTGCTTTTGAGTTAAGTCTTGCTGTTGACTTCTATGAGCTTCTGTGTGCCACACTTTGACCTAATTTGCTCATGAAATGATGATGATGATTGATATGAGTGTAAACCCAATTGGTTGTGTTTCTTAATGGTTTGAACTTGATTTTGGATGCTTGCCCTTTGCTGTTTTGACTTTCTCATTCATTTTTGACCCTAGGCTTGCCCTAGTGGTCCTGTTACTCACCTTTGAGCTCATGTTTTCAGGTTGACCAACAAATGACCAATGAGACCAATTTCTTTTGATTGAGCTTGCCTAAATACCATGACTAACTTGTTTGTTTTGTAGGTGGCTTGGCTCACATGCCCTAAGCCTTGTGCCTTGCACATCCATGTGCCTCTAATTGACTGTTGGTGTCTGTTTCTGTTTATGTTGTTTGAAGTTGCCTACTAACATCTGCTTGACTGTTTCAGGTGCTTTAGTTGCTTAGTTCCTTGTGAACTTTTTGCTTTGCTTTGCTTGTATAAGCAATTTGCATTGAGGTATGTCTCTTTATCTTCATGTAGTCTGGAAGACCTGGCCCGTTACTTGGCCAGGCAACTGTCTGAAGCCCTCCTTAAGAGGCAATGTTTGTGGATGTTTAACTTTGTCCTTGCATAGAGTCAAAGTCCTCCTAAGTGAAGAGGCAATTGGTGGAAGGTAGGGATATGCAATCTATCCCCCACTATTCAGTGTGTCATCTGTTTTGCTCACACCACTGTGTTGATGCATTGCAGATACAAACCCAAGATCTTGTACAATTGTACAGTTGAGTCAGTTTTAAATGTGTAGAAGGGTTCCCACTTTCTGAACCCACACATTCTTGTCTTAAGCTCTCCCAGGCCAGGGATAAGAGCCGTGAAGTCTTACCTTCACTCACCTTTCATCTGCTTCACCTTAGCCCCTCAATGGCAAGGTTAAGAGCACATTCACCCAGTTCCAGAGGTTTGTTTGTCGAGGTTGATATGACCCCTTGACTAAAACCTAACCCTTGTTTGAGCCACTTGTTTGCGTATAGCATGTGCTATCTGTGCTTGTAGGATTGTTTGACTTGCTTCCTGTGCAAGTTAGGATTGTTTGACTTGCTTCCTGTGCAAGTTAGGATTGTTTGACTTGCTTCCTATGCAAGTTAGGATTAGTTTAGACTTGCTTCCTGTGCAAGTTAGGTTTTACTTGGCTTGCTTCCTGTGCAAGTTAAGTGTGTGTGTGGCTTGCTTCCTGTGCAAGTCATGACTAGGATAGGCTGGCTCCCTGTGCCAGTTAGCTAGAAACCTTAACTTAGGGATGATTTTGCATGATAACATCTAGGCTCGAGTCGTAGTCTCCCTAGTTGTGTCTCCCTCTGTTATCTGGTTAGGCTAGTCCTTTATCCCTCTGTAGGGGAACTACATCGCCCTGATCTTCATACCAGATGAAGTATGTAGGCAGGAGATTGAGCTGATCTCTCCGGGCGCCCTTTTTCTTTTCGTGTGTGTTGTTTGACAGTTGCTAGGCTCGAGTGCCTGACTCCTTAGCAATTTGTTGTCTGTCTGTTAGAGTGTGTGCTTGACAGTTATAGGCTCGAGTCCCCGACTCCCTATTAACTTGTTGTGTTGTTGTGTGCTTGGAAGCCGATGTAAGACCATCGAGTGGCATTTGGGTTCCAGTGTGGGTGTGTTTTTGGTTCGGATGCTGATGTAAGTCCAGTGATTGGCAGTCGGGCTCCACGTTTGCCCTTTTGCGTGTGTTTTTGGTTCGGATGCTGACGTAATTCCATTGAGTGGTAGTCGGGCTCCATGTTTGCCATCTTGTGGTGTGTATTTATTTAGTTATTTAGCACGTGTCAGCCGAGCTACGAATGCTCTGATTCTTCTCTCGTCCGAGAAGATACGTATGCATAGGATGCGATATCCTAGCGAGCATGTGTCGTTTCCCCAGTCCGAACTACTTCGACTCTGATGTCTATGCCCGATAGACTAAGTAGGCCCAGGATGCGACATCCTGCCGAGTTCAGTTTCAGTCAGTCTCTTTCGTTTCTTTCAGCCAGTGTGTGTGAATATTTGAGCAGTGTTTAGCAACCAATTTCCTTTCTAGTGTGCGTGGATCCCGTAGAGTACTACGGATGCGTAGGGGTGCTAATACCTTCCCTTCGCATAACCGACTCCCGAACCCATACTCTTTGGTCGCGAGACCATGATCTTTCCCAGGTTTACTTCGAGCGTTTCCTTTCCCTCTTTTGGGATAAATAACGCACGGTGGCGGCTCTGTTGTTCTTTCTTTTCCCGCCGGTTTTTCGCGCGATGCGACACATGGATTTGATGAATTGACTCAAATCCATATCTTCAAAAATGGACTTCAACCAAACTGCAAGACGTTGTTGGATGCTACCTCGGGTGGCTCTTTATTGTCAAAAAGTGCCGAAGAAGCTACAGACATTATAAATCGAATGGCTCTAAATGATCTTCAGAGTCAAAGTCGAGGCAACTCTTTGAAGAAGCCGGGAGTGCTTGAGCTAGGGACGAACGATGCCATCCTTGCCCAAAACAAGCTCATCTCACAACAAGTGGAACTCTTAACGCAACAAATTAAAGAGTTGAGAGAACCGTCTAAAGCTAAACAAATAGCTTGTTGTGAGCTTTGTAAAGGTGAGCATGACACCGGATTCTGTCCACCTCCGGGGTTTGAAGAAGTAAACTACATGGCAAACCAAAGGGACTACCAACCGAGACCACAACAACAACAACAACCTTATCAACCAAACCCTCAAAATCAACAACAACATTTCCAAGGGAACCAAGGGTTCCAACCTAGAAGTAACTATTACCAAAACCAAGGTTATGGAGGTGGCTCTTCTAGCCGTCAAAACCCTCCTCAAAATCCTTATATACCTCAACAACCGCCGGTCGTAACTTCGAAGTTGGAAGAGACATTGACGCAATTCATGCAAATGTCAATGGCAAATCAAAAAAGCAACGACGCGACTATAAAAAATCTCGAGACTCAAGTTGGGCAACTTGCTAAGCAACTCGCGGAACAACAAACCGGTCCTTCCTTTTCGGCAAACACGCAAACAAATCCTAAGGAGTATTGTAAGGCGATCACAACGAGAAGTGGGAGGGAGTTGATGAGTGAGAATAAAAAAAGAGTTGAGAGAGAAAATGAGGAGGAAATAGTTGAGGAAAATATTGATGGTGAAGTGGGGGAGTGGAGTGAAAAGGAAGAAGTTGAAAAGAACAAAACGAATGGTGAAGTTGAAAAGAAAAAAAGTGTGGAGATTGAGAAAAATACAAGTGATGAAGTAGTGGTGGAGCCAGTGAAAAAACCTAGATGGAGGAGTTCGAGAATTGCAAAAGGAAAGGAGGTAGTGAGCGCTACTCCAATCCAAAACCTTCCTTATCCTCATGCTCCGTCCAAAAGGGAGAATGAACGGCATTACGCCCGGTTCATGGATATTTTTAAACAATTGAAAGTGAACATTCCGTTTGCTGAAGCCTTGGAGCAAATGCCAAAGTATGCCAAATTCATGAAGGACATACTTACAAAAAAACGGAGGTACACGGAACCAGAGACAATCTTGCTTGATGCACGATGTAGTGCCATCATTCAGAAAACTCTCCCAAGGAAGGAATCCGATCCGGGACGAGTCACTTTACCGGTAACCATCGGAGACACCTACATGGGTAATGGCTTGATTGACTTGGGATCTAGCATCAATTTAATTCCCCTGTCCATTATCAAAAGATTGGGAAATGTTGATATCAAACCTGCGAAGATGACTTTGCAACTTGCTGATAAATCTACCACTGCACCATATGGAGTGGCTCAAGACATGTTAGTCAAAGTTGATAAATTCTTCTTCCCGGTTGATTTTATTATTATTGATATGGAAGAGGATGATGATGCTCCGCTCATCCTGGGCCGACCATTCATGAAAACCGCGCGAATGATGATAGACGTAGATAACGGTTTGATGAAGGTAAGGGTCCAAAATGAAGAGGTAGCCTTCCATCTTTTTGAAGCCAAAAAGCATCTCAATGATAAACATGATTCTTTCCGAATCGATGCCACAGAGGAGAAGCTAGTGGAGGTCGCAAACCAGGTTCATATTTCTAATCCTTCCGAAAGACCTCTTATAGGAGTCTACCAAGTTTCGACCAAAACTAAAGAAAAAAGATGGAAGCATGGTTGCATGAATTAGAGGCTTACGGAGAACTTTTCTATCATGATGAGACAAGGGAAGGCGTGGATATGACCAATATAGTGGAGGAACCAAAACTGGAGCCACATTTGAAATATGTGTACCTTGATGATAACTGTACTAAACCCGTGATCATCAGCAATAATTTGTCCACAAACGAAGAGAATCAATTGATGCGGGTGCTGAAGAAGAAAGAGGTTGTCAAACTGGTAGAGTCCGGGATGAATTATTCTATCGCCGACGGTGAATGGGTGAGCGTTGTGCAAATAGTTCCGAAAAAGGGTGGTATTAGATTTTATCGAAGGTTCATCAAGAACCTCGTGAAGACAACAAAGCCCTTGAGAAAGTTGCTCAACAAAATGGATCCCGGTAGCTCAAACAACAAAGTGGATCGCGGAAGCTGCACAATTCCGTTGGATGCTCCTCTGTGAGCATCACACCGTCGAGCTTAGCCGACGTTAAACAAGCGCTAGTTGGGAGGCACCCCAACATTGTAAGTATTTACTGTTTTTTGTGTTGTGTTGTGTTGGGTTTCCTAGTGCTAAAACCATGCTGTATGAACATGAATTGCTGCCTTTGAAAAGGCATTTGCTGTCATTCTCGCTAGCTGCTCGCTAGCTGCTCGCTAGGCGAGGCAGTAGCGAGCTGATTCGCTAGCTGCTCGCTAGGCGAAGCAGCAGCGAGCGCTGCATGACAGCACTTATTTAAAATCTCAGCAGGGCACTCATTTTGCCCCAAACACAATTTTTCTGTTTTTCGACTCTGCTGAGGAAATTTTTACAGAGCTCTCCACACTCTCTCATTTGCATCTCTCTCACTAACAACTTGGTTCCCTATTTGGAGATTGCAAACCCTACTCCACTTCACATTTCAATCTATCACTGTAACTAAGGTTTGCCCTACTACATTTTCTTTATGTTTGAACTCTGTATTTCCAATTTGAATGACAATTAGGATGAGTTGTGGTATGGGAAACTTTAGGTTTGCATGAGGGAGTTTAGGTTTTGCAAATTGGGATTTTAGGTTTTGGAATTGGGGATTTTAGGTTTTGCATGTAAATATGTAATCCCCAATAGCTTAGAACGGTTGTTTAATTGATAAATCATTAGGTTCTGAGATTGAAACCATTAGAGTATGGGTTTTGGGGAAATATTCTCTGAACATGCTGAAAACCCCAAAAACCCGTAAGGTTCGCTAGCACTCGCTAGGCGAACCTGGGGCGAGCGTTCGCTGCCACTTCGCTAGGCGAAGCAGCAGCGAGCATGACAGTCTTTTGAAAAATGGTTTTGCTGTCTAATCTGTTTGGTGTGTGTTGTTTCCTTTTATATTTTGCAGATGGAATCAAGGTCTGGAGCGTCAAAGAAAAGAAAGGGAGGAAACACTTCCCGGTCTGTACCTATCCAGTTTGATAACGACAAATTTGTCGGCCCGAAGCAGGCCGCCAGGTACATTTCTCTGGAGAAACGGAAAATTCTTCCGGAGAAGCGATTCCTTATCAACCCCCAAGGCACAAACAGAGCATTTGCCGGGTTGATGGACACTATGAAGTGGGATCGGTTAATTTCCCCACTTGAGCATTATGACATAGCAACGGTGCGTGAGTTTTATGCAAACGCACTGCCTGATGACGACGAGCCCTTTACTTGGATATCTAGAGTGGTCGGGCGTCCTGTTGCATTTGATCGGGATGCCATCAACCGAGTCCTTGGGGAACCGCTCCAACTGGGAGCTGAAGAGAGGGACACATACCACACTGACCTACGGCTTCACCGGGATGTTCCAGCCATTTCTGCCGCCCTGCTATTAAGGGGGAAATCTGTTGAGCTGAACCCATCTGGGGTTCCAATGAGGTATCACAGGGAGGACATGACTCCCTTGGCTCAACTGATTCTGCTTTTGGTTCTGACAAACATCCAGCCAAAGTCCCACACCTCTACAGTGCCGATCCCAGTGGCACATTTGGTTCACAGTATCCTCTCCAACGTCCAGATCGATGTGGCGAGGATCATCGCTAATGAGCTTAAGTCCGTGATCGAAAGCGGGCTAAAGTCGGGGGCTCGTGTGAATTGTCCCCTAGCTTTCCCGTGCTTGATCATGAGTTTGTGCATTCAGGCAAGGGTGAGACTACCGTCTCGGGGTCAGGTAAGGATCCCGTCGCCTATCGATGACCGGTACGTGGCCAAATATTGTAGAGCCAAGAATGCCAGAGGCAGTGCAGCTACAGAAAGTACCCGGGCTTCTGATGGTCCTGGTACTTCTACTCCTGGACTTGATCCCTACATGCGAGCTGTGTGCGATTACAGTTTTGAATGGATGGCGGCATCCCAGAGAGCCATGATAGATATGCACGACTCTATGCAGCGGTTACAGCTGCAGGGAAGTGGTGCTCATGCCTTGATGACGCGTGAGCAGTTTCTGCTTAACGCCAACTGGCCTGTGGACAGGCCTGTGTATGGTGAGGGGGCGGGCGCTGGTGCGTCTTCGGGTGTTGCAGCTGATGATGATGATGCTGAGGATGATGAGGCTACCGGTTCTGAAGTCGGTAGCGAGGAGGATTCTGAGCCCTTAGAGGGTTAAGTTATTGTATTTTTCAGTTTTTATGTTTATTTCTATTGTATTTTCGGATTCTGTATTTTGACTTTGGTTTTGTACCTTTGGGGTGTTTTGTCCCCCATGAACAAATTTAATTTTTCAGTAATGTTATTTATTTATGTTTTTAATTTTGTTTGTTTAATAAATTTTTGGTTGATTGAGTGGCAAACCTTCTAGATTGGTTGCTCCTCAAAGAAGTACCCAATGAAGGTGCATCCGAGCTTGGATGGCAATGATAAGAATAAACAAGTGAATGAGGCTAAGGTACATGGTTACCTCCGGCTAGAATTTTAGAATGCATTAAGAACTTTACTCTTTTTGGTAAATTGAATATTGTCTTTTTGCAACATAATTGAATGAATGTTTCATCTAGGACTTAAAACCACAAATTGTGAGGAAACCTCCATTGTACACTTAAATGCTGGATTCTAATAAGTTTTGTTGATTCATTTGATTCATGCTTTGTCTTTTATTATTTTGAATATGTGGAAGTAATTAGAAATGATCAAGGCACTTGTTTTCTATCGAGCACAACTACATCCAAAAACAACTTACCTGTGAGCAGAGAGAGTATTCGTTAACCCCTTTGAGCTTAAACAGTTGAATCTCTGCTTGAAATAAAGCGAGATTTCAAAAATCTTTTTTTTACAACCCGGAAAATCTTGATTATTGTTCTTTTGCCGTAAAAAGTTAAGAGCATTCACTTAGGGTGAGTAAGAAATAAGTTGGGGAGAATCGGTAAGTACCACAACTCTTGAAAAAAGAAATGAAAAACCAAGCAAGCATTGAAAATAAAAATATAGAAAAGAAACATCTGTTTTGTAAAAATGATGTGAAAGAAAAGAACAAAAATAGAAAGAATGAAAATGAATGCTTGCTTGGAAGAAAAATAGTGAAAAATAAAAATTGAGTGTGAAATAAGAGTTGTGAAGGTTTCAAATAAGAAACAGATGGAACGAAGTCGAGATGTGTGAATATGTGTACAGTGAATGTCTCTTTTGCATCGGCAATTTCATTTTCAATGGCCTTAGAAATGACCCTTGTTTGTTAACCTGACCAAGCTTCAACCGAAAAGCCCTTAGTGATCTTCGTGCTTCCACATTACCATTTATAATTGTTAGACATTGTATGAATCGAATTGATTTCTTCATTATTTGTTAGAGAGTGAGATTATTCCCGCGGTTGCAAACGCGTAAATTCTTCATTCCTTATTCGAAGAGGAGAGATAGGGTGATTCATTCAGAATAATATTGTTGTAGATAGATAAATATTTCACATTGCTATTAAGTTTTAGTTCTTGTGTATTATTTTATTCGAACCGTTGGAAACTTGTATATGCTGACTCACTTGTGTTTGAGCCGTTTTATCCAACTTCGGAGAAACCATTTTCTTAAAGCAAATCCTCTTGTCCTTCAAGGGGCATACTTTGCTTGAGGACAAGCAAGAATCTAGTTGGGGAGAGTTGTTAGATGCCCAAAAGTGCTTATTTGAGCTATCATATGTGGGCATCTTTCACTCTATTTCCTTACTAAATTGTCAAAACCACCTTTGTTTTAGATGAAATGCATTACATTGATAAACGATCTTGGTACCTTTGATTTGTGTGTTATTGTGCAGGAAGAAGGCATGAAATAATTGAAAATGAAGACACAAGAAAGTTGGCAAAGGAACCAAAGAAATCAAGCATTCATCAGCCTGCTCGCTAGGCGAGGGCTGTGGCGAAGCACTCGCTAGGCGAGCGCCCAGCGAAAAGCTCTAGTAAAATGTCAATAAATTCGCTAGGCGAGCTGCTAGCGAAGGTGGTAGCGAGTTCGTTCAGTTTTGGTGAAAAGCGCAGCCAGCACTCACTCGCTAGGCGAGGCTCTAGCGAGTTCCCAGCGAGCATTCCAGTAGCCAAACCTCTCAACCTCGCTGGAGCGAGGGTTGAAGCGTGCCCTTCGCTAGGCGAAGGTTTTGTTCGCTAGGCGAACATGACAGTCTGAGATAGACTGTGTCTCTGGGCGCAGGTGCCTCTTGTGCCTCAATTTGACCCTCGCTAGGCGAGCCATTCTGCTCACCTAGCGAGCATGACAGCCCAGTACAGCTCTATAAGTAGCAAGTGCCACTTTTGAGAGCCATACCTTAGTTTTACCTAATTTTTCCACTTTTGTACTTTCTTAGAGATATTTTCCAGCATTGTTCTTAGGATCTTTTATGCCCTAGATTTCATTTCTCTTCATCTTGTAACCATCTTCTACAAAAAGAAGGTGGATTCCCATCCAATCTCGATTATTCGACTCGGATGTTGATCAACCTTCTTCCGAAACTTGCCGACCAAGCTACCATGAAAATGAGTAGCTAAGTCATCCATTTGTCAAGGTTAGATGTAGGTGATTACTAGCTTTGTGTGTAAATGTAAGGATCTTCATGTGTAAACTCTTTAATGGTGAATATATGATGAAAACTTTGTTTCTATTTAAAACTCTTTGTGTTGGTTTATGATCGAGAGATGTTTACCAACTCTTGACCTAGGTTTTCATCCAATCTTGTTTGTTAGCTAGAGATAGTAATGAATGATTTTGTTCACCATAAGGTTGAACCAAAAAGTTGTCATTTTGATAGATTGTGTTCGAGAGAAACAATGGATCAAAATGGGAAAACTCACAATGTGTGTTCGAGAGAAACATATTGGGAGGACTTTGTGAAATGATTTATCATCTAAAGGAGTTTATAAGATTGTTGACCGAACAAATACATGCAAAGTGATCATCGAACCCTAACTTTGGCAATATTTCTCATTTATTCAAATCAAACTTTTACCGCATTGTATTACCTTTTTATGCAAGATAACGTGATTAAAACCAAAACCCCCTGTGTTACTTAAGCTAAGATTAATACAACCATCGAACGGCGGTGATATCTTACAATCCCTGTGGATACGATAACAAAAACCCGACACTTAAAATTACAACCAACAGTAGCCAACCGAGACATGCATTTAGAGAATATGAAATGCATAACACTTTCCATTTTAGCAAGCTTACTCTTTCTTAAATAGATAACGTAATATCTCTCATTCTTCTAGAGATTATCCATTGTATTCTCTTCATAGTTTTGGGCAGATTCAACAGCCAATTGTTTGGATAATTGGCCTATCTATGTATCCAAGTTCCTGATGACGCTTCATTATTTTATTTAAAGTTTATTAATCAAGCTTCATTTTTTGAAACTGTCATTTTGTTACATCTATGAATTGTCTTAAGGCATCCTCCATTTTGAGAAGATTTCCTTGAATTTTGATGTTGTTAAGGTTTATCTTGGTGTTGTTGTTATTGAGGCCCATTTTGATATCTCAGTTGAAGCCTTGACGATGGTATAGTTTAGATGATTGATGTTGAATTTGATATGGTTGTTATGGATATCTCTGATTTTGATTATGATAACATGGTTGATATTGTTAGCCTTGACTAGATCGTTGTCAAGGTTGTCATTCCACTTGAAATTTGGGTGGTTTCTCCGAGCATTTATGTGTGTGCTTGAGAATGGATTATTCTTCTAGTAATTTTTCACATAATTAGTTTTTCATGATGAAAACCTTAAGATTTGCATTGTCCATTTTCATGGTCACCCTCCTAGTAATCGCATATATATGAAAGCTTGTTGTACATGTTGTAGCTTTTTCTTGCAAGTGGTTTCTCCAAGCATTTATGTGTGTGCTTGAGAATGGATTATTCTTCTAGTAATTTTCCACATAATTAATTTTTCATGATGAAAACCTTAAGACTTGCATTGTCCATTTTCATGGTCACCCTCCTAGTAATCGCATATATATGAAAGCTTGTTGTACATGTTGTAGCTTTTTCTTGCAAGGAAAAAATCGCTTACAACCTAGGGGAGACATTGTATATTTTAAGAGTACTCTAGAGATCCATCTTTATGATATCGTGTTCGTACTTGTAGAAGTGTAGAAATAAAGCAATCTTTGAAGAGGGCTTTCAACATCTTGAAAATCCAATAGTAACAATCATGCATATGGTGAGGAAATCGAGAAAGGAAATTGTGTTTAGGAAAATAATAGATTTTTAGGTATCTTAGGATGAAAAAATTACTATTCTAATTTTTTAGAGTTACTCTAAATTCTTGATAGATATGATCAGACAAGAGAATAAAGATGATTGCAATTTTTTAGCCTTAATCCAAAAAATTATATTGATGACTCAAAAGACCTCTTACCTCAAGTTCGATTATATTTGACGTGAAGGAAATTGATATGCATATTAACTAATCAATTACATTCTTATCTTAAATGACAATAAACTCGTTAGGGGTGTTCAGATCCAATCCAATCCAAAAAAAAAACCAAAAACCGAACCGAAAAAACCGAAATCCAAAAAAACCGATTTTTTTTGGATGTATTTGGATCACCATGTTGCATAACCGATCGGTTCGGTTCGGTTTACGGTTGGCTTCATGAAAACCGAACCGGTCCAAACCGAACCGGTATTACTTCCATTTACTCATCCTATTAAATTAATTATAGACTCTGATTAGCTTTTGATATCTGAAAGAATTGGGTAGATTGTGAAGCTGGAGCAATTGCAGGATAATTATTGTGAAGCTGGAGCAATTTCAGGATAATTAGAAAATTTTAGATTTGTGATCAATGTTGCAGGCTGTGATTTTGAAACTATCAATTATGCTGTCATTGATATTTTTCTTGAAGTTTTATTATTATATTCACTTTAATGCAGCTTTGGTATGTTACTGTCATATATATTTGTCATATATTTAATTTATATTACAAGTCTCCCTATAAGCACTAAGTAAGCAGGTCTCCATATAAAATATTTATTACAGCAATGTCTATTTCGTTGGGATAGATATTGTCCATATATTATAATGAATCTTTGCAACAATGACATCAAATAGCCATATAATATGAAAATTAGATATTGTCTTAGTAGACGTTGGAGGCATAATTGTAACTGGTATTGAAATATATTCGTTTTAAATTTCACAGTGTTGATTTAAAAACCGAATAAAACCGATTCAACCGAACCGAAGTAAACCGTATAAATTGGATTGGATTGGATTGGATTTTTCTTGTTGTCATCCAAAAACCGAACCAAACCGTATGCTTTATATATTTTGGATCGGATGATATTTTGTCTCAAAACCGATCCAAACCGGACCGTGAACACCCCTAAAACTCGTTATTTTTCTGACTCACCTGACAAATGATTTCAATATCACTTTTCTCCTTTTCTAAGATCCATTATTTAAAATTAAAATAAAAAAAAATTATCTTTTTTATGATTTACAAATAAAGAGACGATAGAAGATATTGTATGAGGGATTTATGAAGTCACCCATGTCACACACAGAAATGACATGAGATGTATTGCCCCGTGTATGACCCTCCAACACCATCAAGACTTTGGTTTCGACCTCAATTGACCATTTCAAAGGGGAGGCTCTAGTCTCCAACAAGAAAAAGAAAGGTAAATATATGCTTCAACTAATAAATAGTTTTGAGTAAATTTAAACATATATTTTAAATAATTACTAGGTGGTTATTCATTTCTCTCTCTATATATCTTCATTAGTCCCCAAACACTTGACTTCATCCTTGCATAGATACATGTTATAGAAAATGGCCAAACTATGCTCTCTTCTCTTTCTTCTCTCACTCTCACTAAATTATTACTCCTTCACTTGTTTATCTATGAGTAGAAAGAACATGACCACAGATGAATCTTCACTTCTTGCATTCAAATCCTCCATTACTTTATACCCTTCTCTTATGTTCAATACTTGGTCAACCTCATCTTCGTTATGCACTTGGGTTGGTGTTACATGTGATGAACAACAACATGGTAGAGTCATTGCTTTGGATCTTAATAACATGGGACTTAAAGGTGTTATTTCCCCACAACTTGGGAATCTCTCGTTCCTTGTTTACCTTAATCTTCAAGGAAATGGTTTCACTGGTGAGTTGCCACAATCTTTATTTCGGGTGCATCGATTGGAGTTTCTTGATTTGAGCTGCAATGAGTTTGTTGGAGGAATTCCAATAGAGGTTGGGGACTTGTCAAAACTTCAATATATGAATCTTGGTAGTAACAAACTTTCTGGAACCATACCTCAAACCATTTCCAAGTTGTCTTCACTTGTAGAAATTCATTTAGATAATAACTCACTCTCAGGTATGTATGTGGTTGAGCTTTTATTAACTTATTTAATGTATCTTTTCTTTTCTGACTTTTCTAATTGTGCTAAAGGAGAAATTCCAAAAGAGATGGGTGATCTTACACAACTAATGACAATGGACCTTAAATATAATCAGCTTTCTGGCAAAATACCATCAATAATCTTCAACAACTCACTGCTGCAATATTTTATTCTTGCTCATAATAATCTATCCGGCAATCTTCCATCAAATATTTGCAAAGGACTTCCAAATCTTGCAACACTTTATATTTCTTATAACAAATTTTCTGGTGACATGCCAACTGTTTGGCATCAATGTGCAAATTTGGAAGTCTTATCATTATCCTTCAATGGTTTCAACAAAGGACCTATTCCAGAAGACATGGGAAACTTGAGCAAGCTTCATTATTTAGATCTTAGTAAAAACAACTTGGACGGTAAGATATATTTTCTATACCATATTAATTGTTCATCACTTGTTTCTATCTTTACATTTTCATAATTTTAAGAGCTCTGTTATATAAAATAATGACATGATTTCTATTTTATAATCTATTTTTTCAAACATCTTATAAGTTGTTCTTAATCCATATAAAATAATGACATGATTTCTATTGCATCATGAAATTAGTTCACTATCAAATCTAAAAGTTGACACTTGGCATCAAAAGGTTGGCAAGGATTTAAGAGCTTAACAAATAAAACACAATAATAAAAATAAAAAGTTTCAATACACATAAATTGACATGTTTCACACCTCAAACACACATCAAAAATATTTTGTAACAATATTAGAAAGAATTTCGTTGAAGAAGAAACAAAAAAAAATAAAAAAAATGAAAGCTAACGAAGAGAACTTTAACACGAGAAAGGCGACCATAACATATCAAAGCGACAATAGATAGAGCAATAGTGGTGGCAGACGTAGAAAGCAGTAGTTTAGTGAGAGCAAGTTTTTGTGACTTATAGTTTCTGCTTTCTATGTTTAGGGTTTGATTCTAACTGTGTGTTTTAATAAACGAAAGGAAACTTAAACAATGATGGAGAATGGTTGAACCGATATAAAATTTGGGCTTAATGATAGGTGGAATAAAATATGTAAAGTGTAATTATAGTCATTGGTTCGGTTCATCAATTTGGCGGTTCCTAAAAACTAAAATCGAGAACCGAACCAAACCACCTCGATTTTCATTTGTTCGGTTCGGTTCGATTTTGGAGGCGAACCAAAAGTAATAAGTTTTTTTCGGTTTTGTTTGATTTGGATTATCGATTTAATTGATTTTTTCTGATCCATTTACATCCCTAGTCGTGCTAGTGGCTTCCTCTACTAGCTATTGATGTAGCTGAGTCAAGTGGTTCAATTTGACAGTGCATACCTCTCAAGTTTTGGCACCACTGCTAAGAATCAATATTTTCAGATGTTGTAACTCCTTTAATCATTGATATCATACTGCTTTGAAGTTTTCCCATACCCAAACAAATATTTCTCCTCCACTAGAAATATCATATCCAAACACTTTTTTAATATGATCTGATATCACCCACAGAAAAATCTCTCTTGGAGGAAATTATGAACAACCTTCATAACCTAGTTTTAAGCGACACATTTTGTTGGACAAATGACTTCAAACGCAAAAGGGGATGAATTATGTCAATTTGAAAACTGACGGCCAAATAAAAATCTTTGATAAAATCAGAGTTTAAAACAAGTTTGTAAAAAAAATAACCAACAAAATAAAGTAAATAAAAATGAAGGATACACAACGGAAGTAAATAACTAAAATGTAAAGAGATAAGGGAAGAGAAATATGCACCAGAGGTTTATAGAGGTTCGACGCAATGATTTGGCATACTTTTTCTCCCAAAACTTGATTTTTGATAGTTTTCATTATGATGTGAGTTTTTGACAGGTTTTATCCACAAAACTCCTTACAAAAGGACTGGAGTTTTACAACGGATTTTCTCTCAACCAAACACGAGAGTTTTAACTAAGGAGATCGTTCAACCAACATATTTTACCACTAAGACAATCTCGAACTAACTGAGAGCTTTTAACACCAGACTAAGCCCACGAACCAAACTAAAATTATAATTATGGAGACTACAATTCAACCATCTTTGAAACTTAAAGAAATCAACCCTAAAACCAATAAAAAGTCCTAAGTGTCTCATCTTTGAAATCGACATACTTTACACTTCAACCATAGGGAGAAAGATGAAAGGAGCAATGATGCCCCCTACCTTGAAACATTTTTTAATATTAACCTCTTTTGTTGGCTTTCCATTAAGATGCACAGAAAGACAATTTAAGAACACACAAGCACACATCAAAGCCACCACCAATCATCGAAACCCAATATCATAAGAATATATTAAGAAAAATCTCATCTAATCGAAACTTACACCTTTTTATAATCAACTATGAAGATGATAGAGGCCTTTTTAGATTTTTTTTCGCATTTATTAATTCATTAATTACCACCATATCATCCGTGGATTGTCTCCCCATGATAAAAGCCAATTGGTTTGACAAAAAAAATTATTTATAAAAGAAACTAGTCCTATTGCCAACACCTGGACGCCAACTTATAAAAAGACTGAATCAAATAAATAGTTAAGAATTTCCTCAAATGGATGGAGAAGTCAACACCTTCTATAATATGATGAACAAATGTCAAATATTTATTAAGATATGTGTCTATGTGTGTTTAATGTTCCATAATTTTGCAAATAGAATTAACTTTGATACAGGGGATATTAATGAAAATGAAAATAAGATTATGTATAGCAAGCAAGCAAATATATATATATATATATATGAATTGTTGTTATTTACCTATTTACTTATTTATTTCTTCTTTCTCTGCTAGGTTCAATACCCGAGCAGATTGGAAATCTTGATCAACTCGATACCCTACTATTAACCAACAATAGCTTGAGAGGACCTATTGCATTAAAACTCTTCAACATTTCATCATTGAGAATCTTGTATCTTGCAAACAATTTTCTCTCGGGCATTCTTCCATCAGACATAGGACGTGGCTTGCCTAAATTGGAAAAATTACAATTAGGTGTAAACATGTTTGGAGGAAACATTCCAATTGGCATAGCCAACGCTTCTAAGCTCACTGAAATAGACTTTATGAGAAATGAATTCAGTGGAATAATACCTAATGTCTTTGGTGGTTTAAAACTCCTTGAATGTCTCCATTTATATTCCAATCCTAATTTGAAACTAGATGATTCCTTTGGATTCAACTTCCTCACTTCACTCACAGATTGTAGACATTTGAAATATTTGTCTATTTCACATACTAGATTATCCAAACTTCCAAAGTCAATTGGAAACTTAACTGTACAATATTTCTGGGCAGATTCTTCCGGAATTAGTGGTAATTTTCCCTTGGAGATCGGAAACATGAGCAACCTGATTCGATTAACTCTGACAAAGAATGATTTAAATGGACCAATTCCGCGTACGATTAGAGGGTTACAGAACCTTCAGTCTTTGAATCTTGGCTACAACGGACTTCAAGGATCCATTGGTGACGAGCTTTGTGAAATTAGAGGTTTGAGTGACTTATATCTATCAAACAATAAGCTTTCAGGAGAGTTGCCAACATGCTTGGGAAATATGACTTCTCTTAGAAACATTGATATGTCATCTAATAGCTTGATCTCCAAGATACCTTCCTCTTTTTGGAGTCTCAGAGATCTCTTAGTGGTAGATTTATCCTCCAATGCTTTCGGTGGAAATCTTCCACCAGAGATTAGTAAATGGAGAGCAATTACACTATTAGATTTGTCTGATAATCAAATTTCAAGCAACATTCCTGAAACCATAGGTTTAATACAGACTTTGCAGACTCTCTATTTAGCAAATAACAAATTGTATGGGACAATTCCCACATCACTTGGTGAAATGTTTAGTTTGAGATTCTTGGACTTGTCCCAAAATCTTCTTACTGGTGTGATTCCAAAATCTTTAGAGTCACTTTCCCTTCTTAAAAGTATCAACTTTTCATACAATATGTTACAGGGAGAGATTCCTGATGGCGGACCGTTCAAAAATTTCACAGCTCAATCTTTCATGCATAATGAAGCGCTTTGCGGTAATCCTCTCCTACAAGTACCTTCATGTGATAAACATGTTCGGAGAAGGTCAATCGCAAAGATGCTATTGATCAAATGCATGTTGCCTATAATTGTGTCAGTCATTTTAGTTGTTGGATGCGTTGTACTTGTACTGCATAAAAGGAAAAAAGTTGAAAATCGGATTGGAAAAGATTTATCGACTATAGGAGCTCAAAGAAGGTTTTCCTATTATGAACTAGTGCGAGCAACTGATGGATTTAGTGAGAGTAACTTACTTGGAAAAGGAAGCTTTGGATCTGTGTATCAAGGGACGCTTTCTAGTGGGGAGCTAGTTGCAGTTAAAGTAATTGATTTAAACTTTGAAGCAACATCAAGGAGCTTTGATGTAGAATGCAATGCAATGCGCAACCTACGACATCGAAATCTTGTTGAGATTATTAGTAGTTGTTCAAATGCTAATTTCAAATCCTTGGTGATGAAGTTTATGTCAAATGGAAGTGTTGAAAAATGGTTATACTCGTATAACTATTGTTTAGATTTCTTGCAAAGGTTGAACATAATGATAGATGTTGCATCTGCGTTGGAGTATCTTCATCACGGTTCTTCAATACCAGTGGTTCATTGTGATCTGAAACCTAGTAATGTTTTACTAGACAGACACATGGTTGCACATGTTAGCGACTTCGGCATTGCGAAGCTCTTGGATGATGGTCGATCCGAAATTCATACAGAGACTTTAGCTACTCTTGGCTATGTTGCACCAGGTCATTTATTTCTCTTTACCTCTTTTCATTTTCAATTTCTATATTATGTTTGAGAATATTTGATTTGATAACTAGTAAAGTAACTTTGATTTGCAGAGTATGGTTCTAAGGGTGTTGTTTCTGTTAAAGGAGATGTATACAGTTTTGGAATTATGCTTATGGAGATGTTCACAAGAAAGAAACCAACAGATGAAATGTTTGCAGCAGAATTAACTTTGAAAACATGGATCAGTGGATCATTGCCAAATTCAGTTATGGAAGTTGTGGATTCCAATTTACTCCAACAACATGAAAAAACAATTCATGACATTGTCTTTCATATATCGTCTATTTTCGCTTTAAGCTTGAGCTGTTGCGCGGATTCACCCGAGGAGCGAAACAACATGACAGATATCACTGCTTCATTGATCAAAATCAGGACCTTATTCCTCCAAGAAAAAGGAAATGAAAAAATGTGAATGTATGCTTGTGAGTTATGACTAGAAAACTACTCTGTATTTTGAATTTTCCTTTGTCCCTTTACTTCTCCTCCATGGTCTTTGAATCAGGTTGTAATATAAAATAATTTTAAAACCAACTATAAGTAACTCTATATTTAGATGTCAGAGCCAAAATATGACAGACACTTCTGATGACCACACAAGAGTTCTCTAAGAATTGTAGCATGGAAGTAAAATTCGATGATATCACGGCACTGTATTTATTAATAGGTATAAAGAATTGAAGAGGGAAGAAATATATAAGTGTTTGATTCCGAAGCTAGAACATGTTTACATGAAAAAACCATGGCATAATGAAAGCTATTACCAGGCACGCCATCAAGAAATTACAAAACGGCTGTGCTCGCCAGCATCCACCAAATCTGCGGGATGAGTTACCTCCGTTGTCCATGAATCTTCTATCATTCCACTCTTCCATAGGTCCGTTGTTAGTAACACTCGAAACATTTTTTGCAGTCTCACCACATATTTCACATAATCTGTTGTTAAAAAACAAAGAGCTAATGAATAATCTATTTGATGATACCGACAACCCTATAATCTAAAAGAATCTTCACCAGGACAACCACAAGAACATGGCTTCAAATAATATGAACAAACATGAACATGACAATTAAATGCAATAATTTGCTAGATGCAAAACTTTCATAATTGATCTATAAATTGATATCGAACTGAAATTTGGCCAGAAATATATACCTGTTTCCCTTGAGCTTGAACCACACTTCAGCACAATAAACATGAGCAATGCCGAGCTCGTCTTTACACGCGCAACCAAGTTGAATAAAATCTCCACTTGTAGCACTAGCATTTTCGACAATTGCTGCGTCTGATGCTGGCCCAAAAGCCAGATGACAAATCCTACAAATCCTTTCACCTTGTGAGTTCTCAGAAAACCCTTTGTGGCTACTGCACTTCATATCAATCACACAAGAATCTTTATCGATTTCAGACTCCCCTTTTGGCGATTTCATGGAAACCAAACTAAGCCCTGATTCATCAGGGTTTGCTTCCAATTTCCTATCCTCTCCATTAACATACTCAGTCTGAACATGAACAGACTCTATTACAACAACAACTGTCTCAACCACTTCCTGATTAACCGAATTGCTTGAATCATAACTAGTTTCTTGATCAGCAACTGGCAATTCGTCACGAATATTTTCTTCATCATACTTTTCCTGAACCTTAACTTCCTCAGCCTCCTCGTTACTGGATCCTGAATTCATACCCACTTCTCTTGAAGTTCCAATTTCCCCATCAATTGCAATCACTTCATGAACCGAATCCAATACCCCAACACTACCTCTGCTCTCATCTAAACCCATTTAAAATTTGTTAAACTCTCAAACCTTAAACAAACTCCTAACAACAGATACACGCAATAGCACAAACCCCACCAAGGAATTAAGGGGGAAAATCTTTTTTTTTTTCTTTAATTACAGAAGATGAACAATGTGATCAAATTAAAATTGGAAAATAGATACCTTTCAGTGACCCAGTTCCTGATTTGTCACACAACCTCATATAATATTAAAAAGTTTCATTTTTTATGCGAAAAAAAAAAACTGAAACTAAAGATTGAACCTATGATGTTGATGACAAGAATCTCCAAGAAAGAAAAGCCGAAAAAGGTGTTAACTGGTTAAGAAGGAAAAAAAAGGAGAAGGGTTAGGTGAAGAAAGGAAGTAAGAAGAACAGTAAAGAAATAGAAAAAGGAGTTTGAGTATAACTGAATCATTGGATGACAAGAGATAGTATCCAAAGCAAAGATTACAATAAGAATTAGTTTTTAGAAGGGTTTGCTTTGTCTTCATTGGACAGTTTCATTTGAACCCTTTTAAGGAGAGTCATAAATATTGCTTAGATTATAGCTTAGTTGGCAGCTTTATTATGAGTTGAGGTAATATATCTGGTCAATGTCATAAATAAATAATCACCGTATATCACGTCGGTTTCTTTTTAAGTGTTTTTTTTAAAGTTTTGTTTCTTTTTAATTGTCTCTTATGAACTTTAATGTAGTATTACTTGTATTTTGTCAAAATTATCCCTAAGTAATTATTACAGAAAAAGAAAAAATAAAATGAATATAATAAATAATTAAGGGTATTATAGATAAAAAGAGAATTGTTGTTGAAAAAGTAATAACAATTATTAACTTTCTTGGTATAGATAAAATATCAAAAAATGACACTTAAAAAGAAACGGAAGGAGTAATATTATATTCTCGATCACTATAATCAGAAATATTATTTTCTTTAATGGTGATTGGTGTTAGACCGACTAAAGAATGATTTCGATTCTCTATATTGAGAAGGGATTGAAATTATTTGATGACAAAATTGATCTCCGAATTAAATTGGTCTATTGAAAAAAAATGTTAATTTTTTTATTTATTGAAAATTTACATACAAATTAAATATATTAATTATTAAATCATTTCTCAAATATTAATTTGCTTATAACAGTGATACAGTAGTAGTTACTAATATAAGTAAAAGAAAATAAGTGGTTTGAATTATAACATAACGTGGTTTAGTTTCGTTAATTCGGTTTGAAAAATGCAAAACAGTAAATCAAACCGAATTATACGGTTTTGTTAAAAAACAACTTTCGAATCAAATGCCATTTTTTATGATTTCAATTTACTTTATAATTTTTTGTTGAATTGATTCGATTTTGAACATCCATAAATTACTTACACATATTTAATGTCAAATTGATTATTGAAATTCAAGATATAATATTTAATATTTATGAAAAGGAAAAAATTTTAATTACATGAAAAGGCAAGATTTAAATTTTTACAACTACCATAAACATTAGATAAGAAAAGGGAAATCATATCCCTCCATAATAAATGTTATATTGAACTGTTTTGCATAAATTAAAATGAAGTATACTAAAATAAAATGATAAAAAAAAATTTAAATCGCCTCAATTAATAATTATACAAGAATATTCACTTTGTAGATGTACGGGTTCAAAACCTCATTTATTTACTTTTAAATAATAAAATTTAATAATCAAACCACTAAATAAAAAATACAAAATATCAATGAAAGTGGATAAAAATTCTTTTTATTATTCTCATTATCTCATGTAAAATTGTCAAAATAATTTTTTAACATTATATTTATTTTAAAATATAAATGAACATTGTTTTTTTTAATATTACATTTAATTATTACTTCATTCGTCTTAAATTACACTGTCTTCCTCATTAAATATAAGATGCTCAAGAATAAATTATAGAAATTAAGAAATATATTTGATATTAAATTTGTTAAATATTTGCATAATTTTAAAAATTAATTCTTTAAAGTTATAATTATTTTATTATTTAGTATATATATATATATATATATATATATATATATATATATATATATATATATATATATATATATATATATATATATATATATATATATATATATATATATATATATATATATATATATATATATATATATATATATATATATATATATATATATATATAAGAGGATAGTAGCGTTTGGGCAGACTTGTTTTTATTTTTTTATTTTGCCTTAAATGATTTTTTTACTTTTTTTTAATCAAAAATATCCCATAAATATATAACTTCTCAATATTTTATTAACCAATTTTATTTTACTACTTCAATCTTCACGGGCACTGTTCACTGACTGTTCATGACGTTGTTCACACATTGTTCATTTCACTGTTCATAAATATAATTTTTTATTTAAAAAAATACTATTCACCATATAAATATGGTAAAGAGTGTATACGGTGTAAGTATTTGGTGTCAAAATAGGTGTAAGAATAGCATTCTTGAAAAAAGATAAAAGAAAAATTCAAGAGACTCTTTATTTAGAGACGTGAGTTGTATAACCTTTGGGTCTGGAGAGTATATAGACAACAAATTTTCTGCGAGTAGGGCCTATAAATATCTTTCTTACGCTTCAGATGTAGTGGAAACGAATTTTGAATGGAATATTCTTTGGAAGTGAAAATGTCCAAATTGGACTCGAACCTTCACTTGACTAATGACTCGCAAAAGACTTTTGACGAACTCTCGGCGCCATATGTAACACCCAGTTTTATTTAAATTATTTACTTAATTGAATTTATATTTTATTTATTTATGTAAATGAATTTTATATGCATTAGATTGATGATTTGGTATTTTGTCGTATGAAGAACCTTTGTGGATTTGGTACCACATGTATGATTTGAGTCACTGTTGCATTACATTACATAGAGGTTGTGCAGATGAGTTGTTTTGGACGTTGTTGAGTAATTGTTGTATTGATTTATGTAATTGTAAAGTATGAACGTTGATGTTTTACCTTTATGCTACCCTTGCATTCTTTTGCACCACTATATATTTTGAGTGTATTCTCACCCATTTGTTTTATCGTGGTGTTATGTGCTCCTTCTTGAGGTACGGGCAAGAAGGTAGATGAGTAGTTGCTTTAGATCTGAAGGATGACGTCGAGGTTATTCTTCCTTTCCAGTTTTATGCATTTTAGATTATCGTTGCTATGATATGTAACACTGGACGGGATATCGTTATGTTTTGTTTTATTCTGAGTTATTATTGCAAGATTAAATGTTATAACTCATGGTTTTGAGTTGCTTTGATATGGAAGACATATTGCTCTGGTTGAGTTTAATTTTAAATGAAATTTATATTTGAACTTATTTGACTGAATAGTTGTTTTTAGTGATTAATTTCGCTGGGATGAGCCTAAGTAAAGGCGAGTATGTGATGACAGGTGTTTTGAATTAAATGTTTTACTTTAATAAGTGTTACAGAACAGGTTGAATGTGGAGATTGTGTGACATCCTATATGGAATAGTTGTTATTACACCTGAGGGCAAGGGAATGGTTGTCGGTGCACGAGACATGACAATGAGACACTCCTAGCAGCTTCTAGGGAAAAACCGAATTCACATCGGAATGAGAGGGATTCTGAGCCTATGCAGGTATGAGACTGCATGATTGAAGGAATGCTTATAAGGATTAATTGGTATAACTTATACCAATAAAATGCATCTTCTTTTCGGTAGCCTAACAGATAAGAACTCCATAGTTAAGCGTGGTTGACTTGGAGTAGTATTTGGATGGGTGAATCTGGGAAGTTTCCCGAAGAGTGTGTGAGTGATGACAAAACATGCTGAAAAGACCCGTGTTGGTTTGTGGGATCAGTCAATAATCCTAAAAGAAGTATGAGGCGTTACAAATGGTATCAGAGTCAGACCTCTCCCAGTACGATGTGGTTCAGGGATAAACCAAGCGGAAGCTGGTGGGCATGTAATACCCGAGGCCGGAGAGGACGGAGAGTGGTTACATGTAACACCCGAGGGTGACAGAGTGGTTGTCGGTGCATGAGGCATGACAATGAGACATTCCTAGCAGCTTCTAGGGGAAAATCGAATCCACATCGGAATGAGAGAGATCCTGAGGCTATGCAGGTATGGGACTGCATGGTTGAATGAAGACTTATAAGGATTAATTGGTACTATCTATACCAACAAGATGCATCTTCTTTTCGGTAGCCTAATAAATAAGAACTCCATAGTTAAGCGTACTTGACTTGGAGTAGTATTTGGATGGGTGACCTTCTGGGAAGTTTCCCAGAAAGCATGTGAGTGAGGACAAAACATGCTAAAATGACTCGTGTTGGTTTGTGGGATCAACCGGTAATCCTGAAAGCAATTTGGGATGTTACACCTAACAACCCGGTTAAGCCAATCATGCCTCTAAAGAAAGAGACCGAGACAAGTGATCAGGTGAAGGACAACGTTAGGCTTTCACCTTGGTGCAAAACTCATGCCAAGTCTTGATTGATCAATCTTTGAAAGCCCTTGGTGCAAAACTCTAGCTTAAGACAAACAAAGTAGAAAATCTTTTTGTATTTTCAATAGGTTAGTAATGCAAAGATGATAGATGTCATGCAAATGATACAAATGTTGGTGACATCTTAGGATTGAAAATTAGGGTATGACAGGGTTGTTCATAAATACTTTGTTTTGCTATGTAGAAACAGTACAAGAAGTATGAATCAACTTTGGAAGCTTCATCCTCCTTGTACTTTTTCTTCATGGCAACACAAAGTAGATCAACTTCAGATTATTCTGCGGATCTTTTCAATAAAAGGCATGTTTTTGTCGTTTTGTTGATGTATATGTTGTTGTTGAGTTTAGTATAATGTATGTAGATTGTTTGTTTCACTCCCTTCATTGAACATGCATTCATTTAAAGTGATTTAGAAAATAATAATATAAAAATTAAGTTATATTTGAAATGAAACTTAGATCAAACAAGATTTTAGAATTTCATCTATCTCGTAATTCATCTATATCGCTCTTTAACACGTAGAACTTGGTTTATTGTCCCAAATTCTTCAAAGCAAATGTTCATTCTCTATTAACTTATATTGCAAAACATCAAATTTGTTGAGAAATTGAATCATATTCATTGTTGTCGTCATAATAATCTTCAGCATTGATTAAAATAATGATGTTGATGATCCCGAATTAGTCAACATATTGTCGCAACATGAAAAATACAGTGTGCGGAAAAACAACCGGCGAAAGAAAATGACAGAAGAGTCGCCACCGTGCGTTATTTATCCCAAAGGAGGGAAAGGAAACGCTCGAAGTAAACCTGAAAAAGGAAAGGACAAGACGGGGTCTCGCAACCAAATCTTGGGTTCGGGAGTCGGTTATGCGAAGGGAAGGTATTAGCACCCCTATGCATCCGTAGTACTCTACGGGATCCACTTTTGTAGTTCTTGTCTGAAGGGTGTGAGTTTATCTTGTGTTGTTTACAAAAAAAAAGGTTAAATGAAAATGACTCGCGCGGATGTCGCATCCACTGCATACGTATCTCATCTGAATATGAGAATCAGAGTCTTCGTAGCTCGGCTGACCTATGGGTTGGGGGGATGTGTGCTCGCTAAGACATCGCGTCTTATGCCTACGTATCTCATCTGGAATGAGAATCAGAGCAAGCCGTAGTTCGGCTAACTACGGGGTTATGGAGTGGGTTTTGGACGAACGACGTTACTACGCAATCTACCGGATGCTCGACCTTTGGAGACTTACTCACCTGTAGTAGAAGGAGTAAACGTGTGTTTATGAGAAGAAAAATCAATGAAGGGTTAGGGTTTGGTGAACTCATGCAAAAAGGCAGTCCTTGACGAAGGAACCTGTAAAAAACACACAAAAACATTGCCTCCTATCGAGGTCTTCCAGCTAGGAAAGCAGTAAAATGCGGGAAAAATGTAAAAGTACCACGCGGATAAAGATCCGAAGTAACAGCAGTTAGAGGAATGGGAAACCCAGGGATCCTTCCAAGCTAAACACCATCAAAGAAAGTGAGTCAGTACAGGTAATCGGAATGAAACCTCCAGGGGGTATCCCACAAATAAAGTGGAAAACCATGCAAGTTATCCCTGCAAAAGTCATGTGAGCCCTCACAAAAACTCAACAAACAGGTTAACGACAAAAAAATAGGGTAATCAAGGGTTGCCCCCCAAATCAAAATGTAACCACATGAATCATGCCATTAAAATTCACAAAAAAAGACATGCATCAAAAGGGTATCAAATTCACCCATAATACCTCATATATTTAGAGCATTCAAATTAAAGGCATAAAGATGATGGATATAGGGCAAACCTAATTGGAGAGCTTGATTGAAATTGAGTTGCACCCGTGAGGTTTACAAAACAATCTTTAGGGTTTATGTGAGGCAGAGGTGATTCTGTGCAGTTGAGTTCCCTTCAGGGTTTGGAGGCTGCTCTGAACTCTGTTAGCTCTTCTCTCACTATCTTTTTCCTCAGAGTAATAGGAATAGAATCCATCTTTGTTTCACTGAAACTCTAGTATTTATAGCCTAATATTGGTAGCTTAGTGGGCTTTTGAGAGAGGTCCAAGTCTGAGATTTATTTATTTATTTATTTATTTATTTATTTTTATTTTTATTTATTCTTTTTTTTTCGTTTTTTTTAAATAAAGTTTTTTTTTATTTTAAATAAAGTTTCTTGGATCTAATTCTGATTGACATGATGAAATGCAATGTATCTAATGTTAAATGACCTAAAAATGAATGCATGCATGAGGTGTAAAGCGTATGCTTCCAGGAAAAATGAAGGGTAAATTTTGGAGTATTACACATATTGATGCTTTGCAAAATAAACTATGAATGAACCATTGCTTTGAAGAATTTGGGATATTGAATCAAATACTACATATCAAGAAGCAAGAGATGAATTACGGTATGAATTCAATTTGAAAAATAATGGATCGCTTAAGTTATTTTTCAAGAATAATTTATTTTTTCAAATTATTATCTTCTACATCAAGTTTTATGGTTCTATACGTTTAGTAAGGTGTATGGAAAAAAATCAATCTACATATTTTATAATAAACTAAGGGTACTATTCACAATGATTATATTATGTAATCATGGTGAACTGATAATTATTTCCAAATAAATTGTTGTTGCTACTGGGTTTCGAACCCATGACCTTAATATATATTATAATGATTGTTTAATATAATTGTTGTTATAGGTAGTGTGCTATATTGCTTATAACAACAAGTCACGCACCTATTATGGAAACCACCATAAATATAACCACGCGCTACCTAACAACGGATGTGCAACCCTTATTATTTGTGTTTTTCATAGTAGTGTTTCTTGTTATACATGTACTTGTTCTTGCGATTATGATTATATGTTCATCAAAGTTATAAGATTCAATTCTCTATCTTCCATAGTAAATCAATTTCACTTTCTGATTTGCTTCCGTTTCTTTTTCACCGCCAAGACCTATTGCAATCCCAATTTTATCTCTCTATTACTCCCAGTTTAATTTTGAAGCATCACATTCTTTCATTGGGTAATATCATTTTCAGCTCTTTGTTTGTGATTTGCAATTTGTGAATAGTTAATCATTACATTTCTTGCGTTTGATGCCTTGTTTTTATGCAAAATTGGATATTCACACTTGACATTGTTGTATTTGAGTTTGTAGAAGACTAGATTTAGCTCTCTTTTCAATATTGTAAATGAATTTGCTATTACATGATTTTGGAAATTTGGATAATCGTCAAAATGTCAGTTATTTATATGACCACTGTTACATTTTGAAGTGCTTTACAGAACTTTGAAATTACTTGCTGGAGTGGATTGTTTTTTTGGTAGTGTTACTCATGTTTTTGAACCCCTTAACTGAATTCTATGTGAGTTTGGCTTTGTTACATGCTGAAATTTTGAAGTCCTGATCAACTGGGGATTGGTACGAAAGATTTGAATGGAAATTTGGAACACCAATTGATCTTAAAATTCAAAGATTGGTTCATTGATTTCTTCTGCTACAAATTGTGATATGGTTCCTAGGTTTGAAGATTAGTAGAAATTCATACTAAATAATTATCTTTGTACATTCTTCCTTGTGTTTGCTTTATTTATATGTAGAGTGGAGTATACTTTTGGCTTTGGAATTTTCTAATATTGTTGAGGTTATGCTAAATAGCATAGTTATTAATCCCAAATGGCGGAGTGACCAACCTAAAAAATGGGATAGTGAGATAGCGGATATCAAAATGATTTTTTAGATTAGTTATATGCATTAAAGAATTTTATATATATATATATATATATATATATATATATATATATATATATATATATATATATATATATATATATATATATAATTCTTTAATATATATATATATATATATAATTCTTTAATATATATATATATATATATATATATATATATATGCATAAAATTATTATTATAATAATAGAAAATAAGGAATTGGATCATAACAATAGAATAATAGAGAATAATTACTATTATTATAGGAAAAATAATTAAAAACTTTCTTTTTTTAAGGTTTGAGGTTATCAAGTAACAAGCCTTCTCTCCTATCTCATCCAATAGTTGACAAGTTAAAAAGAATTAAAAAAAAAAAATTGGACACATCCAGTGGCTAACATAAGCTCATGAATAATAATAATTAGATTAGGACCCGCGCGATGCGCGGGTCGTAAAGAAAATCATGGAGATAGTAAATAGAAGTTGTTGAAATAAAATAAAATTATAATATAGATAATAAGATTAACATAAGAACATAAAATAGCCTAATTTTAATTGAAAAGTAATACATTTATGAATATGAAAATGCAAGGTGAGACATCAAAATAAATGTTAAAACATGAAAGAAGACTTCAAAATTAGAATCAATTTTTATTGTTTTTGGTTTTTTTTTTCTTAAATGAGTCTTTTTGTTGTTCCTTTGTTTTGTTTTAATGGATTTTTGAGTCTTTAATTTGTATATGAAAAGTGATTCATCGTCAGAGAATAATATCTGAAGTTCATCGTTGCTACTATTATTTTTTGAATTCCCTTTGATATGTGTTTCATCATATGATGATGTTATGATTAGTCTTCATTTAGCACTGCGAGTTTTTGTTTTTCTTTTCTTGTATGATTTACCATTGATGTTGTCACCATCATTTCCTCTTCCATGTTCTTCTTTTTCATCTTCTTGGTGATCTTCTTTATTTTGAATCATTGATGGTGATCTTCTTTTTCAATTCATGGTCTTCTTGTTGAAGAAAATCTTCTCTATTTAAAAGTTTAGAAAAATTGGCAAGTAAAATAACTTTAAAATTTTATTTTCCCATGTCATTTCCATTATATTTTGCAGTGCAAATATATTTTGGATCATCCTCAATTATGGTGACATATTTGAAAACTCAATTATTAGAATCTCCTTTATTTCTAGTTGGTCATTTGATAGAGTGTATAATTTATACAAAATAAAAAGAAATAATGAAAGACTAACTTTAAATTTTAGTTATTTAAAATGATAATTCAAAAATATTAGTATTTAACCGATAAAGTATATTCAATGCATATATTACTTTTTAGGCGTTGGAATTCTGAATTTTCTAAATTGATGTATGATCGCGACTTTATGAGTCGAATTTGGGGTACAAACTGCAAGTGCACAGTTCTATCGCGTAGTTTTAAAAGATATCGATCCCACAGGGACTTATGAATCGATATACCGTTATCTAAGGTTACTTCGTAAAGCTAAGGCAGGTAATACTTTGATTGTTTTGGGGGAAAAACTAAAACTAAAATAAGATCTAAAATAAATATCTAATAAGCGGATTCGGTATGTAGTTCGTCGTAATTAGGGAATCAATTCTTCGTTAGTTTCTTGGTTTTAAAATAAATCTTTTCAGTTGACACTATTGATTAAAAGTCTTATCTCAAACTCTCGCTCTGTTGAATAAACTATGATTTTATATTAACGTAGTTGTCACTTATAGTTAAGTCAAAAACCACTTTTTGAAAACAATAGGATCCGTAGAAACTCTTTTTAAGAAAACACTAATCGTTTAAACACCCTTATCTCAAACTCTCGCTCTGTTGACTTAGGTTATATAATTAAATTCAAATGCTTAACTCTCGTCCTCACATTCAATCTTTAAAAATACTTTTTGAAAAAGATTAGAATTTAATTAACTCTAAAACTTGCTCTCGCCCTGATCTAGAATTAATGTCCAATTTACACTGTCCAGTCAAAAACTCAAACTCTCGCTCTATTGCTTTTAACTTCTTTATGTCTTTTATTTTCGTACAAAAACCTTGTTATTAAACCTGTAAATTGAGACCGTAAAAAGAGTGATTTTAATTTTAAACTTAATTAAACCAATTTGGTTTTGATTCCTTATTCCGCTTACTTTACATACCGATACCTAAATAAATCAGCCAGACATGCTAAACAGACTTAAATAATTATCATGCATAAACAGATTCATCTCAGGCAAATAATATAAATAAACGGTAAAGCAGGGCATATATAAATTCAAACAATAATTAAAGAACCTGAGAAATTAAATAGCAGTCTTGAACACTCCACCACAGGCCGGTTGGATTTGTTCTTGAATTCTTCAATCAAACAGAAAAATAAAAGCGAAGGAATAAAAAAACTAGATTCTAATGTAAGGTTAGATCCGGTGAAAGGTACACAATAGTTTCCGGTGTAGAAACTATTGTGCGAAAAAGAATTAACTAAGTGCTGCAAAAGAAAATAGAAATTGCAAAGGAAACAATATAAAAATCGTAAAAGCAATGCTGTAAAAATGTATTTGTACTGCTGGAAAAGAAAAATTGCGAAAAATAGAAAGCGGCGAAGAAGCGTGGGACCGAGAGCTTTCCAAAAAGCTACTATTTATACTGCTACTTTTGTAACTGCTTCCAAGGGTTTTCCGTGTACATGGTCTTTACGTTCTAAGGGTCAAGCGTGGAAGGGTCAAGCGTGGAAGTAGCTTCAACGTGGTCTGTTGCGTTCCTGGTGCCAAAAATATAGGGGAATGGTGTGACGTCCGTCACACCATGTGTGATGCTCGTCACACCATGTGTGACGCTCGTCACAGGAGTGTGTAAAGCGTGACGCTCGTCACAGGCACAACGCCTGTGCCTTTTGGGTTGGGCTTTGGCCTTTGATATTTGCTTCTTTTCATTCCTTTTTGCACCTCATTTTCTTCCTTTTTTACTTGTGCTTCTAATAAACCACCTGAGATAAATAGAAAGAAAATACCGCGTAATATCTGATAAAATGAAATAAATTGAAGTAAATAATAATATAATTTAATTAAATTGAGTCCTAGAATGTGATACTATTTCATGTTATCAATGTAAATCCAGATTGAGTTGATCGAGTATTCATCTATGGAATAAACGTAATAATTTAATTGTGAAAATGGAGATCCTTTTAATGAATAAAATATTTATAAAATAAAATATTTATAGTTACCTCTAAACATCCTCGTGCAACAATAGAGGTTTTTTCTGGCTGAGTTGTCATTAAATTTTCAAATTTAATAGCTTTTTTTTTTCCATAGCGTGACCTTAATAATATTTTTTCTATGAATAAATTATGATTAGAATGTTAAGATTAATTTTAATTTAATATACTTAATTTATATATGAATATATAAATAAACAAATATACTTAATTTATATATGAATATATAAATAAACAAATATACTTAATTTATATATGATTATGAATAGGCAAATTAAATTTATTTTTTATATAGAATAAAATTAGTTTTTGTAACATTTTTTATGTGCTATTAATATTTGAGATACAATATTATATAGTAAAAATTTAATGTTTAAGTGAAATAAAATAGCATAGTTATTATTCATATGTAATTTTCAATTTTCGTTAATAATTTAAAATTAAATTTTTTTTTTATTATTGAATTTAATTGTGAACAACTTTAAATATAGTAGTGGTTGTCCCAAAAAATATTTAATCTTATTAATATTTAAAATAATGGTTAATATATATAATACATTATACATATTTCTCATGTTTGGTTTGTAAAGGTGTATATTGATTATTAATTATCAATTATGACGCAGTAAGAATCTAATGAAAGATTAATTGTCATAAAATTAATTATTAAATAGGTAAAATATGATTTTCATACTAATAAATGGATATCATTTCTAAATCATAATACAATTGGAACCCAATTAATTTTTAATAATGATAAATTTGAAGTAGTCAATTATTTAAAAACAGTCCTATCAATCAATTTTAAAAGGATGAAGTGTGAGTTATAAAGAATTTTAAAATATTATAAAATTTTATTATTATATTCACCAAAATGTATAACTCAATTCCTTCCATTCATTTTCAATTTAATTCTCAAATGAAATTGATAATTTTTTATTATCAGTAGGAAATAAATAGTTGTAAATTTGATGTGATTTTATTGCTTAGTAAAAAAAAAAATTAATTACAGATGGATAGTCAAAAGTATAATATAATAGTATTCAATTAGTTTTTCAATTTTCAGTAATAATGTTAATAATAAAATTTTAAATATTATTTATTATATTCATTATTGCATTTAATTGGGAGCAAATTTAAATATAATTTATTGTAAAGTATTTTATCAACATTCCGTTTTTTTAATAATGGCATTAAGTTTTATGATATTAATATTTTAAATAACTTTTTACATTTATTTAAGACGTTTTCTCTTAAGAATAATTATCCTTCTTCTATTATTAGTGACAAATAAATTTTATTTTTATAGAGAGTAAAAATAATTTTTTTATTAAAGAATAAAATTAAAAATAATAAATATATATGATTATTATCAAGAATAAAATAAGTGTACAAAAATGATATCTTCTATTTATTTTCATATTTATTGTTTTCTATGTTATATTTAAAAAAGGTAATGATAACTTGTGTTTTAGGGGTACAAGATAAAAACTAAATAAAGTAATTTTGTGTTGGAAATTGTGTATTAATTTTAATAAAGGTATAAAATTAATTTTACAAATGGGTGTCTTATTTTGTGCCCCTAGGGCACAAGTTAGCATTACCCTTTAAAAAATTATATGAATATTTATAATAATATTAATGTATAAGTAAACGCTTTATTTTGGTAATTTTTTATTATGGTCCTTGTGATGCTATTAATATTTGGGATAAAAATATTATATATTTTATATTTTTTTTAAATTGATTAAAATAAAATAGTATATTTATTATTCATAAAAAAAATAAGATTGACAAAAAATTGTATAAGATTATATAGTCCTATAATATTGATAATACAAGTTAAATAAATTATGATTCATCATAACAACTAAAAATCATGATTCATAAATTAGGTAGCAGGTAGTAAATTACACCATAGAAATATAGTCAACAAATATACAAATATAACAAATTTCAGTTGATATTGTAAAATAAATTGGTAAATTGAATGCTTTAACTTAGATAAAAAATAATTGGATTTATATACCTATAATTTTAAACTTGAGTTGGTTGTGTGAGTGAGGTTTTAAAGAACTTCCTTTTAAACAATGTTTAAGACAATATTTTCATTTGGTTGATCGTCATCCGCAGTGAGAATGTCTAATCTGCTTTTGGTAGTTACCCTTGTGAAACACTTCGAATACGCTAAAAATATAAAAGCAAAAGGAAAATTATTAATAATCAACCATTGGAGTCTACAGAAAGGGGAAATTAAACCGTAATCGGAGATATCAAAAATCATAATCAACTATTGGAGTTTACACATACCAAATATTGCAATCTTAATCCCAAATTAATTTGTTGAGAACTATAGGAAGAGGAAACTCGAACAGTAGTTAAGAAAATCCAAAATTGAATTCTGCAAACACAATAATCCAAAATGGTAGGAAGAAAAAAATTGAACCAGTAATGATAGAGAATAGAAAATTGAACTTTAATTGGAGAATTCCAAAATCTATGTGTCGATAATGATAGGAAAAAGAAAATCGAATGATAGAAAGAAGAAAATCCAATGGGGGAACAGTCACATTTCCTGAGATATTTGCAGGAGTAGGAAAAAGAATTTGTCATTTGTAATGTGGTATTGGAGAATTAGGAAAGGTGAAAAGGGGGTTTTAGAAGAGAAAGAGTTAAAAATTGAGTGTTGGCAAATAGTAGTGTTTTGATTGGTGGTTTAGTAGAAGGTGTACACATAAGGTAATAAGATGATGTGGATTATTTTTGAAGAAGTTAGTGTTAGGTGTCGTAAAATAAATCTGAGAGTTTTAATTGGTAATTAGATTGGTTTTTTTTTTAGAATATGATAGGAATTGGAACAATTTTTTCTTGAAAAGAGAAAGAGGTGATACACATCTCTTGAAATTCCGATTTAAAAATATTTAAAATAAACTTTTTAATGCGACCCGACTCGGATCCAGATCCACTTTAAAAATTAGTTTTTTTTAAAATCCAAAAAAAAGGCGGCCGCATATCAGAGAGTTGAACATTTCTACTCCACCAACTCGTACGACTTCATTCTCTTACATTCTCATACATATTTTCGTAATTCGTACATCAAACAGAGGAAAGAAAATAGAACTCACCTGAAGAATGGAGGAACAATGCCAGAGGGTTGTCGTGGTCGTAGGAAGAGTGCATGCGAAAGATGAAATAGTAGTTGTTAGGGTTTGGTGGCCGAGAGAGAAGAAGGAAGAAGCGCCGAGAACAAAACATGAAGGCAGCAAAAAAATTAGTCAACCGCTCCACGCGGTAGCAACTCGCTCAACGTGACCCGCAAACCCAGAGAAATCACCCATGTTTTAAATTTGTGATACACACTCTGAATCTCACGCGGTAGAGAAATCGCCGATTGTGACCGCGATTCATAACTCTGCTACATAGTTATTTTAGTTAGTAGTTGGCTGTCACTCTATTGTACTTTTTTGAAGAATTGGCGTGAAGCGATTGTACATGGAATTACATGTCATTTTAATGAATATTAGAAGCATGTGATTTTGATATTCCTAAGCTTTCAAATTTTGAATAACAAGGAATTAGATAGTGTAATTGGGAAACCCTGCTAGTTAGTTATGTTCCATCAACTTGATGTGTACTTTGTGTTGAGTTTTGAGGTTTATAGTTCTACACGCACTCCTCATCATTTTGGTTTGTGGCTCAAAGGAAAGATACACTAACTTTTATGGATTTGGCTTGTCAGTGTGTACATTAGTTGGTGTTGATTCTTGAATGTCTTAGTTTGTGAATGGTTTGATATCTAAAGCGTGGGAATTGCTTATTGTTTACTTTTGGTTTGTCTACAATTGTGGATATTGTGAAGACATAGTTGGGTTCTTAGTTGGAAGCCTTAAATTGTTTAATTTCTATTTTTATTCTGGATCGTTGAAGTCTCCCCTATTTTATTGGTGATTAACTGTCATTCCATTCTAATCAGCATAAAAATCCAAGACAGTACAAACCTTCCTATTGATATTTCACTTTTGTTCATTAGATATAGATTTTCGGAGATGATTCAATGATTTGTTAACTCTTTAGTTTCTTCAATGTTGAAAGCTTTGGATTGTTGGCCTATGGTTTGAAGACGTATCAACATGCATATGTTTTTCCTATGGTTTGAAGACATTGTTACATGGATATTCTTCCACATTGGCATATTGATTTTGTTATTTATTTCCCATTTTGATGAAGGTGTTTAGCCTTATTGGCTTGTTACGAGCTTTTGTCCATGGTGGTTAAGTCTTCATTTGAGCTTTTGCCATGGATGGTTAAACATTGTTGTTGTGCTTCTATCTTGAGTGTTTTATACTCTTAATGGTTAAGCTTTGAGTCTTAATTGGATTTGATGTTATGCATCTTCCAAGTGGTTAAAATTTTGATGTATAGTTTCAACTTGGTGGTTAAGCATTTGGTCATATGGCTTTGTTGATTTTAGCTTCTTCCGAATGGTGGTTAAGCATTAATTTCATTGTATTTTCCTTTTTTGATGTAATTTTCTATTGATCACCCCAAGTTGAAAGTGCTGTGTACACCTTCCAACTTGTTGGGGCTACTGAAGATATAAGTTAGTTACATATTAGTCATTATGAGATATTGGATCGAACTCTAGTATGGTCGAAGGGTGGCTTCTTGGTTCGATAATCCGACAAGATCATTAGCATATCTTCGAAGTTTGTTCACATGTTGTAGTCGAAGTATGCTAGGATTGTTAGAACATCGAATTGATTGTATTTGTTATGCCCAATTGTTTAAGTTAGTTTGTTCTTTAAGTTAGCTTGTGTAATGGGCATGTGTGTAAAATCATGTTAGTTTAGCGTGTTAGTTTTCTTATAAACCACATACTAGTTTTTCATCATTGCATACCGCAAATCCTTATTAGGGTGAGAGAGGTTATTTGTTAATCCGTAACCCCTGCGATCTTGTTTCAAAGAGAAAGTAAAGAATAACAGTTTATAACCAACTTGTTATGTTATTCTTGCTTCCCTTTTCTATCCTTGTGGGTTTCTTGCCGATCAGAAGTCGATTATACTTTATTATTCCTGTATCTTTTTCACAATAAATTGGTGCAGTGAGCATGGATAAGATATCGTCAACAAAGTATGAGATTGAAAAGTTCACCAGAGTGACCGATTTCGATCTGTGGCACTTGAAGATGAAAGCCCTATTGGTTCAACAAGGCAGTTTAGAAGCGTTGAAGGGAGCCAAAGCCATGGAAGTTGCATTAATGAACAAAGAAAAAATGACTATGGTAGACAAATCCTACAACTCCATCTTATTAATCCTTGGTGATAAGGTTCTTCGACAGGTTTCTAAGGAGACGATGGCATCGGGGTTATGGGTGAGACTCGAAAGTTTGTACATGACCAAATCACTGGTCAATCACCTCTACCTAAAGCAAGCTATGTATTCATTCAAGATGAGTGAAGACAAAGTTCTATCTGAGTAGTTGGATATGTTCAACAAGCTTATTCTTGATCTCGAAAATATCGATGTCAAGATCGAGGATGAAGATCAAACACTATTGTTGTTTTGTGCTTTACCCATATCACATGCTCACTTCAAAGAAACTCTCTTGTATGGAAGAAAGTCTCTGAAATTTGAAGAAGTTCAATCAGTCTTGTATTCTAAGGATTTGAACAAACGAAAAGAGCACAAGCCATCTTCGACTAGTGCAGGTTTGCCGGTTAAGGAGAAATTCACAAAGAGAGATGGCAAGTTCGACAAGAAGAGGGGGAAAAGTAAGTTGAAGTCTTATAATTATGATGCATCTGGTATTCGATGTTATCACTGTAAGAAGGAGGGTTATACAAGAAAAGTATACCCTGAACGCCTGAAAGATCAAGGAGGTAAGGATAATGGAAACACATCCATTATTCAAGATGATTTTGACTCATATGATGTTCTTGTGATTTTAAGCGGTGACTCAAGTAAAGAGTGGATTATGTATTCAGGTTGCACTTGGCACATGACTCCAAACAAAGATTTGTTTGAGGAACTATGTGATCAAAATGGTGGATATGTATTGCTTGGAAACAATAAAGCTTGCAAGATTGCAGGTGTTGGATCTATGAGATTCAAGCTCCATGATGAGTCAATAAAGTTGTTGACTGAAGTTAAGTATGTACCTGATTTGAAGAGAAATTTGATTTCTCTTGGTGAATTCGACAACAAAGGATATGTTTTCCAAGGAGAGAAAAGTATTCTAAAAGTCATGAAGGGGTCGAAGGAAGTCTTAAGATGCGTGAAGAAACAAGGCTTGTATACCCTTGAGGTTGAAGTTGTTAGTGGTTCTGCATATGTTGCATCCATTAAACCTTTGTTGAAGATAGAAATTTGGCACATGAGATTGGGCCATGCCAGTGAAAAGTGTCTGGTCGAATCAGGGAAACAAAATCTACTTGGTAGATACAAAGTTGAAAAGTTGAAGTTTTGTGAACCTTGTGTACTTGGAAAATCTTGAAGAGTGAAGTTCAATAAAGGCAAACAAAAAACACATGGATCCCTTAATTACATCAATGTTGATCTTTAGGGGTCTGCAAGGTGTCCATCACATTCAGGAGAAAGGTATTTTCTATCCATAGTTGATGATTATTCCAAAAATTTATGGGTATTCATCCAGAACACTAAGGATGAAACATTTAAGAACTTCAAAAGTTGTAAGACTCTGGTCGAAAATCAGACTAGCAGAAAGGTCAAGAGGTTGAGAACCGACAATGGCCTTGAATTTTTCAATGAGGCGTTCAACAGATTTTGTGCAGCCTCTGGTATTGCAAGGCCTAGAACTAATGCATGTATTCCCCAACAAAATGGTTTGGCTGGAAGGTTTAATCGAACAATCTTGGAAAGAGTTAGATGCATGTTGGCTAGTGCTGGATTCACTACGCCAAAAATGACTTTTAACAGCGCATCTTAGACAGCGCTTTTAAAAGAAAGCGCTGTCTAAGGTTAAAATAAAAATAAAACACGGAAAATGTTCTAAAAAAATAATGAAAGCGCTGTCTAAGGGGGGGTCTTAGACAGCGCTTTCTAAAAGCGTTGTCTAAGACCCCCCCTTAGACAGCGCTTTTAGAAAGCGCTTTTAAATATAGACCTTAGTCAGCGCTTTTGATAAAGCGCTGTCTAAAGTCTGAATTAATTGAATAACATTTTCCAGTTAAAAAGGCCGGTTGTCTGAATTAATGAATTTTCCAATTCAAAGTAACTAATAAATAAATAAAATTATATAAAAAGGCAAAGTATTAAACAAAAACGTTATCAATCCAAAATATCCATTCCATCCATTGCATCTTCCAACTCCACTGCGGCGTTGAAACTTCAAGCATGGAACAAGGAAAGCAGCAGCAAAGAACGATGGCGTTGTCGTTGTCGTCCAAGGGTTTACCGCACCAAATTCAAAACCCAATCACCCAAATTCAAACACGCTTTAAAAACATCGAAAACGGTGTCAAGCTTTGGCTCTCCAAACAGTCTATCGCCGTTGAAGCCGCCGTCGTTGCCACCACCAGCGCCGCTCAAGGCGCTGTTATGGGTGCCTGCATGGGTACTTTCACCAGCAACGCTCCCGCTGCTTTCGCTCCACCTCCTAACGCGACTCTCAGCCCTCAAGCCATGGCTTCTCTTAAACAAGCACAGGTTGAGTCCTTTTTCACTGTCTTACAGTAATTCGATACCCTAATTTGAAAAGTTAGGGTTTCTCGCTTTTGATAAATGATAATTTTTATTTGATTTGTTTATTATAGGCTCTTGCTGGAGGTCCTTTGATTCAGGCTCGGAACTTTGCTGTTATGACTGGAGTGAATGCTGGTATTTCTTGTGTTTTGAAAAGATTAAGAGGAAAGGAAGATGTTCAATCCAGGTGAAATTTTATAACCTAATCTTCATGCCCTAAATTATATATCGTTCTGTCCAATCATTAACCCTAGAACATTTGTACTATATGGATAAGTAATGAAAAAATAGATGTGTAATTCCACTAGTTTTAATTGGATCTTGGGTTTCTTTTGCTATAATTTTGAGAATTGTGGTTTAGTTGAATCTCTGGAAATAATTTTCTTCATATAGGTTGTCTTGAGAAAACAGTATTTGATTTATCTTAAGTGAAAATTAAATAGAAAAGAAAATGCAATGAGTTTGGATGTATGTAGTTTCTCAGATTCTCTGAGGTATGTAGATAAAAAGTTATATTGTTTAAAAATTTGAAAACAGTGGATATTGAAAGGTTTTATCTAGTAAGGTTATTTTATCAGAAAGGATATTCCTTACTCAATATCATGTCGTATTTTAATTTTTAACAGTTACTTCAGAGCTGTTAACCTGTTTCTCAAATGATGGGAAATTTATATGTAGTAAGACTATGAGATAAGATTAAAAATGACAATATTAGAAAGGATAATTATTTTCATCTATTATAGTGATGAGTGAGCTTTGAGAATTGTTCCTTTTTGATTGAAGAGTGATGTATGTTTATATAGTTTGGAAGCCGTAATCGAGTCGGGTAGCTCGGGTAGAATGGTTAAGGCAGGTTAAATTTCAGTTAGATTTGAAGAGTATGGTTGTTGGGAATGATTTTAACACTGTTAATTTCTGTTAAATAGTTTGTTAAGGATCTATTCATTTTTTGACAGAGCAATTGCACTTGGGGTTGGTTACGGGATGCGATTAAGTTTGTGAATCAGAAGGAAAATAGATTGGTTATGTTGATTTGGACTAAAACAGGTTATTGAAAAGAAACTGATTATAGTTCTGAAACCTGGATTGTGAGTTGGGTTAATTTCTAAAATCGTTTTCTCTTACTGTAACTTTCAGGTTTTAGTTGCCTAGTTATTCGCAGCTTTGGATTTTTCTGCTATGCATATGCTGCTGTTGGGCATTGCCTTGCTTGAATATTTGAAATCGATTTCTGGAACTGCTGTTGGATTATTGATGCAAGATTATGGATGTTGGCTTTCGATGAAGTTAGTTTTAGTTGAGTTATTAGTTAAATTTGGTTGATATATTTTTACTCACACCTAACAAGCTTCGTCATTAGAGCTGCTAGAATTGAGTCTAAAGGTATCACCTTGGGTTTCAGAGCCCCTCAATTTCAGGTTTTTGCCTTGTATTGTCCCTTTTTTTATTCATTTTTTCATTCAAATATGGCAATAACGATGAATTGAAATTGCTACAGCTTCCAGAGCCTCTTACTGGGAAGGTTTGGGCATTGGAAGATTTTGAGGCTCATCCAGCTCTATTGGTATGATTTTTCGTTCTTTCACAGTTTATTCTGAATACATGGACTGTTCTCGTGGCTATTCCTTATGGACTATGATATGATGCATAAAACTTGTGGTTATTCCGATGGTGATGCAGGTTATGTTTATATGCAACCACTGTCCATTTGTTAAGTACCTGAAAAAAGACATTGTAAAGCTTACTAAATTCTATATGAAGGTAGCCAAACAAATTACCCTTGTAGAATTTTGTTCTTTTTTTTAGCAGGTTCATATTCTAAAGTTAAAACCATTATAAAACTGCTTTTTTATCTGTTCTTTCTACAGAAAGGACTTGCCGTCGTTGCTATATCTTCAAATTCTGCAGCTACACACCCCCAGGTGATAGTAACTATATTTGAAGTGAATCATTTCCCAGAATATAGCTACACTGAAACTATTGAATGATTTGTCCAACTGGGAATTCCGCGTCACAGGATGGACCAGAATTTATGGCAGAAGATGCTAAATTGTTTGGTTATCCTTTCCCGTACCTTTACGATGAGGTATGATTCCCTATAAACATCTAATGTTATCTATGTCCGTGCGATTGTAAAACTCTGAACTTTGATGGAATGTTTTTCATTGCAGTCACAGGAAGTTGCACGAGATTTTGGAGCAGTTTGTACACCAGAATTTTACGTTTTCAAAAAGGTAATTCCAACCAGTTTCTGTTGATCAGTGTTGCTTTGATTTGAGGTTAATGAAATAGTAACAGGATGGTCGAAGGCCGTTTGAGCTGGTTTATCATGGTCAGTTTGACGATTCAAGGCCAAGTAATAATAACATACCAGTAACTGGAAGGTTAGTTTCATATAACTGAATTAACATTCAACATTTTTAATTTCTTGAAAGTATCATAACCTTTTGATTTAATTTAATTATAAAGAGACTTGAGCTTGGCGATAGACCGTGTTCTGAGTGGTCAGCTAGTACCATCCGAGCAAAAACCTAGGTATTTGGTACATATAGTTCCCTTTTTGATTGTTTGAGAAAATTTCAATTTATGGTATCTGTCATCATGGTCATGTTTTCCTATTTGTATGAAGTGTTGGATGCAGCATAAAGTGGCACCCATGAAAGAAGTTTTGATCTGTACATTGTAGCTATCTTGTTCAAGATATCAATCCGTGAGTTCAAGTTTTCCTTTCGATTCTATATTTATGTAATACATACACCTGTTTATTCTTTTCTTTCCATTCAGTGATCTCGGCTACCTTGAATTCCAAAAGCACCATTTGAAAGGAAATGGTGTAATATGCAATTCTTATATTTACTGTCATTTAAGTTGTATAGGTTGGTGATTAAGGAACATATGTAATGTGAAAGTATTTAGTCAGAAGAGGTTCTAGTTTTCTTGTTCTCTGTTTCTTGTAGGTTGTAAGCTGTTATAGTAAGAAATTATACTAAAATTCTTTTGAACATGCAAACTTCTTTTCATGCTTGACCTAACATTGGTGAAGCAAGTGAATGAAGACAATGACATTTAAAGTTTGAGAATAGATTTAAAGTAAATGCTGATCATTTTTCTTATTGGTTAGTGTTGTGATATAAGTGTGAGTTGAAAGTAAATGACGAACTTAGGATTTATAATCCATATTTTTTTTTTCATATGTAGTGTCCTCAACAACGTAATCAAATAGATTGCGGGTATTTCATGTTGAAAGTAAATGACGAACTTAGGATTTATAATCCAAAATGGCATATATAAAATGTGATAATTGTCTGTCAAAATCTGGTTGAAAACAGGTAGAAATTCTGGTTTATAAACCTGGAAAAAATGTGGTTTAAAACAAAAGCTTCAAAAATTTTCGTATACCTTAGACAGCGCTTTTGTAAAAAGCGCTGTCTAAGGGGGGGATTAGAAAGCGCTTTAGGCAAAAGCGCTGTCTAAGGGGGGGGCTTAGACAGTGCTTTTTGAAAAGTGCTGTCTAAGGTATACCTAAAAAAATTAAAATAGGAGGGTCTTAGAAAGCGCTTTTGGCCAAAGCGCTGTCTAAGGGGGTGGGGCTTAGACAGCGCTTTTCAAAAGCGCTGTCTAAGGTATACCTAAAAAATTTAAAATAAGAGGGTCTTATAAAGCGCTTTTGGCCAAAGCGCTGTCTAAGGGGGGGGGGCTTAGACAGCGCTTTTAAGATTTAAAAAAGCGCTGTCTAAACCTTTAGCAGCGGAGGTTTAGACAGCGCTTTAAAGCGCTGTCTAAGGCTAAAAAAAGCGTTGTCTAAGGTCTTGTTTGTTGTAGTGATTAAAGAAGGTGTTTTAGGTAGAAGTCGTTTTGACAATAACATATTTGATAAATAGATGTCCTTCGACTATCTTAGATATGAAAACACCTGAAGAAGTTTGGTTGGGACACCCACCAAATCTCGATAAACTTAGAGTATTTGACTGCATAGCCTATGCTCACATTAGGAAAGACAAGGTAGAACCTAGAGCTCTGAGATGCATGTTTATGGGGTATCCTGAAGGGGTCAAAGCTTATAGTCTATGGTGCCTAAAGCCATGTCACATGAGGTGTATCACCAGTCAAGATGTAGTTTTTAATGAAGCTGAGATAGATTTCAAGAAAACCGATGACGTTAGTCGAAGTGCACAACAATTTGAAGAACAACTGGAACACGGAGAGATTCCTGTTGAGGTGGAGCATGTTGATATTGAATTGCGTATCCTAGAACAAGTCGAAGAAGAAGCACAAGATGCTGAAGATACTGAGGAAGTTGAGGAAACTGTCGATGACTACCTGTTGGCAAGAGATAGGCTAGAAGAGTCGTCAAGCTACCTCAAAGACTTGGGTATGCAGATCTCATAGCTTACGCCTTAATCTCTGTAAATGGATTTTCAAAGTTAAGGAAGGAATCAAAGGAGTAACGTCAAAGAGATACAAGGCAAGATTGGTCGCAAGGGGTTTCACTCAGAAAGAAGGTGTCAACTTTAATGACGTGTTCTCTCCTGTTGTGAAGCACAGGTCCATTCGAATGTTACTTGCCATGGTGGCACATTTCAACATAGAACTGGAACAAATGGATGTGAAGTCTATTTTCTTGTATTGAGATCTAGATGAAATAATTCTGATGAGGTAACTTGAAGGGTATGCAGAAAAGGGAAAGGAAGATTATGTGTGCAAGCTGAATAGATCTTTATATGGACTGAAACAGTCTCCTCGACGGTGGAATGGGAGATTTGACAAGTTCATGGCACACATAAGTTTTATTAGATATCAGTTCGACCACTGTGTTTACTTCAGATTTTGACTTGGAAATTCATTTATTATTTTGTTGCTTTATGTGGATGATATTCTCATAGCAAGCAAAAATATCGAGGATGTAATGAAGGTGAAGGTTAAACTCAATAAGAAGTTAAATATGAAGGATCTAGGAGTTGTATCCAGGATTCTTGGGATTAACATCCGAAGAGACAAAAAGCAGTCGAAATTATGCTTATCTCAAGAGACATGCCTACAGAAGATTCTCGAGAAATTTGGTATGTCGAATTCAAAGCTTGTTGTGACTCCGAAAAACCCTCAATTCAAGTTGAGTACAAATCAGTGTCCCAGTACTGAGGTCGAAAGAGCTTATATGAATAGTATCCCATATGCTAACATAGTATGTTCTTTGATGTATGATATGGTTTGTACTAGACCCGACATAACATATGCAATAAGTCTTGTAATCAGGTACATGGAGAATTCTGGAAAGGCTCGATGGCAAGCATTACAGTGGATTCTAAGGTACATAAATGGGTCTTTGAACAGAGTCCTGATTTATGGTGGAGCATTTGGTGAAAATAGTAAAGCAAAAATTGAAGGGTATGTCGACTCTGATTATGCAGGTTGTATGGATTCTAGAAAATCTATTTTTGGATATGTATTCACTATATTTGGCGCAACAATCAATTGGAAAGCAACACTTCAGAAGGTTGTTGCCTTATCAAACACTGAAGCGGAATATATCATCCTCACTGAAGTTGTGAAAGAAGCATTGTGGCTTGAAGGTTTTGCTAAGGAGTTGAAACTTCAAGGTTGAGTTATCACTATTAAATGTGATAGTCAAAGTTCTGTACACCTGTCGAAGAATTCAGCCTATCATGAGCGAACCGAACTCATCGATGTGAGATTGCATTTCTTCAGAGGGGTAATCAAGCGTGGAAAAGTCCAAGTGTTGAAGGTTTTGACAGATCACAAAGCTGCATGAAGAAAGGTAGTTTGTTCCCTTGATGTTATAGAGTTTGGTCCAAGGTGTAGATTTATGAGATATTTGATCGAACTCTAGTATGGTCGAAAAGTAGCTTCTTGGTTCGACAATCCTACAGGATCATTAGCATGTCGTCGAAGTCTGTTCACATGCTATAGTCGAAGTATGCTAGGATTATTAGCATGTCGCATTGGGCCTGTTTGTTATGTCCAATTATTTAAGTTAACTTGTTCTCTAAGTTAGCTTGTGTAATGGGCATTTGTCTAATGGGCATGTGTGTAAAAGCCTATTAGTTTAATGTGTTAGTTTTCTTATAAATATCATACTAGTCTCTCATCATTGTATAACGCAAATCCTAATTAGGCGAGAAGATTATTTATTATTCTGTAACACTTGTAATTTTGTTTCAAAGAGAAAGTAAAGAATAATAGTTTATAACCAACTTGTTGTGTCCTTCTTGCTTCCCCTTTTCTACTCTTGTAGTTTTCTTGTCGATCAAGAAATCGATTATACTTTGTTATTTTGATATCATTTTTACAACAGTCCTAGTGAGATAGTAGTATATATAGTTGTAACCACCTCTTTAGAAATATATTTTTCACTCATTTGTAATATTCTATTTTGATCAATACAAAGAGTTTGAAGCTTTTCTCTCACCCCTTCCATGGATGTCATATTTCATAACAATAACATCCATGGATGTAATATTCTATTGTAATGAAGAAGCAAATCCAAACACAAGATGGATGAATTATGATATTTGATTTTAAAAATAAAAAATAAAAATAAATGATTGATTTTAGAATAGAGTAGAAGATAAATTAAGCAGCAGAAATTATAAATAACAAAAAATATAACGAGATAGGGTAAGATAGATCACAAAGATTATTTAGTTTATCTTTGATTTATTTTTCAAAAATTAAAATTTTATTATTTTATTAATGAATTAAATTGAGTCTCGATTTTTTTCAGAAACTATAATTGTTCAGACTCTAAATATCCAACCATTTTTGAAAGAAAAGAAATAAATAGATAAGAATCAATCAAAAGAAAGAAGAAAAAAACCTTTATCCAATAATAATTAGTTACTTAATTTGTTATGATTTATATTTTTTATATTCGTTTTAATCTGCTAGAAGACACAGTTCATACGAGACCATGAGAAAAAATATTAATTTAATTGTAGAAGTTTCAGAATTTTCTCGTTCAATAATAATGTTATCCGAAACAAGAGATTGTATTGTAATGTGTCGTGGCTTTAGGTGATGCGAGCGTGCGTGCGTGTCTACTAGTTACTAGAACAGCCAACTATAAGATCATATTCTAAGTTTCAGAGATTCTCTTCGACCTTAAAAATTGTCTTTATTTAAGGTAACTAACAAGGAACTTTTTGGATTTTATGTAGATTTCTTCTTATTAGTGTCTAGTAGTGTATCCTAAAACTGGCCACTAATCTGTTAGCCACAACTAAACTGCAACACTATCCATTAACTTGTCTCTTCATCACTTCTTTTTCCTTTCCTTTATCTTGTTAATTTCTGCGTTAGCTGTTAATTTGCTCGTGTATGTTAGTTTAAAAAAATATATTGGTGCTAAGGGGTATAATTAGTATTTTATTTTATAATGTGATGTTGTTTTAGTAAGAAAAATGCTATGCATATACCAATTAATACACTACACCGTATTTTACTGTTGACCAATACGGTGAACAGTAAAATATTATAATAATAAAATATTATTTTACAAATATATATATATATATATATATATATATATATTTATTTATTATTTTTATTAAAGAGTATTATGTGATTAATCAACTTTATAATTTTATTAATCAATATTTAACATTTTATTAACCAACTTTATTTTACTATTAAAATTATTTTTATATCTGGGTGTTAATTAACCAACTTCATAACTTCGTTAACCAATATTTTACATTTTATTAACCAACTTTATTTTCATATACAAATCACTGTTCATGGGCACTGTTCATAGGAATATTGTTCATGCGCATGCACGGTTCATATGGTACTTATCATGTACTGTTTTACTGTTCACGGTACTGTTCACTGTATTTGTGAACAGTGCATACGGTGTAGGTGTAAGTTATAGTGTAGGAATAGCATAGCTGCAGTACATATATATTGATACATCTATTTTGTTTGACAGAGTATATATATATATTTGGTTTGATAATATATATATTTTTGATTTTTTCTAGTTCTATTTCGATTCGGTAACGATGCGGAATTTGTTGGGCAGTGTGTTGGGTGTGTTATGTTGTCCTTTTTACGGTTACGCTAGATCTGATGTAAAAAAATATTGTGATACTGCTGGATGGATGTTGTTTTTATTTATGCTTTGGTTCTGTTGTTCGGATCGAATCATGTCGATATGCTATTTGCATATATGTGTGCATGATGTGTGACATTTTGGGTTAGTTCGACCCAGTTGCGATGATCGCATTCTTGCGTTAGCAACATTGCTTGTTTCTTAGCATGTTAATTTTACTTTTGCTTTTCATTTCTCTTTGATAAATTTAGACCCACGCGATTTCGATCCATATTGCGATGATCACGTTAAGTGTAGCAAACTATTGGTTGACTTTATCGGTTTATGTGTGATGCCTTTAATTGATTATCATTGTATTTTGATCTTGTACACGCGTCTGATGGTTTAGCATAGCGACGATCCGCTTTTTATGCACTTACCAACTCGCGTTTCGATTTACAATTTTGTGTTTTAATTTGATTTTTATTATTTTATTTTTTATGGATCCGACTTGCGATGATCGCTTACGCGTTAACAATTTGCTATTTCGATTTATGCTAATTTTTCAACGATCCCACATCGAAATGTTTAGACCCGATTTAACTTTTTGTGGTAGCTTTGCACGTCTTCGCGTACGCGACTTTGATTCGCGTTTTTGCGTCATGATTTTAATTCACGCATTTTCCTTTTCGCTTTACTTTTTCAATTCATTTTTTGTGGATGTGTGATGTAAATATTGTATAGGCTCTTGTACCTTTTTTAATTAATTTTTTTGTCATTGTTGAATGCTTGTACGTACATTCGGCCCTTGTGACGTTTGATTTACGCCTTGTGCTTGAGTTTGTGTCACTACACTTGAACTTGCACCCCTTCGCGATCCAATTCGCACCCCTTCGTGATCGAATTCGCACCCCTCACGTTATTAATCATATCCATCACCATTAACCATCGATTTCAATTCATTTCTAATCACTTACATAAAATCATTTTTAAATTATTTTACAAGGCAAGTCAATATCTTGATCCAACGTCAAACTATTTTCAAAATCATCACAAAACCAACCCTTTTGACTTTTCTTCTCAAATCGTCTCCACTATCTCAATTTATCAACCATCCACATTTAAATCATTTTTCAAGCCTTAAAATCACTTCACTTTTTTTCGTAACCATAAACAAATCTCGATCAACATCGAGTGCATTTTCCCAGTAAAACTTCAAAATATATAAAAATATTCAAAACACTTTTCTAATAATGATGGAAATGGAACGGGGTGAATACCACAAGCTCCTGAGACTAGGATTCGAGATGGATATCTCGCTAATCCAAGCTCTCATCATCACCAAAAATACATCAAACTCATTCAAAATTTTTTTTGCCTTTTGGCACAACCTAAAAAACCTTTTCAGAAACGATGTTTTGTCTTAAGCAGATGAAAAACAATGTTTCATCCACAACTGTTGAGTTGAGATAAGTGGCATGAATGTGATTTGTAAATCTATTCAATGTGGTGCAAATGTCCGCTTCTTACTTGTTTTGGGTAAAACAATGTTTTCCGTCGATTAATACATAATAGCTTTCGCTAAAATTGATCAATAAACAAACTTTTTTACCTAGAACTATGTGTGCCTTGACTTCTCTTTTGAGATACGTAGGAGCAGGATTGCGAAATCTTGTCAGGCTCACTAATAAAAAAAAATTGTTGTCCTCTTCTCTACCCTTTTAATAACTCGAGAAGTCTAAATTATAAACAAACACTAACATGTACAACTAACCATACAGTTCCCGTTGAGTACAACGGACGTGAGGGGTGTTAATACCTTCCCCTTGCGTAACCGACTCCTGAACCCTGATATTGGTTGCGATGACCTTATTCGTGTCCTTCTTTAGGAGTTTTATTGGACCTTTTCCCTTTCCCTCTATGGGAATAAATAAAGTTTGGTGGCGACTCTGTTAAGTCCATCATTGCGAGTGTGCGATTGCGCTTCGCTAGGTCGTGTTCTCATTTTTTCGAGGTACAACAATGGGTGATAAAATAGGTCTGACCCGTTGGGCATGCCTGTTTTACCTGCACTTTTTCGAGGGGTGGACCAATATTTTAGACTTGCAACCTCTAAAATGTTTCCCCCATCCTTCAACTATACTTGCCTTGTTTTTTTGTTGTTGTAATTTTTAAAGGGACAGACATGCTCGTTTGCAATCCCTACTAGGATATGATACTCACACCTGTAGCTGTTGAAAGTAGATTAATGACACGTATATCAGCATCACACACACGCACGCACACCCACACACATACACACACTCACGCATGCACACACGCGCACAAACACACACACATGCACGCGTGCGCGCACACACACACTCACGCACGCACGCGCGCGCACACACACACACACACACACACACATACGCACGCACAAGCACACACACACGCACACGCACACACACGCACACACGCACGCACACACGCACACACATACACGCATACATGCGCACACACACACACGCACACACGCACACATATATATATATATATATATATATATATATATATATATATATATATATATATATATATATATATATATATATATATATATATATATATATATATATATATATATATATAAACTAGAAAACAAATATTAGATTGATTATGTGATTTCTAACTTAATGAAATGGAAACACACTGCCAAGATTAGGGATGGCAATGGGCATAGTTTTGGTAGGGTACTATAGTATCCGTCCATATATCCGTAGTTGGAAAAAATCCTAATACCCGAGATTAGGGATGACAATGGACATAGTTTTAAATTTATGTATTTTTAAAATTTGATAGACAATTGTTTTTGTATAATACTATATATTGTGCGGGTATGAGCGGGGTGAATATTAAGGTGTCCATCCTCGCTTATTTAAGTGGGTAATTACCCGAGCTCGTGTCCGTATCCATTTTTTTGGATTTTTACGCTATCCGTTATGGGTATTTTTATGGATATCCAATGAAGATGAACCAAATTATCATGCCTAGCCGAGATCTATCTCTCCATTCGCACCCCAATATAGATGTAGAGAATTAGAAGCAGCACCATAAAAATTACCTCTGATATTATATCGTCTCTTAAGATAAATCATATTTACAAACAACACACAACACAAATGTCAATTTAGTCTACTTAGATTATATGATATAGAGTTAGCATGTTATTTTATTTTTTATATGATATAGAGTTAGCATGTTATTTTATTTTTTAGGTGCATTGATAGGATAAAAGAAAATAATACATTGACAACATATTACTCAATTAAAGTGTTTCCCAGTACTCACGTACTGTTGACCAAGAATCTGTCATCATACTCCCAGCTAAAATACCTTATAAGTTATATAAATAACAATAGTTTTATTTTATAAGCAATGTGAAGGATTTATAAATTAGAGTACATGGGAGTACTCTAGCCCTTTTACAAAGGAAGCCCAAAGGCAAGAAGAAAAATTCCAAACCAACTACAGTTGAGAGAAACAAGTTAAAGTAGCAATGCTTAAGTCATAAAAGTTACAATTGAAATTTGAAATTTCTCCTATATCTTTCCATTTCCAAACCTCCATTTTGAATGACCAAACTAAATCACATAAATTACAAATAGCCTCATTAAATATAATGCCATTCCTATGCTTCCATATGCACTGCACTGCTGCAAACCAAAAGATGACCTCCTTGACCTCTTTGATCTTCTTTCTCAAATTCCTCCTACTTATGTTGAAGCTGATCCAGGCAGGGCCTTCGGTATCAAAACGAGTGCCTATCCACTTCTCAAACTCACTCCAAACCTTATAAGTATCATGGCATCTGAAAAATAAATGGTGTAAATTTTCCTCCTAATGAAAACATAAAGCACAAGCCATATCGAGATTGGCATAATTATCCCTCTTTTACTCAGTTGATCTTTGTTTGGCAGACAATTAAGAAACATTCTCCAGCCAAACATTTTAACTTTAATGGGATTCCACCCAACCTCTTTGCTTGAAAGCTTCCCCATATAAGATTCTGTAGAAATTTTCCTTGATACTGAATCCTGTAAGTTCACCAACCTATCTTGCTTTATTGATTAAACCAACTAGTCCTTACAGTATCAAAACAAAAAGGAAAGGTGATAGTGGATCAACTTCAAATTCCACAGTTGGGCTACCGTTCACTAAAGAAAACACATTGAATTTAAAGCCTTGCCTCTCCTAGCTACTAGCTCTTTAATTTGTTCCTCCTCACAGTTGCACCTCTTCAATATCATTATCCAACTCCAACTCAATCCATCCATCCAAACACTTTCTATTGTTGTTTATAATAAAAAGAAAAACAATAGATCAAGTCAGAAATAATAGTGTCATGTTTTATCATAAAAGTTTGATAAAAATGAGTTGGTCATATGATAAATTTTTAAAAATATAATTTTTACCTATAATTAGTATCTATAATTTATAATAAAAAAATAAAATAAAATTGTAAGGAATAAATAAAATTTGTTATTTAAAATTAGGTTATTAAAATGAAATTATATAAATTGGTTTCAAAAGAAAATACATATTTTGTTATTTAAAATTATTTTGTAAGGATTAAAAAAATTTATTTTATTATTTAAAACTAGGTTATTAAACTGAAATCATATAAATTGATTTCAAAAGAAAACAAAATGTGGTTAATAAAATTAAACTGTATAAATTGGATCCAAAAGAAAATAAATATTTGGTTGATAAATGAAAAATAAAGATTAATTTATTTGACAACAATCCGACTCGAACCCACTTGTCTCTTCAAATACAAAAGATATTTTCATTGAGCCGTGAATTTTAAATTATAATTTATATACATATTCATTTTAAGTCATAGTTTATAAGTCAAATCGACTACAAATTTGAGGTCCGATTATTTTGAGGCCTTGTGTAACGAGTCAGGTTGTATGAGCCCGAAATCTCCTATGCATATGTATATAATTAAGATAGATCATAAGTCATTTTATTTTAAATTGTGATTAACACATCAGATATATCTTTCAAAATCAAAGCTCGTATATTTCAATTAATTTAATACCAAATGAATCCCAACAAACCATTCACGTAGACTTTGAAAATGTGTCTCTTAATTATTTGGCTTAATTAATAATGTCATTCATATATATACTATTTAAATCTGATATGACTTAGACTATATTTAAATCATGCACTACTTGATTAGGACACTAATATAGAAAACATTGTTTGATGTACAAAAACATTTGTTCATTATTAAAACCTAAATTTATTCTCTCGCCAATAAAAGGCTTAGAATTAATGTTTCTATATACTAAATGAAATTTAATAAAAATTATTGTTTTGCATCCTAAGCTAAAATATGAGTCTAAGCATAAGCTTAAATATTTAATGAAACAAATTGCTTTATTCAAGACATTGGTTGACTTCAATTTTAACAAATGTTCTACTTCATTAAAGACCCTTATATAGTCAATGTTCTACTTCTAAATAAGGGTTGTCGTGCATTATGTTAGTATTACATAATCTTGATTTAGAAGTGCATTATGTTAGTATTACATAATCTTGATTTAGAAGTGGACAATTTGACTTCCTATAATTAAATGTATGAAAAAGAAATTTCCCTTCTTTCTTCTATTTTGTATCTTCTTATTAGCAACTTTCTTCTTTCAATGTATGAAATAAATATTTTCCTTTTTGAAAACATGTTTGTCAGCTCAAATTAGAAAAGGACAATATGAATTTTATTATTATTATTATTATTATTATTATTATTATTATTATTATTATTATTATTATTATTATTATTATTTTATTATTATTATTATTATTATTTTATTATTATTAAACATCACAAACTACATCACTTTTTTTTCAACTAGCTTTACTATATACATATAAAATTCTTTCATAACAAATCCAATTCATTTATGTAACTCATATCCTGGATTGACTTGTGTAGTATCCAATTAAATAACTTTATAATTGTCTTGTTATATACCGTGTTTAACATGACCACCTCCTCATGTTGAGCTCATAGATTTAATTAAATATTTACTTTTTCATTTAATTTTTCTATCGTGTGACCCTGCAAGTTCCCGTGACACTGTCAATAATACTAAATCACCAATTATGTTATTAATAGTAATTTGTAACTAGTAACACGTCTCTGCTTCCAAAGTGACTAAAAGTCATGTGATTTAACAAAACCTTGTCATGATAATGACTATGTGTTTAATATATATATATATATATATATATATATATATATATATATATATATATATATATATATATATATATTAAGTCATATAATGTGTCACTATTTTATAGTACATCTTATGTTCCTTGATACCTTAGTATATTTAGTAATAAATCAACGCATTATCTCATATTGACTTATTTTAGTATGACCATTAATTTTAAAATCATACTCTTTAAAGGGGGCCGTCAATATTAATCTTGTTATATATGAGGGGAAATATAATTTAGGTCACTCATATCTTTCCATTTTACTTGTGTAGGACCCAATTAAACGATTTTATAATTATTTTCTTATAGACAATGTTTAACGTTACCGTCACCTCATGTCAAGACCAAAGTGATTTCACACCGAAGGGGGCATACATCACAATCACTATAGGAATAAACTAGGACACTTACAAAACACACTATGTAATATTGTCATGATGGGTAAATTCAGTACAAATATTACTCATCACATTTATACTTATATGAATAATTGATATCTCATATTCATGACCCGTGAGGTATGGTCATCACTCTCTACTCACATAATATGCTAAATGCATTAATGGTGTCTCATTTGATAGTAAATATGGGCTTACAAATAATTTAAGAATAAAGTCCTTATATTTAGTTGGATCTTACGATTAAGTCACACTTAATTTTTTATTAGACATATTAACTATTCTAAGAACTTTATTATATCATATATAAATGTATATATCAAGGTCAGAATACAAAATTGTGGTATTTTGGATCGAACTCTAGTCTCGACATGGATAACTTCATATGTTGACAAGAGTTGTGCATGTTGTAGTCGAAGTCTGTTCAAGCATGCAGGAGTCGAAGATGTATGTGTTGTAGTCGAAGCATGTTCTAGCATACAATTGTATAACTTAGCTTGTTGCTTAAGTTAGTTTGTAGTTTATAAATAAGTTTCTCTCTCAGGTTTTTGAGAGAGGGTTAAGCATTGGTTATTGTTATTCACTTGTAACCTTTTTCCCTAATTGGAAAAGTGAATAGAAAAAACGATTTTAGCCAATTCTTGTTCTTCTTTTTCCTCTTCCCTCTTTTTTCGTAAAACTAAAAGGGTTTCTTGTGTTTGTTCAAGAAATTTAATATTTCTCACAGTTTTATTTATTCATGGGGATGCATTTGTCACAACAAACAGGTGCGGTGAGTATGGATCAAGATGTCGTCAACGCAATATGAGATTGAAAAATTCACCGATGTGAATGATTTTGGTTTGTGGCCCTTAAAAATGCAAGCCCTAATAGTTTAGCAGGGTTTGTTAGAAGTGTTGAAAGGATAAAAAAAGATGGATGTTTCCCTAACAGAGAAAAAGAAGACGGTGATGATTGAGAAATCTCATAATTCCATTATATTCAGCCTTGGTGATAATGTTCTTTGGCAGGTCTCGAAGGAGAAGACGGGAGTACATGTGGGAGAAAACTAGAAGGGTTGTACAAGACTAAATCCTTGGTAAATCGTATTAACTTGAAGCAAGCTTTGTATTCATTCAAGATGAGTGAAGATAGAGTCTTGACGAAACAGCGAGATATGTTCAATAAGTTGATTCTCGATCTGGAGAATATCGATGTTAGTATCGATGATTAAGATCATGTGTTTTTATTAATGTGTTCTTTACCTAAGTCTCATGCTCATTTCAAATAAACTCTCTTGTATCGAAGAGATTCCGTGACCTTTGAAGAAGTTCAATCATCCTTGTACTCTAAGGATTTGAACAAACAAAGGAGCATAAGCCATCGTCTGTTGGTGAAGGTTTGTTCGTTAAAGGGAAATTCTTGAAGAAAGATGGAAGGTTTGAGAAGAATAAGGGTAAAGGTTAACAAAGGTCTTATGGATGTGATGCTCTTAGAATTAAGTGTTAACACCATAATAAGGAGGATCGCACAAGAAATGTGTTCCCTGAACGCCTGAATAATCATAGAGGTAAGAATAATGGCAACACAACTATTATGCAAGATTATTTTGAATCATTTGATGTCTTAGAGTTTTGAGCAATAATTCTTGCAAGGAATGGATCATGGATTCAGGTTGCACTTGGCACATGACTCCTGTAACACCCAAACTCTATTAATTAATTTAAGTGAATTATTTAGAATTTTATTTTATTAATTGGTGTTTTTGAATTATTGTTGTGTGATTGTGGGAGTAAGTATCTATGGAATATATGTATAGATAGAGTAAGAGTTTAGTTTAGTTGTTTAAAATTATTAGAATTTTACTTAATTATTAGAATAAATAGTGTTTTATTCGAGTTAATTAAATAAATAGTAAAATGGTAGAATTAGGCCATTTGTGAGGATTGGAGAAAATAGGTGGTGAAAATATAGAAGCTAGTAATGAGTTTGGAAAAATTCATAATTAAACAAAGTGATGGGGGACTATATATTCTAAAAATACAGAGAAAACTAGGTTGGAGAGAAACCATCTGACATACGTAGGAAAGAGAAAAAAAGGAGAGAAAGACCAAAAGCTATGAATTTGAAGAGGAAACTAACTGAAGTCATCCAATTCAACATCAATTGTTGGAAATCTAAGATAAGGGGGGAGAATAACCTTCAATAAGGGCTTATGCTTGAAAGGTAGGGTAGAAGAGTCCTTAACCTCAATAAGGTTCTTACATTTTTCTTCTTATGAATTCTTTATGCCTAATTTCTGGAAGTTGTTGATGGATATTTTGTTTATATGTGTTGCTATGATGAATCCATGATGAATTGAGTGAATTGCATGTTAGTCATAGACAAATGATGTATTGTTAAGTTAGATGTTAAGAGATGAGAAATATCCATTTGTTTTCATGTACAATGATGTATGGTATGTTTTTGAACTGTTAGAGATCAAAACTTGGGGTTTGGGGTCGAATGAACAACTGGAAAAAAGAGCAATCGCACAAAATCGCGAGAAAATTGGGGTTTTATGGGCTCTGCTACGGGTCGTAACACGTTTTATGGACGGTCGTAGTAACCCTTTGGTTTGCACTAGAGGAGTGACCAAAAAGGGGATTTTTTTACTGGGGAGTTCTACGGGTCGTAATACGTGTTACGGGCGGCCGTAGTAGCTCCCTAGATTTATACCAAGTGAGACATTTTCGAGCGTAACTAGAGTTTCGTGACTCGGATTGAGGCGCAATTCAATGTGTTGAAAAGCTTAAGTACATATCTATAACACAATGATGCTTGGTGAACTATTTGAATTATAATCATGTACCTACTGTGGAAATGTTTGTGCTGACTTGTGTGATCGATTAGAGAATCATTATCGTTTTATGATGATGTGGTTGTTGTTTTGGTGGAGTAACATAAATAAATGCTTATGATTTTACATTTGTTGAATGGCTGATATTTGTTGTTGTTTAGTGATGTCATGACATGGATTGTATTGGTTGGTGCACGTATGAGTAATAATCCGACTGAGGAGAATGATTGTATACTTGTGTTGCACTGAATTATATTATGTTGTGAATTTTGTGATTGTAATTGTGATGTAATCCAGAGAGGGGATACCTAGAGTTGTCAGTGCATTATGTTAGTATTAGAGAGGGGTCTTAACATATTAATTTAATTATATGCTCATGCATCACACGAGTTATGTCAAGAGGAATGTCTGATAGTTTAGAAAGGGAACTAATGACTTGTCCTAAGCTTAGGGGGCTTGGAGCTCATAGAGGGGCCCATGGGTTTGTAGCGGTGTATTCGTCGCTATATGATTTATTGATTAAACCATAAGCAAAGTATACAATGAATCGAGTCGCCACCGCACTTTTATTTATCCTAAGGACTGGTTAAAAAGCGAACAAAAACCTAAGAAGTTTTACACGTAGAAAACCAATAAAAGATCAGAGAGTCTGGGTAAGGGGTAAATTACGCAATGGGAAGGTGTTAGGCACCCATCACGTCCTAGGTACTCCTAGGGAGCCCTTTTCACACTTGTTGTATAAAAATGTTTATTTGTTTTGACATATTGTGCAAACATGAATGGGATGATAAGAAAAGAATGTACAAGTTAGTTATTTTTGTGTTTGAACGGATGAACTCGTTGCCTACGTACCTTCCATCAAAGGTAAGGATCAAAACGCCGTAGTTCAGCTAAAAGATTTCCAAAAATTAGTGAGTTCATTTTAAAACACAAGCATTAGGGCTTTTCATTACCAATGGGAGAAAACTCAACCAACATCAACAATCCACCATGCGAGGACGGCTTCAACATACTAGTGAGGGGTTAACCCTATAATAAGTATGGAAGACTTACAATCAACTCACTAAGGATAAGGTAAGATTCACATCAACCACTATGGTAATTGAAACCTATGGCTAATGTATGAAAACATATTAACAATGGACAAAGCCAAAACAATTGAATGGGTGAAGTTAATTGATTATGATTATTCACAAAATATGGTCAAGGTATGATTAAGGTTGATTCAAAGAAGTGTTATGAAATGGGGTTTGAAAAATCAAGGACTTAAGGTCCAAGTTTCTAATTTGAAAAGACATGGAGATGTTTGCACAACAAGTCAAAGTTTTTGAATTAACAATGTGAAAAGGTTTAGGACAAAGAGGGTATGGATGATGGAATGTAAAACTTCTTAAAAATGTTCACCTCTTGAAATCATATAGAAGATGATTCAAGTGTGTCCTTAGGAATGAGGCAACAAGCAAATAAACAAATAAAAGCAAGGTGATACCGGATGCCATCAATGGTCTTATACCAATCTCACAAACAAAAGCGGATATCGGATACCAATAAATGGATTTACACCAATCTCCTAAAACAAAACAAGGATACCGGATGCCATCAATGGTCTTATACCAATCTCACAAAACAAAAGCGGATGTCGGATACCAATAAATGGATTTACACCAATCTCCTAAAACAAAACAAAACTTGGATGTCGGATGCTAATCTATCTGGGCTTATACCAACCTCCAAAGGATGATCATAGGAATACAAGGGCCAACAACATGGTCTTACACTTGCATCCTCACATACAACAAACAAACAATGCAATAAGCAATGGACATGAGTGACCAAGTGAAATGGTCTTACACTCTATCCCTTCCAAATCATAGGAACAATGACCAAAGAACATGGTCTTACAATTGTCCTCAATGGGTAAACTCAAACAAACCACAAGGGTATGAAATGATGATCATGCACGAATGAACAATCAATGATGATAAGTGCACAAAGGCAAGCAAGCATGTGCAAATGCAACAAACAATCAATCAACAAAGTCATTTAGCACTCACTATAACCAAACAATTAGGCTCAATCAAAGGGTTAGACTTAAAAGTCAACTGGAATAGGGTAAATGGTGCTTTTAACCTTGACATTGAGAGCCAAGGTGAAGCAGATGAAAAGATATGAGGGGTGTGCCTCATCACTCTTATCCCTGGTCAGGGAGAGCATTGAATATCAGAAGGTGTGGGAGTTCAGAAAGATGGAACTCTCTCCACAAGTTAGACTCGATAGATCTTGGGTTTTTACTCACCATGCATCAACACATGTGGTGTGAGCAAGGTGAGTGACTCACAGAATAGTAGGAGATAGGCTACATATCTCTTTTGTCTACCAATTGCCTCATATGAGGTCTTTACCTGCTTGGGGACAAAGTTAAACAATCACAAACATTGCCTCTTAAGGAGGACTTCAGACAGTTGCCTGGCTAAATGACAAGCCAGGTCTTCCAGACTACATGGAGACAAGAGAGTCTACCTTAATGCTTAAGCAAAGCAAAGCAATAGCAAGTCCTCAAAGGAACTAAAGCGACTATGGTACCTGAAATCAATCAAATATAATCAGTATCCCAATCACAAAGTCAAAACAGACAAGTTATGAACCAACAGTCAACACAATCAATCATATATGCAAAGCACAAACTCAAAGCAAATGAGTTAGCATCCTACAAAACAAACCAAGTTAGTTCATCACAATCAATTAAACCAAAATCAATCAACTTGAATTAATCTCCTTAAAGCAATTGCTTCTTTAACTTGAAAAAATAACTCAAATGTGAGAAGTAAGACCACTAGGACAAGCCTAGGGTCAAAAGGAGGTGAAAAATTCAAAACAGCAAGTGAAAATGGATCAAAATCAATATTTATCAAATAAGAACAACTTCCAGTTGGTCCCATATCAAAAACATTCACCAATTGCATTTCATAAGCTAAACATGTCAAACTATGCATTTTTAGAACTCAATGGTGTAAACAGAATGAACACAATCAAACCAATACCAAAATAGCTCAATAAATTCCCAGAAAATTCAAGATTAATCAGAACACATTCAATGAGCAACATATCAAATTTCATGCCATTTGGACCAGGGGAAGTAAGGAAATTAAATTCACTAAGCCAACACAAGTTCATACAAGCTCATACATGGCATCAAAACATGCATCCACTTCAACCAATCATAAAACAGAGATAAAACATGATAAATGAATGGGACTAAAACCATGGCAAACCTCAAGATGTCTACAATACACATGCCAAATTTCAAATCCATCCAATTAATAACCAGAATTTCACAAATCAAATGGGAACATGTATCTCAAAAAGTCAACAAATGACTAAACAGCAAATAAAATCCCAATCAAATAGGAAATGCCTTCAAAAATCCCAGAAAAATTCACATGTAAAGTTAAGATCTAGATGTAATCTCATGCAAAAATCCAGAGCAAATCATGTTCAACAAGCATAGAAAATAAAATCAAGAAGATGCACAAAGCATGGCATGGCACAAAATGTAACACTCCAAAGATCATATCATATCTTTCAATCCAGGAACTCAAAAATTACAAACCATATATAAAAATGACCAGGAGTGAGTCTAGAATGCACATGTAAAATTTCACACATTTTGGAGCAAGCATCAAGATTTCATGAATGGAATGGCAAAGCATATGCAAGAAACATACATGAACAAAGATATTAGACCAAAATAAAACACAGCCGTGCACAACTTGTGATATCATGCTCACAAAAAACTAGAGAGAAATTGGAGATGAATGCAAAAATCCTCACTCAATTTGGATCAAGGATGAATATTCTATGATTTTTTTGAAGTTTGATCTAAAAATGAGATAAACATTTAAGAATTAAAATGAAATTAAAGGCGCGGATGACAATTTTGTAATTATGGAGATCACTTAATGAAACGCTGAGTTTCATTAAGTGACTTGGCAACGCGTGAATGGCCAGAAGCCGCGGGAAACAACATTTTGAACGCAAGCCATGGCAAAACAGATCAAATCGTGTTCTGGAGCGAAAATCATACAACCTTCATCATGTTCTTGGTGTTCATCATGAGCAAGAACAGATTCACACAGAAATAGGCAAACTATACATGGATAGATTCGTCTTTCAACAAGGATCAACATTATCATCATGATTTTATCCAGAATTCAACATAGAAAAAGATTCGATCAAAAAAAGGTTTTGTCATCCAAGCTTTAAATCCAGATTTCTCCATGAATATTCAATGAATTAGCACGATTCGAATTTCAGAATACTCTATGTTGCACGCTCTACCTAAACCACATGTCAATTTCAAGAATCGAAGGATTTGGATTCTTACCTCTATGAAGCAACAACTGCGAAATCGAGCTCCTCAAGGCTCCAATGGTGAAAACAGATGGACTAGGATGATGCAGGAGATGAATAGCAGTGATAGCTCAGCTCAGAAATGCTCGATGATGGAGAATTCTCAAATTGCCATGGATGCTCAAGGTTGGAACAGTTAAGATTCTTCACGATTCTTCCAATGCTAGCTTCAAACAGATCTTCAAATCCACTTGTTAATGCTAATCAACACAAGAGAAAGCAGAAAAAGTGATGAATTCTTGATGAACAAGTGCAAAAAAGTGTGAGAAAATTGTGAGAAAATTGAGAGGATTTTGAGAATTTGTGATTTTGATCTGAGATTGTGAATGTGGATCTGGATTTTCTGTTATGATTAGGCTCTTATAGTCTTGTTAATCCAATGCCTTAATCATGATTAGCACAATTGGAAGTGATTAGTGAAATGAAGCATGTAGTGTAATTTGGCAAAATTGCCCTTTCTCAATTAGAACCAATGGAACAGTGCACAACCAGTTTAAGCAAGTCACAAATCATGTTTAGAAGCAATTTGAATTGGCTTGGCATGAAAATTCCATGTACTTTTGAAAATCACTATTTTTCCCACCAAAATTTAATTGGTTCACTTGAAAAATGACCTTTTTATGTGAAGATTTTTGATGAAATGTGATGATGCATTATGATAGTACATGTTAAACGTGGTTTACTCAAAAAAGAATCACCCAAATTGGCCAAATGGTTTGAAAGTTATGCCACTTTGAAATTCCAAAATTCTTGAAAATGATTTGATCATAACTTGCCAACCATAAATGAGAAATGAGTGTTCTTGGACTTTTTGGAAAGGCAAGAGCAAGATCTTCAACTTTCATGTTGGACAAATTTTGATTTGAAGCTTGCTTGGACATGTAATTTTGAGGAGAATGACTTTCCATTTTGGGCAGCTGAAAATTACAGGTCATTACTATTTTGGGAAACTTTTTGCCTGACCTCCAATTCCTCAATGATGATCTTTGAAATGTTATGTGAGGCTTGTATGGACATGAATGAGACCTTTCCAACCATCTCACACCTTCCAATCCCTGATTAAATGTACAGTTGACCACAGTTGACTTTGCTAGGGTTTTGGTTGACTGAGCCATGTTCTGATGACTTCCATGCCTCTTTCTCTTGAGATCTTGACTCCAGATGATACCATAACTCAAATGAATCTCTTATGAATGATCATGGTGCCCAAATTCTTCAGAATGGTCACCATCTATGGCTCAATGAATGATTTGACTGGTTTGACCTAGTGTAGCGGTGTATTCGTTACTATATGATCTATTGATTAAATCATAAGCAAAGTATACAATAACATAGAGTCGCCACCGCACTTTTATTTATCCTAAGGACTGGTTAAAAAGCGAACAAAAACCTAAGAAGTTTTACACGTAGAAAACTAATGAAAAAGATCAGAGATCGGGGTAAGGGGTAAATTACGCAATGGGAAGGTGTTAGGCACCCAATGCGTCCTAGGTACTCCTAGGGAGCCCTTTTCACACTTTGTTGTTTGAAAATTATTATTTGTCATGACATAAGTATTGTGCAAACATGAGTGGGATGATGAGAAAAGAATGTACATGTTAATTATTTTTGTGTTTGAACGGATGAACCCGTTGCCTACGTACCTTCCATCAAAGGTAAGGATCAAAACGCCGTAGTTCGGCTAAAAGATTTCCAAAAAGTTTGTGAGTTTATTTTAAACACAAGCCCTAAGGTTTTACGTTACCCACGGGAGAAAACTCAACCTTGTATAACAACTAGTCCACCATGTGAGAAAGGCTTCAACTTGCCAGAGAGGGGTTAACCCTATAATAGGCGAGGAAGGCTTACAATTCATCTACTAAGGACAAATAGGTGAGATTAATATCAACCAACTAGGGTAAATCAAACCTATAGCTAATGTATGAAAACTTAACAAACATGGACACAGCCACAAAATCACTTGAATGGGTGAAGTTATTTGGATTATTTACAAAAAGTCAAAGTATGATTAAAGTCAATTCAAGATGAAGTATTTACAAAAATGAAGTTTGGAAAATCATGGACTTAAGGTCCAAGTTTCTAATTTGGAAAGAAGGTGAGGATGTTTGCACAACACTTATTTCAAGTTTTTAAAAGTATGTGTGAAAAGGTAAGACACAATGAGGTGAATGGAATGGTGTGTATGTAAAACTTCTTAGAAGGGTCCACCTCTTGAAATCATATAGAAGATGATTCAAGTGGGTCCTTAGGAATAGGCTACAAATGAGCAATAACATGAACATGGTAACAGATGAAAGTAAATAAAAGCGGATACTGGAGGCCACTCAATGGTCTTATACCTGTCTCCTAAAACAAGTAAGGATATCAGAAGCCACTCTATGGACTTACACTAATCTCCATCAGAATAAAACAAAAAAACAAAACAGGGAAGTCAACTGCCAATCCATCTGGACTTATGTTACCCTCCACAGTATGATCCTAGGAGTACAAATGCCACATCACAGGGACTTACAATGAATCCTCACATACAACCAATAAATGCACTAGGCAATGGGTATGAGTGACCAATGAGGTCTTACACTCTACCCCTTCCATGTCATGGGAACAGATGCCACCTTACAGGGACTTATAACTGGTTCCTCAATGGGTAAGCAAACAATGTCACAAGGACAAATGACATGAACATGCACTAATGGCAATCAAAGGTAAAATGCACAATGGCAATCAAGTAATCATGTATGATGAATCAAATAATCAAACCATATAATCAAGGAGCACACGCTATAACCACACAATTTGGGCTCAAGCAAAGGTAAGGCATTAAAGCCATCTGGAATAGGGTCAAAGTCGCTCTTAACCTGGCCATTGAGGGGCTCAGGTGAAGCAGATGGAAGGATATGAGGGGTGTGCCTCATTGCTTCTATCTCATGTCCGAGAGAGCATGTAAATATAAGAATGTGGGGGAGTTCAGAAAGATGGAACTCTTTCCCCAATTGACTCGATAGATCTTGGGCTTGGATCTCAATGCTGCAACCATGTAATGGGAGCAATGAGAAGACTCACTGAATAGTGGGAGATAGGCTACTTATCTCTACCTTCCACCAATTGCCTCGAATGAGGACTTTTCCTGCTTGGGACAAATATAAACATACACAATCAATGCCTCTTAAGGAGGACTTCAGACAATTTGCCCGGTCAAATAACAGACCGGGTCTCCAGACTACATGAAGAAGAAGGTTCTATACCTCAATGCAAGTTGCTATTTAAGCAAAGCAAAGCAAGTTCTTAAGAGAACTGAGCGACTAAAGGGTACCTGGAAACAATCCAATAAAATCAGCATCCCATTCATAAACAGATAACAACATAAGAATCAATTAACAATGTTCAATCATAATCAAACAATAGTGTGCATAGCACAAGGCTCACATGAACCAAGCATCCTACAAAACAAATAGGTTAGTCATATGTGTCAAGTAACACAATCCCAAATATGAAATAATTTCTTTGATCCTTAACTTCTTAACCTGAAAAGGCACAATCAACTTCAAATGTAAGTAACATGACCACTAGGACTAGCCTAGGGTCAAAAAGATGGAAAAATCTTAAAACAGCAGCCAATTCATGATCAAATTCAAGTAATATCAATAACAAAGGGATCCCAATTGGTCCCATATTCAAACTATGTACACATTTTAATTTATGCAACATGGAAGGCAAAAGGTGCAATATTAAACCACATACAAGCAACCAGCAAGATCACCTTCAAATAAATGCCAAAATGGCACTAAAAAATCCACAAAAATTATGTTCTAACCAGAAGACATTCAGCAAGCCACATGTTAATTTTCAAGTCATTTGGACTAGTAGATCAATAGGAATTAATTAAACATGGCACAGCATGCAAAAACAACATCAAATGAAGTCTACATTTATGCATCCACTTCAATCTAATGGTAAACAGTAATGGTGCATCATAAATCAGTAGGACCAAAGCCAAATGCTACATTAATGTGTTAGGAACTATGTCATCAATTTTCATGGTCATTGGATTAAGTATGTGCATATGGCAACATATATTCTAAATGTGACACAAATGAAGTTCTAACATGCTAGGCAGCAAGAAAAAATATGGATCAAATAGAAAAATGGATTATAAAATCCACAAAAATTAACAGTGATAGCTAACATATCAAATGAGTTTCCTGCAAAAATTCAAGGCCATTGGCCAACGGGAAGTATGAAAAAATATTTGGGGAGTACAGCACATCCAACTATGTCACATATATACATATCCAATTCAATAATTCATATATAATAAACCATAGGCTAAAAAATTCCCAAACCTATGTCAAAAAATCCAGAAGGATGTCTAGAACAAGTGTCTCAAATTTCACTTAATTTGGATGGAGTATGTGAATTATAGAATTAAAATGGTACAATATGTGGAAATAGCATACGTCAATACATCTCTATGGCTATTTGAATTTTCTACCAAGCACATATTTGTTTTTCATTTTTATAAAATAGTAGAGGACAAAATATGATTAACAAAAAATCATGGTATTTTTTGGATTAATTTTGAGCATTATATGGATTTTTTTAAGTTTCTAAATATTTATTTAATAATTATTTAGAATTAATTTAGGATTTTATTAATTTAATTTGGTGCTGATGGCACGTTGGTAATTAATTAAACTATGGCCAAAACGGCACCGTTGCAGTTAGATAGAATGGACGGTGGAGATTGCATCTGGCAGGGAAAAACACTGGAGCGCAAGGCAAACGCGGACGTGAAGATCTGAGAAGTATTTTTTCCAGAAAAACGGATGAAGCTCATCGTCTTCATCGCTGTTCTTCGCTGCAAATCCAGGTATCGGCCAAATCGCGATGGAAATTCACAAAATGCATACCGGTCGAACAGGTTTCGTCTCAGGAGCACGAATCCATTATCAATTTCATCAATCAAACAACACATAGCAAGAATCGAAGGCAAAGGTGAATGGAAACGAAACCTAAATCGCGGACAACTCAACCAATTTTTAACGAAATTACAAATTACAAGTGGATATGTTATCTATGAGCTACGTACTACACAATCCCTATCACAATTGAAGCTACTGCAAATTTTGATTTCCAACCTTTTCTTGATGACGGCAATGGATTCGGCGGATTTCGGAGCTCGCGGATGCGAAACAGGTGCAGCAAGCGACTTCAGGAGATGAATGATGATACTCTTGCAGCTCGAAAATCTCCAACTCGCACCGATTCTTGGACTGTTATGGAAGTTGCAGATTGATTCTACCGATGCAAATTGCGAATGATTCTTGAATTTTCCTGCAAACAGAAACTTCACAATAGCTAACAATGATGAATATGCAGAGAATTATCCCAAAGATCCATCCAAATTGGTCAATTGATGCAAAATGTTATTGAAGTTTTTTGAGCAAAATTGAGAGAGAAGAGAGAATTTCAGTTTTTTTTGATTTTCTGTTATGCAATGAAATCTGTTTTTGTGAGAGAGTGATTACAGAAAAAATGATTATATCTCCAAATTCTGTTAGGGTTAGTTTATATATTGAGCACTTAATCAAGTTTAATTATCATTAAGCAAAATGGATTAATCACCAATATGCTTATGTGCACTTTTGGATTTTTAACTCTTTTTAATTTAGAAGCATGACAGCAGAAAATTAACACTTGAAACAAGTCCAAAAAATCATTTGGGAGCTGTTGGTGTAAGCCTTATTTGCAAATTCCCAATATTTCCAAAAATGGACCATTTTGCCCCTCTCCTTAAATTAGTTCACTTCAAAAATGGCATTTTGCATGGAGCAATTTTAAAGAAATCCAATTATGCACCATGAAAGCACATATTAAATGGAGTTTGTGCATATAAAGAACTTGCAATTTGGATAAACCATGTGGTAGTTATGCCCTCCCGATTACGGGTCTTTTTTGAAATTCATCTGATCATATCTTGCAAACCACACACTGGATTTTTGAGTTCTTGGACTTTTTGGAATTGTGAGATCAAGATCTTCAACTTTCATGTTGGACAAATTTTGATTTGAAGCTTGTATGATGAAGTTATATTTGAGGGGAAAAACTTTCCATTTTGGGCAGCTGAAATTACAGGTCCACTTCCATTTTGGGAAACTTTCTGTCTGAGCTCAATTTCTTCGATCTTGGTCTTTGAAATGCCAAATGAAGTTTATATGGACATGAATGAGGTCTTTTTAACCAATTCCAATCATCAAATCACTGATTAAATCCACAGTTGACCATAGTTGACTTTTGTTTGACTGGGCCATGTTCTGATGAATTTCAGGCCTCTTTCAGATGAGATCTTGATTCCAAATGATATCACAAGTTATATGAACTCTTTATGCATGATCATGGTGTCCAAATTCTTCAAGAATGGTCACCATCAATTGCTTAAGGTCTGATTTGACTGTTTGACTGATGATTGCTTCAGCTGCAAGAAACAAGGTTAGATGACAATATTTTTGTACATTTGGTTAGTAAACATATGAAAAGCAATGACATACAAATGCAATACATGCTTGGTGATCAAGACTCACACTCACAAGGTAACCCACCCACTATGAGGAAAGCTAGGGTATGCAATGATCCTTGAGGCCATGCTATGATATGATATGGGCCATGAGGGATCTTAGGGCCAAAATTGGGGTCTTACAGATGCCCCTATTTAAGGTCATTCTAGCCGGAGAGGTGAAGTTTAGAAATCTTCATTTCGACGCGGTAGAATGAGCTTAAATAATAGTAATGAGACAAATTTTGGTCCCTAAGAGACCTCATGATGCAGATGTATGCATGCAAAAGCAAATTCTGTGGGGAATATATGATTCACACAGAAGAAAAGACGATCCATCGGAGTAATACACTCACCAGGAACAGAGACTCTAATAAGATTCTTGTTGGGACTCTACTAGGGGATAGTAAAGAAGAGAATGCATGAGCAGGACACGA